>NC_090272.1:85764798-86418434 GCF_040414725.1 Anabrus simplex | reverse complement strand
GGCTCAGTCCGATGATATTTTGAATATGTTGTGGCGGTAGATTTACCGGCAATAAAATAACTTAAGCGGGACGAAATTCTGGTAACTCCGCGTCACCGAAAATCATAAAAGTAGTTTGTGGGACGTCAAGCCAATATTATTACTGAATAGTGCACAGTGAAGGGGTTGCCTGGCCAAGGCGGTAAAAGCGTGCTCCGTTCATCCGGAAGGAGCAGCGTTCGATTCTCCATCAGTAAGTCGAACAATTTAAGAAAGGAGATTTCCACTTCTGAAAAGGTATATGGCCCTCGGGTTCACTTAGCCTACACCAAAAATGAGTACCAGGTTAATTGCTGGAGGTAGAGGGGGCCGGGCACAGAGCTAACCACCCTATCCCAATTAGTAGCCACTACTTCGTGGTCTGCATGGAGTGGAGATGGGTTGCAGTATCTTGTGGACCAAAGCAGGGCTCCACAAACACAGTGTCCGGCTCCATGGCTAAATGGTTAGCGTGTTGGCCTTTGGTCACAGGGGTCCCGGGTTCGCTTCCCTGCAGGTCCGGGAATTTTAACCATCATTGGTTAATTTCTCTGGCACGGGGGCTGGGTTTCTGTGCCGTCTTCATCATCATTACATCTTCATCACGACGCGCAGGTCGCCTACGGGTGTCAAATTGAAAGACCTGCACCTGGCGAGCCGAACGTGTCCTCGGACACTCCCGGCACTAAAAGCCATACGCCATTTCATTTACAAACACAGTCCATCCTTTCATCACTAGTCAGTCTCTGAGGCGGAGGTATGGAAATCCATAGCTTGTTTCCAATTTTAACCGGATCAGGAATGGAATTAATGAAGCCCCCATCCAGCGCTGAGGATAGGATCTGCGTCGGCTGCCGAGGCCTATCGTACTCCTCTGGGGTAGTGATTAATGACTGACAGATGAAATGAAATGATATTGGATAGTGTTGCTGGAATGGAAGATGACAGGGAAAACCGGAGTACCCGGAGAAAGCCCTGTCCCGACTCCCCTTTGACCAGCACAAATCTCATATGGAATGACCGGGATGTGAACCGCGAAACCCGGCGGCGAGAGGTGGGCGCGCTGCGGCCGAGCCACGGAGGCTCATCTTTCACAGACAGGTCTTCTTTCTTTACTGGTGGTAATTATTTTCTTACCTTTTTGTTAGGAACACTTTTTAGCTTGCATCTTTTACCTTAACTTTTCAGATAAGCATTAGTAGGCCGTAATCGATGTGCAAATTGCCTTCCTCCGAGCATAAACTGCCTTGATAAAGTCTACCATCAAAGTAGGCGAAATGATTGCATTTAATACGAATATCCTGTGCCATAAGAGGTCAAAATTGTATAACAAGCAGTGTGTTGCCCGGTTATTTACGGAGAACACCTGTGTGAATAAAGAGTTCCGTAATAATAGCTATTTTACTCGAGCTGTAGAGAGAATTCAAACTGCCTCGGTGGCCTGGAGGTAAACAAAAGAACTCGGCCTTAGACATCGTCAGAAAAGTCCTACATTCGCTGGTAGACAGTAGCGTAATCAAGCAGGCCGATTAAATACTACCACTTAAGAAGGCCAGTAGCTAAGGCTAAACGGGTGCTCTTCCTTCTGCGGATCAGTGCTCGAGTGTCGGCTTCTTGATCCCAAGATAGCGGCTTCGAACCCGGGAGAGGTAGCGGGATTTTTTGAAAAGGCCAGACAAAATGTTCATCCGGCACTCCATATCGTACAACACATTTAGTGTGTTTACTCGGCAAAATTAATTAAAACTCAGTCATAGATCACCCAAGAGAGAGAGAGATCAGGTTCTCTCTCCCATCTTCTTCTTTTACTACCGCTTTTTCCCACACCTGTGGGGACGTGGGTGCGAACTGCGGCGTACATGTGACCTTGGTCCTGTTTTACGACCGGATGCCCTTCCTGACGCAACCCTATATGGAGGGATGTAATCACTATTGCGTGTTTCTGTGGTGGTTGGTAGTGTAATGTGTTGTCTGAATATGATGAGGAGAGTATTGGGACGGACACATACACCCAGTCCCCGAGCTAGAAGAATTAATAAGAAGCGATTAAAATCCACGACCAGGCCGGGAATCGAACCCGGGACCCTCTGAACCGAAGGTCAGTACGCTGACAATTCATCCAACGAGTCGGACAATGTTCTCTCTCCCATCTGGTATAGTAAAACGGAACGTTGAAATCGATAAGCAGGCAGCCTACACACAGCAACTGAGACCTTAACGATCACGTTATTACAATCTCTAAATACCCTCATAACCTTATGAAGAGATCTGTAACCTTTATATACAATCTCTATGGTTACCCCGATGAAGATATTTCCTTATATCAACACCTATATATTTTCAGCAGTCTTCGTTGAGGTACATTCACTCAGTCAACACAGTTATTAACATTCAGGAAACTTTTCTCATCATCATCATCATCTGTTTACCCTCCAGCGAGGGATCCCACCTTTACCGCCTCAAGGGCAGTGTCCTGGAGCTTCAGACTCTTGGTCGGGGGATACAACTGGGGAGTATGACCAGTACCTCGCCCAGGCGGCCTCACCTGCTATGGTGAACAGGAGCCTTGTAGGGGGATGGGAGGATTGGAAGGGATAGGCAAGGATGAGGGAAGGAAGCGGCCGTGGCCTTAAGTTAGGTACCATCCCGGCATTCGCCTGGAAGTGAAGTGGGAAACCACGGAAAACCACTTCGAGGATGGCTGAGGTGGGAATCGAACCCACCTCTACTCAGTTGACCTCCCGAGGCTGAGTGGACCCCGTTCCAGCCCTCGTACCACTTTTCAAATTTCGTGGCAGAGCCGGGAATCGAACCCGGACCTCTGGGGGTGGCAGCTAATCACGCTAACCACTACACCACAGAGGCGGCTAGGAAACTTTTCTTCTTGGTGAAAACTACAAACTGACTTTTCACCCCGTTTATCAGCATACCCTTGTCTGGCACCATCTCACAATTTCGTCCGTTTTTTTTTTTTTTACAGTTGCTCCCACTCCTTTATCTCCCTGTGGGTGGAGGCGGTAGAATACACCCATGGTATCCTCTGCCTATCGTAAGAGGCGCCTAAAATGGGGCCCCAGGGTCCCTCAACTTGGGAATGGAGTGAGGGTGACAGGGCCCACTTAATTGTGCCAGTCTCCTCACTTTAACCTTTCCTATACGACCTCCCTCCGCCAACTCGTGTCTCTTCCGACTCCGACAGTATTAGGTTTTTCGAGGCGTTGGGAGTCTTTCAATTTCACTCTCTTCGTGGGCCTTCTTTTTCTTTTATCGATACCTTCATTTTTCGAAGGATTGGACCTTTTCGTTTTTTTCCTCGAATTAGTGTTAATAGAAGAGGGTTGCCCAGTTGTACTTATTCTTAAAACAATAATCATCATCATTTCACAATCCTGCAATTTATTTATTACTCTATGCGGTATGACATAATCCGCAAAAAGCCTTATCTGCGATTCCAGTTCTTCTTTATTCATATCATATGAAGTGTCCGTTCGAAAGGTATTTCCACCTTAAAGAAGTTGTGGGGTAAAGCACAAGAAAAGTAAAATAGAAAGGCACATGGAACGTACCCATGATTGGGTTTGGTACACATTTTAAGGAATTACATCTTCCTGGTCTACCCTGCTCATGACAATCGATAATGTTCAAGTACTGTAATGCATGTGGGAGAAATATTGATTTATGCTTTGGAAGTGGAAATAGCACCTTTTGAACGGACACTGCTTATTTATAGCCTACAGCATATAAGAAAATATAAAGGTCCAACTACACCGCTTTGCGGCACCCCTCTCTTAATCATTGGAAGGTCAGATAATTAATATGAAATAATCACAGAATATTTTCGCCCTTCACGCTTTTAACCGTGTATTAACCATTTAGTTATCGTTTATAGGTACAAACGTATGAAGCCGACCGTATCATACATTCTCGTGTGAAGCTAGAAATTATACGCGGGGCACAGTACAGAAACAAAATGAAAACAGGTTTAAATAGAAAAATATGAGCCTACAATGGCAAATATAAATACTGTATACTACTTTTTGTTGCCTGCTGCCATTTCTTGATGGATACAGTACTTTTGTATCCATCCCTTGGCACAGGCCAGAGTAAACTGTAGCTTTCACCGAAGTTCCTGTCTCATCCATGGCTGTGACAATATGGAAGCTTCTGGGGTATGGGTGGTCCTGAGTAATGACATTCAGAACACGACTTGTGAATCTGAGTGTTATGAAAGGTGTTGCTCATATGGTCAGTCGTGCTGCAATAGCACTTTCTGACTCAGTGAGGAAAGCAATGGCAAACTACCTCACTCCTCGTCTTGCCTAGTATGCCTCATTTTAGTGCTGCCATTGGATTTTGCGGTTTCCTTATAACCACATAACCTTTGGTGGTGCTATTTGAGGATCCAACCAGCCTTTGGGCTGATGACCTAACAGACAGACAGAGTACTTTTTGACCCGAAATCTCGGTTAGCACACCTTAAGGAAGGAGACGTATATTCCGTATTTCTTCCAATAGTTCACTGAACTACATTAGGCCTAATTACACCAGTGGTGTATGGGAAAGAGCACAGCCATGACGAAGCTATAATTCTCGATAAATGTTACATAAGTACGGAATTCACGAATGATGAGAGAGGCATGAATTGTTAATGATCATTACTCTTTTATATCTGAAGCTTACTCGTGCATAATCGCTAATGATATGGGATGGCTGTTAGACGAAGTAATTTCCCGTGTCTGGAGTATCTCAAACTTGAAAGAACGAACCCACCAGATTGGGATGGGAACGTTTCACCACCAATCATTAAACAGGTTTGTGCTAGTACCAGTTAATACGCAGGCATCTGAATTGGTTAAAACAGGCGTTTATTGAAATTTCTTCCCTTCAAACAACCAACACAGTACAGTAAAATTTGGAGCAATAAAGAGGGAAAAGTTTTGAAGTCCCTGTGGCAACTGTTGTAAGTCTACTTGTTAATAATAATAATAATAATAATAATAATAATAATAATAATAATAATAATAATAATAATAATAATAATAATAATAATAATAATAATAATAATAATGTCTGTCAGGTCATCAGCCCAGAAGCTGGTTGGATCCTCAAATAGCACCACCAAAGGTTATGCGGTTATAAGGAAACCTCAAAAACCAATGGCAGCACCAAAATGAGGCGTACTAGGCAAGACGAGGAGTGAGGTAGTTTGCCATTGCTTTCCGCACTGGGTCAGAAAGTGCTATTGCAGCACGACTGACCCCATGAGCAACACCTTTCATAACACTCAGATGCACTAGTTGTGCTCTGAATGTCATTACTCAACACCACCCATACCTCAGCAGCTTCCATATTGTCACAGCCATGGATGAGACTGGGACTTCGGTGGAAGCTACACTTTTACTCTGGCCTGTGCCAAGAGATGGATACAAAAGTACTGTATCCATCAAGAAATGGCAGCAGGCAAAATAATAATAATAATAATAATAATAATAATAATAATAATAATAATAATAATAATAATAATAATAATAATAATAGTGGTTATTGCCAGCCTGATAAGGTAAACTCGTGTTCTCGTGTTCCTCGGTGTGGGGCAACTCTTTTCAAGCACAACCCCAACAGAGGTGAGCTGCTAGTGCATTTTCAACAACATGCCATCCCTCCTACCAATCTTAAATCTCTGGCAGTACCAGGAATCTAACCAGGGCTTCCGAGGACGGCAGCTAATAGCGATAACCGCCACGCTATGGAGGAGGACACTAACCTAGTGCAGCCCTTGCAGGGCAGACCTTCCGATTTCGCGTCCGATGTTCGGAAGGTTATGGGTTCATATGCCATGGTGTCTGGTTGTCCATTTTTGTTCTAATATCATCCGCGAAAAAGCCTTACCTGTGATTCCAGTTCGTCTTTATTCATGTCATTTATATACGAGGGCAGATCAGAAAATAAGTTGCACTTCCCAGTTATGGCCATTTATTATACCACCTATACAACAGCAACACGACTACAACGACATACACTGTAACGTCACTTTTCCACATAGTTTCCAAGAGACTCCAAACATTTCTGCGAACACACGACCAGCTTGTCGATGCCGGATGCATGGAAATTTCCTCCAGCATTCTGCGACCACTCGGAGACAGCGGCCTTCACCTCCCCATCGGTCTGGAAATGTCGACGTATGAACTAATGATGATTCGAATTGAGAGTGGGCAGTACAAATCTAATCAAAAGAAGGTAAAGTTGAAAAAAAAAAAGCCCTCAAGACTTAAAATAGATTAAAAGGGCCAATAAATCAAAAATCGCCGCGTGGGGGGACCCTCCCTTCGCCCCCGCGATTTCGCACTCTGGCCACAATTGCGTATTAAATTAAGAAATCACTATTGAATTTGATATGTCATTATCATTTAAAATTAATATCCTCTATTTTCTTATAAAAATTTCTCATGTAATAATTCAGCTCTTTTATTTTGAGGAATTGCCATATTTGCTTCTTGAATAAATATATATTTGCGTCCTTTGTGATCCATGGCTATATGGTTAGCGTGCTGGCCTTTGGTCACAGGGGTCCCGGGTTCGATTCCCGGCAAGGAATTTTAACTGCCATTGGTTAATTTCGCTGGCACGGGGACTGAGTGTATGTGTCGTTTTATCATGTTATCCTCATCACGACGCGGAAGTCGCCTACGGGCGTGAAATCGAAAGACCCGCACCTGGGAGCCAGACATGCCCTCGGACACTCCCGGCACTAAAAGCCATACGCCATTTCATTTTCATTTTTGCGTCGTTTGTAATTATTAGTATATTTTAAATGTTATTGTACTAATTACGGATCTTTGTAATTCAGCGCTATGCGGTTGCTGATCCTAAATAAATATTAAGCGTAGATCTGTAGAAAATTACTTTGCCAATGCAGTTTTAAAAATTGTATCTTCTGTAGGTGCTGAAGTGGAAGAAGACACGAAAGTTTCTGGATCAATGTTTGTTGAAATGACGGATTGCCACTCACAACTTCATGAGCATTTCCGAACGTTGCTAATAAAATTTTGATTAGCTTTTATGTTTATTTCCACTCACTAAAGAAACTACGTGGTTGCACGTCACCATTTAACTGTGGGCTTGGATCCGTAATCCCGACATTCATTCTGACCCATCACATAAACAACATTTGTCACTCACCTGACGGGGCGCCTGGACCTGGACTTGGAGTGCCGCCTCCCGAAATCTGGCTGGACTGACGTCTGCAACAAAGAGAAAAGATGCAATTAGTTCCACAATCAAGAAAATTCAGCACGATTATAAGAGGCACCGAGGAGCCTATGAAAGTGAATATATTACAACGTTAGCAACACTGTTAAATAGTGAATAGTTTCAGCAAACAATCTCCATGCAGGACATTAAAGCCTCACGAGGACCACTGTATCTGTAACAATGGCACTGAGTAGGGTAGAGGATATCGTGTCCCCTTTGTACTCTGGAATCAGCTTGGCATTCATTTCTGGTGTACCGGCCGAGTTGGCCGTGCGGTTAGGGGTGCGTAGCTGTGAGCTTGCATCCCGGAGATAGTGGGTTCGAGCCCCACTTACTGCTGCTCTGAAGATGGTTGTCCGTGGTTTCCCATTTTCATACCAGGCAAATGTTGCGTTTGTACCTTAATTAAGGCCACGGCCGAATTTAATTACAGGGATGTAACATTTCACCGTGAACAAAAAAAAATGCTCGTGACGTCATAATTATGACATTACACTACCCCTTTTCCTTCTATAGACAGCAAAGTGACGTAAGCCAGGGTCGCCAACACTTCTGCGCGGAAGGTATGTGGCGTAACAAACCCGCAGTCCTTATGAACTTGGGTTCATCTAAATATGCACATATCCGCGGCACGTAATGGATTATTCAAAAATGCATACCATGGCGTATAAAAGTAATCTTGTTTTTCTTTCTTTCTTTCTTAATCTGTTTATTGTCCAGGGTTGGCTTTTCCCTCGGACTTAGCGAGGGATCCCACCTCTACCGCCTCAAGGGCAGTGTCCTGGAGCTTCAGACATCGGATCGGGGGATACAACTGGGGAGAATGATCAGTACCTCGCCCAGGCGGCCTCACCTGCTATACTGAACAGGGGCCTTGGTGGGGGATGGGAAGATTGGAAGGGATAGACAAGGAAGAGGGAAGGAAGCGGCCGTGGCCTTAAGTTAGGTACCATCCCGGCATTTGCCTGGAGGAGAAGTGGGAAACCACGGAAAACCACTTCCAGGATGGCTGAGGTGGGAATCGAACCCACCTCTACTCAGTTGACCTCCCGAGGCTGAGTGGACCCCGTTCCAGCCCTCGTACCACTTTTCAAATTTCGTGGCAGAGCCGGGAATCGAACCCGGGCCTCCGGGGGTGGCAGCTAATCACACTAACCACTACACCACAGAGGCGGACTAATCTTGTTTTTAATTTTAAATATTCCGAAAAATATAATTATATGATCTATTTTCTACGTCACTGAACAGGTAAGAAGTGTTGTTAGGCGTTGAAAGGAAGAGATTTCTGAGCAGTACTCTCAATAAGGTAAGTAAGCTGCTTATTACACTGAATGATTTTGTTGTATTCTGCTTCCATGCTATTGAAACAGGCCGTCGTTCCACAATCCGTGACTTCACGTCCTGTAACCCCAAGTGGTAACCATTTTCAAGGTTGGTACCGCTGAAAAAAGTCTCGAGCGCATGTGTAGATCGAAGAAGGAGGGGTGGTTCGCCAGTATCACGTGCTCGTAATCATGGTACCGGGTACCATAACTGTCAGTTCAAGATTTGATATGTATTTAATTAATGACTCGTGTGTGCACAGTGTGGGGTATTGTGTATTTAACTAATTAACGAATGATTCGTACATATTCAAAGTGAATGTGTGTGTTGTTTTAAGTGGAGTTTAATTGCGTATGGCAGTGCGATAAAACTAACCTTGCGAATGATTTGAAATTCAAGTATGCTGGTTTTGCAGACGATTTAGACAGTACGTGCAGTGGATATCATACTAACTTTTTACAGTAATCTGTGAGTACCATTTGAATACACTACTTCCTACTCTTGCTACTGTGCGAACTTGCAGTATAATGTCTCCGTTTTAATTTTTCTGTACAAGTAGAACATAAAGGAAGGAGCTCTCCTCGCTGTTGCTTCCGTATCGTTTCATATCGTTCGTACATGCTTTTCTCATTCCTAAACATGCACCCGCGTTGGTAAATTGCTCCATAATGATCGAGCACTAAAGCTGTATCGAAGCAATCTTTCATGTTTTGTTACTTTGTTGTTAATTTCCAGTATTTTAATGGTTCGTTACGATTTCTATGGCGAATTTATATCATCAGTATGCATTATGTAACGTGAAGTGATCGGGTGTGCTTGGTTTGTATTTTTATGCAAATTTAAATGCCAGCTGGTTAGCTCGTGACGTCATGGTTTCATCATGGTTGACTTTCAACTAGTTGAAAGGATGTCCTGACTGTGAACTATGACGTCATAAACATTGACTATCATGCCAAATATTGTCATTTGATAGTCACTTATGAATTGCGAAAAATAATAATTTTCTCATCTAAGATCCTTTTTTTGAACATGGTAGAATTCGCCCTTAATGTTACAAAAATTTCTGAGACCCGAATTGGCGATAGTTGGCTTGTGTACCGTACCCCTGCTGTCTTCCTTTTGAAGGGATTAATTATTTGCCATAATATCAGCTTTGTAGCCCCCGTGGCACAGGCGGCAGCACGCCGGCCTCTCACCGCTGGATACTATGGTTCAAATCCCGGTTACTCCATGTGAGATTTGTGCTGGACAAAGCGGAGGCAGGACAGGTTTTTCTCCGGTTTTCCCCGTCATCTTTCATTCCAGCAACACTCTCCAATACAGGCTTCGGCAGCCGGCACATTACCTATCCTCGCTGCTAGATGGGGGCTTCATTCATTCCATTCCTGATCCAGTCGAATGACTGGAAACAGGCTGTGGAGTTTCAATATCAGCTTTGTGTTTTAATGTGTCAATCATTCATGTCAAGGTAAAGTTACTTTGTGGTGTGAGGTTATGGTTGAGGTTATGCTCTCGTATGCTACGCGAACTAGGGGTATAAGATCATTATTTACAACATAGTAAGTACTTGAAAATAAAAACATGTGATTTATAATGTACTGGGAATGGAAATAGTAGAACTGCAAATCGTCATTAGTAGGTGAGAGGGGGGGTGGGAGTTAGGACGTGGTTTGGAGGGGTGTAAGTATGAGATGGGAGAGAGGAGGGAGATGCTGTGGTAAGCATAACTGGATGTGCGTCGGAAGTTACTCCTCTGCGCTTTCTGTTTATAATAGTAGTAAAGTATTGCACACAATGAGCATTGTGGCGCTATCTCCGATTGCAGACTAATACTACAAGTGCCATTGGCTTGGCACCAAAATTTATTGAGTTTCATCTCTATTCTATTATGTCCTCTTAGGTTGGGATTTCCTGGCCTGCTGGGCTGGTCAACCCGTGGTCAGATTTTGCAGATTTATTCAAGGATAGTCATCAGTTACTGAGGACGTGTTTGGTGCTCTCAATACGCAAAATAAATTTGTAGAGAGTACAGTGTTACAAATAAAACGGGAAAGAAAAATGACGGATTTCTCTTCAATACGAAGTTGTCTTCTTCTTAATATGTTTACCCTCCAGGGTCGGTTTTTCCCTCGGACTGAGCGAGGGATCCCACCTCTACCGCCTCAAGGGCAGTGTCCTGAAGCTTCAGACTCTGGATCGGAGGATATAACTGAAGAGGATGACCAGTACCTCGCCCAGGCGGCCTCACCTGTTATGCTGAACAGGGGCCTTGTGGGGGGATGGGAAGTGTGGAAGAGATAGACAAGGAAGAGGGAAGGAAGCGGCCGTGGCCTTAAGTTATGTATCATGCCGGCATTTGCCTGGAGGAGAAGTGGGAAACCACGAAAAACCACTTCGAGGATGGCTGAGATGGGAATCGAACTCCCCTCTTCTCAGTTGACCTCACGGAGCTGAGTGGATCCCGTTCCAGCCCTCGTACCACTTTTCAAAGGGGCAGAGCCGGGAATCGAACTCGGGGCCTCCGGAGGTGGCAGTTAATCACGCTAACCACTACACCACAGAGGCGGACGCGCAATAAATTAACAAACGGAATGTGATTGCGCGTGTTGTGTTTTCGTTGATACCAATTATTTACAGTACTTAATGTAGGTTTAAAAATAAAATGACTAAAAATAAATTGCTGAACTTAATAAAAATATTCCTCCCATATACAGGGTTATTCATCAAAGTTGTCCACCTCATATAATTCGTGAACGGTTAAAGATATTGACATTTTGTTTTCACTTTCAGTAATGTTACCAAAGGGCTAATAACCGGGCTGTGCCATGACGTTAATATTTTCTGACATCATGTTACTAACTTCACTTTTTTTAAACGGTACCACACTATTTTATAGGGCCGATGGCCTTAAATGTTAAGCCTCTTTAAACAACAAGCATCATCATCATCATCATCATCATCATCACATCATCATCACACTATATTGTACACATAGCCTTAAATCTACAAACATTACAAATTTAGCACAGTGATTATTTTGAAAATCAGACACGTACTTCTCGAAAAAAAAAAAATCAAACATGCCTCATTGGCCAGCTGAGGACTCACCTATTCGATTCGCGCTAAGTATGAAACATGAGCTAGCTATTGGCATACAGAGTTGCTAGAAAGGTATTCTCTCTACTATGCTCATAAATACACTATGATAAAATGTACGATTTAAGACCTTTAATATCTCCGTAGGTAACTGGCAAATGAAAAACGTATGTAGACTTTGAGCTACAGCAAATAACATAGCCCTGTGAACGTAATTCAAGTATAGTACGCGAAACTTTTCTTGAGCCCTGAGGTCCAAAGTGCTGAATGGGAACTAGGGCTCACAACTTAGACGATATTTTGTCACAGATACTTCCGTAACAGCGTATGTGATATATCGGTGACAAAGTAGCAGGCTGTGATTTATCGACCATCTCTAGTAAAAAAAACTATATCAAGCAAGTCTATAAAGGGGTGATCTCTCTCTACACGTATGATCACTGATACGTCATCGTTGATAACACGTGTCAGACCTTGACTTTAGCCGGGCTGAGTGGCTCAGACGGTTAAGGCGCTGGCCTTCTGACCCCAACTTGTCAGGTTCGATCCTGGCTCAGTCCGGTGGTATTTGAAGGTGCTCAAATACGTCAGCCTCGTGTCGGTAGATTTACTGGCACGTAAAAGAACTCCTGCGGGACTAAATTCCGGCACCTCGGCGTCTCCGAAAACCGCAAAAGAGTAGTTAGCGGGACGTAAAACAAATAACATTATTATTATAGACCTTGACTTTCACCTACTGCAGACTGCACTATTCCTTGCATGTACACTGCTCAATTCACTGATAAATTTGGTAAATAAACCTTGTCCTAGATCGTTACGTAAACCCTCTCCCTGGTCTGGCAAGGTTCGCTCCTTTTAAGGCGGACAGGCGCCTTCAGCCAGCCAGCGGTTACAAGGTGACGTAACCGGGTACACATCGCACAACTCAGTTGCTATTTGCAAAACTAATGAATACATATGCTTGCTTCAAGTCACCTAGGTCTGTAAGACAGTGATTGAATGACCTTGAACTCAGCTGCATTCTACCTGCGTACTCATTGGAAACACAATTAGCTTCCTGAAAACGCTAAACTCACGTAGATAATGTATTATTATTATTATTATTATTATTATTATTATTATTATTATTATTATTATTGGGCGAGTTGGCCGTTCGATTAGGGGCGCACAGCTGTGAGCTTGCATCCGGGAGAGACTGGATTCGAACCCCATTGTCGGCAGCCCTGAGGATGGTTTTCCGTGGTTTTCCATTTTCACACCAGGCAAATGTTGGGGTTGTACCTTACTTAAGGCTACGGCCGCTTCCGTCACACTCCTAGGCCTTTCCTATCCCATTGTCACCAAAAGACCTATCTGTGTCGGTGCGACGTAAAGCAAATTCTAAATAAAATTGAAAATTAAAAAATACATTTGTCTACCCTCCTGGATTTCTACCGCCTCAAGGGCAGGGTCTGGGAAGTGAGACATAAGTGAGTATAAGTTACGTTCCATCCCGGCCGGTATTTGTCTGAAGAATAAGTGGGAAACGACGGAAAACAACTTCGAGGATGGCTGAATCGAACCCCCTCTACTCAGTTAACCTCCCGAGGCTGAGTGGACTCGTTGTAGTCCTCGTACCACTTCTCAAATTGTTTGGCAGAGCCGGGAATGGTAAATAATCACTTTAACCACTTCACCACAGATGTGTATTATTATTATTATTATTATTATTATTATTATTATTATACAGCAATAGTTGAGTTTCTTCTGAAAAAGCATCGCTTTTAACTATCTAACGCTAACCGAATGTTTAGCAATTGTGTGTTTGGTTAAAGTAATAATCAATCACGATGCTATGTAGAAAACGATGTCCATAAAAAGTTACGGAAGGCCGGGGCCTTGATCCCGTTCATTTGTCACCGCTCCATTTGTAATTCTCCGAGGTCGGAACTGTTACTTCGAACTTCTACAAGTGGCATCCCTCCTGCACCGTGAAGCACAGGACATGCGTTGAGGTACGAAGAGATTTCCACCTCCCATTTTCACTCCTATCTAACTGGGCGAGTTACGGGGAGTTAAGTATTTAAAGTAGGTACGGAGTTGCAATGAACTAAGCGAAGTTCTGAGCAAATCAATCTTCGTCTTATAGTGTTGTGTCCTTAACGAAGTTTGGTGATCATTGTGGTAAATATGTTTGTGTCCTGAGCTATTATAATAAATTATTGTAGATTCAGATCTGTCCACTGTGGTTTATTAGAGAAGTCCTTCGCCTGCTTTTTCCTTTCTTTCCTTTTATCTTCCCGTCCATTACAAGCTAAAGCATTCGTATCTTTTATGTCTAATGTCGTGGCCAAGATATGCTGCTTTTCTTGTTTAAATGCTGTCAAACAGCTCACGTTTCGATTCTGTTTTGTGTAGTACTTCTCGGTTGGTTATTCGTGCTGTCTATGGTATTTTCAGCATACGTTGACATATCCACGTCTCAAAAAATTTCGGTTTATGTTCTACAGCTGTTTTGATAGTCCACGATTCTACTCAATACAGGAGGACAGATAAAACATAACATTTAACAAATCTCATTCGTATATTTAAATTGAGAACTTCCGAGACCTAGTCATAAGTTACTGGTCCTTCCGATATAAAAAGCTAATCTGGTGAATATTAAATACTGTATGTGCGGACAGGAAAATCAACTGATAAACTAAACCTTCATTTCGACAGATGACTGCCATAGAAATGTACATAAAAGGCGAAGTGTAATATAGTAGTATAGGCTATTTAGCTTGTTTATATGTAATAAATAATAACTATTTATTTAGTATATAATATAAGATAAAAATGTTCATAGAATTATTTACGGAAACGAACAGATACACTCATTCTGAAGTTCGCAAAATACTTTGCAGCTCTATGACCGGACGGGAAATCCAATAGCAGCTTTACTGGATACACTGTGAAAGTCTCCTATTGTCATTTCGAAAGCTGGACGCGAGAATTTGAATGTGATCTACAGATAGTTGTCTTTCGCTAGTCACAGGAAGTAGAGGTTTTCCATTCAGCTGGATTTCACTTCTACCCTGGCCGGTTTTCATTTCTTTTTCTTTCTTTCTTTCTTTCTTTCTTTCTTTCTTTCTTTCTTTCTTTCTTTCTTTCTTTCTTAATCCGTTTACCGAACAGGGATGATTTTCCCTCGGACAAAGCGAGGGATCCCACCTCTACCGCATCAGGAGAAGTGGCCTGGAGGGCGAGACTTTGTGTCGGGGGATACAACTGGGAAGGAGGACAAGTACCTTACCCAGCCGGCCTCGTGGGGGATGGGAAGATTGGAAGGGATAGACAAGGAAGAGGGAAGGAAGCACTGTGGCCTTAAGTTAGGTATCATCCCGGCATTTTCCTGGAGACGAAATGGGAAACCACAGAAAACCACTTCGAGGATGGCTGGGGTGAGAATCGAACCCCCTCTACTCAGTTGGCCTCCCGAGTCTGAATGAACACCATTCCAGTCCTCGTACCACGTTTCAAATTTCGTGGCAGAGCCGGGAATGGAACCCGGGCTTCCGGAGGTGGCAGTTAATCAAACTAACCACAACATCACAGAGGCAGACGGCCGGTTCTGGTACGATTTAATGTCCTCCATTGTTGTCTAGATAGGTTACATTTCTGTAATATTTTTAAAAACTGGAGAAAACTTAAAATTTTCATAGAATATGACGATACTGCCTTCTACTTCCGGCGCCTGAAATACTTCTTGCATCGAGCGATTTGGTCTTGCAGCTAAAGGCGCGCAACTATGAGCTTGCATTCGAGAAATAGTGGTTTCAAACCCCACTGTAGGCAGCCCTAAGGATTGTTTTCCGCGGTTTCCCATTTACACACCAGGCACATACAGATAATGTACCTTAATTATGGCCACGACTGCTTCCTTCCCACTCCTAGCCCTTTCCTATACCATTGTCGCCGTAAGACTTATCTGTGTCGGTGGGATGTAAAGAAAATTGAAAACAAATTACTTTTCGCGTTTTATCTAAATATTATATTTTGACAGATAACTCTGCATTTGCATCTTCTAACAAATTAAATGTCGACGAATCGTAGCTGTACGATCACGTCAGTGAAATAGCTACTCCGCTACGGTTGTGGAAATAATGTACTTTACGAAGAGAGTTATGCATAGTCACGGTTATCACTGTGAACTAAATGTGCTCGGAAATGGTGTGACAAAACACATTATCAGCTCCTTTCCGGGTAGCTCCACATGCCGAGGAACACGGAAATAATAGCAATAATATCTGAGAAGTGACATAGCATGAATAGAGAGAATTCGAGGAAAAACTGTAATGTGTTTTTTTTGGTGGCGTGCCAGATGCGACCGTGCCGCATGCGACCCGTGCCACTAGCGACCGCATAATCTGTAACTGTGCCGGATGCGACCGGCGTTGACAAACAAATTGTCATTTGATAAGTTGTGTCATCACCCAAGATAAGGTAAGCTAAACGAAGTGCAATGCCATTTGTCCTTCTGGGGGAAACTCGTTTTACAATACGAAACATGGTGATGCGTTTACGTCTTTACCGGGCGAGTTGGCCATGCGGTTAGAGGCGCGCGGCCCTGAGCTTGCATCCGGGAGATAGTGGGTTCGAATCCCACTGCCGGCAGCCCTGAAGATGGTTTTCCGTGGTTTCCTATTTTCACACCAGGCAAATGCTGGGGCTGTACTTTAAGACCAGGGCCGCTTCCTTCCCATTCCTAGCCCTTTCCTATCCCATCGTCGCCTTAAGACCTGTCTGTGTCGGTGTGACGTAATGCCACTAGCAATAAAAAAGATCCTAATTCTCTGAAATTATTTACGACTTAGGCCTACTTATTTATCGTGTCCTATTAATACCAGGACTGTCCGAGGACGTGTTCGGCTTGCCTGGTGCAGGTCTTTCTACCTGACTCCCTTGGGCGGCCTGCCCGTCTGGATATGGGATTATGATAATGAAGTAGGGAGAGATGAAATCCGGTTTCGGCACGTAGCCTACTCCTCTCGAATAATACCAAGGGGTCTGCTCAATGCTTTACGTCACCATCCGACGGCCGAATCACCATCAATAGCATCATATCCCCTCACTCCATTTGAACACTGAGAAAAGGTTTGGATTTGAATCCCGGCTTTTGGCATGCAATCTAGTGATTAGAAACTGTCTACCACCAACTTTCCTACCCTGCCGGCCAATATTCTGATGGTGAATTTTTTTTCATCCATGCTAAGTGGCTCAGACGGTTGAGATGCTGGTCTTCCGACTCCAACTTGGCAGGTTCGAACCTGGCTCAGTCTGGTAGTATTTGAACATGCTCAAATACGTCAGCTTTGTGTCGGTGGATTTACTGGCACGTAAAATAAGTCCTGCGGGACTAAATTCCGGCACCTCGGCGTCTCCTTAAACCATAATAGTAGTTACTGGGACGTAAAGCCAGCAACATTATTATATTTTTCTTTCGACCTATGGCACTCGAACCTGCTAACAACGGTGTCAGACCTTTATTTTAGAAAAGACCAAGTTAGCTACTTATAAGCAATATGCCACTTGGTGACAGCCCTTAATGCAGATCAATTGTAAGTGATTGATGGGTCGCATGCGGCACGGTGCTTATCCGCTCGGTCGCTATTGGCACGATAATGGCCGGGTCGCATCCGGCACGGTCGCATCTGGCACGTAACCGATTTTTTTACCATTTACTTTTCGTCGCACCTACACAGATGGGTCTTTTGGCGACGATGGGAAGGAAGCGCCGTGGCCTTAAATGAGGTAGTCCCAGCATTTATCTGGTGTGAAAATGGGAAACATGGAAAACCATCTTCAGGGCTGCCAACGGGGAGGGGGTTCGAACCCACTATCTCCCGAATGCAAGCTCACAGCTGTGGGAGCCAAATCACACGGCCAACTCGCTCGGTTTATCCAAGTCTTCCCAGTCCAAAGTTTGCAATATTTTCGTAACACTACTGTTTTGTCGGCAATCACCCAGAATAAATCGTGGTGCTTTTCTTTGAATCTTTTCCAGTTCTTATATCAGGTAACCCTGTTCAGATTTAAACAGGTTTAAATTTAATCGCCTCTCCGTTATGACCCCTAAATAATTGTTTATATTTTTGTTTACGACACGTGTTTCATCACACAGTTATATATTGCTAGTGGTTTAACGTCACACGAGCACATCGAAGGTTATGTCCGGCTCCATGGCTAAATGGCTAGCGCGCTGGCCTATGGTCACAGGGGTCCCGGGTTCGATTCCCGGCAGGGTCGGGAATTGTAACCATCATTGGTTAATTTCGCTGGCACGAGGGCTGGGTGTATGTGTCGTCTTCATCATGATTTCATCCTCATGATGACGCGCAGGTCGCCTATGGGATTCAAATCTAAAAATACCTGCATCTGGTGAGCCGAACTTGTCATCGGACACTCCCGGGCACTAAAAGCCATACGCCATTTCATCGAAGGGAAAATGACAGGATTGGGGTGGTAGCGGCCGTAGCCTTAATTAAGATACAACCCCAGCATTTACCAGATATGAAAATGGGAAACCATGGAAATCCATCTTCAGGATTGCCGACGGTGGTATTCGAACCCACCCTCTTCCGAATGGAAGCTCACAGCTACGCGACCCGATGGAATGGAGTATATTTAAGTTTTACAGCCTAGAAATTCTCGGTTTAGTCGTTAGTTATATAACAGGTGTCCCTAGGAAGCGCTAATCTCTATTTTCTACTCCGTGACAGCAGGGTAGCCTTCCTCAACGTAACACTCATTATCCGTAAATAATTGCTAGCATAGCAAGTAGTGTAGTAACCTTGGAGATAGTGTTATCTGGAGGATAAAGCACCTCGTGGGTTGTAACTTACAATTTTATCGCACTGTTCGGACTCCACGTTAATTGTCAAGGAGGCAGTGTCCTAATTTGACAATATAATAATCTGGAATAAGTTCGGTTCAAGTTTCCTCTAAATTTTCACCTTCTTTTCTACCATTTTAACACTGTCAGACCTACTGAAACGAATACTGTATCAATAACGTTCATTCAAGGATTACTTCTATATTCCGCGACGCAGTGGCCTCTTTCGTGAAGTGCAAGTTATTTTCATGTAGAAAACCAGTTGAATAGCACAGTTGGTTACGTTCTTGCCTAGTTTGAATCGTAACACAATCGGTTGTCAATTAGTAATGGATAAATGTAAGATACTCACTTTTCAATATATTTACGGGGCTTTTAAAGAATTGCCTTTAAAGGAAATCCTCCGGTACTACTCAACTACTGCGGTCAAGTAGTTTAAGTGGAGTTAAAAAGGCTACAAATTATTATTATTATTATTATTATTAATTATTATTATTATTATTAGCGTATTCTCCCAATAATGGAAGACGTTAAGCAAACAACTCAATCAGGCTTTCTTTGGGTTCTTCTTGTTCTTCCAATAGGCTTTCATTCTCTCTGAGAAGGCTTGTTTACGTTCTTCCGACCATTTCGGTCTGCACTGTTTTTGCTTTGGTTGCTCTGATGTAACTTCCCACTTGTTGACTTTGTGTCTGAAGGTGTCTCTTTCTAAAATGTCTGTTGCACATATGTTTGCGTTTTTGAGGTCCTTTCGAAGTTCGTCCAGCCAAGGTGTTGAATTCTTAAGTGAGCTAACATAATTTAATATTCTTTTTGACAGTCGATTTTCTGGTAATCTTGTGAGGTGTCCAAAGAATTTCATTCGTCTTTTCTTAATGTCAATTTCAATGTTTGAAACTTTTTCTGTTGTTTTGATTGATTGTAGCCTGTAACCATCTTGGGTATATCTTGCTCCTAGGATTTTCCTGATGATCTTCCTCTCTTGCTTTTTTATTTCTTCTAATTCTTGTTTACTGTTCAGTGACAATGTTTCACTTACGTAAAGGACTGTTGGTTTTATGACTGTGTTGTAATGCCGAATTTTTGTCTGTCTTGACATGCATTTTTTGTTGTAGATGTCTTGAACTAACCCTAATGCCTTCTTGACTTTTTGGAGACGGTTTTGCTGTGAGATCTTCTCAAGGCCTGTCGGTTCGATGAATTCTCCGAGGTATTTAAAGTACGAGACCCGGTCGATTTTACCGTATTTTGTTCTCAGGCTCGTGATATCTGTCTTTGAACAGAAGAAATTAGAAGGATAGTCTTCTTTTCCTCGTAGTAGTTAACTTTTTCATGAAGTTCTCGACTCGGCCTCAACTGGAACATGGGTTGTGAATCTAGTGACTTCTTTGGATCTAAAATTTCCGTAAGGAATCTCCTCTCCTTTTTTTTTCAATGATTAGGTCCATTGCTCTTGTCATGGTTTCCACCGCGTCTAGACACTGTTGTTAATATTATTATTATTATTATTATTGTAGTAGTAGTAGTAGTAGTAGTAGTAAACGTGTTTATCAGTTGTCTCCTGTCAGATCTCTTCTTAAATAGCGAACTGTAATTTTATACTGTGATGGAACATTTTTAGGGGAAGGTCGGACGTAGTTTTAGCAGAATTATTCATTCATTCATTCATTCATTCATTCATTCATTCATTCATTTTTAAATGTTCGGGTCAACGGAATACTAAAATGATAGTTTCGTTCGAACTGTTATTGAATGAGCGAAGGTGGTGTAAGGCGAATTAAAAATATTTAATGAGTTTTCTTCTTAAGAGTATGCCACTTCATATTAGCATATCAAAAGGGGATCATGCTGGAGTTTCAGCTTCTCTTAGCTCATTATTTACTTAAAATGGACAACGTCGCAGTGTTAACATTCCACACAGTCTGTAACTTGTACAGAACACTTCTCAGCGCGATTACCTCTCCGTGGTTCTCAGTATTTCCTTAAAATAGATCGAAGTTTGAAGATGATAGGCAAGAAAGAACTCTTAATTTGTCGAGAAACAAATGAAAATGATTGGATAAATAACCCAGTAGTTGAAAAACTTCGAAGAAATTGTCCGGGAAGTACTCAATATCAGTCGCAGATCTGAATTCAATCAATACCTCAAAGAAAGTTATCCATCTAAAATTAGCAAATCTTAGTCGACTTTAAAAAAATTTCTCCTTCTTCCACCTGGCCTCCTCCCAATTTGTTGGGGTTCATAATGGATGTGGATTTGACCCAGTTTTCCAGTAAAATGCCTTTCCTGGCGCCAAACCTATTTGGAGGAAAGTAATCACTGAGTTTTTCTGTGGTGGTTGGTAGTGTGGTGTGTTGTTTTTCGATGACGATAAATTTATTAATACGAACACAAACACCCAGGCCCCGAGACAGAGGAATTACCTATACTAGTTAAAATGCTCGGCTCGGCCGGGGATTGAAGGCCAGTACGCTAACCATTCAGCCAGAGAGCTGGATACGTGAGGAGCTATCTGACGGTGAGAGGGCGGTTCCGGTCTAGAAAGCCAAGAATAACGGCTGAGGGGATTCGTCGTGCTGACCACACGACACCTCATAATCTGCAGGCCTTCGCAGTGAGCAGCGGTCACTTGTTAGGCCATGGGCCTACGGGGCTGTTGCGCCATGGGGTTTGAATTTTATAGACAATCTTATAGGCACGATGTCCTCTCTCGCATTTGATCTGATCAAGCTATGGCAGGTGAGCTTTATTTTACTGGTGGTTTAATACACAGGATTTCATCGACGATGGAGGGGAAAAGTATAGGCACAGCATTTGCCTACCATGAAAATGGAAAGCCACAGATAAACTACGTCAGTGGTAACGACTGCAAGATGGCGTATGACCCTGGTAAGACTCCAATTAGAATATGGTTCTAATATATGGAACCCTCACCACGATTACTTGATATGAGAACTAGACGCGATTGAAAGGGAAGCAGCACGATTTGTTAAGGGTGTTACGAAAATATTGCAAACTTTGGGTTGGTAAGACTTAGAAGTAAGGAGACGAGCTGCTTGCGGAATGTACCGACTTGTCAGTGGAGAGATGTCTTGGAATGGCATTAGTGGAGTGGAGTTTTTATAAGTAGGAAAGATCATAGTATGAAGATAAAGTTCGAATTCCAGAAGACAAATTGGGGAAATACTAGTTTACAGGAAAAGGAATTACGGATTGGAATAAATAATCAATGGAAATGTTTGATAAATCTCCAACTCTTCGTTGAAAAGATTTAAGAACAGACCAGGAAGAGAACTGATAGGGAATCTACCACCTGGGCGACAGCATTAAATGCAGACCAGTGGTGACCGACATACAGCTGCGCGACCCGTACCACGTAGCCTGCTAGCTCGATATGTGGGCACTTTACTGACTTCCTCCACACACACAGAAAAAATCAACTACTATAGCTTCTCAAAATATATTATTAGATATTTTTAGGTTCGCTTCTGTGGTGTAGTGGTTAGTGTGATTAGCTGCCACCCCCGGAGGCCCGGATTCGATTCCCGACTCTGCCACGAAATTTGAAAAGTGGTACGAGGGCTGGAACGGGGTTCACTCAGCCTCGGGAGGTCAACTGAGTAGAGGTGGGTTCGATTGCCACCTAAGCCATCCTCAAAATGGTTTTCCGTGGTTTCCCACTTCTCCTCCAGGCAAATTGCGGGATGGTACCTAACTTAAGGCCACGGCCGCTTCCTTCCCTCTTCCTTGTCTATCCCTTCCAATCATCCCATCCCCCACCAAGGCCCCTGTTCGGCATAGCAGGTGAGGCCGCCTGGGCGAGGTACTGGTCATCCTCCCCAGTTGTATACCCCGACCCGATGTCTCACGCTCAAGGACACTGCCCTTGAGGCGGTAGAGGTGGGAACCCTCGCTGAGTCCGAGGGAAGAACCAACCCTGGAGGGTAAGCAGATTAAGAAAGAAAGAAATGGTATCTTTTTGAAGAATATGTTCGCTCCACTAGAAGAGTGGAATACGCGATAACTTGCTCAAGAAGCAGCAATCCAGAAAGGACTGAGGTAGAGCTACAGTAATGTTTATATACAACAGGAGGTAAAGGAAATCGAAGAAGAATTTGGAAAGGGAAACACAATACAAGGAGAGAAAGTCAAAACTCTAAGATTTGCCGATGGCATTATTATTTTATCCGAGCCTGCAGAAGATCTGGAGAAACTGCTGAATGGTATGAAAAAATGTCGTATGGCTTTTAGTGCCGAGTGTGTCCGAGGACAAGATCGGCTCGCCAGATGCAGGTCTTTTGATTTGACGCTCATAGGCGACCTGCGCGTCGTGATGAGGATGAAATGATGCTGAAGAAGACGAATGCACCCAGCTCCCGTGCAGCGGAATTAACCAACTGTGGTTAAAATTTCCTACCTTGCCGGGAATCGAACCAGCACGCTAATCATTTAGGCATGAAGCCGGACAATGGTATGGACACAACCTTGGACAAGGAGTACAAGAGAGAAAAAAAAAGTAACGGAGTGCAGTCGAACGAAGTCAGGTGATAGAAGAAAGTTTAGATCAGGAAATTACATCTTAAAGGAAGTACTGTGTAGAGATGAGAAGAATGCAAGAATAAGGAATGTGGCCTGCAAGTACGAACTTCCTGTTCTGCCCAGACAGATCGGCTCTTATCTGCTCATATCTCCTACACGAAAACATTGACTCACAATTTGCAGTTTGCTGGATTACAACTGACAAGAGCGAAGATTTGCAGTAGAAGTAGAAGATAATATATAGTCGCCTGGGTAGTAGCGGAGTTGCTATGGTAACCATCGCGTCACTGGCTCTGCTGGTGAAAACCCCTTCGCCCCGTGCCTCACCGGGCATGTGCGTCTTCTGATCTCCCAACAATAGATAGATATTGTTACTCGAGTATTAGAATAAGTGACAATGGCAGAAGTAAAGAGGACGTAAAATAAAATGCAGACTAGCACAAGCAAGAAAGGTCTTTTTTAAGAAGAAAAGAAATTTGCTCACTTCGAACATTGATATAGGAATTACAAAGACTTTCGTCTAGAACGTGGGGTTACATGGGAGTGAAACATGGACGATAACTAACTCAGAAAGAAAGAGAATAGATGCTTTAGAAATGTGATGTTACAGAAGAATGCTGAAGGTGAGATGGGTAGATCGAATCACGAATGAAGCGATACTGAATCGAATTGGAAGAGGAAAACTATTTCGACCAGAAGAAGAAACTGAATAATAGGACACATCTTAAGACACCCCGGATTTTTGAGGGAAGTGGAGGCGGTAAGAACGGTAGGGGTAGACCAAGGTATGAATATGACAAACGTATTAGACTATATGCTGTAATTACGTAGAAATTGAAAAAGCTAGGTTGACATGGAAAGCTGCATCCAACCAGTCCATGAACTTGTAACCCAAACAACAACAACACCAACAACAATAATAATCGCAAACCAGATCATATAGGCCTCCTTCAAAACCATATATTTGAGGTCCATGGACGGTCATATTTTCTCTCATCCCAAATTTTCAATCAAACGATACCTTAATTTTAGTTCTGCTGTTGCATCCGGGAGATAATGGACTCGAACCCCACTGTCGGCAGCCCTGAAGATAATTTCCGTGGTTTCCCATTTTCACACCAGGAAAATGCTGGGGCTGTACCGTAATTAAGGCCACGGTCGCTTCCTTCCCACTCCTAGGCCTTTCCTATCCCATCCTAGCCATAAGACCTATCTGTTCGGTGCGACGTAAAGCAACTTATAAAATAATAATAATAATAATAATAATAATAATAATAATAATAATAATAATAATAATAAATGATAAACCCCATGGCGCCGGGCTGAGTGGCTCAGACGGTTAAGGCGCTGGCCTTCTGACCACAACTTGGCAGGTTCGATCCTGGCTCAGTCCGGTGGTATTTCAAGGTGCTCAAATACGTCAGCCTCGTGTCGGTAGATTTACTGGCACGTAAAAACTCCTGCGGGACTAAATTCCGGCACCTCGGCGTCTCCGAAAACCGTAAAAGAGTAGTTAGTGGGACGTAAAACAAATAACATTATTATTAAATCCCATGGTGCTACAGCCCTTGAAGGGCCTTGGCCTACCAAGCGACCGCTGCTCAACCCGAAGGCCTGCAGATTACGAGGTGTCGTGTGGTCAGCACGACGAATCCTCTCGGCCGTTATTTGTGGTTTTCGAGACCGGGGCCGCTATCTCACCGTCAGATAGCTCCTCAATTCTAATCCTGTAGGCTGAGTGGACCTCGAGCCAGCCCTCAAGTCCAGGTAAAAATCCCTGACCTGGCCGGGAATCGAACCTGGGGCCTCCGGGTAAGAGGCACGCACGCTACGCCTACACCACGGGACCTGCTAATAATAATAATGATAATGATGATAATAATAATAATAATAATAATAATAATAATAATAATAATAATAATAATAATAATAATAATAATAATAATCTGGTGTTACAAGAATGAATGTGAGTGCACCATTTCTTTTACACACTTTGGTTGCACTAAGGTTCGAATGTAGGCGGCTTGATTTTATAGACGTTACAAAACAAAAACAAAATCCGAGTACTAGATGCATTTTATAGATCGTAAATACTACCATGATCCTTTCCAACCTGAGGACGTGACAGGTAAACAGCAGTAGGTCGCAACCATTATTAACTATGTGGTAATTGTATTTTACACTTAACGGAATACTGAAATGCCAAGACCTCCATTTGAGACATTCCTGAAAATGTATTCGTGAACCTTGTAAAGAGCGTGACTAAAAGAAATGAACTTGATGGAGAGAGAACGTGACTTTCGTGGCCTATATTTGTTTTTGGACCGATGGGAGGGTTTCATGGACCAGTTGTGGTATGAGAGGATTATTTTCTCTGTCTGCGACCCAGTGGGCATCAGATCTTCACTGAACCCCTCCGGTGCCCCAAGAGATGAGCCGGAGACATCGCAGCCTGGCTGGCAAGGCTGGTGGACAGTACAAGATAGGGCTCATTGTGAAAAACTTGGCAACCCACTTGCCAGCGGCCGAGGCCGCATGCTCGCAGCGTATTACAACCTTGGTGGACACGGCCGGTCAGCACGTTACACATCTCCCATCGTGCCTGAAAGTGATTAATTAGCTCACTGTATTAGTACGTAAGAAAGATAGAAGATTTATCCTGGCAAAGTTAGGAATTCTCTTTCTGTTAATTTTACTCACTTTCTAATTGAATACATTGCCATCTGTGGTGTTTACAGTGCACTATCACTTTGGTATGGACTAGAACAAGTTCATTCTTCTTCTTCGTATTATTATTATTATTATTATTATTATTATTATTATTATTATAGTCGAGCTTCCATTACTCGAAGTAACTGGAATTTCCCGACCGTTTGTACTATTCTTCACGTGTATTTATTTCTCTATTATTCGACATTCGGTTACACGAATTTCTCAATTTCTCAAAGCAAACAATTCCTCTCTTGAAGCAAAAAATACTCTAACTCGAATTTGCTGCAACATTAATTGGACAATACGGTATTTATGGTTTGTGAGGAACAGTTAAGAAGTAAAGAAAGGTTTACAGTGATGCTGGGAGTTAATGTGACGGGAACTGAAAAACTAAAACTTCTAATGATCGAAAAATCGGCGAAGCCTCGCTGTTTTCCGGTTGTGAATTAGCGGTCATGTACGAAAGCAACCTCCAGAATCGCGGATAACAAGCTCCATTTACGAATCTCGGCTGCGTGGTATTAACGAGAAGTTTCAACGTGAAGGGAGGAAAGGTTAACAGTAACAAACAGAAGAGACTTTCGGATTTTTTTCCAAAGGTGTTAAACAACGGAGGTATGTTTCTTGTTCAGCTACTGTATGTACCGTATCCTGTCTTCTAAAAAGTTACTATATTAAGGGTTATAATTGAAGCGATACTGTAAAATAGTTTGTTTGTATATTTTAAAATACTGTTAAAAATATTGCATTCAGTATAAGTCCGTAGATATACAGGATTCAATTATGTGCTATACACGCTCAGAAACGGCATTCTCTATATCTCGAAATTCCAATCAATCAATCAATCAATCAATCAATCAATCAATCAATCAATCAATCAATCAATCAATCAATCAATACTGATCTGCATTTAGGGCAGTCACCCAGTCGATAACTCGAAATAAAATTTAGCTCCCGAGGTGATTCGAGATATCGATGTTCCACTGTATTCTCGAACGGAGTGGCCATACGTTTTTACGCGCTACAGCTGTGGAGCGAAACTTTGCATTTGGGAGACTCATGGGATGAAACTCTACAGTCAGCTGTCCTGAGAACGGTTTTCTGTGGTTTTCCATTTTCACTTCCAGGGAAATACCGGGACAGTTCCTATGCATAGGCCATAGCCGATTCCTTCCACTTACCCAGTTACATTTCTCCATCATTCATTTCATTTTCATTAGCACGTCAACTAAGGTGGCGTCAGGAAGGGCATTCGATCGTAAAAGCATGTCATATAAATTAATCTCGTCAAATTCCCGAGCCCGTATCCAGATAGGGATTAAGTGGTAGATATACATATTATTATTATTATTATTATTATTATTATTATTATTATTATTATTATTATTATTATTAAACCCCTCCCATGCACTACAGCCCTGAAGGGCGTTGGCCTACCAAGCGACCGCTGCTCAGCCCGAAGGCCTGCAGATTACGAGGTGTGTCGTCGGCACGACGAATCCTCTCGGCCGTTATGCTTGGTTTCCTAGACCGGGGCCGCTATCTCTCCGTCAGATAGCTCCTCATTTCTAATCACGTAGGCTGAGTGGACCTCGAACCCGCCCTTGGCGTTATTATTATTATTATTATTATTATTATTATTATTATTATTATTATTATTATTATTATTATTATTATTATTATTATTTCTCGCAGCTTCCTCTGTAGATCAGTGGCAGCGTATCTGCATTTAGATCTCAAGACAGCGGTTTCGGACCCGGCTAAAGTAGTCGGATTTTTGAAGAGCTCCAAAAGAACCCATTTGGCAATCAATGTCGCATGATGTCGGCATGTAAAAAGATGTCTGGTTTACCCGACACAATGAATTAAAACTCACCCATAGATCGCCCAACAGAGTTCCGGATTCCCTGCCATCTGGTAGAGTAAAATGGAACGTCGAAATTGATACGAAGGCAGTCTGAATGGCATCAATAAAAATGCTTGCAACACCGTATCTGGGGTATCAGATTCAACGTGGAGACTGTTCATCCAAGCCATCATTCTCCTGAGCTATGCTGGTAGGTGTTCTGTATATTCAAACAGAACTGCAATATTTGCTAAAGTTTTCCTGAAGGAACGGCTAAAGCTATCGGGCTTGGAATGGTCTCAAATGTAAACTCTCCTATTAACAGTGTCTTTAAAAGAAGGAATTTGTGTGATATCGTAGAAATCACAGTCTTCATACCCAGCGACATCAAGGATCCAAAGTGTCCTCTCCGTGCAATTTTCCTACTCAAGACAGTTCCTAGTACCTTCGGCACCTGCTATAACTATCAAAACAAGTGGGGGGCAGACTTATGATAGAGTTAAATGAGTCGGTATCTGGTCGTGGACAACTATATGTAGCAATACCTTACGTGAGAGCCAGCGCAATGTTAAAAATAAAAACAGGTTACCAGAATGTTAAAAGAAATAGCCATACTAAAAAAAGTTTTCTGAGTAGTACTGTAAAATTTCTCTCTTAGCAAGACCTCAGACAATTTTAATATTATGAGTGTGTCGTAATTTTGGCCTGCAGTTCTGCAGCCTGATAGAAGTCAAAAAGGAGGGGGAGGTAATCCTTTCATTGTCCTCCCTGAAGGCGTGGGACAGGCCACCTGGAGGATAACGCCTTCTCTCTTGTCGAAGACAAAGACACGAATCTGTCGTATTTGATTACTCTTAATGCTTTGAGCAGTAGGATCATTTGTTTGTATCTCCTGACGACCTCGCCCACTGTCTTGTAGACGTAACCTCACATTTTTAACTTTGAGTGTTCTGTTATTATTTGTTGATCACATGTTTGACGTCATTAAAATTTTATTTCGAAAATGTTCAGTTTGCTCTTTTATCTAAACTTGTTCTGACATCTGTCACTAATGAAGTTACATGAACAAGGTTGGAGAGTAGTTTGAATATTGTTCTTCTTTTACTTAGAGTAGCCTCCTGGGAGGAATATTGACATGAAATAAGTTCCAAGTTTGTTGGAAATAAAGTTCCGGGTTTGAGATTGTTGAAAAATGTACAGTTAAGTTGTTTGTATGTCCATGTTTTCATTTCATGCATAAGAAGCTCACTGTGTGGTAGCAACAACCGGGGAAAAAAAAGAATGCTTGATGGGTTCAATGTCACCCTCCGAAGCACGCGCCGAATCATTTGGAAACAGAAAGCTAACTAGTAACTAACTGAGCCATCTAGATAGGGGCCGATGACCTAGATGTTAGGCCCCTTTAAACAACAAGCATCATCATCATCATCATCATCATCATCATAACCATCATCGAGCCACCTAGGTCGGCTTTAATGGTTTCCTTCTAGGCGTAGTTAGCCCAGAATTAGCCTTTCAGCTTTTGCACTAGAAAGTAAACAAACCCCGTGCTGCTGGAGCCCTAAGGGGCCTTGGCCTACCAAGCTACCGCTGCCTAGCCTGAAGGCCTGCAGATTACGAAATGACGCGTGCTCAACGCGACGAATCCTCTCGGCCGTTATTCTTGGTGTTCTAGATGGAGGCCGCTATCACGCTGTCCGACAGCTCCTCTATTATCATCATTAGACTGAGTGGAATCCAACCAGCCTTGAGATACAGGTAAAAATCCCTGACATGGCCGGGAGTCAAACTCAGAACCTCTAGGTAGGGAGGCAGGCTAGCTACCGAACCAAATGCATTGTCTGTTTGTTAGATCTTCAGCCTAGAGGCTGGTTGGACCCTCAAGTAGCACCAACAAAGGCTATGCAGTTATAGAAAAACCACAAAAACCAATGGCAGCACCAAAATGAGGCGTACTAGGCAAGGTGCGGTGTGAAGTAGTTTGTCATTGCTTTCCTCACTGAGCCAGAAAGTGCTATAGCAGCGTGGCTGCCCCTACGAGCAACACCTTTCATAACAGATGCACTGGTCGTGTTCCGAATGTCATTACTTAGCACCACACATACCCCAGCAGCTTTTATCTTGTCACAGATCATTTTATCACATTATTACATCCCTCCACATAGGGTGGCATGAGGAAGGGCATCCTGCCGTAAAACAGAGCCATTTCCGCATGTTCGACATACAGTAGTTCGCACCCGCGGTGGAAGCTACACTTTGCTCTGACCCGTGCCAAGGAACGCATTATACGACTATTTTTTTCTTTCCAACGCAAGGCACGCAATTTGCGTGCAACTCTTCAGTTAGCAACTCTTACAATGTGAATGAATCCCTTTGCATCAAAAACCAGCCCCCACCCCCCACTTACGCTCATTTCCTAGTGTACCCTCTTTGTAGAGGTCAACCATCTACAAGAAGCGGTGATGACCAACTACACGACAGTTTCATTACTTCTATAATTTACGATGGCCATCAATTGTCAAACATGTTTTAAAATAAGTGGCCTTTGAAACCAATTTGTCGGGTCGGGCGGGGTCAATATGAATCCAAATCCATTCGCCCTCTGAGTATGGAGACAATTCGTTCTCACCCAACAGCTATTTATAGACTGAAAAGCGTGCCCACTTGGGCGGCCATGCCCTGCACACAGCCTTCTTGATCTCAACGACGTCTGCCTACTTATGATGTAACTAGTCTCCTTTGAGACGATATCGTCTTCGAATACTGTATTTGTAAAGTAAAAGTGCCGGGAGTGTCCGAGGACATGTTCGGCTCGCCAGGTGCAGGTCTTTTGATTTGACACCCGTAGGCGACCTGCGCGTCAATTTCTAAAGTAAATAGATTAACTTGAAATTTACTACTTTTGCGGTTTTCAGAGACGTGGAGGTGCAGGAAATTTTTCCCGTTCGAGTTCTCTTACATGTCGGCGCGAAGATGGCATATTTCAGCACTTTCAAATACCACTGGACTGAACCAGTTGAATTGTTGATATTTTTGCGGTCTCGATACTGAGGTATTAGCAATACCACCTACGATCATTCAAGACTTTCAGGACTAATGTAGATCTAGAATATTCATGACAAAGTTGTTCTAAGCGTAAGTTAGTGCGTTCGAATCCTGATCAGCCCCGAGTCGGTAGATTTACTGGCACGTAAAAGGACTACTGTGGGACAAAAATTTGGCAGTTCGGCGTCTCTGAAAACTGTAGAAGTAATAAGTGGGACGTAAAACCACTAAATTATCATTGTACCCCTTTTCGCGGGTGCAAACTATGTCGAACATGCAGAAATGGCTCTGTTTTACGGCAGGATGCCCTTCCTCATGCCACCCTATGTGGAGGGATATAATAATGTGATAAAATGATCTGTTCTGGGGGAATATTTTTCGATTATTCTCTCGGTATGAATCGAATACAAATTATGATAAATGCCGGTACAAAAGCGTGATTCTGTTAGGAATTGGAGCTCAGACTGAGGAAGATATGTCAGTATTTACAATAAGTCTTCAATCATTATTTCTCTTGTGCAAAGGAAGTAAACTAAACTTCGTCAGAAGAATCGACAAGCTTTGGAGTTGCCAGGGATTGAAACGGAGATTCGGTTCTGTAGTCCTGTCACGAATCATGCTCTGACACTCACAGTCCTAGAATCTATTCAATTAGTAATGTGGGGTCATTTGTAAAGTTTATGCCGTTTAAATGTGCGTGAATTGATATGCAAATGGATAACATGGTGTAAGGTGCTTATGGCTAGAATCTACCCACCTCTCTGCTCGTCATATTGATGGAGAACATTTAGGAGCGCATTAGTTTTTACGACATGAGCGAAGTATTACAGTCTTTAATATTCAATAGCGTGAGACCTCTCAAGATTTACGAGTGGTAAGTGTAGACGTTTGCCTGCTGCCATTTCTTGATGGATACAGTACTTTTGTATCCATCTCTTGGCACAGGCCAGAGTAAAGTGTAGCTTCCACGGAAGTCCCAGTCAACATCCATGGCTGTGACAATATGGAAGCTGCTGGGGTATGTGTGGTGCTGAGTAATGACATTCGGAACACGACCAGTGCATCTGTTATGAAAGGTGTTGCTCGTAGGGGCAGTCACGCTGCAATAGCACTTTCTGACCCAGTGAGGAAAGCAATGGCAAACTACCTCACTCCTCGTCTTGCCTAGTACGCCTCATTTTGGTGCTGCCATTGGTTTTTGCGGTTTCTTTATAACCGCATAACTTTTGGTGGTGCTATTTGAGGATCCAACCAGCCTCTGGGGCGATGACCTAACAGACAGACAAGTGTAGTCGCTGTTCTAAGACTTGAAACATCGTGGTCAGCAGCTCCGAATACTTCATGTGTGTTCAGGTTGTGATTCATTGGGAGCAGTAGAAGGATTGATTACAATAATGCGTGTGAGTCATGTGAGAAATTAGTCAAACCAATTAGAGATAACAGAGAATAGTATGCACGAAATATGACTTCGTAACTGTCAGCGTTCAGTGTCCTCCGTTCCACAGGGCCCCGGGTTCGATTACCGGCCGGACAGAGGAATTTAACTGGGTCTGGCTGATACCTTTAGCCCGGGAGGTTGAGTGTATGTGTTCCACTTAATACACGTATCGTTTACATACAACACATCAACACCGACCCGAAGTATTTCGGGAAAAGGGCAGGAAACACATTTCTCACTCATTGTTGTCCATTTCCAGTTTTCACAGCAAAAAATTATTTTTTTTAAGTGGAAGAAATGACTAATAAAAATACTTTATAAAATCTTCTGACGTCATCTTGAATCATTTAGGATTTTGACCGAGAGTTCAGGATCGGATGCACTTCTTAACACCATGTAATATATCACGTGAAAAATCTAACCCTGGAATCAACCTGGATTCGAACTTGGACCGTCGGGGTGGACATATAAAAATTAATTTTTCGTGAAGTTGATGTATTTTGTTTCAACCCCCGCTCTCCCCTCCCCCCCCCCCCCCTCTTTCTTGTAAACATTTGTGTTAATATAACCGACGTTTTTAGCTATCACACATTTGCAAAGAACAATTTACCCTTTCATATACTCTTAGTTAGGGGCTACCTAGCCGAAGCGATAAAGGCGTGTTCGGTTCCCCGTCAGAAAGTTGAAAACTGTAATAATGATGTTATTGGCTTCACGTCCTGTTAACTATTTTTACGGTTTCCAGAGTCGCCGAGGTGAAGCAATTTAGTTCCGCAGGAGTTCTTTTACGTGCCAGTAAATCTACCAACACGAGACTGACGTATTTGAGCACCTTCAAATACCACCGTACTGAGTCAGGATCGAACCTGCCAAGTTGGAGTCAGAAGGCCAGCGCCTCAGCCGTCTGAGCCACGCAGTACGCTCGAAAAATTTAGAAACAAGATTCCCGCTTCTTCTTCTAATTCTTCCTTGTTTTGTTAATGGTTTTACGTCGCAAATTCAGACAGATCTTATGGAACTAGGGCTGGAAAGGTGGCACCCGTGACTTAATTAAGGTACAGCCCCTGCAATTGCCTGGTGTGAAAATGGGAAGTGATGGAATTCTTTGAGGCTGTCGACAGTAAGGTTCGAAGCCACTCCCTCCCAAATGGAAGCTCACAGCTACGTGACTCAAACCGCCCTGCCAACTTGCTCGGTATTCTCACTATTAAGGTTCAACTAGCCTACTCCAAAAATGAGTACCAGGTAATTTATGGAGAAAAAGGCGCCGCGCGTAGAGCTAACCTCCCAATCCTCCAAGGGCCTTCATGGACTACACAGAGACGACTTTGATATTTACTCTTTCTCTAATAAACCGGGCGAGTTGGCCGTGCGCGTAGAGGCGCGCGGCTGTGAGCTTGCATCCGGGGGATAGTAGGTTCGAATCCCACTATCGGCAGCCCTGAAGATGGTTTTCCGTGGTTTCCCATTTTCACACCAGGCAAATGTTGGGGCTGTACCTTAATTAAGGCCACGGCCGCTTCCTTTCAACTCCTAGGCCTTTCCTATCCCATCGTCGCCATAAGACCTATCTGTGTCGGTGCGACGTAAAGCCCCTAGCAAAAAAAAATTTTCTAATGATACATTTCTGTACATTTTTAACTAACATAGGCGTATCCGAATTTTGTGCGGTAAGAGTTTTCGAACGTACTGGAAGTTAATGACACGGAGTTGCCGTATTTCAACTCCTTGACGAACCACAGACCTAAGCCGGGATCGAACCCACTATCTTGGAAATAGAAAGACAACGGCTAAACAAGTGCACCATTGAGATCACTGTCTGCCTCCAGATCGTTAAGTTAAACATAAGCACTAATGTTTTTAAAAATAAATACAATTCGCTGTAAAATTTGTCTTTAAACTTCTCGCTTACGAGTATTCTGTATTCGTAGCAGCGAACACCTCGCGAAACGTTCGATTCTCGGACCATTACGTTCACAGATACCGAGACTCCTCAGAATTAACAATAGCTACTTAAAAACAAACAACCTCAATGAGGAATTTTAACACAACATTGAGACATAATGCAGGTATACGGTACTAATCTATCCGTGTTGACTCCAGCTGCACAGTTGTATAAATATTGTAACATCCTATCACTCGCTCTTCTCCGTCACAAAGCCTCAGCTATTATGATGTATAAGCTAAAGCATAAGTTGATACACTCCAAGGTTTGTTTGTCCAACTCTTGTCCCGTTTTCTACGGAGTAGGGTATGAGGTGAGATGAATCTCTCTTGCCTGTTAATGAGATGAAATTAATAACGTGATATATGATAGTAGGAAGGAGGAGGGTAAAAACTGGTGCCTGCACATAGCCTACTCCTGTCGAATAGCAACAAGGGGTCTGCTCAACACTTAACGTCTCCATCCGACGGACAAATCATCATCAACGGAGTAATATGCCCTCACCTCATATGAGCACTGTGGAGAGGTTTGGAATTTAATTCAGGCTTTTGGCACGCAATCTAGTGATTAGAAATTGTATATCACCACTTCCCCCCTACCCTGTCGGTGAAATTTTCTTCTACTAACGGGACTCGAACCGGCTAACCACGGTGTCAGACCATTTATACTTGAACGCCTTAAGGATCATGGCTAAGTTGATGCACTCCAATACTTCCTGTAAAACTAATTCAGATATCCATATATGTACCACACCAGAAGTGCTTCAAAAACACATTTTACCCAAACATATACTTGTAAGTTTGGCACAAATTAATTATGGAATTATTCTGTACATGTTTTGAATATTTTGATTAGAGAGACTTGAAAATTGTTTACTTTTAAGCGTAAACTAGTTAACTACCTCATGTCAGACACCATCTGTATATAATTTAGATTATATCTGCTCTGTAATTGAAGGTATGTAGGCCTACTGAACCATTACGAGCTTACGCTCAGGTGCCCATTGAATGAATAAATTAATAAAATGAAAGTAATATTTGGTAACAATAGCTCTAGCTGTTTCTTTATAGGTGGCCCCTTATGTTCAGGTTTGGTCGTTAACGACCCCAAAACAAGACATCCATTCAGTCTAAAACGATCACATTTTCACTTCATTAATATGAAATAAGTGTAGCATAAGTTTATTTCGTGATGTGAACGTCACGGGGCAATCGATTTCTAAACCATTATGTTCGCAGATACAGAGGCTCCACAAAACACATCCGGTGGATCTCCAAATAATATTTCAGCCCTTCAAACTCGGGTTATACAACGTATATGTTACTCAAATAGAGACGTCCTACCGCATTTGCGGATGACCAGATGGGCCCGGAAGACAAAACAAATACTTACTTCCATACAAAGAAAGTGTTCTTAAAGAGTTATAAGGTACCAAACCTGAATTCGTACTTTCTGCGCGTACAGTAGCAGTAATAACTAACGATCTTGCAGTAACTAACTCCACACCCTATTTCAGAGGAACGATGAGAAAAACGTTTGATTTGAACGACAGTTTTCTTGTGATTTCACAGCCAGTTTGAAATGTGACATAACTCACCCGTCTGTTGGTATAGTCTGCTACAATCACTCTCACTTCCACTCACACGGTACGGAGTTCTGTTTGAGACTGGAGTGCGGTCCAGCCTCCAGCCGCACGGCTTCAGAAAGACCGAGACCCACTTTCCGTCTACTGGCTACTGGTAGGGGGGGTCCTCATCTGGGACAGATGGCAGGTGGTAGTCTAAAGGCTCCATTCATCCCTCGGAATGAATTATTACAATACATGGATACCGTCACGCATTCTACCACTAATAAGTACCACAGAACCCCAAAACTCCCTCAATTATTAAAAGAACAGCTCCCTGTGAGTGGGGGGCAGAAGGATACATCTATAGTATCCCCTGCCTGTCGTAAAAGGCGACGAAAACGGGACCTAGGGACTTCCATCTTGGGAGTGTAGGTTGTCCACCATAGGTTCCTTAAGAGTCTGCTAAAGCTTCCACTTACTTGTGTCAGGTTCCTTGACTTCATTTTTCCTATCCGACCTCCCTTGGTGAACTCTATTTTACTACCCTGGCAAAATGGTTAGCGTGCTGGCCTTTGGTCACAGGAGTCCCGGGTTTGATTCCCGACAGGGTCGAGAATTGTAACCATTATTGGTTAATTTCGCTGGGTGTATGTGACGTCTTCATCATCATTTAATCCTCATCACGGCGCGCAGGTCGCCTATGGGAGTCAAATCAAAAGAAGACCTGAACATGTCCTCGGACATTCCCGGTACTAAAAGCCATACGCCATTTCATTTACTGCCCTGACGGTATTATTTTTATGCGTCGTAGTAAGTCTTTCATTTTCACGCCCTTCGCCTTTCGTGGCCTTTATTTTTCGAAGAGTCGGACTTCTTCCCTTTTTTTTCCTAATTAGTGTTGTTAATATAGAGAATGGTTGCCCAGTTGTACTTCCTCTCCAAATAGTGATCACCACCACCATCGAGACAAGAGCGAATAACTTCCCTCTTTATCTTCGGTGAATTCGATTTAGTTTAAGATCAAACTCATATGGATGGCTGTATAATCGACCCAATCGTCAGATTCGAGAGATGTGAAACAGCCAGTAAATGTCGACAAAAAAAAATCCTGTTTTTATTACCCTACAATTCTTTTACACAGATAGATCATATGGCGACGATGGGGTAGGGAAGGGCTAGGAGTCGGAAGGAAGCGACCGTAGCCTCAATTAAAGTACAGTCCCTGCATTTGCCTGGTGTAAAAATGGGAAACCAAGGAAAAACATCTTCAGGGCTGCCGAGAGTGGGAGTGGTATTCGAACCCACTATCTCCCGAATGCAAACACAGCCACGTGACTCATACAGCGCGGCCACTTGCTCAGTGAGGGAGAAAATCCGTGAGTTCCCTACTACTTAAATAAATATCACCTCAAGACCCTTGAAGTTGTGGGACTTAGGGTCGAAGCCGGAGGCGTGATCACGTCTTTCTTCGTCGACTTCTGCAACCTACTCAATTCAAAGACGTCATCCACGACGTTGCCCTCACAGCATTGAAGGGGTCAATAAGGATTCGGAGACATGATTTACAATCATCCTCCCCGAACGAGTTGACAACGCGGTTCAAGTCCCACTGTCGGCAGCACTGAAGTTGATAGCCCATTTTCACTTTAATTAAAGCTCCGTTCGTTTCCTTCCGAGTCCAAGCTTTTCCTATCCCATCGTTACTAAAAATACCTGCCTGTGTCGGTGCGATGTAAGTAGGATTTAACGCACTCAAAATGCCGCTAATCACATTAAAACTAATTATATTTATTAATACCAATATAGGACATCAATTTATAAGCTTGTTGTAGCATTCTGGGTCCTTGTGGTCATATGTAATTTCAGGTAAAAGCAAAAGCAAAGTCGTCTCCGTACAGGCCACGAAGGCCCTTGGCGGAGTGGAAGATAGAGGCTTTCACTGTCCGTAACCTCGGCATTTGGTGGGGTGAGTGGTTAGCTCTACGCCCGGCCGCCTTTGCCCCCAGGAATTAACCTGGTTCTCATTTTGGATGTAGGCTGAGTGAACCTCAGGGTCATGTGCACCTCCGGAAGTGGAAATCTCGTTTCTTAATTTTTTCGACTTCCTGACGGGGAATCGAACCCACGTCCTTCCGGGTGAACCGCGTAGGCCAGGCAGCCCCAGATAATTTCAGGTAGATTAATACAAATATACTTATTTTATAATAAAGTCCCTGGCAGATGTGTGTATGTGTTTATGCACGCTGATCTCGATAAGAGCGAACCGAATTTGATCCGGTTTCCACCGCTGTACGATTTTGATGCAGTTTCCACCGTTGTATGAAATATAAATATAAATATAAATATAAATATAAATATAAATATAAATATAAATATAAATATAAATATAAATAAATCTGTGACAGAACACAGCCGAGCAGTACCGATTTTAGTGAAGCAAGTAGAAGAAAAATCTGCCATCCGAGCTTTTCTTTAGCTTGCGCCAACGATAGACCCCAAGTATGTGTAGAAGAATTGTTGAGCATCAAAGGTTATTCAAAGAAGTCCGTGACGATTGGTCGTCTGAACTCAACTTGGCAGGTTCGATCCTGGCTCAGTCCTGTGATATTTGAACGTACTCAAATATGTCAGCCTCGTGTCGGTAGATTAACTAGCACGTAAAATAATTCCTACAGGACAACATTCCTGTCCCTGAGCGTCTCCAAAAAAAAACAAACAAACAGTAAAAGTAGTCGGTAGGACGAAAAACCATTATTATTATTATTATTATTATTATTATTATTATTATTATTATTATTATTATTATTATTATTATTATCCGGCTCCATGGCGAAATGGTTAACGTGCTGGCCTCGGACAGGTCGGGAATTTTGACCTTCGTTGGTTAATTTCATTGGCACGGGGCTTGGGTGTGTGTGTGTGTGTGTGTGTGTAGAATTAGAATTAATATTAGGTAAGACCTCATCCACACATGCGCACGTCGCTTATAAGGCGTCAATTCGAAAGACCTGCACCAGGCCTCTTCGGATGCCACACGCCATCATCATCATCATTATTATTATTATTACTTGTAAATATTTATACGAAAGAAGTCAGTTCCTGGGCCATACGCCGACCCCAGTAAATTGGGGAAAAGGCCAGGAAGAATAAGAATAAGGTTCGTTTATTAAAGAAGTGACCTTTAAAATGCCCGAAATTAATCATCTGAACTTCCTCTCTTCTTTACTCTTTCGTCGTCTTCTTTATTCCCTTTTTATACTGTATAATTTTTTTTTTGCTAGTGGCTTTACGCCGCACTGACACACAAGTCTTATGGCGACGATGGGATAGGAAAGACCTAGGAGTTGGAAGGAAGAGGCCGTGGCTTTAATTAAGATACAGCCCCAGCATTTGCCTGGTGTGAAAATGAGAAACCATGGAAAACCATCTTCAGGGCTGCCGATAGTGGAATTCAAACCCACTATCTCCCGGATGCACAGTATACTGTAAATTATGACGTTTTTCGTTACCAGTGAAAGTGTTACTTACACCGTATTTCTTGTAAGATTTAACAGCAGTGTCATCACTCACTCTAGATCTCGATTGTTTTACCCACGGACGTACTTCTTTAATTGTAGGCCATTTAAAAGCATCCTTCGGTGTGAATCCGTGTTGGTTTTCATTCATCATTCCTTTGTTCCATTCCTCTCTCACACGCCATTTAAAGGATTTATTTACTGAGACTTTAAGAGGCTGCAATTGCAAAGTAAATCCTCGTGGAATAATAGAAAGCTTTGTATTCTCTTGTCTCCTTATAAGACTAACGGGAAATGTGATCATTTGAATTTAAACACTGGAATGTTTATGTTTCGAGAATGAGACTACCTGAATTTTGGAGGTAATCTTTCGAAAGAAAAAGATCGTAAAATACGGTAACATCTGGGGACGTGGTAGTCCAGTGACGTTGCCATTGGCTTCTCACCAAGGCGGTCACGTTTCGATTTTTGAAAATAAAAGTTATGCCCTTGTAGATCGGATTCCATGTGAAACTGGAGAATCCGTGGCTATGATCTCGATATTAACTGTCACATAAAAACTACAAGCTCACTTGCTCCTTGCTTTTATACATTTTTCAAGGTTTCAGGCGATTTTGGGTAAAATAAGTATTCGTTCACAAGTCGACCTGTGACCAGTCTGCTGAACGGATTCCGGTTTGCTCATCCGGAACTGATATACAGCAATAGATATTTGTTGATCTAGACTCACTGTTCGGCCAAATGTCATGAGACTTATTTCGTCAGCCTGCCAGCACTTGATTGGTTCCTCTTAACCACATGATGGAGTGGACGATAACAGATTGATTGTTGTTGTTATTGATAGCAAGATAGTCAGTGAGCAATTAGCACAAATCAAGTCACTTTTATATCTGGAAGCGTTACAGGAGGAGAGAATAACGAACAAAACGCTAAAGCTTATACTGGGTTACACATCATGGAGTACCGAGCTCGACAGCTGCAGTCGCTCAAGTGCGGCCAGTAGCCTATCCAGTATTCGGGAGATAGTGGGTTCGAACCCCACTGTCGACAGCCCTAAAGATAAAGGTAAATGCTGGGACTGTACCTTAATCAAAGCCACGGCCTCTTCCTACCAACTCCTAGCCCTTTCCTGTCACATTGTCGCCATAAGACCTATCTCTCTCGTTGCGACGTAAAACAACTAGTAAAAAATCATGGTGTATTCTGCAGAAAAGGAGGGTATCCGTATCGTCGGCACTTAAAACGGTTCACATCAGACCGATTTCAATTAAACTTCGTAAGATGATCAATGAATACATCATGCATTAATGGTGATAGTCATTCAGCCATAAAATCATATTTACATACTCAAAAACTACTTAATTTGTTCCTGATCGAGAACAGGAAAAAGTCCAAAGAAAAGCATCATATTTGTTTTGGGTGATTCCGACAAGAGAGCAGCGTTAAGAATATTTCAAAGTTTGGGCTGGGAAGACTTGGGAGAAAGGAGACGAGCTGCTCGACTAAGCGGGATGTTCCGAGCTCTCAGTGGAGAGATGGCGTTGTATGACGTAATAGTCCTGGGCACGTTAGGTGTGTCACTAAAGAAGCAAATATCGCCACCCTATTCTCTTTTTTCAATGGCTCATCACCGCTGCCAACTTGACTAGTTACATATAAAACTCACCAGACATAACCATAACAGACTAAGCTCAATGTAAATAAAATTCAGGAAATCAATCGTAAAAAAATTATCAGTGTTTCGCCCCAGTGCGGCATGGGCTAATTACTTGGATACCACACCTTCGCAAGACACTGGCCGGCTAGCAAGCCGGATCTCAATCGAAAGGCATATGTTTGGTATCCTCAATGTAAGCATCAGTAGTGGAGGTTCTCTTATCCAAGCAAATGCCTGAAAAGAGCTGCACCACCTCAGGACGAGGACACGATTTTATTTTTAGCATCGTCTATGTACAGTAGCGTCATCTTCTCACTGTGCGCTTTTCTTCCTGCAACTAGGAGCATGAGTAAATCTCGTATCAAGTGAATCCTGTTCTACTCCTCAGTCCAGAATTAAAATCCTTGAAATGGACGGTAAACGAACCCAGGCCTTGGAATAAGAGACAGACACGCTACATATAATAAGACTCTAAGGCCTTCGTTTCAGAGGGTCCCGGGTTCGATCTTCCTGTGGGCGGGGGTGGTATGACTAAAAGGCTCTCAACTTGGGAGCGTGGATTGGCGACCACGGGGCTCTTAGCTGAGTTCTGATACTGCTTCCACTTACTTGTGTCAGGTTCCTCACTTTCACCTATCCTATCCGACCTTCCTTGGTTAACTCTTGTTCTTTGCCGACTGCGACGGTATTAGAGCACTCGACGTATAAGAAGTCTTTCATTTTCACGCTCTTCATGGCCCTTGTCTTTCTTTGGCCGATACCTTCATTTTTCGAAGTGTCGGATCCCTTCCATTTTTTTCTCTCTGATTAGTGTTATATAGAGGATGGTTGCCTAGTTGTACTTTCTCTTAAAACAATACACCTTCCGGATTCGATTAATTAATTAATTAATTAATTATTCTGGCTCGGGGACTGGATGACTGTGTTTGTCCCAACACTCTTCTCTTCATATTCAAACAACACGCCACACTACCAACCACTATAGAAACACGCAACAGTGATTAACTGATTATATTCCTTAATGTAGGGTTGGCATTAGGAAGGGCATCCGGCCGTAAAACTGGACCAAATCCTCGTGCTACGCAGCTGACACTCGCGACCCCACAGGTGTGAGAAAAGCGTAATAATAATAATAATAATAATAATAATAATAATAATAATAATAATAATAATAATAATAATAATAATACCAAGGTAATTCTGGGGAACAAAGGCGACTTAACCTTCTACCCACTAAGTGCTGATGTTACGAATGAAACGTGTATCTTCCACTTACTTCGTAACCTGAATTGGGATGGTTCTGCTTTTATCAACTTGTCACATAACACAAGAACATATACAGTACACCAATTTGTTAGGTCGAAAACATTAGCAGCCTGTCGCTTGCCGACCTACAATCTAAAACTAGAAAAAATTGAGCATTCTTCGCTGCAGTGTTATTCTACTAGTAAATCATGTACGAGGAAAGCCTTGTGTTCAGAAGTAATGAGACAAGACAGTGAGTGTAGCAATTAGAGGAAAGACGCGCTAAATTGCAGTACAATCTGAGCTGTCTAGTGTCGTGCCATTTACGTAAAGCAGCACAAGATCGCCACGAATTAGCGGTAATTTATGAGCAAGCCCAGATGGGACACGCCCCTAACATCATTCTCTGGGAGCACATATACTTGGTGGGGATGTGGAGTCCAAGGTATATTCTTGGACATGTCAGTTCCAAGTACTGTACTCGGATGTTCGAACTACTGTGGAATATACAGTACTGTATTACCTCATCATTTTTCTGATACGTAACGAAAAGGGATGAGGCTTTTTTCAGGGTCACAAAACTCGAATCATCTTCTTCTTGTTATTCTTAAATATCCTCAGCTGTAATAATAATAATAATAATAATAATAATAATAATAATAATAATAATAATATATTCTTATACTACTACTACTACTACTACTACTACTACTACCGCTTTTCCCACACCTATGCGGTCGCGGGTACGAACTGAGTCGCACATGTGGATTTGGCCCTGTTTTACGAACGAATAGCCTTCTAGACAACAACCCTATGTGGAGGGATGTAATCACTATTGCGTGTTTCTGTGGTGGTTGGTAGTGTGGTGTGTTGTGTTGTGTGAATATGAAGAGGACAGGATTGAACCAAGCACAAATACTCAGTCCCCGAGCCTGAAGAATTAATCAAACGCGATTAAAATCCCCAACTCTGCCGGGAATCGATCCCGGGACCCAATAATAATAATAATAATAATAATAATAATAATAATAATAATAATAATAATAATAATAATAATAATAATAATACGAAGTTTGAAAAGTGGTACGAGGGATGGAACAGGGTCCATTCAACCTCGGGAGGTCAAATGAGTAGAGGATGGTTCGATTCCCACCTCAGCTATCCTCGAAGTTGTTTTCCGTGGTTTCCCATTTTTCCTCAGGCAAATGCCCGGATGGTACCTAACTTAAGGCTACGGCTGCTTCCTTCCCTCTTCTTTGTCTATCCGTTCCGAACTTCCCATCTCTCCCCACGAGTCCCCTGTTCAGCATAGCAGGTGGGGCCGCCTGGGCGATGTACTGGCCCTCCTTCCTAGTTGTATCCCCGAAATGTCTCACGCTCCAGGACACTGCTTGCGGCTTCCAAGGGAGAAACCAACCCTGGAGGGTAAACGGATTAAGAAAGAAAGAAATAATAATCATTATAAATTTTAGGAGCTATTCAAATTGTTCATTAGTCTCAAGAGGAAAACGAGGAAGGAAACGTATGTACTATCCCTTACAGTGGTATAGTATTTGAAATAACTTACGTGCACTTTATCAAGACTTATTAACGTATTAAAGTCCGGCTCCATGGCTAGATGGTTAGCGTTCTCGCCTTTGGTCATAGGGGTCCCGGGTTCGATTCCCGGCCTGGTCGAAGATTTTAACCTTAAGTGGTTAATTCCCTTGGCTCGGGGATTGGGTGTTTGTGCTGTCCCCAACATCCCTGAAGCTCACACACAACACTATCCTCCACCACAGTAACACGCAGTTACCTTTACATAGCAGATGCCGCCCACCCTCATCGGGGGTCTGCTTACAAGGGCTGCCACCCGGCTAGAAATAGTCACACGAAATTATTATTATTAACATATTAAAGAACATTTTTTGTCTGGGCAGCGAGCCGATGACGTAGATATCGGGCTTTCTAAAACAACAGTTATCATTTTCAGGTGACAATTCTAGCACGCCGCCATATCTTACGATAAAACAAACCCCATGGTGCTACCGCCCTCATGGGCTCTGGCATACCAAGCGACCGCTGCTCAGGCCAAAGGCCTGCAGATTACGAGATGGCACGTACTGTAGTTAGTCAGGAATTCTCTCAGCTGGTATTCTTGGCCTTCTAGTGCGGGTTCGCTATCTTACTGTCAAATAGCTCCTCAGTAGTTCACACACAGGCTGAGCGCGCCTCGAACCAGCCCTCGGACCCATGTAAAATATTTTATATGCTGTAAGATGCCGAAATATACGTATTATATGCCAGAAAACTGAATCTTAATGAGGCTCAGTATAGTTCAAGTTTCATTGTGATACAGGTTCTCCACCGATCAGAGTTCATATTTTCATTATAATACAACTGTTTGACCGGTTAGGTAAGGATAGCATCGCACCTGCGCTCAACGCACTTGCTTCGCACTTGTTTCCAAAATCAAACATGTCGGACAGACATATTAACATCAATGCACCTTCTGCATCCAATATTCCACAACCACAAGGCACATTCCCGCAAATTCACTTCACCAACTGTACAATAAACAATTTGTGTTTGATATAAAGCTAGGTTATGATAACCTTCTATCGAACCTTTGAAAACATATGACATTGTCAAGGTCTCTGATCCACTCACGGAAAGTCAATAACCCAGCGCATGCGATCTGCATTCTGTTCAGTAAACTCAACTGTCAAGCGACATCTCGACAGAAATTTATGAATATTTTAAAAAATAGAGTTATAATTATCGTCGAGCATAAACAGTCGTATGCAACTCGCCTTTGTAATGTTAATTAAGACACTCGTATGGAAATTATAAAACGAGCGAAGCGAGTTTTATAAACATAATCGTGCCTTCATTATTGCCATTATAGGCTTGATGTATAATGTACTACTTTTTAATTGACTTAACGTCGTATTAACACATCGAAGGTTTTCGGTGACGGCAGGGTGGGAAAGGACTAGAATTAGGAAGGTAGTGACTGTAGCCTTAAGTAAACATAGGTCTTATGGCGACGGTTGGATAGGAAAGGGCGAGGGGTGGGAAATGGCCTTAATTAAGGTAGAGCCGGGTGTGTAAATGGGGAAACAGTCTTAGGGCTGCCGACAGTGGGATTCGAACTCAGTATTTCCCGAATGCAAGCTCACAGCTGTGTCCGACTCACTGGCTGAGTAGTTAACGTTGAAGCCTTCGGTCCAGGGTCCTGAATTCGATTCCCGACTGGGTCGGGAATTTTAATCGCGCCTGATTAATTCTTCTTCTGACCCCGGGACTGGTGTTTGTTATTTTACCAACACGTTCCTCTTCATATTGAAACAACACACCACACTACCAACCACCACAGAAACACGCAGTAGTGAACACATTCGGCTGTAAAACACGGCCAAATTCTAATGTGCGACACAGTTCGCACTCGCGATCGCATAGGTGTCGGGAAAAGCGGTAGAATAATAATAAGAAGAATAAGAAGCTCACAGATTCGCGCCCTAACATTGCGGCCAATTCACTCAGTCCTTAATTAAGGTACAACCCCAGCATTTGCGGGGTGTGAAAATGGGGAAACTACGGAAAATCATCTTCAGGGCTGCCAACAAATCCACTACATCCATATTGCAAAGCTTCCAGTTGCGTGCCCCAAACCGAGTAGTGAACTCACTCGGTAGACGCTGGAAAAGAACGAGAGCTGACGAAGGAAGAAAAGTCAGTTCTCAGCTGGGGCTCTTCGTCCTCCAAATATGTAGTGAAAGGTAAGAAATAACAGGTTTTTTTCAGAAATAAATATTGAAGTTCAGCGAACTCAAAAGTACGGATGCAGACAAATCACCTCATTCGTCGCCAGTGAATGCATTCCCACTACCAACCACTGTTTTCTTTTTTTTTTTTTTCTTTTCTGGGGTGCCATATTTAGTTCACGAACATCACCATTCTTCTGTTATTTTCCTGCAGCCCAAGACACATTCTCGGAGGGCGACCTGGGGTCATTGTGACCCACTTCTCTTGTTAATTGCCGGCGACATTGACTCGTGTCCGATACGCAAGCGACTCCTTTTCCGCATGTGTGTGCCAGCGATGTGGCAGAGCAGGTATGCCAGACCATTGACTGCTGAGATCGCTTACTGATGGGTTACACTTCACTTGCCAGAGACGTTCGGCATTCGAGAAAGTCTCGTGTTAATGCCAGAGGCAGCCCGTATTCAAAACGTTCGATTGTATTAAAGAGAACATTATCTTTCTCCCGGTCAATACAGCAATGCAGATGAACCATTTTCCAAGGGATGGACATACCCGTACTAATTTAATATTACGAAGAAAATCCCTACAATAAATATGCATATGAATGTGTCTGAGTGGATATAACTTGCTAGTAGCCTACACTGTAGCAAAAGCAAAGCTCTCTCTCTCTAGAAGCCATGAAAGACCTCGAAGAACCGAGCGAGTTGGCCGTGCGGTTAGGAGTGCGCGATTGTGAGCTTGCATTTGGGAGACAGAGGGTTCGAATCCCACTGTCGGCAGCCCTGAAGATATTTTTTCGTGGTTTTCAATTTTCACACCAGGCAAATGCTGAGGCTGTACCTTAATTAAGGCCATGGCCGCTTCCTTCCCACTCCTAGCCTTTCCCTATCCCATCGCCACTATAAGACTATCTGTGTCGGTGCGACGTAAAGCAACTTGTAAAAAAAAAATTACCTTGGAGGAGTGGAACGCAATAGCTTTCACTATCTATAAACTCGGCACTAAGTGCCTAAAGTGATTAGCTCTGTGTTTGGTCGTCTCTGCCCCCAGGAATTAACCTGGTACTTGGGCTACTTTTGGGATACGATGAGTGAATCTCAGGGCGAGCTGGCTGCGTTGTACGCTGTTAGGTTACATTCGGGAGGTGGTAGGTTCGAACAGCACCATCAGGAGCCCTGCAGGTGGAAATCTCTCCAAACCGTCTTCAAGGCTGCCACTGGTAAGATTCGAATACACCTTCTCCCGAGTGCAAGCTCACAGCTTAATGACCCATACCACATAGTCAACTCGTCCATTGCCAGATTATTATTATTATTATTATTATTATTATTATTATTATTATTATTATTATTATTCCTTGTTTCGTTATGCCCATTCATAGAGTGCGTCGGAACTTGTTCATTGATTTGATGATTTTCGCCTTCCTATTCTTCCAAAATCTCTTCATGAACTTACTGTGTTGCCTCTTCCGTTCTTCTGACCACTTTTTACAAGTCCTGCTGCTGGTTTCCACCACAAATATATATTTATTTACTGAGATCCTGAAGACTTTGCGATTTTTCTTGATATCTTCCCTCATGTTCAATTCATTCAAGTCTCCTCTTATTTCTTCCAGCCAATTATATTGTCCGGTTTTGGGAATTCATTACATTGAGTAATCTTCTTGTAAGTCTATTATTATTATTATTATTATTATTATTATTATTATTATTATTATTATTATTATTATTATTATTATTATTATTATCAGCAAGACAGGCACGTGAACTTATCAAAGGGCCTAGTCAAAGCTATAAAAAGGTCCTAATGAATTTGAATAGGACCAGAATGAGAATGGTAGTTGGACTGTTAACAGGCCACAATACCTTACAGAGACACCTACACATCATGAAAATCATCCAGGATCCGATGTGTAGAAGATGCGGTAAGGAGGAGGAGACCTCCGCGCATGTGTTATGTCAGTGCGAGGCTTTTGCAAGCACTAGACATCGATTCCTGGGCTCACATTTTGTGAGCCTGGAGGACATCAGGAACGCCAAAATGCGGACACTGGTATCCTTTATAGGAGCACTAGGGCTGGACTAGGCAAACCCGTTCAAGGGGCACAAAGGGTCTTCATAGACCTACGTGTGGAGCTCTGCGAAAACAGGGCTCACCCATTTCTTATCTATCTATCTATTATTATTATTATTATTATTATTATCATCCTAAAATGTGTCTCCTACGTACAGTACTAATGAAACGATCTGAGTTATTATTATTATTATTATTATTATTATTATATTATCATCATTTTGGTTAATCAAGGACTACGCCAACTTCTTTTGGTCTTCAATCAATCAATCAATCAATCAATCAATCAATCAATCAATCAATCAAGTGGCAGATTTCCTAGGTTTTTCTTAAATGTTTTCAAAGAACTTGTAAATATATAGAATATTTCCCGTATAAATCTCCGAGGTCTGCTGACTGCTCGTCATCTCGGAGAATGAGGGAGATTGTACTCGGGATATTTTAGACTACTGTACTGTCAGATGATCGTCGCAAGTACACACAGAGGAGGGTGAGGTTGGTGCGGCTTCTCCCTTCAGTAAGTAGGAGTGCGCTGCTATACCGTGGCCGATCCGAAGACGGCATAATACCAGTGCTTCTCTCCGAGAAACCTGAAGGGAAGTTTTTCATACTTTCGTAGTTCCTTTATTCACTCTCAACTTATTTGAATTAGGGGTGACAATGAAAATTGGATACAATATAGATTCTATTTACTGTACATCATATTTAACCATTTTTATAAAAAAAGTCCATATTTCATTCCATATTTGAATTTTTTTGTATCACATACGTATTGAACTCGTCACGTCTCAGTGCTTTCTGTGGGATAGCACTGATATACGTGGTATGAAAACAGAGACATTTCCGCGGCTGGCATCTTAAAATACTCTAAGGCATGGATCCAATGTATCTCGGGCGTAGAGGTAGCAGGAACTTCGTGATTTTTACCAGGCGGATATATTTCCTTATTGGAACGATTCTGAAAATAAAATGAATTGTATTATTAAATGTTTCACCAATAGTCGTTTTCCACTATGTTTTGTTCACTTTACCCACTTCAAATATATTTTCTTTCACGTAATTGTATGATTCTCCTCTCTGATTTAAATATTTTAGGTGACATACACGAATTTATGAGAATATGTATTCGTAATTAGGTTTAATTCTCTTATGATGCTGTTTATATATATATTTAGTCGCTTTCTTTCCGATCTCCAACTTTCAACCACCTACAACTTTTTATATTATATTATTAGCCTAATAATAGGAACTACAACTCTTTATATTACATTATTATTGATGAAATGTCGTATGGCTTTTAGTGCCGGGATATCCCAGGACGGGTTCGGCTCGCCAGGTGCAGGTCTTTCTATTTGACTCCCGTAGGAGACCTGCGCGTCGTATTGTTATTGATAGTAATAATAGACATCTCAGCCTACTAGTTCGCCATTACCTCGTCCTCAATACGTCAAGACAATCATACTCCATGACTAGGGACCTGCGTTTTTCGCGTTTGCGATAACACCGACTTTTAAAACTGTATTCCCTAAAATGCTTGGGAAATAGTTACCTATACATAACGTTGTTAACAATTCGAAAATTGGACAGGTTTATTTCGCAAAATAAAAGGAAATGAGACAATAACGCGAATATGTCAACTTTATACATTTTATAAGCATATCATTAACAAAAATGTCGATTCAGCACTAGTGGAAAAAGTGAAGTCTATTCCATTCTTTATAAATGAGAATGTCTCACCTCAGCCATCCTGGAAGTGGTTTTCCGTGGTTCCCCACTTCTGCTCCAGGCAAATGCCGGGATGATACCTAGCCTAAGGCCACGGCCGCTTCCTTCCCTCTTCCTTGTCTATCCCTTCCAATCTTCCCATCTTCCACCGAAGTCCCTGTTCAGCATAGCAGGTGAGGCCGCCTGGGCGAGGCACTGGTCATCCTCCCCAGTTGTATACCCCGACCTAGAGTCTGAAGCTCCAGGACACTGCCCTTGAGGCGATAAGGGTGGGATCCCTCGTTGAGTCCGAGGGGAAAAGCCAACCATGGGGCGTATACAGATTAAGAGAAGAAGAAGAAGAAGAAGAAGAAGAAGAAGAAGAAGAAGAAGAATGAGAATGATTCGGTGATCACAAAAGGGTACAGTGAACTTCAAGGAAAAAAAAACAATCCAGTTGTGAGATGGAAAAATTAGTTCTGATTAGTTTGCTTGACAGTCATCCTGAGTTTAGTGGCCGAACTCTCCAATCAGTGTGGTAACCATATGCTAATGTTGACTGTGAACGTTTCTCTCCTTGCTACTCAGGAGTTTTGAGCGACTTGCGTTGCAACAAGGAAGTGATAAAGTTCTCCTTTGACAGTTAGAAAAAAATGTGTTTTTTCTCTCATATTACGCCTTCTTCAGTGATAATTGAATGATAAACATGTGTGTGTCTCTTTAAATAAAACTACATGTTGTTCTTCAATAATTTATTTACATGAAAAAGTAACTTTAAAATCCTAAAATATGATAATAACATGATTAAAAATAACGCGAACTTCTTCAAAAATAACCCGTATTGCCACAAAAAAAAAAAAAAAAAAAACGAAAAATGCAGGTTCCTATCCATGACATATGGTTCTGCCTTGTCCGCCATATTTGTTCCGGTGATTGAAAGGTTTCAGTATGCAGATATTTAGCCATTTTCATTACATACAAAACCTAGCCATGATAATCACAGTAGGTAGAGTAAGAGGTCCGACCTTACAAAGGATAAAAATATCGGAAAAAGAAAAACAAAGGGTCATAAATGTGTGAAAATAAAGGATTCTCTAGACCGCGCAAACTTAATACCGTTGGGGTGACAAGAAAACAAGGAACAAGATGAGCATGAGAAGTTTGGCACGAGAAGGCAACTCTCGACTCGGCTAGGACGTCAATCCACGAAATATGTTCCATCTATCCCTGTGATTTGCTGTTCGTGGATGGTAGTGGATTAGCGATCGCGACGAGTTTTGCTCTACATGTTGTCAAAAGTATAACATCAAGGCGGAAGAAGCTTTAAAAATAATGACCTCCATACTCGTCCGTCTCACAAATCTCAACGTTCAACCGCAATTAGCGTAGGCTTGACGTCAGTAACCTAAATAACTGGGGAGATTCTATTGTTAAAGTAGACGGGCGATCATCCCAAGTATGTGAGTAAACAAACTGTAGCAGATAAAATACGATCCCATTGAGAGGCAGCAACACTGTCTCACTCTATTAAGATGTTTGTAGGAGATAAATCACAATGTCAAGACGCAAACGAGATCAAGATTTCAAATTACGGTAACACCTCTTGCTTTACCCAAACATTCTAACAGCTAACTATTGTATCTCGCTGTACTTGCCAACTCAGTTCTGAGAAGTCTAATAGGTCTTAACAGGGGCAGGTCGTTGTTAGAGAGTGAACAGGGGGAGTATGATTGGCTATAGAAACAAATAATAATAATAATAATAATAATAATAATAATAATAATAATAATGACGACGTGTGGCCTCCAGAGTGACCTGGTGCAGGTCTTTTGATTTGACTCCCGTAGGTGACCTGCGCGTCGTGATGAGGATGAAATGATGATGAAAATGACACATACACCCAGTCCCCGTGTCAGGGGAATTCACCAATCATGGTTAAAATTCCTGGTTCTGCCTGGAATCGAACCCGGGACTCGTGTGACCAAAGACCATCATGCTAACCATTTAGCCATGGGGCCGGACATAATAATAATAATAAACATTAGTCGCAAATGAAAGGATTTACAGCAATCTAGTAGGTGCTCAGCATTCTTATTTGTCCTCCGATGTGCTAGATGATGGCCTACGATCCATCTATACTTTCTTTCTCCACCAATAAGTGCATTAAAATCAGCTAGCAAGATCTTCACATGATGTTTAGGGATGCTGCTGATGGTTTCCTCAAGGAGTTCCCAGAAGTCTTAAACTTTCTGAAGATTTTTCTTATTGCCACTGTTTATGGGTGCACGAGCATTAATCAAAGAATATGGTTTGTTACTCTGTTTGACTGTGAGCACAGGGATCCTTACAAAGAGGGATGTTAAAATTGAACACTGAATTGATTATTGATTTTATAATAAAAAAAGGCCGTTCTAAATTGCGGTAGATTCTCTTCAATTTTTATGGCTGGTTACCCTTATATATCCTGAAGTTTTCTGAATCAAAATGGTTCTCGTCTTGGAAGCGTGTTTCCTGTACTGCTGCAATTTGAATATCAAATTTATTCAGGATGTCAATTAGTTGTTTGAGTTTCCCAGTTTTCAGAAGGATGTTTACGTTGACTGTACCTATGAAGTTCTTTTTCTTGGGTCGAAGAGATTTTGAGAAGTTCCGACTCTTCTCAGCGTGACGCTCCCGATCTCCTAGAATCCGATGTTCGGGAGAACCCGAACAGAGTAGTCCGGGGTCCGGGGTAGTTGCTTTGATCGACGATGATCACATGATTACAACTCGATTGTTTAGATCGAGAGGTGCCTCTTAATGTTATGTGGATGTTTAAAGTATGTTTGGTCCGCGAGAGCTATTTTATTTCGCTCAAGTCCGCCGGTAAGCCGGTGGGGGACCCCGCTATCCGCCACTGGGAGTATCACCTCTCCGCCTACTACGGCATCGTAGTATACCGAGCGAGTGGCCCTGTGGTTTGGGCCACGTAGCTGTCAGCTTGTATTCGGGAGATAGTGGTTCGAACCCCACTGTTGGTAGCCCTGAAGATGGTTTGTCATTTTCACACCAGGCTTCCAGCCTTTTCCTATCCCATCGTCACAATAACACCTATGTGTCGGTGGGACGTAAGAAAATTGTAGGAAAAAGGAAAAATTAATATGGGCATCTTCAAAGAATGAAGTCAAACAGGCGCACAGAAAGAAGGAAGCACTGGGATGAGTAGCCCAGAAGGTACAGCACTGGCCTCCTGAACCCAAGTTGATGGTATTTTTTTCTAGTTCAGTTCGTTGGTACAGGCAGGGTATTCCGTATCGAAGTTGACCGCTCGTGCGCGGCTTAGCTAAAGCCGTCCTACTGGCTGCCTTCCCCCACAGCCACGGCCCACCTGGCCACAGCCGGCCTGTACTCTCTCGTCGCTTCTTAAATCTGTTAAAGTACATATACAGGATAAGAAACTAAACTAAACTCTTACCTCATAGCAAATGCTAAATGCAGCTAAACAGGCATTGTACCGGATAAGTGGTGTTTTCTCAGGATGTGTTAAGTCGTTGTGTGTCAATGCCCAAATAAAATCGAAATAAAAATAATAAATTATTTTATTTCATTTGTTTAAGTGCAATGTTACATTACAGTGTGTTTTTCTTTCGTTATCGTTCGTGTTTCCGCTCCATATACTGTAGTTACTTTCAGTAGGGTATTAAAGTATTTGGTAGCGTTCGGAACCGTCTGACACGCCGCCAAGGCGTTGGTTCTGTTTCTAACGATCCGGCAGCTTCACTCCCTAGAATCGTGCATACGCTCTCACTCCACTTGCCTTGTGCTTGCTAAACCTGACCCAGGCGTTATTTCAGTTTCCAAAGCTTTGTGTTGATCTTTGTTTTTCGAGTTCTACACGATATATTATTGTTTATACAATCAAGTCGGAGGTTTAAATGTTTTAATATGAGTATTGAAAGAAAGCATAGTAAAGCAGTATTATTAAACACTAGTTTTTCATAACTTTCTTATTGTGAAAAAAAGTGATTGACAGTGGTCAACCATGCTCAGCCATTTTCAGGGCTGCCGACGGTGGTTTGTTAATTTTCTGTGTTTTAGTTATATTATTACAGTATGTAAAATTTTACAATGGTGAAGTGACTGAAATGGCCAAAGTACGAATTTCACATTTGAAAGAAAATTAATTGTAATCCTCTGCAGACTTTCTCTCTTTTTCTCCATGTATTTCTATTACATTAATCCATTTCATGATCTGAACAATCTGGTAAAAGAAATAGAGGGTGGGGTAAAATGTGCGGGCTTATATTTAATCCATTAATTTCATCTATAACAACGGCTGAATTTCTGATCGAGAAAACGCCACTGTATCAGGTAAGCACATTTTGATTGACTGATGATAGAAAATACTCGCAATAACACACACGTGCTGCGGTATCATCTGGTTTAAAATTACGAACACTTGTGCGTTTGTAAGGTTTGCAAGGTGACTGGTTACCTATACCATCTTCAGCATTAGATTTCATCCTGAGTAAAGCCCCATCCTCAGACGCACAGGCCACCCATGGAGGCACTGGTAAGACCTGTACCAGGGTCTCTTCGTAGGCCATACGCCATTATTATTATTATTATTATTATTATTATTATTATTATTATTATTATTATTATTATTATTATTATTATTATTAGTTGTATGCATAAGTTTTTGACGGTTTTATGGTAAACAAAACTCGTAATTTTCAAGGGAAGTTTTTGTTTATTCACAATATTGGCCATCGGCTTCTACACACTTCGCCCATCTTTCAGGTAAGTTGTGAATACCATGCGAGAAAAACTGCCAATCTTTTGCGGCAAACCATTCGTCGAGCCATTCTTTCAACTTCCTCGAAACTGCGTTAAGTGCTGCTCTGCGAGCGCGTGCCCCATTAATGCGAAGAGGTGATAGTCAGATGGCGCCAGGTCGGGGCAGTACGGCGGGTGCGGAAGCATGTCCCATCCAAGCGATTTCAAGGTGTCTTGCACTGGTTTTTCTGTGTGAGACGGTGCATTGTCGTGTAACAAAATCACTTTGTCATGTTTTCTGACCCATTACGGTCGTCTTTCGATCAATGAGTGATTTAAATTAATCATTTGTTGGCGATAGCGTTGTGCATTAACGTTTTCGCCGAGCTTCAAAAGTTCATACACAGTATCGCTCTGGTCCCACCAGGCACAAAGCATGGTCTTCATACCGAAGCGTTTTGGCCTTGGTGTTGAAGGACCGGCTTCGCCAGGTGACAGCCACGATTTTCTCCACTTCGCGTTCTCAAAATAAAAACATGTTTCGTCACCCGTCACAATTCGTACAGAAATGATTTTCTTTCGTGGCGTTGAAGCAGCATTTCACAAGTGACTTTGTGATTTTCCATTTGCCGTTCATTCAAATTGTGTGGGACACATTTACAGAGTTTACTGATCTTCCCATTGCTCGTAAACGTCTGCTGATTGTTTCTTGTGACACATTTAATGCTTATGCCAATTGCTGTTGAGTTTGAGTTTGAGTTGGGTCATCATCCAGAGCGCGCACTGTCTTTCACATTGAAATCACCACGTTTAAATTGTAGAAGGCTGGGCTGAGTGGCTCAGACGGTTAAGGCGCTGGCCTTCTAACTCCAACTTGGCAGGTTCGATCCTGGCTCAGTCCGGTGGTATTTGAAGGTGCTCAAATACGACAGCCCCGTGTCGGTAGATTTACTGGCACGTAAAAGAACTCCTGCGGGTCTAAATTCCGGCACCTCGGCGTCTCCGAAGACCTTAAAAAGTAGTTAGTGGGACGTAAAATAAATAACATTATTATTAAATTGTAGAAACCATGTCTCACATGTTCTAATCGATGGACCGTGTTCACCATGTTTCTACCAGCAAACTATGACTTTCCACAGCCGTTTTCTTTCAATTAAATAAGAAAAGCAATGTGTGCTGCAAATGTTCTTTTTTTTTTTCAGACACAAACATCGACATGATCACTGAACGATACAAAACAGGCGCTAGTGTTTAGCGGACTCAACTTGTGTGTGTTGGTAGGTTAATGTCAGACGAACATCTGGCGCCATCTCTTAGTGAAACTGGAAAAGACTTATGCATACACCTGGTATTATTTATTAGTATCGACCTATTAAGGACTACGTTAATTCAGCTATCTTTTTTGGACGTCTGTCCACTGCTCCTTCATTCCTTGCGGGTGTTACTCTTTTCTTTCCTCCGTCCATGTCTTTCTCGCCTTCAACTTTAGCCTTTCTTGAAAACCCTGGTGGTCTTTTAGTTTCCTCCTGAGTGGGGTGCATTCTTGTGTATCTTCGTAAGCGATCCCCTTCCCCTGTAAGTTCCTTTCCACCTACTTGAATTAAGTTGCCTGGGTCTTCTTCTCTTTAAAATAAGATCTGGTTCGGTAGTTATGTTGGTTTTATTCTTAGCAAGTGGTCATAAAATGCAATTCTGCTTCTCCGCATGACATTAGAGATCTTCTAGAAATGAATATATAGCTCATGGTTATGTCGACTTCTATGACATCTTTGTCTTTAATTGAGCCAAGAATTTCCCTTAAGATCTTTCTTTCTTTCTTTCTTTTCTTTCTTTCTTTCTTTCTTTCTTTAATTCCCAATTTTCCATCACGCCTTTCCTGTTCATAGCAAGGCATTCCGCTGCATAAATACCGAGCTCAATAGCTGCAGTCGCTTAAGTGCGGCCAGTATCCAGTATTCGGGAGATCGTGGGTTTGAACCCCACTGTCGGCAGCCCTGAAGATGGTTTTCCGCGGTTTCCCATTTTCACACAGCAAAATGCTGGGGCTGTACCTTAATTAAGGCCACGGCCGCTTCCTTCCCACTCGTAGCCCCTTCCTCTCCAATCGTCGGTGTCGGTGCGACGTAAAGCAAATAACAAAAAAAAGTCATAAAATTATGTTCATTCGTTTTCACTTTATGGTGTTATAGACAACTAATGTTTTTTTTAAAATGCTTTTTGTTCGGGGCGTCGACCTAGGAAATATCTTTTGCCCCTACTTGCACCATATGTGGGGAACCTGCGTGTATTATGTAAATGGCGGTAGTGTAACGTGTTGAATGTGAGGAAAGGAACATTAAGGATGACACAAACGCCTAGTCCCCAGGCCAGGGATAGTAATCATTTACAATTAAAAACCCCTGACCCGGGCGAGAATCGAACCCGGGGCCTCCGGGTGTCGGGCGGACGTGTTGCCCCCTACACCGCGGAACCGGACGACAACTACTGTAATCTTTGGCATTTTTTCAACTCCAACTCATATCACGACATAAAGAAAAAAAATCTAGTTTACAGACAGAAAGACAACTCCATTATTTATTAAAGAGGTAGATTAATGGATGAGTGTTTTCAATTTGACAAATTACGAGAATTTAAAACATAAATGGCACTTGGGACTGTTAGAGAGACTGGCCATCAAACAGGTCTCCTCTCTGCCCGCCCCAATTTGGTCGGAGCAGTCTGTCCTACATGCACTGTTTATAAGGACTCATCACATTTTTTTTTCTTTGGTCGGATCAACTGTCCCACTTTGTAACTGTACGGTTCTAGCATACTGACCATCCTCTCTGCCAAGACCAGACACCTGCTCATTTCAGACTGGAGATTGGTTAGTTGTTTGTTTGGGTTAATGCTTGGATCTCGATCTCAAATAACCTTCAAGAAGAAAAATTCTCATTTTTATTGCTGTCATTTCCACTTTCTTACAGAGGCTATCTTAGTTATCAGTAGAGTACGGAATTTTATGTAATACTTTTCTCAACATATTTACTAAAAATGTAAACCAAAATTACACACGGAGTTAAAAATTGTTGCTCTTTATTCTTGGAGAAGTGTTCCTCGTGAACAGACGAGATTTTCTTCTGAAGACACAGAGCAAAGTTCTCTGCGAAACGTAAAGAATTTCACCTTATTTTCTTGACACGGCATATGCCCAAAAGCCTATATCACGTCTATTCAGAAGTAGTTTAAAGGGTTAATTTCATACAAACTATATACTTCAACAAGTCACAAAAGTTACTCGTGTGATTCTCAGGTTAATCAAAACATGAAATACAATATACCCCAAGAACATCATTCATTTTATCTTCATTAACTCCCCAATTGAGGTCGGATTCAGGAACGGTATCAGAAAACATGCAGTATCAATTCATCTTGCCTCATCCCCGACCCCGTATTAAGAAACGGGAATAATAATAATAATAATAATAATATAAAATATTGCGTGTCAAAGGCCTGGATTCAAACCTGTCCGCAGTATTCATATGCAGAGAGGGCATATGATGCTGTTGACGGTGGTTGGTCCGTCGGATAGGGAAGTAAAGCTTTGAGTAGACCCCTTGTGTTATTCGTCAAATAGAAGAACCTGCCCCTGGCCGTCTCCCGCAATGTCAATCTGCCTCTAACACTAACCACCCTCGACGCCCTCGATTCCGACCACCGCCCTGTACTATTGCAGGTCGGTACCTCCCCAGACCACATTCCCATCCATCACCGCAGTATAGATTGGAAATCTTTCCGTGAATCCCTTTCCAGCTCCCTAAATCGCAATCCCAGCATTCGATCTAAAGAGGACATTGACGCCCTGATGGCAAAATTCTTGGCAGCCATAGTCAATGCCATTGAATCTTCCACCGTTGAATCTTCAGACTAGAAAAAGGACCAACTTCCCCATCGAAATCCTCCTTCAAATCAAGATCAAAAACAGGACTCGTAGGTTGTAGGAAGACCCCTCGCTTGGACGGGGTGTCGGCGGCCTTCCTTAAGAACCTCCCCAGAAAGGCGCTGACATGTCTCACTAAACTGTTTAATGCGATCGTGAGACTAAGGCATTTTCCCTCCTCCTGCAAAAATGCCAAGGTCATCACAATCCTCAAACCTCTATCTGATCCAGCTTTTCTGAGAATTATAGACCTATTTCACTTTTATCAATGTCCGCCTCCGTAGCGTAACGGTTAGTGTTATTAGCTGCCGTCCTCGGGGGCCCGGGTTCGATTCCCGGTACTGCCAGGAATTTAAGAATGGCAGGAGGGCTGGTATGTGGTTGACATGGTACATGCAGCTCACTTCCAACGGGGGTGTGCCTGAAAAGAGCTGCACAACCTCAGGATGAGGACACGAGTTTACTTTTACTTTTATCAATAATCTCTAAATTATTTGAGTCCCTTCTTAACTCCAGAGCCGGCCCCGTGGTGTGCCTCATACACGGAGACCCCGGGCTCGATTCCCAACTAGGGCAGGGATTTTTTACTTGGACCTGAGGGCTGGTTCGAGGTCCACTCAGCCTATGTGACTAGAATTGAGGTGCTATCTGACGGTAAGATAGCGACCGCGGTCTAGACAGCCAAGCATAACGTTCGAGAGGATTAGTCGTGTTGACCACATTACACCTCGTAATCTGCAGGTCTTCGGGCTTAGCAGCGGTCGTTTGGTAGACCCAGACCCTTCAGGGGCTGTAGTGCCATGGGGTTTGGTTTTGGTTTTTTCTTCACTCCAGACTATATCAGTTGATAAACGAAAATAATCTTATTATCGACGAGCAGTTCGGTTTCAGGAAGGGCCATTCCACGACCCACCAATTGTTAAGGTTGGTTGAAGAAATAGCCAAAAACTTCAACCACAGGCGTCGCACAAAAGTCTGTTTCCCAGACATCGTGCGCGCCCTTGATAGTGTGTGGCACCAGAGGCTGATCTACAAGCTTCACGTCCTTGGGTTTCCACCCTATATTATTAGGCTCCTGATCAGCTGTCAGATAGGACCTTCCAGGTCGAAGTCAACGGGGCCCTCTCTGATCCCTGTCCCCTCGCAGCCGGAGTACCCCAAGGCGGAGTACTGTCCCCCACCCTATTCAATCTTTTCATGACAGATATGCCTAAACCGGCGCGCGAAAGTCTATCTCCTCTGTCTCATGGCAGCCCGCTAGAGTACAGTCCAACCGTAGGACGCGCTCTCCTCCCTCGAGCCTTGGTTCGAGAAATGGAGAATTAAAATCAACATTAAGAAAAGCTCACCCACTCTCTTCCCCAACAGGACCAGAAGCGACCTTGACCCCTGAACTTCTTTGGGGAGGTTATCAGGTGGTCAGACGCTACCAAGTGCCTAGGGGTTACATTAGACAGGGGACTTACCTATCGTCAACATGTCAATATCTCTGCAGCAACAGCAGGTCGCCGACTTTCGAAACTATTCCCGCTCATGAAAAACGAGAATGGGCTCACACGAGAAAGCAGACTCCTGTTGTACAAGACTACAATACGTCCGACGCTAGAGTATCCCAGTCCTATCTGCAGCCAAGACGCACCTGGCGAGGGTGCAGCGCATTCAGAATAGGGCGCTGTGCTTCATATCGGGGGCACCTTGGTTCACTAGAAACTCAGATCTCCACAGAGACAATAACATAGCTCCCATTACCGAGCGCGTTATGAAGCAAGCCAGGAAGCTCTATGCCAGACTCGGTAACATCCAGAACCCCCTCATGAAGGAACTTGGGAACTATGAAACCCAAGGTTTCCGTTACAAGAGGCCTAAGATCTTAGTCTCACAATGCCCCCTCCACTCTGCCATAAGCCCCCCCCCCCATGCCGTAAGGCACCCCCCGTCACCGCCATTAGGCACCAGGTCACATTCTGACCATTTATGATCTTACAAAAACCGACCAAATAATCTCAAAACAATCCAGTCACTAGCTAAATTTCTTCATGCAATAGCACTCAAGGCCTCAATAGGGCGACTGGCTAAAATTCTTAAGTTGCAGACTCTGTACGTAAGTATTATCATTGTTATTAGCCAGCCCTGTGGTATAGATGTAGTGAGCCTCTCTCTTATTTCAAGGCCCTAGGTTCTTTTTCCGGTCAGTTGCAGGATCTTAATTCTGGACTCAGGAGCAGAACGCGGTTCACTTGATAAGAGATTTTCTCAATCTCTTAGTTACAGATAGATCCGCAGTCCGAAAACACATCCATCTAAAACAAAATTTGATATTGTCAAAGCCAAACCTCAGAGAGAATGATGCAAGCGACAAATTTCTTCGAGATGTACTGTGCTGTAGGGTAAACACTTTATCTTACCAGAGATGGATCTTGACGTATGGCGTCAGCCAAAGATGGAACTACTTCCGACCTCCGAGAATCGGCGCTGTTTCCTTGTTGTTCTTCACTCTATGTGTTACATCATCATTATCTTTGATTCAGGGGGCCATGAAGTAATGTTTTATTTTTGACATGGCCTCCTTAGGTTTACTTCGTATCATTTACGGAACAGAATTTGCCACTGTCTTGCTTTATTGCTCACTGTGAAGTTATCTTTTATGAAGAGTTCAAAAGTGGGATAAGACTGCCACTTTATAGTAGTTCTTTATGCAACAAGGATGTATGAGTAGCGACTGTTGTTGCTGAGATCATAGCCACAGGCCCTCGAGTTTTTCATGGAATTCGAACCACAGGGTCGAGACTTTTCTTTTCAAAAATTCCAAGTGCTCTGGCCGGGATTCAAACCGTGGTTGCCTTGGTGAGAAGTGAATGACAATGTTGCTCACCCCCATACTATTTTTCAACATTACTTTCCTAATTTTTAATGAAATAATAATAAACATATATATACCCCCTGTGGGTGGGGGACGCAGACGAAGAAAACAGCCATGGTATCCCCTGCCTGTCGTAAGAGGCGAAAAGAAAAAGGGAGCGACCAAGGGAGGACACAGTTGGAACCATGAGACAATCTGTGATTAGTACCATTACGCGATGAACACCTGGGATCGACTTTACTTGCGATTAGTACTACTATATGTGCCGGGTTCTGCTCTCTCATAGAGTAATAATCACTACTACCTTAGGAACTCGTACCGCTACTGCCTCCAGCGGGGTATGTGATAAGAAAAATCGAGGGAGGATTACTATGGCAGTAGTACCATTATATGAAAAACACTATGGGTCTTTGTAGCCTGTGGGTGGTGCCATAATGTGTGATACACCGTAGGTCTGCATTTCCTATGATTACTACCATTATGCGAGCCACACCATGAATATACGCTGCCTGTGATTAGTACCACAATATGAGGAACACCACGGATCTAGCCGGCGCCCGTGGTTAGTAGCTTTATGTCAGGAACACCATGGGTCACGTTGCTTGTGAGTAGTACTCTCATGTGAGGAACACCACGGATCTGTGTTGCCTGTGAGTAGTGCCGTTGTGTGTGACATATCCTGGGGCTGATTAGTACCACCATGCGAGGAACACCATGATTCTTCGTTACCTGTGATTAGTACTTTCAGGGGCCGGTGAACTGGATGTTTGGACCTCTTTGGACAACAAGCATCATCCCAGAAATTAAGGCATTGTGAATTGGATCCACTGATTGTTTATGGATTCATCATCATTTTTTCATCATCATTCGTTTTAGTTCCTAGTCAGTGGATATATTTTGAAATTTTAATTATCGTTTAATTTCGTTGCACCTCGTATCATTAGGATCCGATGACCTTCAATAATAATAATAATAATAATAATAATAATAATAATAATAATAATAATAATAATAATAATAATAATAATAATAATAATAATAATAATAATAATAATAATAATCACCAATAATAACAATAATATTGAATTACATCCCACTAACTACTTTAACGGTTTTCGAAGACGCCAAGGTGCCGGAATTTTGTCTCGTGGAAGTTTTTTTATGTGCCGGTAAATGAAATGGGAATGGCGTATGGCTTTTAGTGTCGGGAGTGCCCGAGGACAAGTTCGGCTCGCCAGATGCAGGTCTTTTGATTTGACTCCCGTAGGTGACCTGCGCGTCGTGATGAGAATGAAATGATGATGAAGACGACACATACACCCAACCCCAGTGCCGGCGGAATTAACCAATTATGGTTAAAATTCCAGACCCTGCCGGGAATCGAACCCGGGACCCCTGTGGCCAAAGGTCAGCATGCTAACCATTTAGCCATGGAGCCGGACTATGTGCCGGTAAATCTACCGATATGGGGGGGGCTGACGTATTTGAGCACTGAGCCAGAATCGATCCTGCCAACTTGAAGTTTTTGAATGAGGTCCGTAGAACATTCAGATTCGCTTTGGGATTTGGCCTTCCTGGTGTTGGTCCTACTGAAAATTCCACCTTAAGACGCTGAGACTCGAAACCAGGACATATGTATTGAGAGTCGAGTGGTCACAGTGGCTTTAGTATTGCATCACAGTGTCCTGCTTGAAACAGCTAACCCCCCACCCCCACTCCCGCCAATGTAGTAATTACCCGTTTTTGTTTTGCACCATGCCTGAGTGGTCAGCGTCCCGGCCTCTAATGCTCGTGGGCGCGGGTTTGAATCTCGGCCGGGTCGCGGAGTTTTAGTCGTAACTGGTGTATCATTTGGTTCGGTGATTGGGAATTTGCAACTCATACACCACACATAACACTATCCTCCACTACAAAAGAAACACACTTTCCCATACAGACAGATCCCACCCTCCCTTGTCGGAGGGTCTGCCTTACAAGGGCAATAAATGATGACTACTGAGTACTACTATTGTAATAGTCAAGTTTTGAACACTCCTTTCTGAGATGACTTCTTTCTCATCAGGGCGTTGTTCCGCCGGGGTAGAAGTTAGCAGTCTGGTCGAATCCACCCCTGTAAGAGGGGAAGAGAGTGGCGGGCAGGACGCCAGATCAGAACCAGCGAACTGTTCGCTCGCTTCTAAAAATGGACACAAACGAGGAAGCGCCTTGCCGTGACGTGGAGACGGACGTCACCCGGAGACGCCTCCGCATAACGCCACGCTGTGCTCGTTCATCAAGTGGCGGGATTTCCATGTTAATTCAGGCTTTTGCAGGGCAAGGTTATGCTGCGTCTCGCAAGGACATCAATGTTGTCTCGGTCCCGCACCAGAGTCGGGCCGAAATTGATCAAATATTTTATCGTTGCGCCTGAAAAAAAAAAAAAAAAAAAAAAAAAAACACTATGAGAAATATTTCAGCCTAGAACTTGGGCCGGTAATATGTTATCATGTAAGGTTCAATACTGTGCGAGTATTTCACACAATTCTCGCTCTTGATGCTGTATGTGCTGCGGGTTAGTATTTCTGCCAAAACATTATCAGATATCGGCTTTCGCAGGGGCAACGACGATTCATAGGGTTTGAATATATTACTGTTATATGAATGTCCGACTGCTTGGCTGAATGGTCAGAGTTGAAGCCTTTTGTTCAGAGGGTCTCGGGTTCGATTTTCGGCCACGTCGGGGATTAATTCTTGTGTCTCGGGGACAGGGTGTTTGCGTTTGTCCCAATGCTGTCCTTCTTATTGAGACAACACACCACACTAACAAACTACAAATACACAATAGCATTCCATACCGCCGCGTAGAGTTGCCATCAGGAAGGGAATACGGCCGTACAACTGGGCCATATTATCATGGATCGGACTGGATCAAGAAATACTACCAAGATGTCAAGGTCAGTAGACAAGCAAGATATAATCGATAAAAATGACATTAGTTGTTAATACGCAATTCGCGGTCCGCAGAGGCCCAATACAAATGTTAAAAGAAAGTAATTGGAGTACGGTTGAATGAATTATGATATGACCAAAAATACACTTTATACAGTGTTTTGATCAAATACGACTTAATGATGAAATATAATTTTATATGACCAATAAAAGATGACGTATGGCTTTTAGTGCCGCGATGTGTCCGAGGACTTCGGCTCGCCAGTTGCAGGTCTTTTGATTTGACACCCGTAGGCGACCTGCGCGTCATGATGAGGATGAAATGATGATGAAGACGACACATACATCCAGACCCCGTGCCAGCGGAATTAACCAATGATGGTAAAAGTTCCCGAGCCTGCGGGAATCGAATCCGGTACCCCTGTGACCAAAGGCCAGCACGCTAACATTCAGCCATGGAGCCGGACATATGACCCATAAAAACCGCGTTATCATGTTCACAAGAAACAGAAATTCGTTTACATTAACTTTGTAAAAAGTGTCCAAAATAATAATAATAATAATAATAATAATAATAATAATAATAATAATAATAATCGTATGGCCTCAGCTGCCGTCTGCAGACATTTCGATTTGACGCCATCTGGCTGTCTGCTCATCAATTTCGACGTTCCGTTTTACTCTAGGTCCGCTAGATGGCAGACAGAGTAAACCGGATCTCTCTTGGGCGTCTATGGCTGAGATTTAATTAATTTTGTTGGGTAAATACCAAATGTATCACCAGAGATCTTTTACATGCCGACATCGTACGACATGGAGTGTCGAATGGACTTTTTCCGCCCTTCAAAAATCCGACTACCTCTGCCGGATTTGAACCCGCTATCTTGGGATTCGGAGGCCGACACTCTACCACGGATCCACAGATAAAATCATGGCATGGCCAATGATGGGGAAAATTACAAAATAATTGTAATTGGGCTGACTTACATTCACTTGAGAAATATTGTGCTCAATTAGAACTGCTCATTACTTATTCAACAAATATTCAGTAAAATTGCTATTACTTTACAACACGCGAGTCTTCATGAAACCACTGACAATTTTTTCCACATGAGAATGGAAGGAAGTTTGCAAGGAAAAAGGCATTACTAAATTTTATTTTTGTTAGCATAGAGGCGTTTAGTAGCTAGTAGCTATCAATAAGCGAGACTAAACAAACGTTTAAGTAAAGTTTGCATGCCACTTTATCTAAAACCTCAAGCAGTAACTACAAGAAGCTGCGACTAAGTACATGGCTACGAGTTGTGTCATTTGCATTATACCATTCGTGCGATGCGTTGGGAGTGATGGGGCTTCATAGCTGCCATACTTTCAATACTATGTATATCGATTACTAGAATATAACGATTACTAAATTGTAACGATAACAATTTAATTTCAAGAAGTAAATTACGAGTTGTCCGTCTCTGTGGTGTAGTGATTAGCGTGATAAGGTGCCACCCCTGGAGTCCCGGGTTCGATTTCCGGCTCTGCCACGTAATTTGAAAAGTTGTACGAGGGCTGGAATGAGGTCCACTCAGCCTCGGGAGGTCAATTGAGCAGAGGGGGGTCCGGTTCCCGCCTCATCCATCCTCGAAGTGGTTTTTCGTGGTTTCCCACTTCTCCTCCAGGCAAATGCCGGGATCGTACCTAACTTAAGGCCACGGCCGCTTCCTTGTCTATCCCTTCCAATTTTCCCATCCCCCACAAGGCCCCTGTTCAGCATGGCAGGTACCGATCCTCCTTCCCAGGTGGGATTGGGACCCCTCGCTGAGTCCGAAGAAAAATCGAACCCTGGAGGGTAAAGAAAGAAAGAAAGAAAGAAAGAAAGAAAGAAAGAAAGAAATTACGAGTTTCTTTTTCTTTAAAGTCAGTTTACCGTCCAGGGTTAGTCTCCCCCCACCACCTCTACCGCCTCGACGGCAGTATTCTGCAGCGTGCGACATTTGGTCGGAGATATAACTGTTTGCTGTTCAGGTTTTGGTTTCTCCCCGGATTCAGTTATGGATTCCACCTCTACTACCTCAAGGGCAGTGTCCTGGAGCGCGAGACTTTGGGTCTAAGGATACAACTGGGTAGGAGGACCAGTATCTCGTCCAGGTGGCCTCACCTGGTATGCTGAAGATCGGAAGAGGGAAGGAAGCGGCCGTGGCCTTAAGTTACGTACCAACCCAGCATTTGCCTCGAAAAGAGGTGGAAACCACGAGAAACCACTTCCAGGATGGCTGAGGAGGGAATCGAACCCCATCTACTCAGCTGACCTCCCGAGACTGAGTGGACCCTGTTCCAGTCCTCGTACCAGTTTTCAAATTTTTTGGCAGAGTCGGGAATCAAGCCCGGGTCGCCCGGGGTGGTAGCTAATCACACTAACCCCTACACACACAGACGGACTAAATTACGAGCAAAAATTATCAAAAACGTATTCGTTACAAGAAATCCAATTTCTTTCACTCAGTTTCCTCTCAACGTAGGTATCTGAACTCTACCGATAACATTACAATGATTCGATCCCGTAGCCTTGAGCAGTGGAGATCAATGTGGAAAAAATGGAGGTAGTGAACAGGCTGATAACCACTGTCACAACCCCTTAAAATTAGGCAACAGCAACAAATGATCTATTATACAAGTCTGGGGTAATCTCTCAAGTGGGCCAATGTCGCGCACAGAGAGAGTGAATCATGCGGTCACCTCTCGTTCTCATCCACAGCCGTCCACAGCTCTCATGAATATCAATGAAGTCGTTTCTTGGCCGACAAGATTCACTTCATGTTCCAAATATGAGTGGAAAAACACCGGGAAGTTGTAGGGCCAATGTTCCTCCCAGCGAAATGTGCTGTCGAGCGACCGTGATTTGAATCCCGGACAATACAAGTCATTTTTTTCGAAATGATATCGAACTAATAGGCTGTTTAAGTCGGACCATATAGCTGTTAGAAAACGCATTCGGAAGATGGTGAACTAGAGCTCCATTACCGGTAGCCCTGAGGATGACTCTCCATAGTTACTCATTTACACAGTGACAAATATTATTATTGTTTTTTATTAAAGAATATTATAGGCCGCTTAGAATCTAAGACTGTGGTACACTATTTTTCTTCCCAGAACTTCTTCATACGTTGGCTGATCGCCTGCGCCTGTTTCTCCGATAACACTCCCCGAGGTCGAATTTGCGAAAGCGAAAAACCGACAGAAGTCATCTGTCGCCGGAAGACCACCCTGTTAATTATGATGCCATCTGTAATCTTCAGTTTTTGTCGATCCCATCGTACCTCTTCCTGCCAAGTGGTGGTGTGTTTTAATTTGGAGACATATAATCAAAAGTCTCCTTAGCCTGTCGTTTTTCATTCTTTGAAGGTGGCCATAACATTGTAATCTTCGTCTTTTAATTGTGTCTGTAGTTTTTTCTATATTGCGGTAGAGGTCTTCATTTCTTCTCTTAGTCGAAATATCCTTTATTTTTTGGGGTTCTATAATTATCCTAAATATTTTCCTTTATTTCTTTTTTTCCAGTTCTCTTCTCTTCCTTCGTTATGCCCATTCATAGAGCGCGTTTGAACTTGATAGTTGGTTTGATGGTTTGTGCCTTCTTATCCTCCCAAAATCTCTTCATGAATGCACTGTGTTGCATCTTGCGTTCTGTCGACCACTTCCTACCAGTTGTCTTTTTTGGTTTCTCCCTAAATTTATGATTAGCTACTTTGGTTCTAAAAGCTCCACGATTTTCCATGATGTCGTCTGTAATATTTATTTCTTGGAGGTCCGCCTTAGTTTCTTCTAGCCATTTTATTTTGACCTTCTTTGAGTTGATTACTTTGAATAATCTTTTAGTTAGTCTGTCGCTGTTCATTCTGTAGATATGGCCATAGAAATTAAGGCGCCTTTTCCGTACGGCATCAGTAAACCTGTTGGTGAAGGAGTAGAGGTCCGCTGTTTTCCTCTTAATCCACATTCCATTTTCTCTCGTAGGACCATAAATTTTCCTGAGAATTTTCCGCTCCTGCTTTTCAATTTCTGTAATTTTAGAGTGACCACCTAAGCATATGGTTTCTGAGGCATATAAAGCTTCGGGCAATACAACTGTCTTGTAGTGTCGTAATTTTGCATTACGCGATATGACTCTTTTGTTGTAGTAATACCACGTCAGTCTGTATGCCTTATGTAGTTTGGTGTTTCTTTCTACATTGGCACTACTGTCTAATCCTGATGGTAGTATAATTTCTCCAAGGTATTTGAAGGAGGGCACCTGTGAAATTGTGCCGTTTTCCATCTCTAGCGGAGTTCTTTTGCTATTTTGACGTAGATTTTCCATGTACTTGGTTTTCTCGTAGGATATCTGGAGGCCTGCCTTTGATGCTATATTGTGTAGTCTCTGTATGGCATACCTTGTTTCATCCTTGGTCTTAGTAATGATTGCGAGATCATCAGCAAATGCTAAACATTTCACATTGACCTTGCTTCCCAAATTTCCGATGTTCACACCCTTGATATCCTTTTCCCACTCTCTAATAACTTTGTCTAGAACTAAGTTAAACAGAATAGGGGAGATGCTGTCACCTTGACGAACGCCCGTACATATTTCAAAAGGCTCAGAGATTTCTCCAAGGAATTTCACTTTAGAGGTCGTAATTATTGTTATTAATTTTAATCCACTTAAATTGCACAAATCGAACATACAGCTGGCGGCATATGTCGCTATGAACTGTGACATTTCATGCACTATTATCTAAATGTCCTGTACCTCAGCTGCACGTGCAACAACTTCAAGTCATAACGGTGCCTATTGTCTAACTCGAACTTGCTGTTACAATGAAATATTATTCAAGTCTATCCCGGTTGAAACGTATGTCGTGATACTGAAAACAAAATAGAGGAATCAACTAACAACGTTTCAAATACACTTTAATTCATCTTTCCTTCAACAACGTGTCTCACCAAGATTTTCCGCTTGTGTATTTTAAGGGACACTGAACACCAAAATTTATGAAAATTAATTTATTTTTAATCTTGGGTTTTCAATCCGTGGGAATTTAACTTTTAAACTGTGTACACAATTATGTTAATATTCTTTTACAAGATACTTTACGTCGCACATACACACATAGGTCTTATTGCGACGGTGGGACAGGAAAGGGGCTAGGAGTGGGAAAGAAGCGACCATAGACTTAATTAAGGTACAGTTCCAGCAGTTGCCAGGTGTGAAAATGGGCAACCACAGAAAAAAAATCTTCAGGGCTGCCGACAATGGGGTTCGAATCCACTACCTCCCGAATTCAGGATACTGGCCACATTTAAGCGAGTGCAGCTATCGAGCTCGGTTGTTAATATCCCTATTGAAAGTAAGTTTAAATATAATTTTTTGTAAAAACACGTGACCTGTTATACGCACCAGGACTGTGCCTTGAATAGCCATTTTCTGAAAGTGCTTGTATTTATTTATTTATTTATTTATTTATTTATTTAATACTTAAGGCTTCGATTACCGCCTCTACCACGAAATTTGAAAAGTGGTACGAGATCTGGAACGGGGTCCACTCAGCTTCGGAAGGTCAACTGAGTAGAGAGGGTTCAATTCCCTTTCCAACTGGGGAGGAAGACCAGTACCTCGCCCAGGCGGCCTCACCTGCTATGCTGAACAGGCGCCTTATGGTGAGGGAGGGGATGGGAAGATTGGAAGGGATAGACAAGGAAGAGGGAAGGATGCGGCTGTGGCGTTAAGTTAGGTACAATCCCGGCATTTGCCTGCAGGTGGAGTTGGAAACCACGGAAAACCACTTCGAGGATGGCTGAGGTGGGAATCGAACGCCCCCTCTACTCAGTTTACCTTCCGAGGCTGAGTGGACCCCGTTCCAGCCCTCGTGCCATTTTTAATATTTCGTGGCAGAGCCGGGGTGGCAGCTAATCGCACTAATCACTGCACCACAGATGTGGACAGTTCTGCATCTACAAAATTTAAATGTTAAAAGGTCTATAACTTCGTTTCTCTTATGTTTCATGATTTAACATTGCTAGGGGTTTAGCCATGTTGAAACGCCGGATCCCATGAGATCTCCGAAGTTTCGCAACATTGGCCGTGGTCACCACTTGGATGGATAGCCCACGTGCTGTTGACTAGAAGAGGGGAACTGGCCGTTCTATTGTAGGTATACTCCTGCTCAGAATACCTCTGGCGTAGCTGGGAGCAATGACTAGATTGCAAACATCCAGGTTTTTGTGTGGGAAAACAATGACAAACAACCTTATTCCTCTTTATGCCTTTAATACCTCATTATGGGGCCGGCATCGGTCTTTGTGGCTTCCTTACAACTCCATAACTTTTGGGAGTGCTGTATTGAGGATACAACCAACCTTTAGGCTGATGACTTATGGCATTTCGTGTGCGCTTCATCTGCCTGACGCGCGGTATATTCTTGAACTACAACATTGAGAATGCAGTGGCCTACATTACGTACTGCTCGGTGGCGTCACCTACATGTGACTCAACGAATTAATAACAACATCCCGTGAGAGTGATTGATAACATCGCCACCGACAGCTTGTCTGGGCTGTTGACTAATGTTGCCGACAATGAATACTGACCTACTTTTGGCAGACACGACCTGCCCAATGGCCAGGAGGAAGTACCCTGTCTCACCTCGTGACTCAACTCCTTCATTCACGTTCAAAACAATTATTATTAATTAATAATAATAATTTTGTCCGCCACTGTGTTGTAATGGTTAGTGTAATTAGCTGTCACCCCCGGGCATCAGGGTTCGATTCTCGGCTCCGCCACGAAATTTGAAAAGTGATAAGATGACTGGGACGGGGTGCACTCAGCCTCGGAAAGTCAACTGAGTAGAGGGGGTTCGATTCCTACCTCAGCCACCCTCGAAGTGGCTTTCCATTATTTCCTCACTTCTTCTCCGGGCAAATGCCGGGATTGTACCTAACCTAAGGCCTCGGCTGCTTCCTTTCCTCTTCCTTGCCCATCTCTTACAATCTTTCCATCCCCTGCAAGACCCCTGTTTAGCATAACAGGTGAGGCCGCCTGGGTGAGGTACTAGTCTTCCTTTCCAGTTGTATTCACGACCCACTGCCTCACGCTCCAGGACACTGCCTTTGAGGCGGTAGAGGTGCGATCCCTCATTGAGTCCGAGGGAAAAACCAACCGTGGATGACAAACGAACTAAGATAATAAATAACAATGTTTTTACGTCCCTCTAACTACTTTTAGGGTTTTCGGAAACGCTGAGGTGCCGGAATTTTGTCCCGCAGGAGTTCTTTTACGTGCCTGTAAATCTACCGATAGGAAAATGACATATTTGAGCACTTTCAAATTCACCGGACTAAGCCAAGATCGAACTGCCAACTTCGGTTCAGAACGTCAGCGCCTTAACCATCTGTGCCACTCAGCGGGACACGATTATTATTATTATTATTATTATTATTATTATTATTATTATTATTATCATTTTGATTGTTGAAAGGAACCTAAGATCTAGGTCATCGGCCCTTTATGATGACGATTATTATTATTATTATTATTATTATTATTATTATTATTATTATTATTATTATTATTATGTCCGGCTCCATGGCTAAATGGCTAGCGTGCTGACCTTTGGGTCAGGGTGTCCAAGGTTCAATTCTCGGCCGCTTCGGGGATTTTAACCTTCATTGATTAATTCTGAAGGCTCGGCGACTGGGTATGTGTGACGTCTTTAGGATTAGAATGCGTCATCGGTAGGCCTTCATCCTCACCGACGCGCAGGTTGCCTATAAGGTGTCAACTGGGACGATCCGCACCAGGCCTCTCTGGAGGCCACGTCTCGTGTGGCTGTTACTGGACTGGTGTAGCCCCTGTAAGGTAGACTTTCCGACGAGGGTGGTTGGCATCTGCCGTGTATTGGATACTGAATGCTATTGTGGCGGAGGATGGTGTTGTATGTGGAATGAGAGTTTCAGGGATACTGGGGATAGCACAAATATCCAGTCCCTGAGCCAAGGGAAATAACTATTTTAGATTAACTCCCCCACCCAGCGGGGAATAGAACCCGGCGTCCACTGAACCAACCATTCAATCAAGGAGCCGGTCATATATTTTATTTAATGCTTAGCCGATGTTGGGCAGAGGCTTGCCAAGACGACTGCTGCCCAGCCAGATGATCAGCTTCTTGGGCTGAGTGAACCTCGTCCCAGTCTAGAATTAAAAACCCCGGACTGCCCGGGAACTGAACCAGGGCCTTCGAGTTAGGGGCAGGTACACTACTCCTACACCACGCACTTGGAATTATATATTATAATATGAGGTGCCTCCATGGATCAGTTGGCTGCGTGCCGGCCTCTCACGACTCTGTTCCGTCGTTCAAATCCCGATCACTCCATGTGAGACCTATCGTGGATAAAGCGGAGGCGGAACATAAATAACTACCTTTGTATTATTTGCTACTACCTAGCCACGGCTGGAGTGGAACCCAGGAATGTGGCGTGGCTAATTCAAAAGGTTTACAAGTCACCAGCAGGGATAGAAACCAACATGTAGCGGTATTTAATTTCAACATAGTTTATGCTGTCCCCTTCATAAATATCGCATTCTCAACACCACTTCCCTTTTCTTGGCAAGTCCACTTGACGTCAAGGGAGAGTATACCACCATGAAATATGTGCTCTGTGCTGGAAGGAGGAAGCTTACTGGGGAATACCAAATTCCTGACTACTTTCACTCATAAGAAAGTGTTGGCCACTTCTTGAAGGTCGTGGGTTCAGTCCTCGGGACTTATGACCCATTCACTGAAGCAAAACGAACTTTCACTCTTCGAGGCCAACAGAGATATCCAAACTTATTCTGGTATTTTGGACATGAAACTATGCTGAGGGAAACTCTCTGGGTAGGACAGTCTCCCTCTAAACCACATTCCTGTTTTCAACACCCACGTACATACAGTACGGGACAACGACACTGAAATACTGTACCTTCCTGGTCACACTGCTACAGAGACGATTGGAATAGATCTCTCTAATGTATTACGGAAAGAACTGAGAGCTTTGTGAGTCATTGTTTCAAGGCTATAGCACACGTTGCATACTATATTTTACGGTCAAGGCATAACATTGTGATATGATCTTAAGAGTTTCAAAGAAACATGAATGAAATAACTGGTTCCTAGAAAGCAAAGGAAAGAAGAAAGAACTTGTGTATGGTCCACGAAGATTTTGGAGATGAGGCGAATAAAAATGTCCTCAATTCGAAACCATCATACTGTTGGTGGTGATTGTTGTTTCAGGAAGAAGTAAGTTAGAACTGTGCAATAATTCCCTATTTAAACAAATAGGCCCGGTTCCATTGTCAAATGGTAAGCGTTCTGGCCTTTGATTCAACGGGTCGCGGGTTCAAGTCTCGGCCAGGTCGAAAATTTTAACCTGAATTGGTTAATTCCTCTGGGTGGGGGTCTGGGTATGTCTGCCGTCTTCAGCGTTAGAATTTATCATAGTCAGGGCCCCTTCATCATAGACGCGCCTGTCGCTTATGGGCGTCAATTCGGGGACCATACGGAATAATAATAATAATAATAATAATAATAATAATAATAATAATAATAATAACAACAATATGCCCCCTTCATAGTGTAACGCCGGCCCCGCGGTGTAGGAGGCTTCGGGTTCTATTCCCGGCCAGGTCAGGGATTTTTACTTGGATCTGAGGGCTGGTTCGAGATCCACTCCGCCTGCATGATTACAATTGAGGAGCTATCTGACGGTGAGATGGCGACCTCTGTCCAGAAAGCTAAGAATAATGGCCGAGAGGATTCATCGTGCTGACCACACGACACCTCGTAATCTGCAGGCCTTCAGGCTGAGCAGCGGTTGTTTGGTAGGCCAAGGCCCTTCGGGGATGTTGCGCCATGGGGTTTAGTTTTTTCGTAGTGTAACGGTTAGTAGCGTTAGCTGCCGTCCTCGGGGACCCGGGTTCGATTCCCGGTACTGCCAGTAATTTAAGAATGGCGGAGGGGCCGGTATGCACGAGTAAGTTACAATGGTTTATTCAGCTCACCTCCATTGGGGGTGTGCCTGAAAAAAGCGTATTATTATTATTATTATTATTATTATTATTATTATTATTATTATTATACAGAGGGAAAGCAGGAGAGTATCGGTATCGGGGGTATCGGTAAAGGAAGGTAACGGCTAATAAAGGTGTGAAAATGTAGACCTTGCAAACCTAATACCGGACGGGTAGGGAAAGAGCAGGGGTTGACCAAGATAGATCACATAGGAAGAAGAAGAACAAGAAGAGTCTGACAGAAGTAAGTGGAAGCAGTGTTAGACTCAGTCAAGAATCCGTGGTCGCCAATCCACGATCCTTCAGGCCCCTTTCTTACTCGTCTTTTACAATAGACAGAATACACTGTGGATATATACGTACCACCGCTTCCACCCAAAAAGTGGGGAGAGGGTGGAGGGGGGAGGCGATGAAACTAAGTGGGATGTAGTTGTTAGTTACCTGCCCAGCCACCTTCGTTCTCAGAAACTAAGTTGGTTCTCAGTTATGTTGTAGAATGAGTAAACCTAGGTGTAATTTGCCTCTCTAAACATTATAATCGTGGATTATTTGCTTGATGATGATGATGATGCTTTTGGTTTAAATGGGTTTAACCTCTAGGTCATCGGCCCCTTGTGGACTATCGAAACCGTGCCGTCGCATTTATTTCTTCGGCTAGGTATTGTTGGTATTAATCATTCCTACCCTACCACCTTTAGTCAAATCTTATTCACTTCCGACCCGATCATATTACACAGAATGATACGGCTATTTATCTGTCTAGATTCCGTCGCTTACGGTATGACAACTTGTTAGCAAAGCGTTAAATACGTATAATCTTTCCTTTCAGTACAACCTCTCCTTATTAAATAAAGATAATTTTAAAAGCTTGGTTACTCTCAGAACTCGAACCCGATCCTCCCAAAGGAGAGCGCAGTCCTTCTAACTGGTAATGTGATGGTGGAAATGGTTGTGTTGTGGGCATGCTTTCGTTGACTCCGCTTATGCATTATTGTTATTATCCCGTTGATCGAAAAATTTTGCACCATCAGAATGTTGACCGGTAGGGTAGGGAAGGTGGTAGGTGGTATACAATTTCTCATCACTAGATTACGTGCCAAAAACCTGGATTAAATTCAAAAACTCTCCGCAGTACTTATATGGAGCGAGGGCATATGACGTTGATGGTGATTCGTCCGTCGGATGGGGACGTAAAGCTTTGAACAGACCCCTTGGTGTTATTCAACAGTAGTAGTCTACGGGCCGACACCGGGTTTCACCCTCTCCCTGCCTCATTATCAGCATCATTTCCCCCCCCCACATCATAAACGCGCAGGTCGCCCATGAGCGTCAAATAGAAAGACCTGCACCAGACGAGCCGAATATATCCTCGGACACTACCGGCACTAAAAGGCATAAGACAGACAGATAGACAGATAGACAGATAGATTTTAGCATTGGCTTTATGTCGCACGGACATAGATAGATCTTATGGCGACGATGGGATAGGAAAAGACTAAGAGTGGAAGGTACAGCCAGAGCATTTGCCTGGTGTGGAAATGGGAAACATCTGAAAAACATATTCAGGGCTACCGACAGTGGGGCTCGAACCCTTTATCTCCCGGATGCAAGCTCACAGCTGGGCGCCCCTAACCGCTCGGCCAGCTCGCCCGGTGATTTATTATTATTATTATTATTATTATTATTATTATTATTATTATTATTATTACCGAGCTGGATAGCTGCAGTCGCTTAAGTGCGGCCAGTATGCAGTATTCGGGGGATAGTGGTTTCGAACCCCACTGTCGGCAGCCCTGAAGATGGTTTTCCGTGGTTTCCCATTTTCACACCAGGCAAATGCTCGGGCTGTACCTTAATTAAGGCCACGGCCGCTTCCTTCCCATTCCTAACCCTTTCCTGTCCCATCGTCGCCATAAGACCTATCTGTGTCGGTGCGACTTAAAGCTACTTGCAAAAAATATTATTATTATTATTATTATTATTATTATTATTATTATTATTATTATTATTATTATTATTATTATTATTATTATTATTATTATCAAAACTGTTGTAATATAAAGGAGGATCAAAAATGTATTTCTAAGTCTGTATAGCCATAATTACTAAATCATTCCTACTTTTGTAACACTTGAAATATTAACCGAAATAAACTGTAACTCATGTAACTAGCGAATTTTAAGTCAAAGAAACTCGTGATTTACGCAACCGCTGCATTCCTCATCAAAGAGAGCGCTACGGCATGTTGTATCTCTGAACTCAAGGTAAATCTAAGAAATAAACAACGCACTCTTTCCTGTGGTTTAGAGGTGATTGGTCTTGGAATTCACTCTGCAGTTTTCCCTGCCAAAGAGAGAGTAAAAATAGAGGTGGTACTTTCTTTGCCAACGAGCAACGCCGGGGCAAAGCAGCTGTTCCCAACCCCTCAATATTCCTTTAAATTTGCCCTCTGAAATCTTTCAGCGTGCGCCACAGAACGCTACGACTCCTTTTCTGGCTAGATTCCCATATCGAATGGTATACCAACTTATTAGTAAAGCGTTAAAATAATAATACTAATATGAAATGAAATGTAATGTCGTATGGCTTTTAGTGCCGGGATATCCCAGGACGGGTTCGGCTCGCCAGGTGCAGGTCTTTCTATTTGACTCCCGTAGGCGACCTGCGCGTCGTGATGAGGATGAAATGATGATGAAGACAACACATACACCCAGCCCCCGTGCCATTGGAATTAACCAATTAAGGTTAAAGTCCCCGACCCGGGCGGGAATCGAACCCGGGACGCTCTGAACCGAAGGCCAGTACGCTGACCGTTCAGCCAACGAGTCGGAAATAATAATAATAATAATAATAATAATAATAATAATAATAATAATAATAATAATAATAAATACATGTTTTATTACACCATCATAATATGCTTTGAGTATAAAAGCGAGTTGACGAATAGTCAATTGGAGGGTTGAGAACAGTGGTGGTGTTGCTGGTTGCGGTGGTGATTATTATTTTACGAGGAAGTACAACTAGGCAACCATCCTCTATATAACACTAATCAGAGGGAAAAATGGAAGGGATCCGACACTTCAAAAAATGAAGGTATCGGTCAAAGGAAGACAAGAGCTGCGAAGGGCGTGAAAATGAAAGACTCCATAGGATTCGCAAACCTAATACCGTGGGTATCGAAAAGAACAAGAATTGACCAAGGGAGGACGGATATGATATATAAAAACAAGAAGCCTGACACAGTTAAGTGGAAGCAATACCAAGAATCAGCTGAGGGCCCCGTGGTCCCCAACCCATACCCCCCTTGGGCCCCTTTTAGTTGCCTCTTACAACAGGCAGAGAATATCGTAGGTGGTATTCTACCGCCCCCACCCACAGGGAGAAGTTGAGAACATCGTGAGACTAACTTCACACTGAAGGAAACAATAGTAGACCTACTTCGTTCCTTTTCCACTAGATCGCTCTTCATTCAACTAATCAACGTCGAAGCGCCAAGAAAATTATTTCCAGCTACGTAGGACCGTCCGAGCGGAATTGGTGAATTCACCCACCGGAAGAGCGGCCTGAACAGTGGTTCGAGTTCTGTAGGTACTAGCAGTTTCAACTCTTTCTCCTCGATAAGACTGTTTATGTAAAGCCATCCTCTGAAGCGAAGATGTTAAAAATTTAAGACCCCAAACCGTTGACACGTGCTGACGAATCATCAAGTAAATTAACTGTAAATCAGTCCTTGAACAATATTTTAACAAGTTGCTTTTCGCCGCACTGACACAGGTTGGTCTGATGGAGACGATGAGATAGGAAAATGCTAAGAGTGGGAAGGAAGCGGCCGTGGCCTTAATTAAAGTACAACCTGGTGTGAAAATGGGAAACTACGGAAAATCATTTTCAGAGTTCCCGACAGTGGGGTTCGAACCGATAATCTCCCGAACGCAAGCTGACAGCTACGTCATTGACCGATAGCTCCACAGATAGCACAGGTTCGATCATGGCTGCGTCCCGGTGGTATTTGAAGGTGCTCAAATACAGCAGCCTCCTGTCGGTAGATTTACCGACACTTAAATGAACTCCTGTGGGACAACATTCCGGCACTACAGCCTCTACGAAAATGGTAAAAATATGTACTGGACATAAAATGAATAACGGTTGATTACACTTCAAGTAAACTAGTTCATATGCTTAAAGGAAGGAGCGTTCTTGTTCATTTCCTACCGCTTCACAGTTCCTATACTCTCAGAAACAAAAGACCGATCTGGTTCATCTCGTACCGCTTCATGGTTCCTGTACTCTCAGAAACAAAAGACCGATCTGGTTCATCTCCTACCGCTTCATGGTTCCTGTACTCTCAGAAACAAAATACCGATCTGGTTCATCTCCTACCGCTTCATGGTTCCTGTACTCTCAGAAACAAAAGACCGATCTGGTTCATCTCCTACCGCTTCATGGTTCCTGTACTCTCAGAAACAAAAGACCGATCTGGTTCATCTCCTACCGCTTTATGGTTCCTGTACTCTCAGAAACAAAAGACCGATCTGGTTCATCTCCTACCGCTTCATAGTTCCCGTACTCTCAGAAACAAAATACCGATCTGGTTCATCTCCTACCTCTTCAAGGTTCCTGTACTCTCAGAAACAAAAGACCGATCTGGTTCATCTCCTAGCACTTCAAGGTTCCTGTACTCTCAGAAACAAAATACCGATCTGGTTCATCTCCTAGAGCTTCAAGGTTCCTGTACTCACAGGAACAAAAGACCGATCTGGTTCATCTCCTAGAGCTTCAAGGTTCCTGTACTCACAGGAACAAAAGACCGATCTGGTTCATCTCCTACCGCTTCATAGTTCCCGTACTCTCAGAAACAAAATACCGATCTGGTTCATCTCCTACCTCTTCAAGGTTCCTGTACTCTCAGAAACAAAAGACCGATCTGGTTCATCTCCTACCGCTTTATGGTTCCTGTACTCTCAGAAACAAAATACCGATCTGGTTCATCTCCTACCGCTTCATAGTTCCCGTACTCTCAGAAACAAAATACCGATCTGGTTCATCTCCTACCTCTTCAAGGTTCCTGTACTCTCAGAAACAAAAGACCGATCTGGTTCATCTCCTAGCACTTCAAGGTTCCTGTACTCTCAGAAACAAAATACCGATCTGGTTCATCTCCTACCGCTTCATGGTTCCTGTACTCTCAGAAACAAAAGACCGATCTGGTTCATCTCCTACCGCTTCATGGTTCCTGTACTCTCAGAAACAAAAGACCGATCTGGTTCATCTCCTAGAGCTTCAAGGTTCCTGTACTCACAGGAACAAAAGACCGATCTGGTTCATCTCCTACCGCTTCAAGGTTCCTGTACTCTCAGAAACAAAAGACCGATCTGGTTCATCTCCTACCGTTTCATGGTTCCTGTGTCATCCTCCTTAGCGCAAGGGTTAGGACTATTACCTGCCGTCCTCGGAGGCTCGAAGTCGATTCCCGGTACTGCCAGAAATGTAAGAATGGTAGGAGGGCTGGTATATTGTGGAAATGGTACATGCAGCACACCTCTATTGGGGAAGAGCCTGAAAAGAGCTGCACCACCTCGGGATGAGAACACCCTGTACAGTACTTGCCAGGCTGAGTGGCTCAGTGGCCATCTGAACCAAACTTGGCAGGTTCGATCCCGGCTCAGTCCGGTAGTATTTGAATGTGCTCAGATAAGCCAGCCTTGTGTCGGTAGATTTACTGGCACGTAAAAGAACTCCCGCGGGATTAAATTCCAGCGCCTCGGCGTCTCCGAATAACCGTGAAAAGATAGTTAGTAGTACGTAAAGCCAATAACAAGGAAATTTAAGATTTCGGCAATTGTTTATTACTCCAGTCTCCAAAACTGTATTTTTTAAGAACTCTCCGTTTATCAATATGTGTGAAACATACAATAACTTAGTTAATAAGTATCATATAGATCTTGACTTTGCTTATGAATATGACACATATGTAAATATATTAAAAGAATTTTTCTCGTCGAAGTGATTTGTTTATATGTATAATATTTACATGATTTTGTTACAATTTTTTGTTTGATTTATTAACAGGCTTCTGTATACGATATATTGTTTCATCCATTTCATACAGAGCATTATCATCTCATTTACATAGCGTTTTCACATTTTCTTCTTTTTGGTATTTCTATGTTATTTGTTCAAATAATTTGTAAAAGCCACCTATAATTGGAGCGTGTCTCTGTTGGTGGCACATGTATTAAATAAATAAATAAATAAATAAATAAAATAAATAAATTATTTTTTTTTGATTCGTTGTGCCCAGCTGTGGAGCGCGTTTGAACTTATTTTGCACAATGTTTCTTCTTCTTTTCTTCCCAATATCTCTTCATTTTTTCACTGTGTTCCTTTCTGCGTGTTTCTGTCCAGCCTGTATTTTTTCTTGTTGGTTTCTCTGCAAATTTATGTTTGTTTACTAAGCTTCTAAATTTCATTCTATCTTGTATTAAATAAATAAATAAATAAATAAATAAAATAAATAAATTATTATTATTATTATTATTATTATTATTATTATTATTATTATTATTATTATTATTATTATTATTATTATTATTATTATTATTATTCTGTACTCTAAGAAACAAAAGACTAGCAGGAGCGTTCTGGTTCACCTCCTACCGTTTCTTGGCCTACTATATTTTAAGAAACAAAAGACTCGCAGGAGCGATCTGGTTCATGGCCTACTATACTTTAAGAAACAAAAGATTAGCAAGGAGCGATCTGGTTCGTCTCCTCCCATTTCATGGCTCCAATACTCCCAGAAACAAAAACTGACTAAAAGTGCACTGGTTCGTCTCGTACAGTTTTCGACCTGCTATATTCTCAAAATAGAGGATTGACTAACCCATTGCGCTCTAGTCATGCGTTTTTGCGCTGGTTAATCGTGACATCGTCCGCGTGTTTTTGTTTATCTGTGCAGCAAATTGCATTATTTTAAAATAAGTCAAAAATGAAATTGTAAATACTATTAGACTTTTTCCGACGATACCCGCGTAAAGAGCACGTGATTAAGTCATAATATGATTTCAAAAGAAATATACACTTGATAGAGTTTGTCTTATAACTTATTAAACAAACAGTTAAATGAAGTAAATTTCCCAACAGTGAACAAGAAATTTGATTGCGACTCGTAATACATTATCATTGTTTTCAGTCAGGCAACTAATTATTCTGATCGTGAGCCACGCAGACGCCAGTCAATCATCTTATACGGATAATAAGCTGTATTAGTAATGCTAATGGTATCTGGCTAAGTGGGTAATTGAGGAGACTGTTCCTCACAGGCACGTCAAGAAGTTCAGTTGTTGAGCACAAAGTGGAAATGAGCATTACGATTGCCTACTGGAAAATATGTTTTTGCTGACGAGGTCTAGATTTTACTGTATGGGCTTTTGGTGGGCTAGAACAATGTGTTACTTTCATTGATCTGCCTCAGACTCATCCTTGGCTTTGAAAGAATCAAAGTGACTGAGTATCACTGATGCTAGTAATGTCACCCCTTATGTAGCCAGACCATGTCATGAATGGTGTGAAAATGTCGCTCATAGAGTCGGTTGGTGTGTGCATTTCAGTGGGCTTGGCAGACTGATATGTAATAGCAACTTCTGGCTCAGTGAGGAACGCAACGGGAAACTACCTCACTCTTCCTTTCCCAAGTAGACTATGCCTCTTCAGTGATGCCTAGGCGATCTATTTCAGCTGACAGTGAAGCTGTTGAGCATCCAACCAGCCTTCGGGCTGACTACTCGACATACATATATATACATAGGCCTATAACCGCTTAAGGGGAGACCCTGCTGCAATATATGGTTTTCTGTATTTTTAGTTCTGTGTACAAACTCCGCGAGATGATTAATGTGGCTCTAAACATTTTTACAATTTTTTCCTAAAACAAAAAAAAATATTTCTGGAATTATTACTTTTTTAGAGACAATCTGGCCCATTTTCAAAATTTATCTCGTGCAAAACTTATTGCTTATTATTATTATTATTATTATTATTATTATTATTATTATTATTATTATTATTATTATTATTATTGTTGTTGTTGTTGTTGTTGTTTTCAAGAACCAAACATCGGTGTCGTTAACCCTAACAACTTAAATGATGGTTATTTAATGGTCCAAAACGGAGCGAGTTTGCCGTGCGGTTAGGGACGTGTAGCTGCCAGCTTACATTCGGGAGATAGTGGGTTCGAACACCACTGTCGGCAGCCCTGAAGATGGTTTTCCGTGGTTTCCCATTTTCACACCAGGCAAATGCTAGGAATGTACCGTAATTAAGGCCACAGCCGCTTCCTTCCCATTCCTAGCCCTTTCCTATGCCATAGTCGCCATAAGACCTATCTGTGTCGGTGCGACGTAAAGCAACTTGTTGTAATGATCAAACTTAGAGGTCATCAGCCCAATCAACGTATTGATGATGATGATGATGATGATGATGATGATGATGATTGTTATTTTAAAGGTCCAACCTTCGAGGATGTTTAAAGTATTCAGTATGGCTTACAAATTCGATACCATCAGCCCGAAAGAACTTATTCTCCATCGTCAGAAGTATATCTGCCCTGGTTTAGTGTACTGCAGAGAACAGAACTGGTGTTAACTCAGCACAAATCAAGGTTAACTATTAGATATTGTTAATATAGCTGGCAGAGGTCCAATATAATTCCAAGGCTAGTTTAAAGTGCGGATTCCTTACATGTAGGTGGGAATAATAATTCTCATAAAAACACTTATTTCGTTATCTATGAATATAATTTTTCTCTTAGTACATTGTTAAAAAGCGTATAAAGCGTTCGTTGAAATACTGTCATGCATAATTGTGAGTGGACAGCAATGCATCTTTTCAGGGTTGCCAATGCCTAGCAGTATCGCAAAAATTACTCGATTTTTACTTAAAATACACTCTTTTAAATAAAAGGCAAGAATCAGTCACCTTTTAAAACGAACATCAATTTAAGCATCAATAACAATGAATAGACAAAAGCCACTATGTCCACCACTTAAAATACAACCACCTTAATTTAACCTACCAAGCGACCGCTGCTCAGCCCGAAGGCCTGCAGATAACGAGGTGTGGTGTGATCGGCGTGACGAATCTCCCCCCGCCCCTTTCATTATTCTTGGCTTTCTGGACCTGGGCCAGAAATCGAACCCGGGGTCTCCGGGTAAAAGGCAGACACACTACCCCTACACTGTGGGGCCGGATCGCTTTTCATATTACCTTCCAATATAACCATAGCTCATCAAATTACCCGAAAATTGGGTATTTATCCACCAATTGGCAACTTAACACTAAACAAGGCCCAATGAAGAAATAATACCAATCACATGTGAGATCAAAGAATTACTTATCTGGGTTAAATCCCATTTGTTACTTTCCTTCCAATTTCTTACCAACTCAAATAATGGCCATTAGACCACTCCTCATTTTATCCCCAGTTAGTGGTGACTATTGTTTTTTTTACAAGTTGTTTACGTCGCGCCGACACAGGTAGGTTTTATGGCAACGATGAGAAAGGAAAGGAAGCGGCCGTAGCCTGGTGTGAAAATGGGAAACAGCGGAAAACCATCCTCAGGGCTGCCGACAGTGGGGTTCGAACCCACTCTCTCTCGAATACTGGATACTAGGTGCACTTTGCCGGGCTGAGTGGCTCAGACGGTTAAGGCACTGGCCTTCTAATCCCAACTTGGCAGGTTCGATCCTGGCTCAGTCCGGTGGTAGTTGAAGGTGCTCAAATACGACAGCCCCGTGTCGGTAGATTTACTGGCACGTAAAAGAACTCCCGCGGGACTAAATTCTGGCACCTCGGCGTCTCCGAAGACCTTAAAATGTAGTTCGTGGGACGTAAAACAAATAACATCATCACTAGGTGCACTTTAGCGACTGCAGCTATCCAGCTCGGTGACTGTTGTTTTAAAGGGGAGTATATCGGCCCTTCGAAGAATGGAGCACACTTCATACTGTCGGTTTTGGTAGGTAACAAGAATTGTCTAAAAGGGGTTGGACAGGGAAAATTATGAGTGTGAGGAGTCTAGCGCAAGGAAGTTTAAACGCTCCTGCAGAAACACTTTTAGGTGCCTCCAATGAAGAACAAGGGATACTGCGAATGTATTCCACATGAAGATTCAATTTACCTCCGTTTTAGGTTCTTTAACTTTCAACCAATTTCCCAAACACCTTCTTCACACGTTAATCAATATATTATTAATGTATGTCAGTTTCACTTGTAGACATCACCTCGAGAAGTCTCTCCAATCAATTTCTCCTCATCCGGACGAGTTAACAGCGAGCGTGCAGTAATTCAGGAGAATTCTGCCTGATTTATGAGTTTTGCACGCTTTCACTCATCAGATTTGACGAGCCTGTTATGTTGATAAACGGTACTTAGAGCTCTCAACGCGTGAGAATAGGAATGCTGAATAATTAGAATGAAAACAGGCTCTCACGGGCATTATACATACAGTATCAGCAGTGAGGTCGCCAGGCTCTCTGAGGGCCGATTGGAGAAACAGTGTGAAGTTGTAAGCAGACACAGTCTACGTAAACAATGTCCAAGTTAAGCACGAAGTTAAACAATATTCAGCCAGTGTTTACTAAAACGTCACCTTAGTTTCAATACCAACTCGAAAAATGAAGTGGAAGCGTCTTGCATGCTACTCTTAGCTAGTCATGACCATGAATTACACAAGTTCTGCGGACCGAGCGAGTTGAGCGTCCAGTTAGGGTCGCGTAGCTGTGAGCTTGCACTCGGGAGATGGTGGGTTCGAATCTCACCGTCAGCAGCCCTGAAGATGGTTTTCCGTGGTTTCCTATTTTCACACCACGCAAATGCTGGGGCTCTACCTTTAATTCAATCACTTCAATCACTACTAATCTGCATTTAGGGCAGTCGCCCAGATGGCAGATTCCCTATCTGTTGTTTTCCTAGCCTTTTCTTAAACGACTGCAAAGAAATTGGAAATTTATTGAACATCTCCCTTGGTAAGTTATTCCAATCCCTAACTTCCCTTCCTATAAACGAATATTTGCCCCAATTTGTCCTCTTGAATTCCAACTTTATCTTCATATTGTGATTTTTCCTACTTTTAAAGACACCACTCAGACTTACGTAAATGTCGTGGATTTTGAATATATAGCTTCAGAGGCGGCTTGAGACCAAATTCGTACGCACCCGGTACCAGTGCAAAAAACATCTTTGGCGCCACACGCGTTGTTATCCCCTCCCCCTATTTATCTCCCACCGCAAAGTCATCCACACACAGTAAATGTAATATAATATTAATAACTAACCAACAACTGTTAATGAGAACATATTCGCAAATACACTATGGAGAATACGTGAACCGAGCTCGACAGCTGCAGTCGCTTAAGTGCGGCCAGTATCCAGTATTCGGGAGATAGTAGGTTCGAACACCACTGTCGGCAGCCCTGAAAATGGTTTTCCGTGGTTTCCCATTTTCACACCAGGCAAATGCTGGGGATGTACCTTAATTAAGGCCACGGCCGCTTCCTTCCCACTCCTAGCCCTTTCCTGTCTCATCGTCGCCTATCTGTGTCGTTGCGACGTAAAACAACTAGCTAGAGAATACGTGCCACTTTGCGAGATCAGTTAAGGCTACGGCCGCTATCTTCCCAATCCTAGTGCTTTCTCATCCATCCTTGCATTGCCAAAAAAAAAGAACCTTTGATATATTAAATAAATAAATAAATAAACATCAGAATTTTAAAAAATATGGAAATTGCTGTTCAACACAGAAAGAATCTTTATAACAAAAAAAAAAAAAAAAAAAAAAAAAAAAAAAAAGCTTGTCCTGGAACATTAAAATTCGTTATTACCTAACAGTGATCAAACCTGAAGCTCTTTATGCTTTAGAAACGCTCAATTATTATTATTAATATTAGTACTATTATTATTATTATTTAATATAAAAACAATACAATACAATAGGCTTATAGTTTAAAATCACAACGAAGAGATTTACACTATAAAAATGTAAGGGAACAATTAGATATTAAAGAAAGGAAAGTAATGAGAAAAATCTTAAGAGCCAACAATTAAAAATGGAATACATTACCGCAAACCCAACTCGGAAATATGTTTTAAAATATCTAAATTTGCTTTAAAAATGCGACTGCGACGAATTCAATTTTTAAGCCATTTGGAAAGAATGAAAAACACCAGACCTACTTATCGGATACACAAATTTCTGCAAATCAACCGCAAGAGATCAAAATGGTATAAGCAAGTAGAGGTAGGACTCACTGAATGAGGATCAGCAAATCTGCAGCGTAGAAAAGAAATCAGGAAAATTGTTCACACAAGGGGATTTGAGAAAGATGAGAAGAGACGAACACGACGTTGCTTATTCGGAAGAACAGAAATTACAACAATCGATGAAAATGAAGAACTATTAGGCAAGGAGGAAAGCTCAACAAATGTTTGGTGCTAAGTGACCCATTCACGCAGAAGAAGAAGAAGAAGAAGAAGAAGAAGAAGAAGAAGAAGAAGAAGAAGAAGAAGAAGAAGAAGAAGAAGAAGAAGAAGAAGAAGAAGAAATGAATGTCTGTGGTTGTGGCCAATGAACGCTCATCGGTGCGGGCGCTAAACGTTAGTCAACTGTCTTACACAACACGTAACAGACCTCGTGACCTGAACAGAGATAACTTAGATTTACTTTTATAGATACAAATTTGACGACTGTTGAGATTAGCGGTGTCCAGATTATGAAGACATTTCTATTTCGCTACTGACCTGTCGTTGTCATCCCTCAGAAAACTCCGTTCTCAGCCATGTGTTGAATATACTCACCTGAAAAGAAAGAGACGATTATTAGACACAAAACGTAAAGAACTGGGAAAATACACAAAGAGGGAGATTTTTAAAAAAGCAATAGCATTTCATTTAAAAACGAAGTTCCCAGAAGGCATTAATATTTTTTATTCTCAATCGGTGAAATTTAATTATGATTTACTTCCAGAAACTTACTTTGTGATATAAAAGCCAAAGGCAGGCATTTTAAAAATACATTTTTGGCTTATGGACTGATGGTCTTATGGACCATGCAGCTACCTACAATTTTGTATTTTATCTTACTAATAATTGACTTGTCCACATCTATGGTGTAGTGGTTAGTGTGATTAGCTGCTATCCCCGGAGGCCGGGGTTCGATTCCCGGCTCTGCCACGAAATTTGAAATGTGGTACGAGGGATGGAACGAGGTCCATTCAGCCTCGGAACGTCAACCGAGTAGAGGGGGGTTCGATTCCCACTTTAGCCATCCTCAAAGTGATTTTTCGTGGTTTCTCATTTCTTCTCCAGGCAAATGCCGGCATGGAACCTAACGCCACGGCCGCTTCACTCCCTCTTCTTTATCTATCCCTTCCAATTGTCCCATTCCCGCACAAGGACCCTTTTCAGCATAGCAGGTGAGGCCACCTGGACGAGGTATTGGTCCTCCTTCCCAGTTGTATACCCAATCAATTGTCTCACGCTCCAGGACACGAAGGAGCACATGAAAAACTACACGAAACCGCATCAAACTCAATACGGTTTGCAACGATTCTCTTCACATACTGAAGTTGCCTCTTATCTCTTCACAGTCTTCTAGAAGACGTGTCTTAATACTATAATAAATTGTAACCTTATTTCTTTCGAACGCCGACATGTGTTTACGATGTTAATTATGCCTCGAGAAGCGTAAAGGAGGGTTTACATCTTTATAAACCTTGATAACATTGGGGTCAATTACCTTATATTCTTGTATTACACGAAGAAGTCGGGGTATGATGTACGATCAATCCACCTGTTCAATTCTACAACAGCTGTGGATGGAGAGTCTTTGGCATTGAAGTTAAGAATTGCATAACAAGTTGTGCTTCTAATTTCATCCCACAGCAATGTTCTTTGCTGCAAATATGCAGGTCTATCTTCTGCCAACCTCATTACCTTCGGACTTTCGTCTACTTGGCGACTTGTTGTCACTCTCTTTTTAGCGAAGTGACAATAAAAACGTTGTACAGAAAATTTAATTTAAAACACGCTGGTGTAGTATCCTTGGAGGCCAATAGTGTAGATTAAATCTTTACATCATTCAATATCCACAATAAGGCCTATTGTCGTTTTTAAACAACGGACTCATATTTAGGATTACTTCTTTTTATATCTTTTATTATTATTATTATTATTATTATTATTATTATTATTATTATTATTATTATTATTATTCGAAGGCAACCTACTTGCTTGACTTATCAGACTGACTTGTGGAATGAACGAGGTATGAATGTGTGAGTGTAAGGTCAATTATTGTTGTATTAAGATTATAATTATGCATTAGAATTAGTGTCAGAGCTATTGTCATGATCAAATATTATTTTATTTACATTGTAATTCATTACGGATTAGGGTTAGTTTTAGAGTTATTGTAAATGGTCAGATGCTGTTTTGCTTACATTACTGTTATGTATTTGTGTTCATTTTCCCTATCATTAATAGTGTAATAATAATACTTTTTTTTGATAGTGGCTTTACGTCGCACTGACACAGATAGGTCTTATAGCGACGATGGGATAGGAAAGGCATAGGAGTTGGAAGGAAGCGGCCGTGGCCTTAATTAAGGTACAACCCGAACATTTTCCTGGTGTGAAAATGGGAACCACGGAAAACCATCTTCAGGGCTGCCGACAGTGGGATTCGAACCCACTATCTCCAGGATGTAAGCTCACAACCGCATGTCTCTAACCGCACGGCCAACTCGCCCGGTGGTAATAATAATAATAATATCTTTGAATAGGCAACCCGAATGAAAGCATCAGCTATGGGCAAAGCCGGTAGTAAAAGGCTTGTACTGTTCTACCATTACATTAAGCCGGACTACTATAATGTTAAAAATATGAATACTAATGAAACTTTAATTAAAAATATTAAAAATAATTAACATCGCAATAATCATTATTCTTTTTTGATTTGTTATGCCCAATTAATGAGCGCGTGTGAACTTATTTAGCACAGCGTTTCTTCTTGTCTTCCCAAAATCTCTTCATCCTTTCGCTGTGCTTCTTTTTGCGTTCTTCTGTCCATCTTGTAGCTTGTCTTTTAGGTTGATCAGCAAATGTGTGTTTGTTTATGAGATTTCTGATTTTTTCTGTCTTGCATTCTTTCTTCATTTTTACCAATTTCCGGAAGATCTTGGTTTATTTCTGTAAGCTAGTTGTGATTTTTTAGAGATGCTGCGACCGGGCGAGTTGGCCGTGCGCGTAGAGGCGCGCGGCTGTGAGCTTGCATCCGGGAGATAGTAGGTTCGAATCCCACTATCGGCAGCCCTGAAAATGGTTTTCCGTGGTTTCCCATTTTCACACCAGGCAAATGCTGGGGCTGTACCTTACTTAAGGCCACGGCCGCTTCCTTCCAACTCCTAGTCCTTTCCAATCCCATCGTCGCCATAAGACCTATCTGTGTCGGTGCGACGTAAAGCCCCTAGCAAAAAAGAGATGCTGCGGGATTTAGTATATTCTTTGTTAGCCTATTGTTAACCATCCTGATCAGATGATCACAGAATTATATTCTTGGTTTAAAGCCGTGAAAAACAGCCAGGAAACATCTTGAGGCAACCTCTAAGGCTCAATACCTTAGTTGTATCCCTGAGACAGACTTCGATCGATCTTCCCACTATCTTCAACTTGTTAGCATGATGGAAATGTCAGCTGACAAAATTATTATTATTATTATTATTAAATCTCCTTCATGAATCAGAAATCTCAGTTATCTGTTAGGTAGAGACTTTGACGTGCCTTTTATTCGCAACTGTGATTTACGAATGGGTAGTGCGACGGGTTTTTAATGGAGAGATCCTAGGTTTGCTCCCACCTAAAGAATTTTAACATACGCATGGCTACGTAATTATGTTCTATTTGTATGTCTTTCTAGAAACATTGTGTACTTAGTATAGAAGAATACATTTCCAGAATATTCTCGTCTGATACAAAAACGATGGTTCTCTCGTACGAGGGCGTCTTCTTAACGAAGTATACACAGCGATTGCTGGTCCCCACCGTCGGCTGTTCAGAGAATGGTTTTCCGTGGTTTTCCATTCTCCTGCACTAAGGCGAATTCCGAAACAGTTCTCAGTACAGGCCACGTCCGCCAATTCCCTTACCTACTCCGAACATCTCCTTCATCGTATCACATCTCCCTGACCTGATAGACGGCGTTACCGTCTAGGAGGCCCGCCGTCCACCTTCAGGGACGGAACGAAAACTTAGTAGTAGTAGTAGTAGTAGTAGTAGTAGTAGTAGTAGTAGTAGTAGTAGTAGTAAACCAACCAACCTCCTCCTCCTGTCCATCCTATAGGGAAAAGTCAGAGGAAGAGAAACACAGAACACAGGTAAGAGGAGTTTCAATATCCCAGATACAAGATGAGGGCGCAAGAAAAATCTGTAATATCATTAGCAAGAACTTATTCTAGTATTTAAATGTCATGTTTTGGTTATTAGGAATTGGAATAAAAATGTAAACGTCAATGATGTGACATTAGTAATACCAGACAATAGTAATAGACTATTTGCACATTCAATGATTTCAACAAATGTGAATGTATTTTCATTAGTCGTATTTAAAATCATTACAACTTATTCTGACAAACACATACAGTTTCACGTAATGAGGCACAACTTGCAACTGAATACAATTTTTACCATTCTTTGCGCCTGTAACATGGGGCGAACATTACCGGTGCGCCATCCACAGCTTCAAGAAGTAGACGGCGATTCGGGGGTATTCTTTATATACCCACAGTACACAGACGAGAATTATTCCAATAACAGATTAGTGAGTTTAAAAAAATAAATTTATTAGCAGGTGAGTGTGAATTTTGTAGTTATTGACATATTGACAACGGCTATTAACGGTGAAATTCATGTTCGTACCGTTACCAGGGAAGAGAACTACTTAAAAGGGGATATTTTACTGCCTAATGACACAAGAAGGGGAGTGTTTTGTACGTGACCGGAATGAATACTAGGGACTTAAAACGCAATAAAGTCTCACTGGGTTTCCCAGCCAAAAGACAGGTGAGTCGAATACACAAAGGCGCGGTCGACGGTGCACTTGTTCCCCGAGCTGGTAGGACAGCGTTCAGTGTCCACCAGTTCTTATACAATACCGTACACTGTGCAATAAGAAAAATCCTTCACAAACCCTCTGACTTCTTCTGCTGTAGTCTTGAAGTCTCTTAGAAAGGGAAATAAAGAGCGTTTTTGGGTCAATCGGGTGAACTCACTGGACAGATGGAAGGAATATTTTGAACAGCTTCTCAACGCAAAAGGAAATCTTGTTGAACAATGGAACTCATGAGGAGGAGTACAATGGCGATAGTTAAATTACTCCCGAAGAAACCGGGCGAGTTGGCCGTGCGCGTAGAGGCGCGCGGCTGTGAGCTTGCATTCGGGAGATAGTAGGTTCGAATCCCATTATCGGCAGCCCTGAAAATGGTTTTCCGTGGTTTCCCATTTTCACACCAGGCCTTAATTAGGGCCACGGCCGCTTCCTTCCAATTCCTAGGCCTTTCCTATCCCATCGTCGCCATAAGACCTATCTGTGTCGGCGCGACGTAAAGCCCCTAGCAAAAAAAAAAAAAAAAAACTCCCGAAGAAGTGGAAAGGGTGGTAAATGAACTCTAATGAAGTATAGCGGCAAGTCAGGGATGAAATGGCTTCATAGAATAATAAGATTAGTATATAATGTGAGTAAGACACCTTCTGATTGGTCGAAAGCAGTAATAGCACGTACTGTACATATTTTACCGATCAGCATACCAGGAAATGACGCGTGCCGCTCGGTACTGGACGTGAAACTTTAGCCCAGTGATTATTATTATTATTACTGGTTGCTCGATTCATCAGAGTGACTTGTGAAATGACCGAGGTATGAATGTGTGAGTGAATGGTCAATTATTGTCGTACTTAGATAATAATTACCTATATATTTGAATTATTTTCCGAGCTTTTATAATAATCAAATATTGTATTTAAATTATAATTACGTATTATGGTTAGTTTTTTTTTGCTAATTGCCTTACGTCGCACCGACACAGATAGGTCTTATAGCGACGATGGGACAGGAAAGGGCTAGGAGTGGGAAGGAAGCGGCCGTGGCCTAAATTGTACAGCCCCCAGCATTTGCCTGGTGTGAAAATGGGAAACCATGGAGAACCATTTTCAGGGCTGCCGACAGTGGGGTTCGAACCTACTATCTCCCGAATACTGGATACTGACCGCACTTAAGCGACTGCAGCTATCGAGCTCGGTGAAGGGTTAGTTTTAGGAGTTATGTAAATGGTCGGATTTTGCTCTACTTTATCAGAGTTAGTCTCAGAGTTTCAGTCCTACGTGTGTCGGTGCGTCGTAAAGCAACTTATTAAAAACGTTTTTTTTCTGATTATTCTAATAATTATTTATTATTATTAACAGGACACACGAATCAATTTCTTGACTCTGCGTTGATGGCCCATCGTTTTATGAGATAAAGACGCTAATGATACGGTGTGATACTTCTGGACCTGTTATCAAAACTGGTAATCATATCCCTGTCATTTGATACATGCCATAGCTACCGGGGTCGCTGCACTGAGACAAGGAACATGGCTACAGCTGATAAGCTCCGCCATCATACGGTAATGACACCGTCTCTATCTTTGTGTCGAACCGGTTGTCAACAGGGAAGTATCACATTTAGGACGAGTTCTCCGATGACTGCCCGCCTAGCTGGAAGCTAATCAACGATGTCGCCATCTAGAGAAGACAGACTTCAGGAGTCATGGTGCCAGCCTATGTATGACTGATGCGGCTGATGGTGGGAGATGAGAGGAGATTATTATTATTATGAGGTTGGATGTTGTATTCTATTTGTTTTACGTACTACGGACTCAGACAGATCTTATGGCGACAGTGGGATAAGACTGGAAAGGAAGCGTCTGTGGTGTTAATTAAGGTACAATCCCAGTATCTGCCTGATGTGAAAAATGGGAAACCACGGAAAACCATCTTCAGGGCTTCTGACAGTGTAGTTCGAACCCATCATATTCCGAATGCAATCTCACAGCTGCGCAGCTAACTCACTCGGCGGTTAGTTTTTCTTGGTCTTTCTATGGTGATGGCATTATACATGAAAATATGATACGATATATGCAGGCCTGTCTTCAAGAATTGGAGCAAACCATTAAAAATATCAACTCAGTCCTGCGGATTTCACTTCATTTTGTCCCCCCTAAATTCCCTTCACCGGGCGAGTTGGCCGTGCGCGTAGAGGCGCGCGGCTGTGAGCTTGCATCCGGGAGATAGTAGGTTCGAATCCCACTATCGGCAGCCCTGAAGATGGTTTTCCGTGGTTTCCCATTTTCACACCAGGCAAATGCTGGGTCTGTACCTTAATTAAGGCCACGGCCGCTTCCTTCCAACTCCTAGGCCTTTCCTATCCCATCGTCGCCATAAGACCTATCTGTGTCGGTGCGACGTAAAGCCCCTAGCAAAAAAAAAAAAAATAATAATAATTATCTTCCTAGAAATTAAGTCCCGTTAAAATGTGGAATATGGAAGTCTTCGGAGCCCCGAGTCGAGATCTACAGTGTAACAAGATTTAAAAAGGAGATCCCAAGGTTGGTTCTCTCAGGTCTGCTGCGGGATGGGTTGAGCTGCCCTGATGTGGTTATACCCAGGGAGTCCGGTGAGCTCTCTCTGATGGGTTTGGTAGATGATTTTATGCCAAGGAATGAGATTAGAAAGCAAGTATTCCTTCAAAGAACTACATTTCACAATGGAGACTGTTTAGGCGATACACTTAGTGGTGGAGCTATTATCATGAAATGAACAATATATGAAGAAAACGTATTTATGAAGCCAGTTCTACTTTGTTTACTTGTGAATATTATTGAAAACTCTGGATATTAGACTCGTTCAAAAATGTATTTGAGAAACAAGCTCTATTATTGTTAATTTTTTTCTGTTTGAGAATGTCATTATATAGAAATGTTTGTATTAATAGTTGTTCCTGTTAACATGCCCCCCACCCCACAATAACTACCCTGTATGACCTATGTAGAAGTTTCCGCGAAGTCTGCAGATTACCCTCTTCTCGGACATTCTACTAGGATGTAAGGGATGGTTTGATTTACTCCGTAGCGGTCACAGTTAGGGGAAGTTCGCATACCACATCGTCCAAGGTTGATTCGGATTCTGTTCAGGGTAATCAAAGTTCTTAGCGGGAAATGAAAATAAGAGGATATTTGGTGTTAGTGATAGCTGTTATTTTAAGGAAATTAACACAGAGGTTATCGGCCAATTGTCCGACTCCATGACTAAATGGTTATCGTGCTGGCCTTTGGCCTAAAGGGTCCCTCGTTCGATTCCAGGCGGGGTCGTGGATTTTAACTTTTACTGGTTAATTCCTCTGTATGGAGACTGGGTGTTTGTGCTGTCTTCATCATTAGAATTCACCTTAGGTAGGGCCCCATTCTCACAGGCGCGCGTCTATACGGCGTCAGCTCGAAAGACCTGCACCAGGCCTCTTTGGAGGCCACACGACTTTGTTATTGTATCGGATCAGTTGGAAGGTGACAGGTATGTGGCATCCTTCCACTTAGTCTACCATCATCGAATTCCTCTTTAAAGGGAGGTCGTAGCTTTCTTAAGCCGTTTAAGGAACCCTGCTCAAAGGTTTCGGTTCTAAATAACTCGTTTCTAATCAGTATGGTTCGGAAGTTTATGACCTAAAGAAGTACAAAATATGCTAGCAAATATGACCTAAAAACTAGCTAAATATGACCCAAAAATGTGAAATATGACTTAAGTATTTTAGTGATAGTTAGCAAATATTGGAGTATCACTAACATTAAACGTGTCAAAAGTATAATAATAATAATAATAATAATAATAATAATAATAATAATAATAATAATAGTAATAATAATAATAGTAATAACGTGTGGCTATTTTTAGCCAAGTGCAGCCCTTGTAAGGCAGACCCTCCGATGAAGGTGGGCGGCATCTGCCATGTGTAGGTAACAGCGTGTTATTGTAGTGGAGGATAGTGTTATGTGTGGTGTGAGTTGCAGGGATGTTGAGGACAGTACAAACACCCAGCCCCCAAGCCATTGGAATTAACCAATGAAGGTTAAAATACCCAACCCGGCCGAGAATCGAACCCGGGGCCCCTCTCAACCGAAGGCCAGTACGCTGACCATTCAGCCAACGAGTCGGACGTGTCAAAAAGTGATGAGCCGTAATACAGCAGACACATTTAATCATGGATACCAACACAGCTACAGTAGGTAAATTAACACTTAATATTCATTCAGTATCATAGCTCCGAAGGGCAGTTCTCACTCTGTTTTCCTAAAAAAAAAGAGAACCAAAGAGAAAAGTATTAGCACGATTTTTGGTATCCGTCAGCGTACGTTCGTACATCTCTTCTAATCCTGCAATCCTGCTACCTATCTGTTTAGGGGAAAGAAAGGAAAGTACATCTACTGCAGTATTTTGGAATCCTATGTTTGAAACTTTGAGTCTCCGTGGCTCAGGTGGCAGCGCGCCAGTCTCTCACCGCTGGATACCGTGGTTCATATCCCGGTCACTCCATGTGAGGTTTGTGCTGGACAAAGCAGTGGCGGGACAGGTTTTTCTCCGGGTACTCCGGTTTTACCTGTCATCATTCATTCCAGCAACGCTCTCCACTATCATTTAATTTCATCTGCAATTCATTAATCATTGCCCCAGAGGAGTGCGACAGGCCTCGGCGGCCGGCACAATTCCTATCCTCGCCGCAAGTTGGGGGCTTCATTCATCCCATCCCTGACTCGGTCATTGACTGGAAAACGGGTTGTGGGTTTTCATTTTCATGTTTGAAACTCAACGCAGATAACAAATGTCTTGTTAAAAACGATAACTCAATTTAATAATAAATACAGTAATAATGTTATATGCTATACGTCCCACCAACTATTCTTACGGTTTTCGGAGACGCCGACATGTCGGAATTTAATCCCGCAGTTCTTCTTTTACGTGCCAGTAAATATACCGACACGATGCTGATGTATTTGACCACCTTCAAATAACACCGGACTGAGCCAACATCGAATCTTCCAAGTTCAGAGCCCCTTTTAGTTGCCTCTTACAACAGGCAGGGGATACCGTGGGTGTTGTTCTGCCACCTCAGGGGAAACATGCATGAGGGCAAGGAGAAAGTGGAAGAGGAGCAAGGACGATGACCTAGATTTCAGGCCCCTTCAATCAATCAATCAATCAATCAATCAATCAATCAATCAATCAATCAATCAATCAATCAATGATAAAAACAGGTAAGGCTTTCTGCGGATGATGTTATTCTGTATAGAGTAATAAATAAGTTACAAGATTGTGAGCAACTGCAACGTGACCTCAATAATGTTGTGAGATGGACAGCAGGCAATGGTATGTTGATAAACGGGGTTAAAAGTCTGGTTGTGAGTTTCACAAATAGGGAAAGCTCTCTGAGTTTTAATTACTGCGTTGATGGGGTGAAAGTTCATTTTGGGGATCATTGTAAGTATCTAGGTGTTAATATGAGGAAAGATCTCCATTGGGGTAATCACATAAATGGGATTGTAAATAACGGGTACAGATCTCTGCACATGGTTATGAGGGTATTTAGGTTTTTTTTTGCTACGGGCTTTACGTCGCACCGACACAGATAGGTCTTACGGCGACGATGGGATAGGAAAGGCCTAGGAGTTGGAAGGAAGTGGCCGTGGCCTTAATTAAGGTACAGCTCCAGCATTTGCCTGGTGTGAAAATGGGAAACCACGGAAAACCATCTTCAGGGCTGCCGACAGTGGGATTCGAACCCACTATCTCCCGGATGCAAGCTCACAGCCGCGCGCCTCTACGCGCACGGCCAACTCGCCCGGTTTTGGGGGGTTGTAGTAAGGATGTAAAGGAGAGGGCATATAAGTCTCTGGTAAGACCCCAACTAGAGTATGGTTCCAGTGTATGGGACCCTCACCAGGATTACCTGATTCAAGAACTGGAAAATATCCAAAGAAAAGCAGCCCAATTTGTTCTGGGTGATTTCCGCCAAAAGAGTAGCGTTACAAAAATGTTGGAAAGTTTGTGCTGGGAAGAATTGGGAGAAATAAGACGAGCTGTTCGACTAAGTGGTATGTTCCGAGCTGTCAGCGGAGAGATGGCGTGGAATGACGTTAGTAGACGAATAAGTTTGAGTGGCGTTTATAAAAGTAGGAAAGATCACAATATGAATATGAAGTTGGAATTCAAGAGGACAAACTGGGGTAAATATTCATTTATAGGAAGGGGAGTTAGGGATTGGAATGACTTACCAAGGAAGATGTTCAATAAATTTCCACTTTCTTTGAAATCATTTCGGAAAAGGCTAGGAAAACGACAGATAGGGAACTGCCACATGAGGGACTGACCTAAATGCAAATCAGGATTGATTGATTGATTGATTGATTGATTGATTGATTGATCCCTTCATTACTTTGCTAATGTTGCTCCCTGTGCAGCGTTTGACCCACACAAATGAGTGATGATGACTGGACGACGTGTGATTCAGACATATATCACATGCGTCATGATCGCGTGTCTATTCTTAGGGTGGCAACAGACGTTGCACTATTAAGTGGGCGTACTTCTGACGTCTGCTGCCTCTACTGAGGGACAGGGAATTCATACTCTGAGACTTTATATTAATCCGAAGATATGAAGCAGTAATTTTATATGGGTGGGCGGAAATTCTGAATTAGGATGTCCCGAAAAGTATGCTGGAGTTCATTGAAAGGGTGAGGAAAGTGAAGTGTATGGAGCAGTTTCTTCCCCTGTTTAACAAAGTGGTACAGTAGTTGTAGGCTGTAAATGTGGGATGATCGTTGCTGTTTTAAGTGGAAACTTATTGTGTCAGGCTACTCACTTCCATAAGTAAAGGTGTGCTCGGATCGCCCGGAAGGACGTGGGTTAGAATCCCCGTCAGGAAGTCGTAAAATTTAAGAAACGAGATTTCCACTTCCGGATGTGCACATGGTCCTGAGGTTCACACAGCCTACACCAAAAATGAGTACCAGGTTAATTCCTGGGGAAAGAGGCGGCCGGGCGTAGAGCTAACCTCTCTACCCCATCAAGTGCCGAGGTTACGGATAGTGGAAGCCTTTACCTCCCACCCCTTCCACGGGTCTTCGTGGCATGTACGGAGATGACTTTGCTTTGCTTACTCACTTCCGTCTTCCTATCTGACCTTCATAGGTCAACTCTTGATCTTTTCCAACCCCTACAGTGCCGGTAGTAGGTTTGTGAGCTCAAGGCAGCCTTTCACTTTCACGCCCTTCGTGATCTTTCTCTTTTTCCGATGCCTTCATTTTTCGAAGTATAATATAATTTCGTGAGGATATTGCTATTGCTTATAATGCAGACCCTTCGAGATGGGTGAATTGTATCTGTCGTGTATGGGAAACTCTGTGTTTCAATTGCAGAGATATTGGGGACAGCACAAACACCCAGTCTCCGAGCTAAGGGAATTGAACCATCTTCTGCATATTAACAAAGTTTACTAAAATATCTTTGTCCAATCCGTCCGGTCGTTCAATTTGCTTCATTCTTTTTCTTTTTTCTTTTTATTCTCTTTGGAATTACCTGCCGGTGAATCATCAGTAGAGGCATGATTTTTTCACATTAATTTATGTACGATTTCACGAAAACGAAACAAACAAAATTCGCACTATTTCGTGAAACAGGCTGTGTAAATTTGTGTGATGTGCGATTTTAGAGCTTAAAAAAATCTTTTATTTTGCAAAATTCGGGCCGACGACCTTAGATGTTAGGCGCCTTTAAACAACAAGCATCATCATCATATTTTACAAAATCTATCCACTGTTTGTGCTGAGTTGGGTCTTTTAGGAGCTATAAAAGGACAACTTACCGATTCTTTGTGTCGTTAGAATGGTTTGTACAGCCTGCAACTGCACAGCATGGCATTTTAACAGCATAAACACGACATTTACACTGAAATTCACTTCACTCACTAACGATTCGCACGAGTTCACGACTTTTAAAACATTCGCACACTTCGAAAGTAATTAAATAATTAAGGAAACAATGTGCAGATTGCAGACGAACAGCAATGCACCGGACTGCACTGCTTAGAATGAAAACGCTGACACCGACGAGTATTTATAGACTGATATCAACGCGCGAAACAATGCGTAGTGTAATGGGAGGGAGAGTCCAGTGACGTCACGATCTCGCCGATCTATTGCGCATTCGTCTCGTCACACCCACCGTCAATTTTCTAGTTACCGTGGGCCGTTCAGCCAAGGAGTCGGGCCTCTTTCATTTTCCGCCTGGTTAGTGTTAAAGAGAGGGTGGCCCCCCAGTAGTACTTCCTCTTGAAACAATAATCAACACCGATTTTTAAGTGGAAGTAGGTCTAGATAACCATCCCCACTTAACAGTTCTAATCGTAGGAGAAATATGCACAGCCGGGGTTTCCAAATTGCGGCCCGTGAAGCCACATTTTGCGACCCACGAGGGCTTTTACATTTTTTAAAAGAAATGTGAAGAAAATTGCGTTCAGAAATGTATTAACTTTTGTACCCTTTACAGACCCATATTAGAAGTAATTCATTCTTTAATATTATTTCCTGTTTTTAAGTATTCACTTGGTCTGAATCTATTTTTATTTAAAAATTAAAATCCAAACTTCGGCGGAAAATTGGCGCTCACAAATGGCAATGCTAGGTCTTTTCTTTTTTTGCTAGGGGCTTTACGTCGCACCGACACAGATAGGTCTTATGGCGACGATGGGATAGGAAAAGCCAAGGAGTTGGATGGAAGCGGCCGTGGCCTTAATTAAGGTACAGCCCCAACATTTGCCTGGTGTGAAAATGGGAAACCACGGAAAACCATCTTCAGGGCTGCCGATAGTGGGATTCGAACCTACTATCTCCCGGATGCAAGCTCACAGCCGCGCGCCTCTACGCGCACGGCCAACTCGCCCGGTAATGCTAGGTCGTAAGCTTCTAAAAATGGCTGTGGGATCCATAGCAAATCTTGAACTCCATGCCAACCTCACTCTGGACATTTTATGCAACATACCAAGAAATACTTTATTTCTATTGGTGTAAGAAGCGGTTTCAATTCTTTGTTCTTCTCTTAGATGATATGGACTGGCTAGTACACAGTACTGCTCACTCGGACAAATTTTCAGGGAAGTACTCCTGGAAGTACGTTGCTGGAATTTTAGGCTCTTACAACTGTATATCATTGTTTTCTTCACGCTACTTCCACTAAATTGTCCAAGTTTTGTTTTGCCTACGTTGTTAATTTCAGTTTTGTCTCTGTGTATTTTATTTTCCATCTTGTCATTTTAAAAATATTAACTCAAATTAACTGACTGCTGCTTAAATGCTTTCATTCCCCACCCTGAAGGGGTGGGGCGGGCCACCTAGAGGGTGTCGCCCTCTCTCTGGCCAAGAGATGCGGGCGGGTTGGGGAGATGTGATGGAAGAAGGAGGTGGGTAAAGGATGTGGAAAGTTAGGAGATGGGAGGGGAATTGTGTCTATTCCTAAGTATTTATTCTTTATTGAAGTGAGAATACAGTTGTGATTATGTCAAAATGAGCTGTGAACAAAGAGGAGAGGGGTTATACAAGGTGAGAGGAAAATAAATGAAGGGCAAGGGTGTTATAAAAGGAGGAGAAGCTAACAAGCGAAGTTAGAAGAAGGCGAAGGATATCAAAAGAGGGAGGTGGGGGAAAGTAAGGAGGTGGGGGCGGGAAGAGATAAGGATGAAATGATGGAGGAGGTGGTTGGGGAGGTGGGGCCGGCCGGGGACTACTTCGAGGTGTGGAGGGATGAGATGAAGGTGGTGGAGGTGAGCGAGATGGTTCTATGCGATGATGACGGCCGTTGAGGTGGATCCCGGTGGCGATGAGGCGTTCAACGTCTTCAGCAGTCGGCAGATGAAGGCGGACGAGATAGGTGGGTCCAGCGGAGTTATAGATCCGAAAGGCTCGGCGCACTGGTATCCCTGTCTGGCGGAGTGTTTGGATGATAGATGCTGATGGAAGACTGGGCTCCACACCGCAGACGACACAGCTAAAGGTGGTAGTGTTGGTGGAAGGCGGTGGGACCAATGGTGGCTGTGCCAAGTTGCCAGGAGTATCTTGATGGGAATATCCCTCTTCAGATGACGGAAGTGATGAGCGCTGGGGGTGTGTGGGGTCAGTGGAGGGAGGTAAGGGGAAAGGAAATGTCATGAGAGGGGAAGGATGAGTGGTAACAGTAGTAGTGATAGGAAGGGAAGAGGAGGTGTGAACTGAGGTGGTAATGGTGGAGGTAGCAGTGGTTAGAGTAGTGGCAGAGGTAACAGGAGGGAAGGACAAAGGGGGCGGGGGTGAGCAGTAGGGAGGTGGTGTGGTCGTAGCGGGCGGATCGATGGTTCCAGGCGGAGGGTCGTCGGTGTCCGGTAGCTCAGCCAAAAGATCCTCTGGAGTAGGTTCAACTGTATAGAGATGGTTGTGGATGCGTGCGCCATTCTTGATGATGGTAGAGACGTCGGCTGGAGTGGATAAATAGAGAAGTACATCGGATAGTGGTTGAGCTTCGTCGTCGACTACCCGGCAGGCACCATAGGCACCCGCCGGACGAAGAGCAGCGAGGACATCTTGGTCTGAGAAGACGAGAGGAACGTTGCGGGCAAGGCAGGTGTAGAGCATTGTGGGAAGGCCGACCTCCTAGGTGGTGCCAGCCTATATGCTTTGTTGTCTCGGCAGGGTGATAAGTAAAGTTGAGCAGTCACCCGGCCGAAGAAAAAATATGCGTTGCGTTGAAGCAGAGGAGAGCAGTCGTCGTGTCCCCAACCAGAGCTCTTGAATGTTGGAAGCCTCTTGGAGATCCCGGTCCAATTAACTGACATTGCTGGGTGCTATTCTTCCAAATTCAATTGCCCTGGGTATACTAGTGTTTATTTTTAGACATGATAGAGGTTTTTGGGCTTATGCCGTGTCAAGAAAAATAAGGTGAAATTCTTTACGTTTCGCAGAGAACTGTGCTTTGCGTCATCAGAAGAAAATAGAGACTGTCTTCGAGGAAGGCTTCTTGAACAATGAGATTTTGAATTTAGACGTTATAATAGAAGTGGAATTGGTACGTTCATTCGTCACCAGATGGCTCCCCGGACGCGGTACAGCGCTAGCGTTCGAAGCGGAAGCTGGCGGAACCATCAGAATCACTCTATATAAGAGGGTCACATAACATAGCTAGCTAGAGCGACGCATCAAGTCGGCCGTGATGTAACATATGACATAGACAGGTGTATAACATTGACACAAGCCTGGAATGAACCATCTGGCGATGAGGAACGTACGCATTCGGAAAACACAGAGACGAAATAACAATAGTGAAGGGGCAGGGAAGGGAACTACCTACGTAAATCCTTAATGGCTGGCAACCACGTATTACTTAATTGATAGCCAATGTCCCTGTTGAAATCGTTAGGATTTCTACGTATTTCCACAGCTTCCTCTATAATCTTGGATCTGTAGTGTATAGTGTGGGTAAGAGCTCGAGCATCTTAGAACATGACATCATGACCCGATGATAGAGCGTGCTCAGCTATTGCTAATTTGTCTGGCTGGTTGAGACGAATAGTACGTTCATGTTCCTTGATACGGGTGCCAATGGACCGACATGTTTGGCCGATGTATACCTTACCGCAAGTACAGGGAATTTCGTATACCCCAGGATGTAAAAGTGTTTATTTTTAATTTCACAGTTTCATGCAATTGTAAAATAGTTTTAAGCAATTAAAATGATTAAACCTTTATATCAGTTGAACTACGCAAATTATTTCATAGCGGTACCTCTGTTATATTTGCGGAATTTTGCAAAAATTGGCCTGTTTATTAAAGTGCGGCCCGCGATATTGCCTAAGGTTTCTGATGTGCCCTCGAGCCCTTACAAATTTGAAACCCGTGATGTAGAAGTTTGACCTATCAAATAAAAGAAATAAAAGAAATAAAATTAAGGGCGTAAGAATTAAATACACCGTAGGTTTCGAAAGCCTAATAGCGTCGGGGTCACAAAGAACAAGACCTGGTTAAGGGAGGTGAGGTAGGGAAGACGAAAGTGAGGAGGCTGATCCAAGTAAGTGGACGAAATGTCAGACTGAGTTAGTCCCTACAGTCGCCAGCATATTTTCTGAAGTTAAGAGCTTCTGGTGTTATTTCTTTCACTCGCCTCTTACGACAGGCAGGGGGTGGCGTGGATGTATGCTTCGCCCCCACCCACAGGAGTAAAAGGGAAAAGAGGTCGTGGAATAAACAATTTACAATGGTTTGGTTAATGATAATGGAGCACGGTGCTGGATGGAGAGTGGTTGAACGATGAAGGGGGACCATATCAATCAATCGATCAATCAATCAATCAATCAATCAATCAATCAATCAATCAATCAGAACTGATGTGAAACAGGCAGGAATTACACCAGCAGATGTCTAAAAGGTAATCTTCAGTTTCAAAATTCACAAACGGCAAATTGCCCAAGAGGAAAGACCAAAGAAGAAGACTGGAACAATCTGGTCTGAAGACAGAAATAAAGCCCACAGTAAAAGAATGAGAGAAATATGGGCACAAAGAAGGCAAATGCACGTCTCTAACTACTTTGCGTAGTCCTAAAGGACTTACATATAGCTGAACCATTTCGCCATGGAGCTGTACATGATGATGACCATTATTATTATTATTATTATTATTATTATTATTATTATTATTATTATTCATTTGGTTCAACGGGTGCCGAGTTCGATTTCCGGCTAGGTCGTGGATGTTAATCTTAATTGGTTAATTCCTGTGGCTCGAGGACACGGTGTCTGCGCCGTCTTCTAATATGAATTAATTAATTTATTAACATCATCATCATCCTGCAGTAGGAATAAGTAGGAACAATACTTATGAACATATTATTTGTATTCATCGTGAGTTTAGCAAGCAGGTAGGAATTATCAGCTGGCTGTCAGTCTGGAATGTAACGCGACAGTACAGGTGCAGCTGCGATATAAGTTTCCGGAGAGGGCAGTCCAGGCAACGCATTCCGGACAAGCTGCGGCCTCCCATCTAAAGGTATTTCCTTTCAAACCATTTTTTGCTAATTGTCAGCCCAGCTAGAGCAGTTCTTATGGAAGAGAACCCAGCCACGTAAAACAGTTTTAACTTTTTCTTTCACTTCATTCTCATGCTTTATATAACATATAAAAGTGAATTTTCTCTTCATGGAAAATCAACTTTGTCTTTACAGTAATTCCTAAACTAAACATTTTTGTTACAAGTATTGTCCAGGAACGTTCATTTTTTGAATGGCTAAAATGTTAAAATTATGAACATAGGTTATGGAGAGTTGTAATGTTTAAAATTATACCCCATGAATGTTAATTGCATTAGGGTAGAGTCGCGTAGCTGTGAGCTTGCATTCGGGAGATGGAAGGTTCAAATCCCACCGTCGGCAGCCCTGAAGATGGTTTTCTGTGTGGTTTCCCATTTTCACAGCAGGCAAATGCTGGGGCTGTGCCTTAATTAAGGCCATGACCGCTACCTTCTCAATCCTAACACTTTCCCATCCTTGCGTCGCCAGAACCCTTCGCTGTGCTGGTGCGACGCTAAACCACAACAAAAAAAATAAAAAAAAATAAAAAAATCATTATTACCAACAACGATTGCGCCATCAACGACCGACCTAGAATCATCTGGAAAACGGACCGGGTTCTTATGTTTTGTTTCTCAATTATGTAAGGCAGAACAATGAACTTGACATAGCCTACAGTGTTACCTCCCATTCTGAACTTTGTAGCTGTGAAGTCATACATATCGCATATCAGCTGTGACAGATGAATCACTCTGTGCGTGTTGCTCTTATTTGTGTTTAAACTGTCTGATTATGAATAATGTTTGAAATGTTCAAGCAGCTGTCAATGCAGTGGGTGACCGTATTATTAGGGTCACTAAAAGGAATATGAACGCTTCATCTTTCAACGGTTAAACTAACCATATAATTTTGTCGTTTGTGTTTTTCTAGATTGGATGTTAAGTATATAGTTTGATAATGAAGTAAATCACTTTCAGCAATAATTGTAAACAAGTTCGGCTAATTTTAGAAGCTCAGTTAACAGTTTGCCACACACGATATTATTGACCGTACAAGTGGTTTCTCAGTATTAATATCGAAACTATCGCTCTGTTTTCCAGTATATGTTTTTCTAGGCCTAATAAAGTCCAAAACCGGGACAAAAATTTCCTAATTATTCCCCGGGCTCCTACCATAAACTCTGTTATAGATATATGCTCCATTCCACAGCCACGAATGGGATAAGAATTCCAACACAACAAATATTGTAGTTTATTACATTTTTTCATTTGCTCTTGTACAGTATATTATGGCGAATGCATATTTGGTTCATATAGCCTATGCATGCATATTTTACTACTTGATTGTGCAGGAAAATCCAGATTCTACTAATTACGCAGAGCTGAAGTAGTTATATGCAGGCCCCGTGATGTAGGGATAGCGTACCCGCTCTTATCCGGAGGCCCCGGGTTCGATTCCCGGTCAGGTCAGGGATTTATAGCTGGATCTGAGGGCTGGTTGGATGTCTACTCAGTCTACGTGATTACAATAAAGAGCTGTCTGACGGTGAGATAGCCACCTCAGTCGACAGACCATTCCACGTTAAGAAAACAGTATTGATCTTATGGACCTACAAGGAGCGAACACCCCCCCCCCTTCTTAGACACCCATAATTCCTCGTGATTAACGAACATTATAATGTACTTTATATTGTATTATGAAAGAGAGAAGGATGATGTATTTTCCCCCGTGCATTATTAAAATAACTAGGCCTAATGAAGATTTTAATTTTCTATTTCAGAAATACATTCGCAGGAAGGAAGCACACTGGCGGAAACAGCCTTCGCTTTGTTGCCTTCCTTCATTTTCCTTCTGTCACACTCTGGTACATGTAACGCGTAATCAGTTACTATGTCAATCGCTGGCAGCTTATCAGTCACTGTTGAAGAAAAGTCGTCTGTTTGTGATGCGTATGTTTTCTTAAGTCCTTATACTGTCACTAATGTATATGGCGCCGTTTTCCCATGATGCTGAGAATACCAAAATGAGCCCCACCCCCTAAACTCCCAGTATCCTTAAGTTCATAATAATAAGAATAATTTTCAGCTTAGTTTCCACCCCCTTTTATCTTGAACTTAAATACTGAGCTTCACAACTGTACGTGCCGCCGTATTCCCGTGATGCTGTCGAGCAGAGCCATTCGACATGGCAACCCTGGCAATACTGTTTTCTTAACATGGAATTGGCGTTGGATAGGACATACTTTAAGGAAGCCCGCTGGAGGCATTGAAAAGACAGCGCTCGACTGGAACCCTCAAGGTGCTAGAAAGCGCGGACGTCCGAAGACCTGGAAAAAGACGATCGAAGAGAATGTCTAGCAGTGGGGAAAACTTGGAACGAAGTGAAGAGGTTAGCCAACAGTAGGAACAGATGGAAGTTTTTCATGGACGTGCTATTGAAGTAAGTCAAGTTAACATGGAAAGATCCATACTCCACGAACCTGCTACGCACGTGTAGCAGGGGGAGAGGTGATACTCCCACGTGGCGCGTCCCAGGTGGCGGATAGGGGGGTCCTAACCGGCTTGCCGGCGGACTTGAGGGAAATAAAATACCTCTCGCGGACCAAACACACACCCCCTGTGGGTGGGGGAGGCAGACGAATAATACACCCACGGTATCCCCTGCCTGTCGTGAGAGGCGACTAAAAGGGGCGACCAAGGGATGCTTGGATTAGAACCATGAAACTACTTTTGATTAGTACCATCACGCGCTGAACACCATCGGTCGCTTTTACTTGCGAGTAGTACCACTCTGTTAGGTACTCCATATTTTTGTTATTCGTAGCACTCGAGGGGGGTTCAGTGTGGGTTTCCAGTACCCGTGAGTCGTGCCCGTGTGTGCAACACCACAGGTCTGGGCGTAGCCTGTGAGTTGTACCACTTTATGAGCGACACCGTGGGTCTGCGTTGCCAGTGATTAGTACCCACTATGTGAGGAACACCACGGGAATGCCGGCGCCCGTGCTTAGTACACCTAGGTGAGGAACCTCATCGGTTTGCGTTGGCTCTGAGTGGCGCCACTGTGTGAGAAACACCATAGGTCTGCGTTACCTTTACGACGTACAATACTTGTGAGTAGTACCTTAATGCTTGCAACACCGTGAGTTTACGCTACCTTTGATTAGTACCGCAGCTCGAGAAATATCATGGTTCTACTGTACTCGCGACTTGTACCATACTGAGGGGCCGTAGACCTGGTTTTTGGACCCCTTTAGATATCAAGCATAATCGATTCAGGACTGTGTTTTATAAGTGGTCCCTTGGTCAGTAATACTATTATTTATGACCGTTTTTGAGTCAGATCCACTGTTTTTTTTGTTTGTTTGTTTCTTGTTTGCTTTTGTTATTTTTTGGGTTCATGTCCATCCATTCATTTTTCATGACATTTTTATTTATTTTGGTCAGTGGATTTTTTTAATTTTTTGTTGTCATTTCATTTCGTACCATTAGGGGCCGATGACCTCGATGTTAGGCCCCTTTAAACAACAAGCATCATCATCATCAGATCCATACTATAGAAAATCAAGAATAACGGCCGAGAGGATTCATCGTGCCGCCCACACGACACCTCGTAATCTGTAGGCCTTCAGGTTGAGCAGCGTTCGCTCGGGGCTGTTGCTCCATGGGGTTTGGTTTAGTTTGGAAGTAGTAATATAAAAGCAATATCTTGTTGGGGTGCTGACCAGGGTCAATTCAAGGTTATAGCAGCACATTCATCCTTGTGAAGGACAAAGACCACAGATGGCACGGTACATTGATATTCAGTGTTGATGTGTAACACTGGAGGACGTGGTGGCATTGTGCCTAGAAAATGCAAAGCAGGACATACTGCAACTGGACGCTGACTGGCATGAGAAACATTTTGCAGCAGCAGAACAACTGCAGTTGTCTTCTCTGGCTGTGATATCCAGCACTACAATTTGATTCACACACCTGGAAAGCAGTGATGATCCAGATGATGATTAGTGCTTTAAGGAGAAATCTCGTACAGTGTATCAGAAACAGAAAGCTTCTAGTTTAAGGTGACTGTTGATAATCTCGATCAGCAGCAGGTAAGTTACATCCCAAGTTTCTGCCAGAGGTCGGAAAAGGAATTCCCTTCATGGATTATATTTTAGAAAAGTGGAGAGTTTAGGAGATCGAAGGCAGGAAGATGCGGTAAAGTTCATTTACAAAATAAAACATTCGCAAACTGATAATCATGAGTTCCTTTCCGTCCTGAATTTCCATGTGCCGCACCCAAAATTCACGATTTAATTTGACATAAAATTATAATATCTGTCCATCAATATTCACCACTTCACAGATTATGTAGTATCTGTAACAGTGCAACTGGGAAAAATAATGACCTTGATTTCAGAACACACGTAACAATATTTTAAAAAATATTTCACGGCTACCATTGACAGTTAAGTTATGATTCCAGACTGTAAGTAAAGTATGTTCAATTTTTTGGAGCAATGACTTGTAAACCCAAGCCCATAATAATAGGATAAAATGGATTATATTCATTATATTAGATTCGTTTTCATTACGCCAAACTAGGTAATATTAAGTAAACATTCATAGTAGTTCTACTTTGTATAACAAAGAATGCAGCTGTAATTGGGATGAAAATCCTAAAGCAAGCAATAAAATTAAGTTAAAATAAAATAAAAAATGTGCCGGTTATCCCCACATATATGGATTGTATTCTCTCTTACTGCAAGAAGAACCACAAATGGATGTGAACTGTTTCAAAAAAATTGATCGGTATTACCACCGATCGCCCAATCATATTTCATCCGATCCAGACACTACAAGACACCCAGTTAGGTACGGTATATAATTATATATCTTTAAGAAGTTTAGGAAAACAAATAGGAGGTATCATGAATAAGGAAAGGTTTCTGCATAAACATTATGCTTGCTTCCCAACAACAAAATTCAAGACTCCAATTTGCAAAGACTACTGCATTTAATCATCTTACAATATAAGCCAAATATAGCCTAATTGTTTTTAAATAAAATCCCCATGGGTTCACATACTGTAACTGAATTATAAAAAAATAAAAAATAAAAATAAACATGGCACTAAGACAGATGAAGCTTGTCGATGCTAATGTCCGTCCTAAGTCTGAAAATGGTAAGAAGAAAGTTTGCTTGTACAGTAGATTTTTCTTGAAACACTCAGTTTAATATACATGTTCAATACACCCATGAAATGTAGCATGTAGTTATAAATAAATAAATACATAAATAAATAAATAAATAAATTACGGGTTTTTTTACCCGGGGGCGCATCTTACGGCCTTGGTCCTAATCAGTTTTACGTGAATTAATTTAATTATTTATTCCAACTACGTCCATAAAAGTAAAAATGTTTTTGCGAACTTACTCAGTGCAGGCTGCTACAGTACGGTTCAGCTTTGCAAAAATTCACAGAACATTTTCGCAGTTATTAAGATCTGAACACAAAATGTTAAAAGTCGAATGTCTTTTTCACCTGTTCATAATCAGTGTTGTACATTCAATTACGCATGCAGGTAAGTGATGTTCTTATAGTATGAAACATGTCGTTTAGTTATTAAATAAAATGTTTTATTTTTCGCTGGTCGTGCGCTGTAGGGGCAGAGCGCCTGCCTCTTACCCGGAGGTCGCGGGTTCGATTCCCGGTCAAATCAGGGATTTTTACCTAGATCTGAGGACTGGTTCGAGGTCCACTCAGCGTACGTGATTACAATTGAGGAGCTATCTGACGGTGAGATAGCGGCCCGGTCTACGGTAGAAAGCCAAGAATAACGACCGAGAGGATTTGTAGTGCTGACCACAGGATACCTCGTAATCTGCCGGCCTTCGGGCTGAGCAGTGGTCGCTTGGTATTCCATGGCCCTTCAGGGCTGTTGTGGCATGGGGTTTAGTTTTGGTTTTCATTTTCAGGTGCGAACTAGTAATAGTATGTCTACCCCTCAGTCCCGTACGGGGTCTGAGATGAGGTGAGATGTATTTATATGGCATGTTTTACGTCCGGATGCCCTTCCTGTCAACAACCTCTGTTAATGAGCAAACGAAGATGAAATGAATGACAATGGGTAAGGAAAGAATCGGCTGTGGCCTACGTATAAGAACTGCACCGGCATTTGCCAGGAAGTGGAAATGGGAAAACATAGAAAACCATCCTCAGGACAGCCGACGGTGGAGTTCAAACTAATGATGGGATAATCGAATACAAAATAATCGCCTAATTGATTATTTCATTTTATTCGATTATTTCATTTTATTCGTTTATTCGATTATATTTCCCATTAGATTATTTCATTTTATTCGTTCATTCGATCATTTCATTTTATTCGATTATTCGATTATATTTCCCATTCGATTATTTCATTTTATTCGTTCATTCGATTATTTCATTTTATTCGTTCATTCGATTATTTCATTTTATTCGTTCATTCGATTATTTAATTTTATTCGATTATATTTCCCATTCGATTATTTCACTTTATTCGTTTATATTTCCCATTCGATTATTTCATTTTATTCGTTAATTCGATTATATTTCCCATTCGATTATTTTATTTTATTCGATTATATTTCCCATTCGATTATTTCATTTTATTAGATTATATTTCCCATTCGGTTATTTCATTTTATTCGATTATATTTCCCATTGGGTTATTTTTCGATTGTTCATTGGAAACTCCTGTCGAATGAATGATGCAGTCAAATAGTGAATCATTTTTCCATTCGATTAGTTTTCAATTATTTTTTGATTATTCATCCGAAACTTCATTAGAATCAATGAGGCTACCGAATAGTGAATTTTTCCATTCGATTATTTTTTTCGATTATTCATTCGGAGCTGCATTCGAATGAACTGAATAGTGAATGCTTTCGAAATAAACGAATGAAAAGTGATGTTATTAAGACAGTTAATTCACTCATTTAGTTTCAACATTTGAAGATAAGTTTGGAAAAAGGCGTATTTCTATTTTTCATAAAAGTTTATCTATTCGCTTATTTCTATCGATTAGCCATCCGACACACCTACACCAAAAAATTGATTCATGACGCATCCGAATATTCTATGCGATACAACTGAATGATATTTGAAACTCATTCGATTATTTAAATAATCGGACGGAGGTTAATCGATTATTAAAAGTATTCGATTATCCGATCACTAGTTCAAACCCACTCCTCTCACGAATGCAGAACTTCTCTGTAGGGGCCACTCCGCTCGTTGCGTACAAACTAGTGTTTTCATAAATTCCTATGTTGTGATCGACAGATTGAAAAAGAAAGGAAAAAGGAATCCTTCACGGTTATATTATGTAATATTAGCATATTACAACTGATGGCGTTTTGAGGTGGCAGAGAACTCTTCTCCCCAACTGCACTGGAATCTCTCAGAGTAACATCATATCAAGCGAATAGGAAGCCAGCAGTTCCATTTTCACGCGTGACGTCATGTAGAGTACGTGGTAATGTACAAAGTGCGATGTGAATGTTCTGCTGACTGAAGTGGCGGCCGGATATGCGGTTCAGTGTTACAAGAGTAACTCACTTTCTGCACTAGTACAAGCATTTCTAGTCTCTCTCAAGGTTACAGGAACAGATAACCCTTATCACGTGACACACAAGGTACTAGAACAAGTGTGCAAATCTGAAAGTATGTTAAAGGTTTATGAATGCAATGCTCAAGTATACTGTGCAGTTATTTCTTTCTTCTTCTCCTTCCAGACTAGACCTGCTAGGATCAACATGTCAATTTCAATTCATCCTTCCTTGTTTCCTCTTCCGTTCATCGTTGCTTCTTTCTTCTTAATCTGTTTACTCTCCAGGGTTGGTTTTTCCCTCGGACTCAGCGAGGGATCCCACCTCTACCACCTCAACGGCAGTGTCCTGGAGCGTGAGACTTTGGGTTGGGGATATAACTGGGGAGGATGACCAGTACCTCGCCCAGGCGCCCTCACCTGCTATGCCTTGTGGGGGATGGGAAGATTGGAAGGGATAGACAAGAAAGAGGGAAGGAAGCGGCCGTGGCCTTAAGTTAGGTACCATCCCGGCATTTGTCTGGAGGAGAAGTGGGGAAACCACGGAAAACCACTTCGAGGATGGCTGAGGTGGGAATCGAACCCACCTCTACTCAGTTGACCCCCCGAAGCTGTGTGGATCCCATTCCAGCCCTCGTACCACTTTTCAAATTTCCTGGCAGAGCCGGGAATCGAAACCGGGCCTCCGGGGGTGACAGTTAATCACACTAACCACTACACCACCATCGTTGTACTATGCTTTATTCTTCTCTCCACAGACCACTAATGCTAGGCAGTCAATGTCAACACCTTTGCTTTACCTCCCAAAGTTATTTCCTTTCTATTCATCCATTCTTAAAACTTTTTAAAAAAATTCTCATTCTATAGTTCCTCTTCTCTTTATTACTTCTAAATCTCTCTTGACGTCTTGTATCCTGCTCGTTGTTGACTTTTTCTCCCAAAGGTTCTTGAATATCTGTTTTATCAATCTGTTATCATCCATTCTTTAGAAATGTCCAAAAAATTGCAATCTCCTCTTTCTTATTGTTTCTGATATATTTCCTTATTACTTCTTATTTATTTTCCGTTGTTCTGTTTTCATGAGTCCGAAGAGTTTTCTCATGACTCTTCTTTCTAGTATTTCCAATTTACCAAAACCAGACATTCACTTGTCTAAAAACATTCTGGTTTCACCACTGTACTGTAGTGCCTTATTTTAAGATTTTTACATAAGCATTTCTTGTAACAATTCTTAGTGACGCCATACGCTCTTTCCATCTTGTGTAACCTTCCTTCTACAGCAGATTTTTCTAAACCGTTTTCTTGAATTATTTCTCCCAGGTATTTGAATTCTTTACTTTCTCTATACGACCAGTACGTGTTGTCAAAAATTTTGGAGTGAACCCAGCATGCCTTCACCTCTTCATACAATTGTACAACAGTGAAATACTGTATTCGCTTCACATACGCATAGCCCGATAGGAGGTGACACACTAAGAGAAAAACAAAGCCATAAAACATTCCAACAATTATCAGTGACCAAGGTTTTGAAAATTGATTTAATTAACGATGAAGTTTTATTTTATTACTCTGGCAAGTGACTATAAATTTTAAGGAACAGAAGAAAGAGCCTGAGCAGCGAAATTAAATTGACCTTTACGGCCATCTATGAGCCTTTCTTGCTCAGAAGGTGGCTACACATTGATTGAGGGCCATAAAGAACACCTCCACACGTTGCTCCTCTGGGATTGGCTACGAATTTACTCGTGTCTAATGGGAATATCTTTATATGACTGGGGCAAGTTCACACCATAAAAATCAGAAATAAATTTTAATGAAAATGAGCCATAAAAGTAGATTAGAAAATCTAATGTGAATTTCCTTATACACCGGCGACACAATAGAGTTACAAGAACAAAACAATTTAGAACATAATGCTGTGATGATTTTCTTGAAGACTGTTGATTTGATCAGTGGAGGGTTGGGGATGTACGCAACAAAACTGAAAAAGAAACTACAAAATGGTGAGTTTTTAATGCTCTTTGAGCGAATTTCGACAGGGAGGTAAAGGTTGACAGTTTACCAACTTAAGTGCGGTAATAATAGTTTTAACTTTCATCAAAGAAACAATGTTATACATGTATTACAATTAAATAGAAGTCCGGCGTGGGGAGCCTCCGTGGCTCAGACGGCAGCGCGTCGTCCTCTCACCGCTGGATACCGTGGTTCAAATCCCGGTCACTCCATGTGAGATTTATGCTGGACAAAGCGGAGGTGAGACAGGTTTTTCTCCGGGTACTCCGGTTTTCCCTATCATCTTTCATTCCAGCAACACTCTCCATTATCATTTCATAGCATTTATCACTCATTAATAAATCACCTTGGGAGTGGCGACCCCATTGTAATAATAGCCTATATATGTTTCATTCATTCCATACCTGACCCGGTCAATGACTGGAAAACAGGTTGTAGGTTTTCATTTCAGAAGTCCGGCGTGATTATACAATTAAAAATCATTTAGTATTTGACTCTCTCTCTTATTCGTTTAGTCGATTCCATGAACTAAAATACGCCAATTTATTCTGTCCTGCACTGCCTCCCGAAGATTTTCCAAGCTGGAATTTAGTATTTCTGTGATGCCATCAATCCTTCTTTGCCACCCTCTTTTCCTTGTGCCTTCGATCTTCCCCAGCATTAAGGTATTTTCTAATTAATTATGCCTTCTCATGATGTGTCCAAAGTAGTTTAGTTTTTGTTTCAGGATTAGGCCATCCAAGGAACATTCTGCTTTTATTTGCTGTAAAACTGACCTATTTTTTTCTCTTCGCAGTCCATGGGACTCTAAGGATTTTCCTTCAACACCACGATTCAAAGGAGTCTATTCTACGGCGTTCAGCTTTTCTTATGGTCCAGGTCTCACATCCGTACATCACAACTGGAAAAAACACAGTCCTTACTACATGGATCTTTGTTGTTAATGTTATGTCTCTACTCCTTAAGATATTGTCAAGATTGGTCATTGCCTTTCTACCAAGTAGCAATCGTCTTTTGATTTCATGGCTGCAGTCACCATCAGCAGAAATCTGTGAGCCAAGATAGTTGAAAACAGAGACTATCTCCATTTTTTTCTCCTCTTACATGCCATGAATTTATTGACAGGTGTAGTTGCCAGAATTTTTGATTTCTTGACATTCAACATTAGTCCAGCCTTTGAACTTTCTTCTTTCACTTTCAGTAAGAGTTTTTTTCAAGTCTTCTTCATTTTCTGCCATCAGGATAGCATCATCTGTATATCGCAGCTTGTTTATATTTAACCCAGCTATTTTGATTCCTCTTTCTTCATCTAACCTCACATTCCTCATAATGTGTTCCGCATACAGATTGAAAAGGTAAGGTGACAATATACAGCCTTGCTGTACTCCTTTCTGAATCTTGACCCATTTAGTTGTGCCATATATGGTTCTCACCGTGGCTTCTTCGTCAGAGTATGTATGAGGTTAATGATATGATCTGGTACTCCCATGTGTTTTAGTACTTTCAATAATTCATTACACACTAAGAAACTAACAGACACTAAAGAGACTGCCAGACTGACGAATGCGCGCGGCAAGCACTTCAGTGTCCACGACCTCGGCAAAAAATATACCCCTGGTACCCTTCCTCACAGCATTTGCAAAGTCTCCACTACTTGCTGTGACGCTAAAAAAATCGGTTAGCCGCGAGAAATGACATTTTGTGCGTATTTCTGCTAATAGTTTTGTTGATAATTAAATAAGGAAATAATCAGTAGCCCTCCGTGGCTCAGGCGGCAGCGCGCCGGCCTCTCACCGCTGGATACCGTGGTTCAAATCCCGATCACTCCATGTGAGATTTGTGTTGGACAAAGCGGAGGCGGGACAGGTTTTTCTCCGGGTACTCCGGTTTTCCCTGTCATCTATCATTCCGGCAACACTCTCCATTAACATCTCATTTCATCTGTCAGTCATTTATCATTGCCCCAGAGGAGTGCGGCAGGCTTCGGCAGCCGGCACATTTCCTATCCTTGCCGCTAGATGGGGCTTCATTCATTCCATTCTTGACCCGATCGAATGACTGGAAATAGGCTGTGGATTTTCAAAGGAAAGAATCAGCTGATAAGACAACAAGGCTTGCACAAATTGTTTTTTTTTAATAATTCTTATAATTCCTAGTTTCAGCTGTTTTCTCCACAAAGTGGTGAGGCGACTGCCCCCTCCCCTTCGCCGCTACTGGCTGTCCCTGTGGGTAAGGGTGGTGAAATACATTGGTGGTATCCTATCTGAGAAGTAAGTGTCGACTTAGGAGTGTGGGTTGGTGACGATGTGGCTCTTAGCAGAGTGTGACATTGCTTCCACTTTCTTGCATCAGTCTTCTCACTTTCACTCTTGTTCCCTTCCAACCCTGACGGTATTAGGTTTTGCAAGGCCTAGGGAGTCTTTCATTTGCACGCCCTTCGTGACCCTCTAATTTCTTTTGCTGATCCTCCCATTCTCCGAAATGCCGCGCCTCTTCTGCATAGAGTTTAGAGGGTGTGGTTATCTTTTATCTAGTTGCACTTCCACTTAAAGCAATAATTATATCAGTATTCCCTCTTTGGCACTCAACGTCGTATGATTTGCGCACGTAAAAATTCTCAAATCACACAGCGAAATGTCGTCCAATGGAGTTTCGGATTTTCTTGTGCGTTAATGCAGAAGGTAAAAATTGGCACCTCAACAAAGAGACTCTACACAGAAGTACATTCCGGCTATGATTCGCTTCATGTGGCCTAAACGTTCTTCCATCAACACGGGTGGTTCCTAATTGGATGATTTCGGTGGAATATTACTGCCAATAGTTAGAAGAATGTTGTATCTTCAAACAACCATACGGAATTTTAGCTATATATGCTTCACTTTGTTTGTTTTTTTTTCAGCGTAAGCGATTGAGCTATGCTGTTATCATTACGGACTAAGTTTTGTGCAGAAATTACAAAGTCTTCAGTGTGATCTCCGAACGCATGAGTATGACATCGTGGATTGTGCTCTAAATATTTACTCTTCAGGTAACATTTCTATGGTTAAAGGACATTCTAGGCAATGAAAAGGCTGATGTACTCACCAAACGTGGTGCATCTAAAGGTATGTTTACAGCACTGCAACTCTCATGGATCGATTTTATTCCCACCATTCAACAACAACAACAAATGTGTCCCAAGTGGTGTACGGAATGGGAAACGTTTCACCTTCACAAACGTAGAGCTAATGCTATGGTACAATTCAATATCCCTTCTATGGTTTCCTAAGATTCACCGATCACAAGGTATAACTTCTTTCACTCATTCGAATGAGGTTAAATCATGGTACGTACTCTACACATCTTCACCATGCTCTCGATGTCACTTTGCGGACTACAACGATCTCAAGCATGGCCTATTTAAGTGTAGTTTCTAGGATGCTGTTCGATGCTGTTGTAACACCTCTTGGTGCTATTCCCGGCCAGTGATTCATTAGTGTTATAAAGACAAAACAATTTAGATGTTCTTGAAAACTGCTGATTTGATAATCTAACGTTTTTATACACCACATTCTTACCAGCAGCAGGTTTTTTCCCCTCTATCCTCCAAAAATCGAGATACAATTGTTTAACGTGTTATACACTTTTTTGCTATTTGCTTTACGTCGCACCGACACAGATAGGTCTTATGTCGACGATGGGATATGAAAGGCCTAGACACCGGGCGAGTTGGCCGTGCGCGTAGAGGCGCGCGGCTGTGAGCTTGCATCCGGGAGATAGTAGGTTCGAATCCCACTATCGGCAGCCCTGAAAATGGTTTTCCGTGGTTTCCCATTTTCACACCAGGCAAATGCTGGGGCTGTACCTTAATTAAGGCCACGGCCGCTTCCTTCCAACTCCTAGGCCTTTCCTATCCCATCGTCGCCATAAGACCTATCTGTGTCGGTGCGACGTAAAGCCTCTAGCAAAAAAAAAAAAAAAAAAAAAAAAAGGCCTAGAAAGTGGAAGGAAGCGGCCGTGGCCTTAATTAAGGTACAGCCCCGGCATTTGCCTGGTGTGAAAATGGGAAACCACGCAAAACCATCTTCAGGGCTGCCGACAGTGGGGTTCGAACCCGCTATCTCCCGATTACTGGATACTGACCGCACTTAAGCGACTGCAGCTATCGAGCTCGGTATATACACTTTTTGAAGGTAAGTGATTTCATTTTCATTTTTTTTTTATAGGTTCATTGCACCGTCAACTCATACTTTTTTGAGTGTGTCAGTTGTAAATAGATGATGTCCAAATGTTATTCCAACAAAGGTCAATAAGAAAACGGTCACACAACTGCCCTAAATGACGTCAAATCAAAATGTATGTTCACGACATTAGAAGTTATTATTATTATTATTATTATTATTATTTTTTTTTGCTAGTTGCTTTACTTCGCACCGACACAGATAGGTCTTATGGCGACGATGGAACAGGGAAGGGCTAGGAGTGGGAAGGAAGCGGCCGTAGCCTTAATTAAGGTACAGCCCCTGCATTTGCCTGGTGTGAAAGTGGGGAAACCACGGAAACCCATTTTCAGGGCTGCCGACAGTGGGGCTCGAACCTACTATCTCCCGAATACTGGATACTGGCCGCACTTAAGCGACTGCAGCTATCGAGCTCGGTAGAAGTCATTCTTCTTCTTCATCTTCTTCTTCTTATAGTGCAATTTACTTTACGTTACACCGACACAGACAGGTCTCTTGGCGACGATGGAACAGGAAAGGGCTAGGAGTAGGAAAGAAGGGGCCGTGGCCTTAATTAAGGTACATCCCCAGCATTTTCCTGGTGTGAAAATGGGAAACTACGGAAAACCATCTTCAGGGCTGCCGACAGTGCGGTTCGAACCCACTATCTCCCGGATGCGAGCTCACAGCTCCGCGCTCCTAACCGCACGGCCAACTCGCCCGGTGAATACATAATGTCATCTTCGGGCGTTTTTCCTATTTTCTTCCCCAAATAATCTCGTCATCCTGTCTGAATGCTTCCTCTTCCGCTCCTATGTCCACTTTTTTTCCAGGTTGTCGTGATATTCTTGACTTAACTTTTACACTTGTGATTTTATTTCGGCACTCGGTGTGGTCCTCGAGATTCGGTATGTTGATATGTTGTAGGTCCCTCTGAACCTCGTTTAGCCATTCCGTACCGCATTTACTCTTTGTTACGATGTTGAGTAGTTTCTTTGCCTTTCTGGAGTTGTCCATTCTGTAAATGTGTGTGTAAAACTTTGCTCGGCGTTTTCTGATTTCATCCGTAATGGTGTTTATCTTTTCATACAGGTCGTTCTGCGATCTCTTCATCCAGATATCACCCGGTATTATTATTATTATTATTATTATTATTATTATTATTATCATCATCATCAAGAAACAGGACTAAGCGGTTGGTGAAGACAAAAGAGAAAAAAAACCCGAATAATTTCATCGACTTAAACATTATCATCTCGATAGAAAGTCATGTTTGAAGTACGAAAAGCACATGTTACACTTATAAAATACTGTAGGCTACTAAGTGCCTAACTAATGGACCGTACTCCACTGTTTGCTCTGGTAACATACTGAAGAGTGTTAACATCTTAACTCACTGAATTACCAGGGTCATTTTTTGTTTAACATTCGACATCTGCTACTAAAAAAAGAAAGGTTTATCAATCTGAAGACCAGAACCTCCGGTTTACTTCCGAGAGACTGTGCTTGAAAACCAAGCAGCCCAACTCACCAAAGGGAACTAACGGTAGTGATAATGGCGTATGGCCTCCGAGGAGGTCTGGTGCAGGTCTTTATCTAGCAGATGGCCTGTAGGCGACCTGCTTGTCTAGGAGGATGGGGCCCAACCCAAGATGATTTCTAATTCTGAAGACGGCACACACGCCCAGCCCCCGAGCCAGGCGAATTAACCAGTTAAGGTTAAAATCCCTGACCCGTCTGGGAATCGAACCCGAAGTCCAGCACGCTAACCATTTAGCCATGGTGCCGGACGGTACTAACGGGAGGTGCCTGTCACAAGAACACCCTGTGGGTTAAGTCTTTGAAATACATCTACTTATCCCTTGTCTGTCGTAAGAGGCTACTAAAAGGGGAACTTAACGGACTGTTAGCTTGAATGCGTGGGTTGGTGACAACGGAGTCTCTAGCTGAGTCTGGCAAAGCTATCACTTGCTTCTGCCAGGCAGCTAACTTTCATATTCCCTACCTGACTTCTCTTGGTCAACTCTTGTTCTCTTTCGACCCCAGTGGTTTGCAAGAACGAGGGAGTCTCTCATTTTCACGCCTATCGTGGCCTTCCTTTTCTTTTATTTATTTCTCCATTCTTCGGACGTGTCCAACCTTTTCCATTCTTCTCTCTCATTAGTGTTATGAGAGGGTGGCTGCCCCAGTTCTTCCACTTAAAACAATAATCGCTACCACCACCACCACCACTAGGGTCTACCAGGATATCACAGAAAAAAGATTAAAAATGAAAATCCACAGTCTGTTTTGTCATTCGACCGGGTCAGGAATAGAATGAATGAAGCCCACATTTAGCGGCGAGGATAGGAATTATGCCGCCTGCCAAAACGTGTTGCATTCCTCTGGGACAATGATTAATGGCAGACAGATGAAATAAAATGTTAATCGAGTGTATTGCTCGAATAAAAGATGACAGAGAAAACCGAAATTCCCGGGGAAAACCTGTCACACTTCCGCTTTGTCCAGCACAAATCTCACATGGAGTGACCGGCATTTTAACCAACGGAGCCCAGGTCAACGCGCTGCCGCCTGAGGCATGGAGGTTCTATAGTTATAGAAATATAACAAAAGAAAGAAGGGATTTCACGACAGCAGAATGAAAACTTAACCAGATTTTGTGTTGTTAATCCAAATGGCACGTCTGGTCAAAACTCTGCAGATGGATAAGGCCCAACAACAACCCAAAAGCTGGTTCTATAGATAGATATAAAATGATCGAAACAATCAATGCTTCTGTTGTTCTAGACGAAGAAGTAGAAGAAGAAGAAAATAAAGAAGAAGAACCATCAACAACCACGACGCTGATGATGTTGACGACGACAATCGCTGGACGGCTACTTTCCTGACTAAAATCCGACTCTTACCGTAAACAAAATATCTGGGTAATCCAACGATAATGCCTTCTGGTATGGGCTAGAGCAATTTTTACTTTCATTGATCTGACTCTGTCTTATCCTTGGCTTTGACAATACGAAAGTGACTGAAGTATGAGCGATGCTAATAATGCCATTCCTTCTGCAGCCAGTCCTTGCTATGAATGGTGTGAAAATGTTGCTCATAGGGTGGGCTTGGTAGACTGATATGTAATAGCAACTTCTGACTCAGTAAGGCAAGCAATGGGAAACTACATCACTCCACATTTCCCTAGTACGCCTCTTCAGTGATGCCTAGGCCATCCATGACAGCTGATGGCGGAGCTGTTGAGGATCCAACCAGCCTTAGGGCTGAAGACTGAACATACACAAACATTTATATACTGTATATTATGAAGAAGATATAAAGGTCCAATAATACAGCCCTGCGGGTCTCCCCACCTCTTAATCATTACAGGATCAGATAACACTTCAAACGACTAAACACATTCAATATGTGGAAATGCCGCGTTACTTTTATTGACAACCTGATCGCTGTTGCCATAGCAACAAGCTCTTTCCGCCAGGGAATATTTACTTGTCCTGTCACGCCCTGTCTTTCGAAAATAACCACTTTGCAGTGCGTAAATGAAACAATAAGAGCTTCAGAGTTGACCACTCAGCAGCAAAGAGCCGTTAAGTCCACACAGAACGTTATAATATAATATCTGCTGCTGCAGTTTGCAATATTTTTCTCCTTGTTTATTAGTCCTAGCTCCTTTGTTAAAGACAATGGAGTCAAGTGCAGATGCTGAACAATGCTCACTCCACTACACAGTTGTGTGTTCACTGTCGATAAGTGCCAGCTATTATCATTCGCCTTTCCTTGGTGCAAATAATCATTGAGCAGTGCGGTACAGTACAGTATTCCCAATAATTGCAGGTCCGCGGAATGTTTAGACTGGATCGTTAAAAATTGTCATCTAAATCTATACTATCAAGAAAAATGAGATGGTGTTTGTTTGTTTGTATAGGCTGAAAAACTACTTCACCGATTGAGCTGAAATTTGGTAAAAAATAAAGCTTGAAATCCCAAGTCACTCAAGGGACTCTTTTGATTTTGATATACGAGGGGGGATCAAATATGAACGGGATTTTATTTTTATTTAAATTCATTTCTTGAAAAACGCAAGGCAGTAACAATTTATTTTTCCACATAGTTTCTTACTTTGTAAATGCATTTGTTTCAGCGTTTGGGCAGCTTTTTGATGCCCTCATTGTAAAAATAACAGGGTCGTGTCACCAGCCAGTTGGGCACGAAGTCTTTCATACCCTCGTCATCTTCAGATCGTTGCCCTCCTAGAGCTTCTTTAAGCGGTCCGAACAAATGGAAATCGCAGAGTGATAAGTCCGGGCTATAAGGAGGATGATCAAGTGTAGTTCAGTGCATTTTCTGTAGCTTGGAGACAGTTAAGAGCTGCAGTATGGGGCTGTGCATTGTCGTGAAGGAGGATGACCTGTCGAATCGGTTGGTCTCGTCTTCTGCGGCGATATGCAACCCTCGCCTTGTTCAACAGCTGCCATTAGCAAGCAACATTGATTGTGCGTCGGTCATACAAAAAAAAAAAAAAAAAAAAAAAAAAACCCCTCAATCAGCAATAATGTCTTTAACCGTACAAATATTTTCGTCAGTAATGCTGGTCCGAGGACGGTGATCGTGTTGCTGATTTTCCACATGTTCTCGTCCTTTCTTGAACTTTTCATATCAGGCAAACACATCCGTCGTTGACAATGTTAGATCACCGAACTGTGCACATGTTACACTTATAAAATACTGTAGGCTACTAAGTGTCGGACCCCTCAAGTACCCTGAGATACCTCTCTCCCGCACTATGAGAGGAGTAGTCGTGAAGCACGCCGCAAATGCAAGGTTTGTTTACAGTCCAGAGATGAGCTTTGGCAAATTTCCACCGCTATAACTCCTTTACGAGCAAGAAATGTTATTATGCATTGCACAGTAGAGAGGTGAACCTGTTGCTCCGACACCGTGAGCGTTACTGACGAAACAAAGGGGAAATATCTAAAACCACGCTCTCCCCACTCCTAACGGTCCCGCCTAAGCATAGCAGAAGTGCGGGGCCAGTGCTACCAATTGTTGATGTTCAGGAACAAAAAACCCGTTTATATTTGATCGACCTTCGTATTTGAGCGTTTCAAACTAATAGAGGAGTTTACAGGGGTATGTCCCAAATTTGAGCAAATTTTGCTCTACATAAACTAAATTAACGCGTAAATGGTTAGGCCTATCGAAAAATAGAGTGAACCACATGGCCTTGAAATGAACTTCCTCCAGCTTGGAGTCTGAGTGTTCGTGTTCGTCGTAATTCACGTTTCCAAATACTTACAACACATTGAACTACAAACCACCATAGCGAATACATCCCTGCACGTCGGTAGGGGCTGTCTGGCGAGGCGGTAAAGGTGAGCTCGGTTCAGCTGGAAAGACATGTGTTCGATTCCCCGGCAGGAAGTCGGATCAAGAAACGAGATTTCCACTTCCGAAGCTCCACGTAGCCCTGCGGTACACTCAGCCTACACCAAAAATGAGTACCAGATTAATACATGGTGGCAATGGCGGCAGAACGTAAAGCTAACCACTCTATCCCATCAAGTGCCGAGGTTGTGGATAGTAAAAGCCTTTACCTTCCATCCCTCCAAGGGCCTTCATGACCTGTACGCGAATGACTTCGTTTGCTTTTACACAGGGTTGGTGTCAGGAAAAGCAAATGGCTTTAAAATCCGGGCTAGGTCTATACAAAGTACCGGCCTTAAAGAACTGGGAAAAGGCTAGGAATAATAATAATCGTATGGCCTCAACTACTGTGTGCAGACATTTCGATTTGACGCCATCTGGGTGTCTGCTCGTCAATTTCGACGTTCCGTTTTACTCTAGGCTCTGTAGATGGCGTCTGTGGCCGAGACTTAATCAATTTTGTCGGGTAAAGACCAAATGTGTCACCAGAGATCTTTTACATGCCGACATCGTACGACATGGAGTGTGGAATGGACTTTTTTTCCGCCCTTCAAAAATTCATCATCATCGTGTCATTCTTTTATCGAAGTCCCCAGTTAACAATTACTATTAACAAGGGTGGACAAATCAGAAAGAAATTAAGGAACCAACAACATTTCTTAGGCGCCAGGCATCAAAATCAAATTCATTTACATAACCTTAAAAACCATTGCTGTTGCCTTTTTATCCACTCCTAACATATCTATATCCCTCTGCTGATTTTATCAGTTCAAAATCTTATAGACCTGCGAAGGAAAGTAGCTTTGATCAGAGAATACAAGATCCTAGCAAACCCTGGACTACCGGTACACTCTGTCATCTCAGACCTCAAAATCAAACGACTCCGTTCGAGACATCCACCTCTTGCAGACGAGATCAGTCAAATCGGGTTCAATATCACCGATTCCTGGAGGGAAGAATGGATGCAAAATGCTCCAGCTATATGCCTGGAAATGCCATGCATCGATGAGAGAGTTCCAGGGTTTGATCAACCTCGCAAGGTATGGCCAATGCTCAACCGACTCAGGACGGGGCACGGAAGATGTGGGGATTCACTTTTTAAATGGCGAATGCTGTCCTCACCGGTATGCGACTGTGGTGCACCGCGACAAACTATTAAACACATCAGGGAGGAATGCAGCATCAGAGCATATGGAGGGCCATATGAAGACTTCATGATGGCAACCCCAAAATGTATTGAGTAGATAGAGGATCTAGATGTTTATTTGTAGTTTGGTTAGTTGGTTATTGTTGTTCGTTTGTAATAATGTATTTGTATGCCATACGTTAAAATAAATAAATCACCGAGCTCGATAGCTGCAATCGCGTAAGTGCGGTCAGTATCCAGTATTCGGGAGATAGTAGGTTCTAACCCAATTGTCGGCAGCCCTGAAAATGGTTTTCCGTGGTTTCCCATTTTCACACCAGGAAAATGCTGGGGCTGTACCTTAATTAAGGCCACGGCTGCTTCCTTCCCACTCCTAGCCCTTCCCTGTCCCATCGTCGCCATAAGACCTATCTGTGTCGGTGCGACGTAAAGCAAAAAACAAAAAAAAACAAAAAAAACAAAAAAAAAACAAAAAAAACCCCAGGTGATTCATGTAGTCTATTTGTAGAGATGATCTCAACAAATTTTGAGTATATTCATAGTATTACACCCTTGAAACTGTTGACATTAACCGAACTGCAACAATGCTCAAGAGTTCCTTTTTTTGCAATGGCGACCGGGCAGTTGGGATTTTTTCACTTCTGCTATTAACGCCTAATATGAAATCGTTCCATCTCCTGGATAAAACGAACACCAGGTCCTTCATCTCTGGCGGACGTCATTGCTCCATACAGCGCGAATATCTCACTAAGAAATGTTTGTTATAGATAACTGTTAATATTTCTATGAACTCGGGATGTCCGTCCTTTGTACACACATACACGTACCACTACCGGCCCAGCGCCTGAAGAACAGCTTCCTTTCGCGGTGACGTCCGTACTTCCAAGAATATATTATCTCCTCATTAGCCTATCACAACAGCTGGAGTGACACTAAGAAGAAAAAGGAAATGTCGTAGCCTGTTTTATTCTCTCGAACACGAACCTTTATTCCATAAAACTTCTATGCGTATCAAAACAGGCTGACCTTGGAATCAAGAAAATCAACAATCTCGTGTAGTTGTACGAATACTTCTTACCGACCTTCAGAACGAGGTAATACTTACTCTTCATTTTCGTTCAAACTTGCTCCCTTAGAGTTAATCTTTACCTGGGCGTCTTGAACGGTTGCTAAGCTTATTTGGTTAGCAAGGTTGCGGGTTGAAATCCCGGCACAGTTGGTTATCACTCAAAATTTCTTAAGAGCAAGTGATTTATGTCAGTAGATTTATTGTCACGTGAATGAACACCTCGTTACGACGTCTCTTAAAATCTACAGCAGTTGAAGTTAATTTAAACCATCTGTTATTATTATTATTATTATTATTATTATTATTATTATTATTATTATTATTATTACAGTTACGGAATCACTAGAAGTTACAGGATGAATGTGAATAATTTAATTAAGTTCTCCAGTGATCAGGCTTTATTGGCATCTTCTTAACAGTCCAGTGCCTCTATAAATTGCATCTATAGTGAAAAAGGTTGGAATGGATATTAACGCCCCAAAGACCAATTTACGATCATCTTACTGTCTCCAAAGATTCTGTAGTTAACGATCGAAGATGCCACAATCGAACAAATTAAGTCAATCACCTACCTAGGCCAGAAACTTATTGAGGATGGCAGGTACGTGATGAAAATCAAGAGCCGGATTGCTCAAGCAAAGTTTTCTTCTATGTGGTAGACTAGACTACTATGAACAAACATGATCGCTTTACTTTTTTGGGGATATTGTGTTTTATAAAGGTATGGAGACAACATTTTGAGTAGCCATTATAGAATATTATTTTATACTATACGAAAGGCTTAATAATAACGAAGGATATACAGGGCCTAATTTCAAGCAAATCCCTCAAATACTTGCAGAGATGTGAATAGTTTCTGAAATGCACGAAATTCTCAAGAGTTGCCTGGACAGACAAAATGACAAATGCTTAGGTTTTGCGTTGAGCTAGGCAAGAGAAATCTCTGTTAAAAAAAAAAAAAAAAAAAAAAAAAACCAACCGCAGATGATGTCTTTCCTGGTGCAGTCACACTTTACGCCATTTTACCATTAATGACAACCATTACAAAAGACTATACTGCTTAGGGATGAACTAGGAATTAAGTCATAAAACATATCTTAGAACCTTTGAGGCGGAAAGCTGGATAGTGAAGAAAAGGACTTTCGTCAAGCGGGCGTCATGGAACGATTTCATGACAACAGTCGGGCATAATGATTGTGATTACATGTTCATAAAATGACAAATAATAACATCGTCTTTGTTGTGGCATTGTCTGGGAGGGGCTGTCCCAAGCATACCTGAGTCACAACACTGAGAGAATTCCCGAGAGAACAACAGTGACTCAAAGAATCAGCTTTTAAATGACGTGTACCATAAACATTCCACCCGCATACCATGTATGTACTATACGTGGCACTGCCAGAATTACTATATCCTCATTTTAACTGAAATGGTTCCTGAATCGAGGACGAGTTCAGTTTCATTAGACCTCCTATGGGAGAGGGTGGTGGAAGAGTACATCAACGGCATCCCGACTAAAAGGGGAACCCGCGAGGGCTCTTATCTTTGGAGCGTAGTTTAGCGACCATGGGCTCTCCAGCTGAGCCTGTCATTATTTCCACTTACTTGTGTAAGATTCCTCGCTTTCGTATTTCCTATCCGACCTCCCTTGGCTAATTCTTGTTCTCTTCCAACCCCGATGACATTAGGTTTGTCATGTCTAGACAGTCTTTCAGTTTGACGACCTTCGTGCCCTTTTTATTTCTTTTAACGATACCTTCAGTCTTCGAAGTACCTCGTCCACTTTCATTTCCGATTAAATTTTGAGAGACTATGGCTGACCAGTTGTACTTCCTCTTAAAACGACCAGCACTGCCACCATCACTTCTGTGCCACCACGAAATTAACATGGTGCCAAGTTCTGTTCTAAGCTATGTAAATCCCAGGAACAAATAGGTACGGTACATCTCCCGCAGCACTGTAGAAATCTTTTTGCTAAATTTCTTGACTACCTGACGGAAAAGAACAAACCTACGCTTTTTTCCAGTTGAACCAAGCGCGTCATTACCGTCTCGGCTCATTCATCATCAGTACTGAGAGGCAATGGATTGTAATATTTAAATTACTTCAATTCATTGTATGGACACAAAGAAATATTTACAAACAAAAGAAATAAGAGCTTGTTTTATCTATCAAGTCCGTAAGTTGTTTATTAGGCATATTTTATTGAAGTTCAATAGTAATTGATCAGATAATGATGAATTTAATCTAATCTGAACACACAACATAATAACGCATAAGTGGGCATTTAAGATCAAAGAACAGGAGAATCAATCATTTACAGTGCATCTCAGATCCTATAACCTCGTTATTATTGTTCCTTAGAACCGCAGTTATCAAAACTTATCTGAATTGAGAGAAACTTGCCATGGAAATTATCAAGGTACTAGACAAAGAGTATATCGCTCATGATCACGTTATAAGCGGGATGAACGGATTAGTTGAGATGGAGTTACATGGAATTTTCTAGGTAGTAGACAAAGAAAAATCACACAAAATAAACGGGTTATTTAAAACGAACCTACTCTACATAAAATTATCAAGGTACTAAGAAAATATGTATTGCTCAGGACCGCGTTATAAGCGAAATAAACTGGTTTCTTAAAATGAATTTAAATAGAAATACAATATCAAGATTCTAGACAAACAATGCATCACATAGGATAACGTTACAAGCGGGATGTGTTAGATAAAATGGAATTATATGAATATATCTTTCGTGCCAGGGAGTAAAAGTATGTCATGTTATATCGGATCCTCATAGTACACGTTACTGATATAATTTCCAAAAGGCCTATTCATTTCAAGCCCTCTACAATTAATACTGTCTGTTAACTTCAAACTTATATTCCTGAAATGCAGTTACTTTTTGACATACTCTGTAACCATGGCACGAATGATATATCAGGATACTAGACAAAGGCGTATCACACAGGTAAATAAGTAATTTAAAGTAGATTTACATGAAATTACCAGATACTAACAAAATGACGTTACAAGCGGGATGAACGGGTTACTTAAAGTGACCTTGGGATTAGTAGTTGAAAAGATGCTAGGGAAATGTATTATACTTTCTAAGCGGTATAAAGGGAATTTTTAAAATTCAAGTTGTTTAGGTACTGGACGACTAAGCTCTCATATTAAGGGTATGCACATAATTGAGTTTATTTGTAAAAAGGAACCTTTGAGCATAATTATGAAATTATCTTAGAGGGTTTGTTTAGTTCATCTAGCTCGGGGACTGGGTGTTTGCGATCGACTTATACATCTTCATTTACATACAACACAGGAAAAGACACACAAAAACGCAGTAGTGAATACATCCCCCTCTCCCACACAGTGCTGCGTCAGGAAGGGTATCCGGCTTAATCTACAATAGTGCAGAATCGCAGCAGAATGACATCGAATACAATTCACAGAAATATCAACTAAACTGAATGTTATATATTATGTATTACATAGAAACACTTCCTCGATTTAGACCTTGCTTAAAAGACAAAGTATACTTAATACTAACTAACATTGTGTAATGGAAAATAAATAAACAAATAAAAATCTATTGAATTAAACAAATTAAAATTAAATTAAATGGTTTCTTAAAATACTCATTGACAATTCAAGGCAGAACGTGCAATGGTAATAACCAAAGATTTTGGCAGGTGGAATGTCTTGCAGAACTGGACGAATTTTTCGAGGTATCGCGTCCCTACTTCCGATTAGCAAGCCTATGACTTCGATACTTTTTAGGTTGTATTCTTCCTTGTAGAACGGAACTATGACATAATTCCTCACAACTGAAGATAACTCTAAAAAAATACAAAATATTTAATACGCGACTGATATTAATTCGTTCGCGCTCAGGAAACAATTCCAAAATGAATATTTGGTTCAAAACGAGATGTTCATTTGAGAATGCAATGTCTTTAACACAATGTAATTTACATTTAGTTATGTAAATATAGGATAATGAACATTTCAATGGCTAAGTTCTTGAAAATGCAAGGAATTCTTCGTTTTAAAAAAACATGGCAGCGTGGTTTTTACGTGATGATTTGAATGTGAAAATTTACAGTTTATAAAGCTTTAATTTAGATAAATTTCTGCACAAGACAATAAAGTTTAAAAGGTCAGAGAAGAAGAATTAAAACTTTAGTAGCCTAGAATGAAAACAGGTAGTCCCTTTATAAGGTAATACAGATAAGGTACTCACATCATGCTTTCCAGCTGACGAGCGATGCCTTGATCCTCTCGCACCAGCTCCTTTGGTTTCGAACCAAGGATGTCGTTGGCCTTATCGTTGTAATTGCATAGCATCCCACGGTACATGTTATACACAAGTCGCCGAACATTCGGGTCACTGGGATCTACTTTCAGTCCAGTGGATGCCATTTTGCTGCACAATATATTTTATAACACTTCACTCGCAAGTCTTTTCTTTTATTGATAGATAATAGTCAAAGTTCAAACAGCGGTATTCGTTTTTCTGGTGCTTTCGCACACCTAGAAAGTAAGTAATCAATTTTACATTATGCTAACAACAATGCAACTGACAGAAAGTGAATTTTGCCGGTAGAGCTCAAAAAGCACCGGGAGAATTTTCTTTGCCGTTAAATCCTTGAAAATGCAAGGAATTTCTTCGCAAAAAATACAGAAAAAACATCTCATTGTTACTGTTGAGTGATGATTTTAATGTGATAATCCACGGTTTATAAAGCTTTATTTTAGAGAAATGTCCGTACAAGATGTATCTAAATTCAGAAGAGAACGTGTTTTAAAGATAAGTTAAGTATAATGAACATTAGTTATCTTACAAAATTAATAACTATGAGTATTTGTCAAAAAAATTGTTAGATTGATTCAAAGAGAGAGTTAATTTTTGTATAATATCTGCCAGTGCATGATGTTATCAAGTTACCAGATTCAATCGCAACAGAACCGCACCAAATAAAATTCACAGAAATATTAATTAAACTGATTCTTTAGTGACATAACTCCTCACAGGATGATTATTATAAAATTAAGATTTTTAATATTCGACTTACATAATTCATGTGTGCACTCAGGAAACAATCTGAAATTATTTACTTGGTTGAAACAAAGGTGTATTTTTGAAATGCAATGTCTTTAACACAATGTAACTTAGATCTCGCGATGTTACGATAGGATATTGTAAATTCCAATGACCAAGTTCTTGAAAATGCAAGGAATTACTTCATTTAAAGAAAACATTTCAAGTGATGATTTGAATGTGATAATCCACAGTTTATAAAACTTTAGTTTAGATAACTTTCTGCACAAGATCTCAGAAAAAAGTTTAAAAGATCTGTCTAAATACAAAAGAGCACGTATTGTTAAAGATAAGTTCAGTATCATGAAAAGTTTCTTACGCATGAATTCTCGGGATAATTTTCAAAAGTTTTAATAACCATTTAATTTTCGATTTTCATCTTATTTAATTATGCCAAGATTAAATATCCAGAATAGGGATTGCCAAATTTTGAATGTATACTTTTTCAATCGTTATCCTATTATTATTAAAATAATATTTTATGAATAGAAACCACTATTTTTAAAAATATTTACAAAACCGACCTAATATTCAGTTCAAAAGTTTTAAGTTTATATTTGAGAATTAATTGTAATGCTAGAAACACACTTGAGACTGACTACCTGGAACAGGTACGAATATTAACGTAATGTTGAATTTCTGTCCACACCTAAAGTAGATTTTAACTCGTACCACATCGACAGAGCCCGCGCGCTCCTCGGAAGTCGTCGGGGGTCGGACAGTTTCGTGTCCTTCTAGCCTGCACTGCAAGGCGGTCGCGATGATACTACTGCCTGCTGAGACTTGCCTTCGCGTACAACTCGGGTCTGACCGGCTTCTCTGACGTCACTAACGGAAGTGATAGCGTCAATAAGGTGCCTGGTGGTAATTTTATCGAATGTCGGCCAGGGATAAACATACTGTAGGCTCTTCAACGGAGACCATTAAAAAAAAAAAAGACATAATCTGAACCGACGGTTCAAGAAAGTAATTTCGACCTGTTTTGGAAAATTTGTCACTGATTACTTGATGAAAGTTCTTTGTACAAACATAATCTCAGGCATTACAAACTGTATATTTTAGTGATTCAGTATTAAAATAATACTTTGTATCCATCCCTATCAGCTGGTAATATTTTTAAATGTTACCAGAGTTTAAAACAAAGGCTGAGTTTTAGGTCATTGGTTGATTTTGTTCACCAGAATTACTTCCCACATGGTAATAAATAAATAAATAAATAAATAAATAAATAAATAAATAAATAAATAAATAAATAAATAAATAAATAAATAAAATTTGCTCATGCGTTGTTGTTGTGTGAGTCATCAGACCATAGACTGGTTTGATGCAGATCTCCATGCCACCCTATCCTGTGCTAACCTTTCATTTCTACGTAACTATTGCATCCTACATCTGCTCTAATCCGCTTGTCATATCCGTACCTTGGAACCGTTTCTACCGCCTACACTTCCTTCAAAAACCAACTGAACAAGTCCAGGGTGTCTTAAGATGTGTCCTATCATTCTATCTCTTCTTCTCGTCAAATTTAGCCAAATCTATCTCCTCTCACCAATTCGATTCAGTATCTCTTCATTCGTGATTCGATCTATCCATCTCACCTTCAGCATTCTTCTGTAACACCACATTTCAAAAGCTTCTATTCTCTTCCTTTCTGAGCTAGTTATCGTCCGTGTTTCATTTCTATACAATACCACGCTCCAGATGAAAGTCTTCGGAAACATCTTTCTAATTACTACATCAATGTTTGAAGTGAGCAAATTTCTTGTTTTTCTTTTTTTTTTTAAGAAAGCTCTTCCTTCCTTGTGCTAGTCTGCATTTTTATGTCCTTACTTCTGCCATATTCATAAAGTCGTTATTGTTTTTATCCGAGTTTGCAGAAGACTTGGATAAAGTGCTGAATGTTAAGGACACACAGTCTTGGAGGAGTAAAAGATGTAAATAAATACATAAATAAAAGGCGATGGAATGCAATCGAATAATCAATGCAGGAAATATTAGATTAGAAAATGAACTGTGAGGAGTGAGTAGAAGAAATCTGTTATTTGGGCTGTAGAATAAGCAGCGTTGGCAGAAGTCAGGAGAACATGAAATACAGACTAGCACGGACAAGAAAAATATTCTTCTTATAAGAAATCTGCTCATTTCAAACTGTGCATATCAGAAAGCATTTTTTAAACTCGTCTATAAGATAATGATAATAATAATAATAATAATAATAATAATAATAATAATAATAATAATGTTACCGGTTTTCCTTCCCATTAACTAGTTTTCTGTTTTCAGAATCACCAAGGTGCCAATATTTTGTACGGCAGGCTTTTCTTTTTTCACGTTCCAGAAAATTTGCTGCCACGAGACTGACGAATTTTAGAACCTTCAAATGCCATCGAACTCGGCCGGGATCGAACCCGCCAAGTTGGGCTCAAAGGCCAGCGATATACCGCCTGAGCCATTCAGCTCAGGCCACCATAAGTTACAAACAATGTCACCGTAATTTGTTACGAAGAGAAAATCTTAACTTCAGAATGAGATAGGGCCTACTTATCCTGCCCTCCTGTACCAGAAATTATTTTCTGGCTGCGTCCCTGATCATCAAGGTAGCTTATGAAATTGATGTTTTTATTTTGAGTGTTGCCAGGAAAAATAATAATTTTTGGGGGGAGATAAAGATCAGAAATGATACTTCTCATCAATGTAAATGAGGCAAACATAACAGATAACTGAAGGATAAGAGTGAAAAGTGCCTAAACATAAGACAAACAAAGTTAATGCTGAATGATTCACAAATATGCATATTTGCTAACAAAACAACATTATTATCATGATCCCGCTTGTTGTTATTTCTTGACGGGTGGGATTTTTTTCCATCTCTGTCTTGCAGTAAATAGAGAGATGGATGATCCGCCTAGTCATACTATGTGTTTTTTCTTTTTTATATATTTACATTTCACATTTACATTACAGTACCTACAGCTGACACCAGATCATTTGCAGAGCGGCCGCCAATGCTGGTCTGTTCGTGGGTGCAGGATCCATGACACGGAGCCTGCGTTCCAGGACATCCCAGATATACTCGATAGGGTTCATATCGGGGCTCCTGGATGGCCATTGCAGTCGCTGGACCTCCGCTGCATGTTCCTGGAACCATTCCCGGGCGACGTGGGAGCGATGTGGCGGCGCGTTATCATCTTGAAACACCGCAGAACCGTCTGGGCGCTGGAAAACCAAAAATGGGTGGAGATGGTCTCCGAGCAGCTCAACATACCGCGTACCATTCAAAGTCTCTTCCAGAACATCTAAGGGGCCCATTCCATACCAGGAAAATGCACCCCAGACCATAATAGAGACACCAGCGCCCTGAACCACACCTTCGTGGCAGGCGGGATCCATCGCTTCATGTGGTCTGTGCCATACACGGTGCCTCCCATCGGCATGGTGCAGTTGAAATCGTGATTCGTCCGACCATATCACGTTACGCCATTGTTCCAGTGTCCATCCCTGGTGAGTGGCGACAAATGCGCGTCGTTGTGCCCGATGACGTTGGGTTAACAGTGGCACCCGTGTGCGGCGCCGGCTCCCATACCCCATAGAACCCGGCTCCCATATCCCATAGAACCCATGTTCGTAATGATTATCCACTGGGAGACGTGTCTAGCACGGCCTGTGTTGAATTGAGCCGTGATTTGTTGCACGGTTGCCCGTCTGTCACTATTGACAATCCGTCTCAAATGTCGCCGGTCACGGTCATCGAGGGTGGCTGGACGGCCGGTCGTTCGTCTGTTGTGGATGGTGACACCCGCATTCAACCATTCACGATACACTCTGGACACGCTTGATCGTGTGAAGCCGAATTCCCGCACCACTTCCGAAATCGCACTTCCCATCCGTCGGGCACCGACCACCATACTCCGTTCGAACGGTGTCATCTCACGACGACGTCCCATGTTACACCTGTCACATGCACAGCCACTGCTCACAAGGTCTCTTATACAACTGCCGCTGGCACAGGGGGCGTGTGGTGAGCAGACAACACACCTGCGCATCAGTGCTCCGCTATCCCATGACATTTGCTCAGTCAGTGTATATCTAGTACGTGTTTCGAGAATATGCACATTCTCTTCTTCAGCTAATTAGGTTAACATTCGCGCATTACCTTATGACCTAATAAAAATGGGGACTCCCGCTTAGAAAGCTACTCCAACATTTGCCTGGTGTAAAAATGGGAAACCACGAAAAATCATCTTCAGGGCTCTCGGGTTCGAACCCAGCATCTCCCGAAGGCAACTAAACAACAACAATAATTCATAGGAGAGTGATAACATATATGTTGTTGTTGTTGTTAGTCGTTTAGTCGCTTTCGACTCTCCGTGACCCCATAGACCAAAGTGCGCCATTTCTTCCTGTCGTATACTATTTTCCGAAGTCTTTCTAAATTGAGAGCCGTGGCTTCCTTGATGTCATCAATCCACCTCATCCGTTGTCGCCTTCTCCTGTTACCATCAGTCTTCCCCAGCATTAAGGTCTTTTCCAGTGAATCATGTTTTCTCATGATATGACCGAAGTACTTTAGTTTTTGCCTGAGTATTTGACCTTCCAGTGAACAGCCTGGGTTGATTTCCTGTAATATGGACTTATTAGATCTCTTCGCAGTCCACGGAACTCTAAGGAGTTTTCTCCAACACCATAGTTCAAATGCATCTATTCTTCGGCGCTCAGCCTTTCTTACTGTCCAGGTTTCGCTTCCGTACATTGCTACTGGGAAGACCATAGCCTTCACTATACGAATCTTCGTTCTTAAAGTTACGTCTCTACTCTTGAAAACGTTATCAAGGTTGGCCATTGCCTTCCTCCCAAGGAGCAAGCGTCTCTTAATTTCATGGCTGCAATCGCCATCAGCAGTTATTTTGGAGCCCAAGTAGATGAAACTAGGAACAACCTCCATTGTTTCACCATTTATATGCCAGGAGGTGATAGGTTTAGTTGCCATGATCTTTGTTTTCTTGACATTCAACCTTAGTCCAGCTTTTGCACTTTCTTCTTTCACCTTCATTAGTAGATACTAAAGTAGGGTTTTAGTGTGTTCATAGAAAAGAGGTAAGAGTTCAGTGCAAGCCAATCATTTCATTATCACAGTTCGCGCAGTTGGTGGCTATGAATATTTGAGGAAGGAGTCCAAGCAGGGAGTGCAACACGGAAAGGAATACTAATGTGTTACACTAAAATGTAATAAAGAATGATGACATTGAGGCATCCAGTTCCATACTGTGTGATTGTTACCACGACTCTCCTCTTCCCCTTCATTGTATACATCTCTCGGTACAAGTGTCTGTGTTCTCCTAAAACCACTTAACATTTCGCCGAAATTTCGGCGTGCATAGCTCCCATCTGTTCTGTGTCAAGTACAGGGACGCGCGAGAATTCTGCTGGAATGTCAAAGTCAGCGGGGATTATTGCATCAACATAAGAGTTTCTAGGTCATCATTGGTCGGCTGCAAACAACTTTCATCCTTCCGGCGTCACATGCTACCATAAGACGGAAATAATATTCGCCAAACAAGGAGATATCTATATCTAGCATCTAGCTACGGCTTTAAAGAACGTGATGCGACGTTGTTGTCATCCTTCTTGGTGAGGTTATTGTAATAATAATAATAATAATAATAATAATAATCTAATCGGGCAAATACTGGTTTATAGGAAGAGGAAATCGAGATTGGAATAATTTGCCGGGGAAGGTTTTCGATTTTGTCTCAAATTCATATCCAAAATTACTCAGGATGGCATCAAAGACCTCCCAGTTATTTCTGCGATAAGCTGAAGAACTTCTGGACAGTCTCGTGTGTATTTGAATAATACTAATAATAATTATTATAATATTGGATTTACGTCCCACTTACTACTACTAAGGGTTTTTAGAGACGCCAATGTACTGGAATTTTGTTCCGTGGGAATTCTTTAAACGTACCGGTAAATCTACCGATACGGGGCTGACATATTTGAGCACCTTCAAATACCATCGGATTGAGCCAGGATCGAACCTCCAACTTTTCTCAGAAAGCCAGCGCCGTAACCGTCTTAGCCACTGAGCCTGGCATACGTGTTCTTAATGGCAGCACAAAGACTTGTAATTTGTCGGAAGTCTGCATAACATGACGATTCAAATCGTGGAGCATATCTCTAGCTGCTGATGTACGCAAATTATGTGAAAAGGTTCTGATCACAGTTTGTGTCAGTCGTGGCTAAGATATGTGCGTAAAGAGCTAGCCCGTGTGAATCAGGTCTACTTTGCCTTCCGGCCAGCTAAGGTAAAGGTGATGAAGGGGGGTCGCTGAATGATGTACAGTCTACAGTGTGACCTCATTAATGCATTACCCACGATGTACTTGTACAGTAAGAGCAATGCTTCATTCTAGAAGATAATCTTGACGTGTTCATGGAGGAAATGAACCCTATTCAGTATGGCTGTCAAATATCATTGTACGATACTTCATAATATTTTCTTTCTACTTTCGCTTCCGGCTCCATTAACTTGGCGAGTCTCTTCTAACCCCAAATGGGCATCGAAGGATTTCTCTGGACTTCCGGGCAGAGAAAGAGGTTGGCCCTCATCTCGGTGCATGGCAGCGTGGTACGTTAGTACGACCTCCAAAGCCACCACGAACATCCTTACATGATAGGTAACAGTTACAACTGCAAACAGTGGATTAAACAAGAAGCACTGGTCGGTGAATGACGTGCGACTTTTGAGAAGGTTATGGGGCAGAGGTCACCAATTTAATTTCATGGAGGTCTATTTCTAAAAATACATTGCACATTAAATGAACTTGACGTTAGGAACTAGTGTAGTTCTTGCAATTTCCTCGTTAACGCACAGCACGCGTTTGAAGTCCGCACTGTGGTCACTAACGAGGCAAGTACGCTATTGGTCAAGAGTCATCGGCTGTTGGTCAATAAATACACTGACTGACAGAGCAAATGCAACACCAAGAAGGAGTGGTTCGAAAGGGATGAAAGTTGGGGAAAAAACAGAGACGGCACGGACGAATAATTGATGTTTATTTCAAACCGATATGCAGGTTACACAATGCGCACGGCATCGACTCAATAGGATGTAGGACCACCGCGAGCGGCGATGCACGCAGAAACACGTCGAGGTACCGAGTCAATAAGAGTGCGGATGGTGTCCTGAGGGATGGTTCTCCATTCTCTGTCAACCATTTGCCACAGTTGGTCGTCCGTACGAGGCTGGGGCAGAGTTTGCAAACGGCGTCCAATGAGATCCCACACGTGTTCGATTGGTGAGAGATCCGGAGAGTACGCTGGCCACGGAAGCATCTGTACACCTCGTAGAGCATGTTGGGAGATGCGAACAGTGTGCGGGCGGGCATTATCCTGTTGAAACAGAGCATTGGGCAGCCCCTGAAGGTACGGGAGTGCCACCGGCCGCAGCACATGCTGCACGTAGCGGTGGGCATTTAACGTGCCTTGAATACGCACTAGAGGTGACGTGGAATCATACGCAATAGCGCCCCAAACCATGATGCCGCGTTATCTAGCGGTAGGGCGCTCCACAGTTACTGCCGGATTTGACCTTTCTCCACGCCGACGCCACACTCGTCTGCGGTGACTATCACTGACAGAACAGACGCGTGACTCATCGGAGAACACGACGTTCCGCCATTCCCTCATCCAAGTCGCTCTATCCCGGCACCATGCCAGGCGTGCACGTCTATGCTGTGGAGTCAATGGTAGTCTTCTGAGCGGACGCCGGGAGTGCAGGCCTCCTTCAACCAATCGACGAGAAATTGTTCTGGTCGATATTGGAACAGCCAGGGTGTCTTGCACATGCTGAAGAATGGCGGTTGACGTGGCGTGCGGGGCTGCCACCGCTTGGCGGCGGATGCGCCGATCCTCGCGTGCTGACGTCACTCGGGCTGCGCCTGGACCCCTCGCACGTGCCACATGTCCCTGCGCCAACCATCTTCGCCACAGGCGCTGCACCGTGGACACATCCCTATGGGTATCGGCTGCGATTTGACGAAGCGACCAACCTGCCCTTCTCAGCCCGATCACCATACCCCTCGTAAAGCCGTCTGTCTGCTGGAAATGCCTCCGTTGACGGCGGCCTGGCATTCTTAGCTATACACGTGTCCTGTGGCACACGACAACACGTTCTACAATGACTGTCGGCTGAGAAATCACGGTACGAAGTGGGCCATTCGCCAACGCCGTGTCCCATTTATCGTTCGCTACGTGCGCAGCACAGCGGCGCATTTCACATCATGAGCATACCTCAGTGACGCCAGTCTACCCTGCAATTGGCATAAAGTTCTGACCACTCCTTCTTGGTGTTGCATTTGCTCTGTCTGTCAGTCAGTGTAAATAAATAAATAAATAAATAAATAAATAAATAAATAAATAAATAAATAAATGTCTGGCCTCTGTGGTGTAGTGGTTAGTGTGATTAGCTGTCACCCCCGGAGGCCAGAGTTCGACTCCCGGCTCTGCCACGAAATTTGAAAAGTAGTAGGAGGGCTGGGACGGGATCCAATCAGCCTCGGGAGGTCAGCTGAGTAGAGGGGTTCGATTCTCATCTCAGCCATCCTCGAAGTGTTTTTTTCCGTGATTTCGCACTTCTCCAGCGGGCAAATGCCGGAATGGTACCTAACTTAAGGCTACGGCTGCTTCCTTCCCTCTTCCTTGTCTATCCCTTCCAATCTTCCCATCCCCCACACAAGGCCCCTGTTCAGCATAGCCTGGGCGAGGTACTGGTCCTCCTCCCCAGTGTTATATCCCCGATCCAAAGTCTCATGCTCCAGGACACTGCCCTTGAGGCGGTAGAGATGGGATCCCTGGAGGTTGCACGGATTAAGAAAGAAAACGTATTTACGGTACTGCAAAATTGTTAGGTCTAATGGATGACCGAAAGAACCTTCATTTGTAAGGGGTTATTCTTGCCGCTGAAGATAGTTTCTGCTTCAATGGTCCATTCAGCGTTTAGTAAAATAGTGAACAAAGCTATAATTTAGTAAAATTTCACTAGCAGTCACCTAAGTGCTGCCACTATCCCATATTCGGGAGATAATGGGTTCGAACCCCACTGTCGGTAGCCCTGAAGGTGGTTTACCGTAGTTTCCTATCTTCACACCAGGCAAATGTTTGGGCTGTACCCTAATTAAGGCCACGGCTGCTTCCTTCCCACTCCTAGCCATTTCCCATCCCATCGTCGCCATAATACCCATCTGCGTCGATGCGACGTAAACCAACTTGCAACAAAAAAGGAAAAATTTCAGGTTTTAAAAATTGTTTGATTGTGCGAAGGACGAAGTTCCGCGGTCGGAGCGAGGTCTACCAAGTGGAGGTCACGTTGATTGTGGGTATTCTGTTGTTACGTGTCTGATGTTTATGTCCCTGAGACTTCTTATCGGCCATCTCAACCTCGCCCGTTAGTACGTTAGAATTCGGTGAAGAGTTCTCATCTACAAAGAAACCACCTCATAGATCAGAGATACGTTGAAAGGAAACTAATGTTCACAGAAATATTCTTGGAATGTCTTTCATATGCGTAGTAAATGTCCCCTACCGTTATTCACAGACAGTTGGTCTTTTCTGGAACAACTTGGGAAGATTTAGAAACTGACGGATAAATACGATGCAAGGTGCTGGTCGAGGACTTAGAGCGCTGGCTTTCTGAGTCCAAGTTAGCGGGTTCGACCCCTCCTCGTGTCGGTGGTATTTGAAGATACTCAAATACGCCAGGCTTGTGCCGATAGATTTAGCGACGCTGGCTGCGCGGTCTAAAGGTGGTGACGAGTCTGTCTCTTTACCAGGGTCAACGGGTTCAATTCCCGGCTAGGTTAGGAATTTTTCTTTGGATCTGAGGGCTGGTTTGTGATCCACTCCGCGTACATAAGAACAACTGAGGCGCTATCGGACGGTGAGAAAGCCACGAATAACGGTTGTGAGGATTCATCGCATTGATCACGCGTCACTTCGTGTTGAGCAGCAGTCGCTTGGTTGGCCAAGACCAATTAGGCCCGTAGCGCCGTCGGGTTAGAGGGAGGGGAGGGGGGTTTGAAAGAACTCCTCCGGAACAAAGTTCGGCACCTCGGCATCTCTGAAAACGCTAAATAATTTTAATTTTTGCTAGTGGTTTTTTTCGTCGAACTAACACAGATAGGTTTATGGACGATGATGGGATATGAAAGGTCTATGACTGCGAAGAAAACAACTGCGGCCTTTATTAAGGTACAACCCACGGAAAACCAACTGTAGGGTTGCCGATGGTGGAGTTCGAACCTACCATCTACGGGATGAGTAGTTCAGACGGTAGAGCACTGGCCTTCTGACACCAACTTGGCAGGTTCGATCCTGGCTCATTTCGGTGGTATCTAAAGGTGCTATACGTCAGCCTCGTATCGGTAGATTTACTGGCACGTAACAGAACTCCTGCGGGACTAAATTCCGGCACCTCGGCGTGTCCGAAAACCGAAGTAGTTAGTGGAACGTAAAAACATTATTATTATTATTATTATTATTATTATTATTATTATTATTATTATTATTATTATTATTATTATTATAGCTGAGGATATCTAACCGAGGCAGTAAGGACAGTAAGACACGATCAGTTCACTCGGGAAGACTCTATTTCAGCCAACAGCCATATCTAGCACCAAATTATATAAGCAACCTTGCGTTGTGCTGACCGATGCTCATGAAGCTTTACTGGGGTGAAAATAAAGGAAGACATCTGTAATCCTAGAAAACCTTGCTCCCCTATCAGCCTTTTTATCACAAATATTGTCTCTTATTATCACCGAAATATTGACTGCAGATGTAGCGGCGTGAGTCCGACCCTTAAAGTGTCCCAGTACCTGACGCGTCTAGGTAAATAAGATAAGCCTATTTGTTCAACCATACCGAAGTGCGGTGCCTTACTGATTCATTCGTCACAGTAAATTCCGTCGATTGATTTATTGGAAATATAAGATTAGACTAGAAAATTGTATCTTAAAAAAAAAAAAAAAGAGGTGAACTTCAGAAAATGTCACAGGCCAATGCAAGTCTACTTTTTCCGCAAAAGTAGTAGCGGCGATTAGGACACACACTCACATTCACTCACTCTCTCTCTCTCTCTCTCTCTCTCTCTCTGTCCCGCAAAATCCCACAAATCCGGGTATTTCTTGTTGTCTGTACATTCCTCCCCTCACCCCCACCCCTCGCTTCTAATTTTTTGTTGTTGTTGCTATTTGCTTTACATCGCGCCGACACAGATAGGTCTAATGGCGACGATGGGACAGGGAAGGGCTAGGAGTGGGAAGGAAGCGGCCGTGGCCTTAATTAAGGTACAGCCCCAGCATTTGCCTGGTATGAAAAATGAAATGTCGTATGGCTTTTAGTGCCGGGATATCCCAGGACGGGTTCGGCTCGCCAGGTGCAGGTCTTTCTATTTGACATCTGTAGGCGACCTGCGCGTCGTGATGAGGATGAAATGATGATGAAGACAATACATACACCCAGCCCCCGAGCCATTGGAATTAACCAATTAAGGTTAAAATCCCCGACCCGGCCGGGAATCGAACCCGGGACCCTCTGAACCGAAGGCCAGTACGCTGACCGTTCAGCCAACGAGTCGGACATTTGCCTGGTGTGAAAATGGGAAACCACGGAAAACCATTTTCAGGGCTGCCGACAGTGGGGTTCGAACCTACTATCTCTGGTTACTAGCCGCACTCAAGCGACTGCAGCTATCGAGCTCGGTCCGCTTCTAATTACCAATCACCGCTACTGCAGAAAACAGGTAGTATGAAGATGAATTTAAATACGGTCTGCCTACTGATTAACTGAAATGTTCCGTACGAATTTTTTTAAAAGATCTATTTCTACACTTACAAGAATTTCGGACTAGGAATAGGTTCGCTAGTCAGACTTGCTAGTTTATAGGCCTTTCAAATATAAACTAACAAAGAGTTGCAAACAACGTTGCTGCTACATGTTTGTATTCACGTTCTGTTTTCAGTTCGACGCATAATTCGTTGACTGCCAAGCAACAACGTTATAATTCTAATGGAGCTAACGCATTAACAATAAATCATACAACGTAAAAAGGCGTTTTACGAATTCTTTGTCTGTTTACCCTCCAGGGTCGGTTTTTCCCTCGGACTCAGCGAGGGATCCCACCTCTACCGCCTCAAGGGCAGTGTCCTGGAGCTTCAGAGTCTGGGTCCGGGGATACAACTGGGGAGGATGACCAGTACCTCTCCCAGGGATCCTCACCTGCTATGCTGAACAGGGGTCTTGCGGGGGGGATGGGAAGTTTGGAAGGGATGGACAAGGAAGAGGGAAGGAATCGGCCGTGGCCTTAAGTTAGGTACCATCCCGGCATTTGCCTGGAGGAGAAGTGGGAAACCACGGAAAACCACTTCGAGGATGGCTGTGGTGGGAATCGAACCCACCTCTACTCAGTTGACCTCCCGAGGCTGAGTGGACCCCCTTGCAGCCCTCGTATCACTTCAAATTTCGTGGCAGAGCTGGGAATCGAACCCGGGCCTCCGGGGGTGGCAACTAATCACATTAATCACTATCCCACAGAGCACTGCTCAGGGAGATTCGTGTTTTACATTCTCGCGATGATAAACTGAACTATAATATTTTATGGCTATGAAGCTAGTTATAAAAATACAGTTTCTAAATTTTTCTTGGGCAGTTCCAACAATGAAAGCATGCTGAGTGCTGACAAAATTTGATCATACTGAAAGCTATGTTCCGAAACATGAGCATGGTCACAAGCCTTTACTTCTCGACTTCAGATTACGCACCATATTTCTGTACTGGAACTAAGGTGGTTATGGTGGCGGTGATTATTGTTTTAAGAGGAAGTGCAACTAGGCAACCATCCTCTATATACCAGGCGAGTTGGTCGTTCTAGGGGCGCGCAGCTGTGAGCTTACATCCCTTCGAGAACGGCAGCAATGGCCAAAGCATCCTTCCAACCGGGATTCCCTGCATTATACTGTGAAATTTCGCACTGGTCTCATCTCCTATCGCTCCATTAGGATTAGCAAGGGTCGCTTCCACCTCACGACCAATTCCTACAGCCTTCAGAAGAGGTAAATCTCTCTCTTCCAGCTACTTCATTTTGGAAGGTAGCTGTACAAACTTGGAAAAAAATTTCGTGAGACCACTGAAAATCTTGGGGTTGGTGAGTGCAGGATGGAGATTCAAGGCCAGCTCACTCCAAGTAGGATCAGAGGACAGGAAGAACGCTGTTGTCCTTTAATCACATTTCATTGTTTATCCTTAGCAGCTACCTGCAAAGAATGCCTGCTTTCAGGCGCTATCTTGTAAAGAAAACTAACAAAATAGAGATGGGTGGAAAAATACGATTTAAAACTTAATATTTGTTGTTTTAGGCACTTAACATGCAAATATCTTGAAAATAGACATTAATGCACGAAAAAAGTATTTATTCGCACTATAAAACCCATGTATGTTCTTCACAAATCGACTGAAACAGATTATAGACTTAAGAACCCACCATTTTGGGTTGAGGATAAAAGGCACTTATGACGAAATTCTCACCTTAATAATTACACAGATTTGATTATCACAATGAGTAAAATTGAGAGAAGTACTAAAACTAAACAGTCTTGAAGTAGATTTGTCCGTTTATCAAGCAAATGACAAATTGACCGGCCAATGACCAGTCAGTCGAGCGATCGATCAATATATCGAATAAAATCAACCAGTGATTTCCCTTCATCTGAAAATTGTGCAGCTCCATGGCTAAATGGTTAGCGTGCTGGCCTTTGGTCACAGGGGTCCCAGGTTAGATTCCCGGCAGGGTCTGGAATTTTATTCACAGTTGGTTAATTTCTCTGGCCCGGGGACTGGGTGTATGTGTCGACTTCATCATCATTTCATCCTCATCAAGACGCGCAGGTCGCCTACGGACGTCAAATCAAAAGTCCCGCATCTGGCGAGCCGAACTTGTCCTCGGACACTCCCGCCACTAAAAGCCATACGCCATTTTTTTAAATATCTGAAAATTAACATAGTGGATGAGTGCCTCTGCTACTTGATCGTCTATGATAGGAATTTTGAGAAAATAATGCTTCGTAACTCGGGTGAACCCGGAAAAGATCAAGATTTTATGTATACTCCTTATTAGAATGGTCTTGGAAACGCCCTTGGCTTGGTGAGGTCACTTGCTGAGGTCGTCAACTTCCACGAGCTAAATACGGGGCTTGATCTGAAGGTAGGATAAAAACAAACAGCTGATGACGGCGAAGAAATCATTGGAATGTTGACGAGTCAACCCTAGGCTATTTGTGAAAGAGGCTTAGTAATGACCTGTGATATCCCACAGATCTTATTCACCATTGTTACCAGGGCCATGAATTTATATCCTCTGATAGACTGAAACATTATGTAGCTAACATGTAAGTTGTAGAAGGAAAAAGTATTCTTCATTAAAGTGAAAATGAAAGCAAGAAGTAAACACAGCACACTGTGAGAACATCATTTTAGCAGTTTATCCGGGTCAAACTGGATTGAGCGTGATTTCTATGATCAAAAAACGGGGTAATTCCTACTGTTTAGAATACAGTATCAAATCTCAAAGAACATTAACAATATTGAAAAAACGCAGAAAAATATTCAACTCTCTTGTGCGAATTGAAAAATGACACGGTCAGGGTAAGAGACTTGGAGGGATACCAAGGCGACGATGGTTAGACTGTAAGGGCCGGTATTATAATAGAGGTTTAAACTGTTGGTTCAGTTTAAACTTCGGTTTATCTGTTAGTCGTGTATTATAAAACTTAATCTAAAGTTTAACTAGAGATTCATTTTACTGCCAATTGTCTACCGTTTAAACTGAAGTTTAAGAATACATAACCTTACAACATGGCAGGACGAATGGATCTCGAAGATATTTTTGAGGTGTCTGAAGAAATACTAAGCGATGACGAAGAAGTGGTTCAAATTATTGAACGACCACGGGTACTACGAGTTTTCCGAGCAAGGGGACGTCACTTTTATATATGGAATGAAAAATAGTTTTTAAGTAGGTTTAGGCTTAAAAAACAGGCTGCCATAACCCTATTTCAGCAAATTAGTGCTAGAATAAAACATGCAACGAAAAGGCAAGAACGTAAAAATGACTTTTTGAACTGTAAAAATGTCAAAAGTGTAAATTTTAGAAAATAAAGTAACTTCCTTCTATTTCAGAAATCATGCTGTAGAACCCCTCAGTCAGCTACTAATATAATTGCGGTTTTATGTCTCCCGTAGTATGTTTATTACAATGGGAGATTTCGGCCACTGTTTCACGAACTACATAAATATTTATGTACTAATTGCACAAGCAATTCTATTTCCTTACAACTAAGATTAGGACAATGTGTATTGCTTTTTATCCGCCATTTTACCTACAAGAAGTAAACAAAACATTATCGATAGTCATCTCTTCTTGCAAGTCACTGTTACCAAGATCGTATATTTCCTTCTTCACCTCAGTTTAACTTAGGCCGGCCATTATAAGACTCAACATCGGTTTAAACTCAAGTTACATTTTAACTCAATCTTCAGTTTAAACCCTCATTGTAATACCGGCCCTAAGAAGTGTGGAAGTAAACCGATGATGATGATGATGGTGCTTATTGTTTAAAGAGGCTTAACATCGAAGGTCATCGGCCCCGGAAGTAAACTAGGCCACAGAGCTAGGTACTAAAGAATTGTGGGGAAGCTTAGTTAATGCATTGAAGATTGAACGTTGAACTGCTTCAACGTCAAAGTACGGAAATATAATTCTAACGATTGCAGCGCAAAGAGTTGAAGATTCCTTCGAGCAAAAATAAATCTCCAGACCAGTGGCTCTAAAATTGTGAAACTCTTACGGGATACGCGAGCAGCTTTCAAGTGAAAAACAATCATCAATCAGTAACCACTGATCTGCATCTAGGGCTGTCGCCCAGGTGGAAAATTTACTTAATTTCTTAAAATATTTCACAGAAGTTGGAAATATACCGAACATCTCCCTTAGTAATTTATTCCAATCCCTTACTCTTCTCCTTATAAACTAATATTTGTCTCAATTTATCCTCTTGAATTCTAACTGTATCTTCAAATAATGATCTTTCCTAATACTAAGAAAGTGAAAACATTTATTTAAAAATCGTCAGATCGCTGATCGTGCTGTGAAGTTTATCATATATTTTTCAGCAAAATATCTATGCAAGAGCTGATTTTCATCAATGGTGCATCTAAAAATGAGCACCACAATAATTTGGAACTAGACTTTCCTTTGAAAGTTTCACCGGGACAACCCATCGCATTGAAACTTTGATGATTCATAATTAACTCCAGAATTAAGAATAAAACTATTCATCGTTACTTACTACTGTACTGCATGTGGGAAGAGGTTTGGAAGAAGAAGAAAGGTAGAGGACAGTGGGTGCTTTTAAGGAGGGTCAGAGGTATTCAAAGACAGAAATTGATAGAAGAGTGTAGGAACAGAGGATCGCTTAGTGCAGGGCCTCTCAGGGTGCATGCGCGTGGTGCATGCACTGTGCACGGTGCAAAAGACGACTTCCCTTGGTTGACCAGAGTGCAGACCCCCCACTCCTCTCTCCCTACACCTGTCTCCCCGTTCGGCCTGTCTCCGCGTTCCTCACCTTCACTGCTGTTTCTCCCCCACTGCGAAATGTTTACGTGTGGTGAGCGGAGACGCACAGTTGTATGGGACAAGGTTACCAGTGTTATTAAAAAAATTAAAAAAGTGAATTAGAAATACACATACATGTTTGAGAGGAATGTAAACATAATTTTTAAGAAATGCAGAACCCGTAACCAAAATGAAAATGCTACAGTACTGGAACAAACCTCATTTGTGGATATAGAATGCTTTTCTTCAAGCTGTTTCAACTTCCTTAATTCTTGCTCTCTGACATCTCCTATGATTTCACAATAATTTTCCGAATGTAGTCTGTTGTAGCGTCTTTCAATAGACGATTTTCTTACGCACGTAATTATCGTCCCACAGATTAAGCATTTGGCGTTATCATCACGACAAACAAACAAAAAAAATACGGAAGTTCCCAGTTCGATTGAAATGGACTTTCGGAAGTCTTTGCTTTCTTCGAAACAGGTTGCTCCATTATTATGTTGTTGTCGTGCGCTTATCTATTTCACTGATAAACACGTCGTCTACCACCAAACGCTTCGTCGCTCTCAGCACACTACACCATCCGAGTCAAGCCGAGTTGAGGCGAAGCGTACCGATGCACAGTGCACAGAGCCTATGCACCGTGCTCTGCACGCGTGAGAGTTTGGGCGTTTGAGAGGCCCTGGCTTAGTGTTTTTAACAAAGTAATGGAAGTATCAGTATTAAACATTAGGAATGTAGATAGGTTGAACAGAGGATGATTACTATGGTGACTGATGGGGTTATACAAGAATAAGGGATGGACAAAGGGCAAAGAAAAGTCACTATGCGTTTTATGTCAGGAAATGATCTGCACTTAATAGGTAATTGTAAATACAGTATACTTATTACTGTACTGCATATTTCATACAAACAGGGAATGCTGTATTATTTTGTTATCATTGCATAATACTTGATGTAGACGCAATCTCTTAAAACTGTTGTGGCCTGTTATAAACACTGCATTTCCTTTCAAGATCTTGTTTTGTTGTTTACAGTGAGTGTTTATAACAACTGTTTCTAATCAATTATAAACTGCCTTAATCAGTTTTCAAATACTTTTTTCTGTTTAATCTGTCATTTAGGGAAATTTTGTCCAGGTGTACCTTGAATTACTAGTCGTGAGTGAGGGGAACTATCTTAAGAAATTCTCAGACTCTCTGCTGTAGATTGTTTAAATATTTTTTGTCACTGGCGCCCTGAAGGTTTGATTTCAAAGCATTCGAAATAACCGGCGCGGTGATTGTCGTGAAATGAAAGCTGCGAAGCGGCAATTATACAACATAAGGCAGGGCCTCCCAAACGCCCAAAATCTCACGCGTGCAGAGCGAGGCGCAAGAGCTCCGTGCACTGTGCATCGGTGCCGCTCGGTATGGCTCGGATCAACGCTTCGTCTCTGGGCTACTCGGCTATGCTCGGCTCTACTCGGCTCAACTCAGCCCGGATTTGGAGCGCTACGGCGCAAGTGGGGGAGAGGGAGACAGGCGGAGCGAGCGAGACAGGCGTGAGGAAAGAGAGAGACAGCGCTATTGCTCCAAATCGAGGAGTGGGGGGTCTGCACTCTGGTCAACCAAGCCAAGTCGTCTTTTGCACCGTGCACAGTGCATGCACCACGCGCATGCACCCTGAGAGGCCCTGACATAAGGTAAGAATATGCGAGACGCCCCAAGTTTAATGATATTAGAAATTAAAGTGGTAATTTACAACTGTTCTCCTCTTCTGCATTTAGGGCTGTCACGAACATGGCCGATTACCTATCGGTTGTTTACCTAGTCTTTTCGTAATGATACAAAAAAGTTGAAAATTGATGAAACATCTCCCTTGGTAAATAGTCATAGTGACTTACAATACCGGTAGTGATTACGGTAGTCTGTCTTTAGAAATAGGAACAAATAAAAATCTATTAATTCATAAACTGAGGAAAGAACAGGGGAAAAATCCTGATTTAAAATAGTGGATTTTAGAAATATCTGAGGTCTCTCGGGTAGGGAAGTGTATAAATTGTCCCTGTAATTTAAAAATGAATATTAATAATTTGACCACTCAAAGAAATATAAACAAAAAAAAAATAAGCGGAATCATTTAGTTCATCTGTTCACAGTCCGAAACGACTGAGCAATTTGAGCACTGGCGACCCTGAATTATTTTCATAAGATTTGTAACTTAGTGTGTATGATTTTTTTTTCACGCAATGTATTGTATGAAACAATTGTTTCAATTTTTTAAAATTAGCCAGAGGTGTTTGGTTACATTGAGCGTAATGTTTCGACAGCGCGATTTGACATAAACTAGTTGGCAACATTGACGGATTTAGTAACGAATATCTGTTCAGATTTGTGACGTAACTAAATATTTGCACTAATACAACTTAATAAGAGAAAGATGCATGTTGTCCTAGACTATATGACACTGTTAAAGTCTAGGACAAAAATAAATAAAATATTAAAAACCCTGCAATTTAGAGATTGGGTGTAAATAGTGATTACGCTTAACCATAATATTTGATGTAGTAATAGATAAAGTAATTGTAACAATTGCTTGTATCAACAATTTGGACTGCAATAGATGATCACTCTCTCCCCAGTTCCAGATGATCCGGAACTAGGGGATGGGAGTAATCCTATTCTATTCTATTCTATTCTTAATCTGTTTACTCTCCAGGGTTGGTTTTTCCCTCAGACTCAGTGAGGGATCCCACCTCTTCCACCTCAAGAGCAGTGTCCTGGAAAAACACTTCGAGGATTGTTGAGGAGGGAATCGAATCCACCTCTACTCAGTTGACTTCCCGAGGCTGAGTGGACCTCGTTCCAGCCCTCGTACCACTTTTCAAATTTCGTGGCATCGAACCCGGGTCTCCGGGGGTGGCAGGTAATCACACTAACCACTACACCACAGAGGCGGACTTGTTCTAGTAACTAATTACGAAAACGGTTTTCCGAGTTCAGAACAGCAAGAAACGATTCCGGGGCAAAATCTGTCCGTCTGGCACATATTTTTCAGTTGCTAAATAAAGTAAGGTTTATTGTCTTGCGGCCTTTTAAAATCAATATCAGTATACTTCAGAGATTCGTCCTCTGTCGAGCCGGAAATCAGGTAAAGTCTTAACCCTCTCCAAGTGCAGTAAAATCAGCCTATTTCGTCACTTTTCCGAAAGGACAAATATAGCCTGATAAAACAGCTGATCACAGATGACAAGATAGAAGCGAAACGAGGTGAATAACATTATTCTGGGAGTGGAACCTTCTACAGTGGTTCGACATTCACAATACGGCAACTGTGATAGTAGAAACATGAAACAGGAAAACTTACTCCATGAAGGTGAAGAAATGGCACTAGAATTTTCGATATTTTGTATTTTTGATTGATTAGTAGGACTTAGTTCCGTACAAGCAGTGAGCAAGGTGAAAATCCACAGCCTGTTTCCAGTCATTCGACCGGGTCAGGAATGGAATGAATGAAGCCCCCATCTAGCGGCGAGGATAGGAATCGTGCCGGCTGCCGAAGCCTGTCACACTCCTCTGGGGCAATTATTAATGAATGCCAGATGGAATGAAATGATGGGAGTGTTGCTGGAATGAAACATGACAGGAAAAACTGGAGAACCCGAAGAAAAACCTGTCCCGCCTCCGCTTTGTCCTGCACAAAACTCACATGGAGGGACCGGGATTTGAACCACGGAATCCAGCGGTGAGAGGCCAGCGTGCTGCCGCCTGAGCCACACAGGCTCTAATGAGTGAGCAATGTATTCATTTTATTTATACATAAACATAATAGATATTATAATGGATGACCCTTCTATAATACCTTGAAGAATTCTGTCTATAATTTAAGAATTCAAATTTTAATGACAACTTACATATCATCAGAGACCAGTTTTGTGTGTTTTTAAAGCCGGGATGAGTAGGTCAGGCGGTAGCGTGCTGGGCTTCTGAACTTAAGTTGGCGGGTTCGATCCCGGTTCAGTCCGGTGGTTTTTGAAGGTGCTCAAATACGCCAGCCTCGTGTCGATAGATTTGCCGACACGTAAAAGAACTCCTGCCGGACAAAATTGTGGCACCTCGTTGGGCGTCTCCGAAAGCCGAAAAATTAGTTAGTGGGACGTAAAAATAATAACATTATTATTATTATTATTATTATTATTATTATTATTATTATTATTATTATTATGTTTTAAAATGGACGGCCCCACGTTGCTCTCTTACCCGCGGGCCCCGGGTTCGATTCCCGGCCAGGTCAGGGATTTTTACCTGGATCCGAGGGCTGGTTCGAGGTCCACTTAGCCTGTATGATTGCATCTGAGGAGCTATCTGAAGGTGAAATGGCGGCGTCGGTCTAGAGAGCCAAGAATAACGGCCATGAGGATTCGTCGTGCTGACCACACGACACCTCACAATCTGCAGGCCTTCGGGCTGAACAGTGATCGCTTGGTCCTTCGGGGCTCTTGCGCCATGGGGTTTGGTTTTAAAACTTTTCACTCTCTATGATTACAAACTGCTGCAATTTGATATAGTGCTGAATGTTTAGATAAATTACGATGAAGTACTACTGTACCTATATGCACGGTATCCCCTGTCTGTCGTAAGAGGGAACTAAAATGGGCCTCGGAGGCTCTCAACTAGGTAGCGTGGATCAGTGACCATGGGGCGTCTACCTGAGTTTGGCATTATTTCCACTTACTTGTGCCAAGATCCCCACTGTCATCTTTCATATCTGACCTTCCTTGACCAACTCGTGTTCTTTTCCGATACCGACGGCATTTTTTTGAGTCCTAGGGAGTCTTTCAATTTCACGCCCTTCGCGGTTCTTTCCTTTCTTTTCCGATACCTTCATTGGTTGGACCTCTTCCGTTTTACCTCTGAGTAGTGTTAAGAGGTTGGTTGTCCAGCTGTACTTCCTCTTAAAACAATAAGCACCATCTCCGCCACCTAGTCCGACTCGTTGGCTGAATGATCAGCGTATCGGCCTTCGGTTCAAAGGGTTCTGGGTTCGATTCCCGGCCGCATCGGGGATTTTCACCTTCATTGGTTAATTCCAGTGGCTCGGGAGGTGGGTGTTTGTGCTGTCCCCAACATCCCTGCAACTCACACACCACACATAATACTATCCTCAACCACAATAACACGCAGTTATCTACACCTGGCAGATACCGCCCACCCTCATTGGAGGGTCTCCCTTACAAGGGCTCTACTCGGCTAGAAATAGCCACATTAAATTATTAAGTTATTATTAGCGCTACCTGTACATACATTTCAATTGTAAATTATACAATATACTACCATTAGCCGGGCTGAATGGCTCAGACGGTTGAGGCGCTGACCTTCTGACCCCAACTTGGCAGGTTCGATCCTGGCTCAGGCCGGTGTTATTTGAAGGTGCTCAAATACGTCAGCCTCATGTCGGTAGATTTACTGGCACGTAAAAGAACTCCTGCGAGACAAAATTCCGGCACCTCGGCGTCTCCGAAAACCGTAAAAGTAGTTTGTGGCACGTAAAGCAAATAACAGAATTAATTGTTAGACTATCATTAATACTTTCTGAAGGTACTATCAGAGTTTAGTTATAAAAATTAAAGTTTCAATATCATTAAGGGGGCCGATGACCTCGATGTTAGGCCCCTTAAAACAACAAGCATCATCAAGATAAAATATGTCGAGTATGAATCTGAAGCCGTCCTCTTTTTTAAAGACTGTCATTTGGTTAATTAAACATATGTATTTCTAATTTAGACTACTTGATTTTAACATATGAACGTTAAAAAAAAAGAATGTGTAGGACCTATAACAACCCCATCAAGCCAAATGAATGGGCTTCTACTATAATTGAAACTGACCGGCGACGTGCAAGCTGCCCAGTGTCCGAGAAATAAGCCGTTACACTTATACAGTTTACAAACAGTTAGCCTACCTGTCAGGAATATAACAACCAAGAAATTGCTTGGGATTATCACATTTATAGTAGTATTTACTTCTGCACACACATATTTTCAAACTGCCTTGGATTGGATTCGAATAAGTAACCTTCATGTTCACTTTCTGTCATAATTATTTGAAATAGATATGTAAAATAAATCACACCATAGAAATTGGTTATGGTGCACCGAAATCTTGTGCTTTAATCTGATCGGGCGAAATATTGTAACTTGTACACATGAATTTGAAATTTACCTTGGCGCTAACACAGAGCACAACACAACACGACACACGCGAAGCTCTTCATACACTGTCTGACCACAACCAACAGAACAGCCGTTGCCTTGACACCGGCCACCCGCTGCCTAGCCTCAAGGTTCAACTCTCACCTCCCGGCGCGCGCTTTCTTCTTAACCAGCGCTCAACGAACTTACTTGTAATAGCAACTTCTTTAGTAGCGGTAGATATTCTAAATTAAACTTGTATCATCATCTCCGCTTTTCTTTTTTAAACATGGATATGTTTTTGGGTGAGGGCCAATCTAGAATTGAAAAAATTAAAATCCACACCCTTTTTCCTGTCATTCGATCGGGTCAGGAATTGAATGAATGAATTCCCCATCTAGCGACGAGGATAGGAATTGTGCCGGCTGCTGAAGCCTGTTGCGCTCCTCTGGGGCAATGATTAATGACTGACAGATGAGATATAATTAATTTTGTATGGCTATTTCTAGCCGGATGCAGCCCTTGTAAGGCAGACCCTCCGATGAGGTTGGGCGGCATCTGCCATATGCAGGTAACTGCATGTTATTGTGGTGGATGATAGTGTTAGTGTGGTGTGTGAGTTGAAGGGATGTTGGGGACAGCACAAATACCCAGCCCCCTAGCCAGTGGAATTAACAAATGAAGATTAAAATCCCCGACCCGGTCGGGAATCATACCCGAGACCCTCTAAATTGAAGGTCAGTACGCTGACCATTCAGCCAACGAGTCGGCCGACAGATGGAATGAAATTATATTGGAGAGTGTTGCTGGAAGGAAAGATGAGAGGGAAAACCGGAGTACCCGGAAAAAACCCTGTCCCACTTCTGCTTTGTCCAACACAAATCTCACATGGAGTGACCGGAATATGAACCACGGAACCCAGCGGTGAGAGGCCGGCGTGCTGCCACCTGAGCCACGGAGGTCCTGCCAATCTACAGTTAGTGTTGTGAATTTCCCGACTCAATTGTAACCATGGTAACCCGTGCTCGTCAATGTATACTACTGTCGCGGCCACCAAATTAGGCGGGTGAGGAAAACTGCGCTGTCGTCAGATATGGGAACGGCGAAGCGACAGATGGTTGAGAGTCGCTTACCCCCGGGCACGGATTGGCAACGCTGATCGTGCAGTGCTGTCAAAGTGAAGCCCATCCGCTCCAGGCCACCTTACCCGAGTTATTCCCTGTCAAGTAGCTGTTGAGTTCGAATCGTAAGTGCAGTTAAAGATGGATAGTGAATGTGAATTGATTAGGGCTCAAGTCAAGAGAGAAGTGGTAGAGAAGAACAAGACGTTCAAAATAAAGGGCGTAGAAAAACTCACGTCAGAAGCCATCGACCGTGTGACTGCTGCAGATTGGGAAAAGTGCTTCAATCGCGCGGAAAATGTTCAAATAGACGATTGGGCCAAGGAAATAGTAAGGGACGAAAGAATAGAGCCATTCATCATCAGTGTAAAAGACGACTCGACTGATAGTGAGATGAGTGATGACAGTGACTAAGACTGCCTCGAAGCCAGAAACCGATTCTTACTTCATTGTAAATTAATGTAAACCTATTATTTAAAGTAGTTCTTTTTCTATATTACTCGGTACAATATACAGTATTCAAATATTTAAAGTTATAATGTAATAAAACTGATACGGATTAATATGTAATCCGAAAGTATTCCTCAGTGCTGGGGTTCCGTAGCGTAACGGTTAGAACTATTAGCTATCGTCCTCGGTAGCCCGGGTGCGATTCCCGGTACTGCCAAAAATTTAAGAATGGCAGGACTGGTATGTGGTTGAAATGGTACACGCAGCTCACCTCCATTGGGGCGAATTAATTAATTATCTGTTGTAATTGGAGGATAACTCTGTACAGCATTGTGACATTTGCCTGGTGAGAACCACCGAAAATAATAGGTTTACATTAACCACCGAAAACCTTCAGAGCTGCTGACAGTGAGATTTGAACCCACCATCTCCCGAATGCAAGCTCACAGCTGCGCGACCCTAATCGCACGCCCATGTCCCTCGGTATTATTATTACTATTATTATGAAATGAATTGGCGTATGGCTTTTAGTGCTGGGAGTGTCCAAGGAGATCTTCGGCTCGCCAGATACAGATCTTTTGATTTGACACCCGCAGGCGACCTGCGCGTCGTGATGAGGATGAAATGATGATGAAGACGACACATAGGCTACACCCAGCCCCCGTGCTAGCGAAATTAACCAATTAAGGTTAAAATTCCCGACCCTGCCGGGAATCGAACCCGGGACCATGTGTGACCAAAGGCCAGCACGCTAACAATTTAGCCATGGAGCCGGACATTATTATTATCATCATGGAATGTGTGTGAGACTGTCCTGGAAGTGAATGTTCTTTACTCCTGAGGTACAAAAAACGAGAAATTGTTTTGGAAAAGCTTCACTTATTAGGTTGCAATAAAATCGAAAGTGATGTATCACAGCTGAATTACACTTCCTTATGGTTCCAATGAGTTCTTTCTGTAATAATTAGACCACTGTTCACCTTCCTGTGGAAGAGAAAATTTACTTCAACACAGAGTATGTTACAAGATGACGAGCAGAAAACAACTACTCTTACATAATCATTCTGTATTTGGTAATCTTCGTCAGTTCAGTAACACCGAGCTCGATAGCTGTAGTCGCTTAAGTGCGGCCAGTATCCAGTAATCGGGAGATCGTGGGTTCGAGCCCCACTGTCGGCAGCCCTGAAGATGGTTTTTCCGTGGTTTCCCATTTTCACACCAGGCAAATGCTGGGGCTGTACCTTAATTAAGGCCATGGCCGCTTCCTTCCCATTCCTAGGCCTTTCCTATCCCATCGTCGCCATAAGACATATCTGTGTCGGTGCGACGTAAAGCAAATAGCAAGATAGCAGCTCAGTAACAATGATAAGTTGTCACTTTCACGCTTATCTAAACTTTCTTCAGCTCATCCCAGCTATGTCTGGGGTCACTGGAGCAACTCGGGCTCATTTTCCGAGGCTGACGTATTTGACCACCTTAAAATACCACCGGACTGAGCCAGGATCGAACTTGGCAAGTTAGGGTCATAAGGCCAGTGCCTCAACTACCTGAGCCACTCGAACCGGCGATGATGCTGCTCTGACGGGCTACGGACGAAGTTCCGCATGAACATTTGAGAATTCTTACGCACAAGCTTTCATAAAACGTGTTTCGGTTACGGTTAACTAACACCATCGCTATCTTATGTGAGGAGAAGGTTCGTGATACGATCGCACTGCTCTTGCGCATACATCAGACCGCGCTGATTATAGTAAACTGTTTTAGAACTTCGTGTTTACCCATCAAAGATGAGGTCAGAATAAAATCATTGTGCTTCAAGTGACAAGCCCAAAATCACATTGAGCTGCCATTATCAACGGAATTTTGCATTTAAAAACTTGTTAATCTTTTTAACTGAGAATGTATACTTCAAAAAACTGCTTCTCAGGGTCAGTATGACTAAATATCTTATTTGAAATTCTTGAAAAAATAAAGATTAGTTGAAAATGAAGTTTTGAAGTTTCTTCTTCTTTCTCTTTCCCAATTTATTAGGGTCGTCAGTTGAGGGGGGATTTGGCCTAGTTTTACGACAAGAGGCCCTTCCGAACGGCAACCATATTTAGAGGGATGTTTTCACTAGTGTGTGTTGTATTTAAATTAAGATTAGTGTACTGTTTCCGAGACAGGGTAGACAATCATACGTAGTTGAAAACTACGACACGGCCGTGTATCGAACCACGAGCCATCTGAACCGAATGCCAATATGCTGTTCATTCGTTGGCTGAATGGTCAGCGTACTGGCCTTCGGTTCAGAGGGTCCTGGGTTCGATTCCCGGCCAGGTCGGGGATTTTAACCTTCATTGGTTAATTCCAGTGGCCCGGGGGCTGGGTGTTTGTGCTGCCTCCAACATCCCTGCAACTCACACACAACACTATCCTCCACCACAATAACGCGCAGTTACCTACACATGGCAGATGCTGTCCACTCTCATCGGAGGGTCTGCCTTACCAGGGCTGCACTAGGCTGGAAATAGTCACACGAAATTATTATTATTTTTTATTATTATTATTTGCTAGTGGTTTAATGTCGCACTAACTCATCGAAGATTTCGACGACGCAAGTATGTAAAGAGAAGGTAACGGCCGTGGCCTTAATTGAGGTACAGCGCCAGGATTTGCCTGGTGTGAAAATGGGACACCACGAAAAACCATCTTCACGACGGCCGACGGTGGGATTCGAACCCATCATCTCTCGAATGCGATATCAACCGTGCGGGTAATTCGCTCGGTAGAATACTGTTTTATATTTTGCCCTTGGTTAAAGTATGTGCCAGGAAACTAGGGTTCTCCGAAGTTCAGTTAAATATTTCTAGGGTTCCCCGAAAGAAAACAAAAAGATGGGCTGAAAAAAAGTTCAAGGTTGTCATGGAGAGACAGGAAAATAAAAACAATCTACAGAACGGTAGACCAAACAAAAATATCGAAAATACGAGTACAGAGTTTGGACAATCATTCAATTCAATTCAATTCAATTCAATTCAATTCAATTCAATTCAATTCAATTCAATTCAATTCAATTCAATTCATACTGATCTGCATCGCCCAGGTGGCAGATTCCCCATCTGGTTTTTTTCCCTAGCGTTTTCTTAAAAAATTTCGATAACATTGGAAATTTATTGAACATCTCCCTTGGTAAGTTATTCCAATCCCTAACTCCCCTTCCTATAAATGAATATTTGCCCCAATTTGTCCTCTTGAATTCCATCTTTACCTGAAATTGTATTTCAATTGTGGAAGAACCGCTTTGACTTGAACTAATACGAAGTAGTGGGTGAGCTGTGAGAAGTTGTTCTTACTCTCTCGTAAACAATTTCCTGGCACACGCCACGAGAGAGTTTCTCTTGGATGGTCTCGCCGTGTTTACTGAATTATTAACTACCTGAAATGTTACTCTGTTGAGTCAAGAGGCGATGTTTAGAAAGTTGGGTACTTGTACTGTTGAACAAACACAAAATTACTTTAAAATGTGCTTAGTTTAAACGAGTGGAACGACCAGGCGTTTCCGAGTTCCTGTGAAAGGGCCGCTGGAATGTGCTTTCTCCAAGATGACCCCTGCTCTTTCTCCCCACAGATCAGCTGAGATCACGAATCAATAGGGGATTTATGAAGCGCCCTATTAAATAGCAGACTTTCGCATAATATTGAGGCCATAAGGAAGAGGTGATTGTGATTATCTGCCCTTCATATCAAATAAAGGGGGAAAACACCTCTCATTTGCTGAAATGGAATAAAATTCAAATTTGATGGCACGTCAATTAAAAATGTTACTTAAACACAGTTAGGAATGACTAACCTACATTCACTGTCATTTATTATTTTTAAATATTCATTTTTTAAAAGCCTGGTAATAACCGATATTATTGATTGCATAAATCTGTCCTAGATTTCAACGTATAAGTCGCTATGAAATGGCGTATGGCTTTTAGTGCCGGGAGTGTTCGAGGACACGTTCAGCTCGCCAGGTGCAGGTCTTTTGATTTGACTCCCGTAGGCGACCTGCTCGTCAAGTCACTATTAAGACCCTAGTTAGAGTACAGTATGATTATAATGTATGGGACTCTCGCCAGGATTACTTGATTCGAGAACTGGGAAAGGTCCGAAGTAAAAGCGCTATTTGTTTTGGGTGATTTCCGTCAGAAGAGTAGCGTTACAAACATATTGCAAACTTTGAGCTGGGAAGACTTGCGAGTAAAGAGACGAGCAGATCGACTAAGCGGTATGTTCCGAGCTGTCGGTGGAGAGTGGCATGAAATGGCAGTAGACGAATAAGGTTGAGTGGAATTTTTAAAGGAAGGAAAAGTCATATTATAAAAATAAAGTTGAGATTTAGGAGGAAAATTGGGGCAAATATTCGTTCATAGGAAGAACAATTAGGGACTGAAATAGTTTACCGGGGGTGATTTAGATACATTTGCATCGTTTTAATATTTAAGACTCGGTACATCACTGATAAGGAATCTGCCACCTGGGCGGCAGCTCTAAGTGCAGATTAGTGGTGATTAATTGATTGTTTTAAGTTTTAATCAGTTTTAGTATCAATGTGTATGTTGTTAATTGTAAGAGAGGGCCAGGTGCCCTCACATTGCCACGGACAATAAAGACTGTACCTATCTGTCCTATCGGTCGTGCTTTACTCCGGGACCGAGAAAGTGACTGGGCGGTTTGTGTCACGTAGCTGTCAGCTTGCATTCGGGAGATAGTAGGCTCGAACCCCACTGTCGGCAGCCCTGAAGATCGTTTTTATGATGGAGCTGTGCCTTAATAAAGTCCTAGCCCTTTCCTATACCATCATCACCATGAGACCTACCTGTGTCGGCGCGTCGTAAAGCAAATTATATACAAAAATACTTGGGGACCTTCTCAGCCGATCACTTTTTGTAAAGTCCGCCTCTGTAGCGTAACGGTTAGTGTGATTAGCTGCCGTCCTCGGGGGCCTGGGTTCGATTCCCGGTACTGCCAGAAATTTAAGAATGGCAGGAGGGCTGGTGTGTGGTAGAAATGGTACATGCAGCTCACCTCCATTGGGGGTGTGCCTGAAAAGAGCTGCACTACCTCAGGATGAGGACACGAGTTTACCTTTACTTTTTGTAAAGGGAAATGTACTTTAGCAACTATATCGATGTATAGAATGATCCAAGAAATTTTGAACTTGTTAAGGATTTTTCAGTTTATTACGATTTAGGAGCTGTTTTTGCTAGAGATAGGGGCTGCACAGGCGAAACGTTACAGACATGATTGGTTTACGCAGAAGAATATAGGTTCGATCCCCCTACAGGAGGATCCGAGATAAACTCAGCGTACTCCAGGAATGAGTAGCAGGTTAATATCTGGAGATAAATGCTGCCAGGCATAGAGCTAATCACTTCATCCGGACGGTGGAAACCTTAAGGATCTCCATGGCCTGTATGAGATGGTTTTCCTCTGCTTTATTCACCAATAAATTGTTATGATAATCAGCTCCTACCTTCTCGTCATGTTTATATTCAGAAACTTACAAATTTTCGGCAAGTTTGCTTTGTCGCTGTCTAGCTTGGAACATATATTTCATTTTTAGTTCTATGTGAGTGTATTGATAGTGAGACGTAATGTTTACAGTGAACTAAATCTTCTGGTATGGGCTAGAACAAATGTGTTACTGTCATTGACCTGTTTCAGTCTCATTTTTGCCTTTGAAGTTATATGAAAGTGATTGAGGTATGAGCGATGCCAGTAATGCCATTCCTTATGCAGCCATTCCCTATTATGAATGGTGTGAAGGTAAGGTAAGGATTATTCTGCCCGAAGGCAGGTCTGAACATCCGCAGAGGTGATCCTGAGCCGGACTTTACGTGCGGTAGGGTGGCCAGTTCCTTTCCGCTCCTCCATTCCCTTACCCCCCACCAACAGCGCGTGGCAACCCATCCAACTCCTGACCACGCCCAATGTTGCTTAACTTCGGAGATCTCACGGGATCCGGTGTTTCAACACGGCTACGGCCGTTGGCTAATGGTGTGAAAATATCATCCAAAACGTTAGTTGGTGCATGCATTTCGATGGGTTTGGAATATTGATATGTAATAGCAACTGCTGTCTTGAGAAACTACCTCACTCGTCTTTTCCATTGCACGCCTCTTAAGCAACGCTTCGGCTATCTATGACTGCTGATGGATGACCTGCTGTGGATCCTACTAGCCTTCGGGCTGACTATTCAACATACATAAATGTATCGCCACTTGTTATCTGGATTGTGCAGGCCGTAGGCATTATTTCCACTTTACAATGTCAATGGAACAAAGTAGTGAAAACATTTCTTAGCAGGCAAAGAAGCGATCCCCATGATATGAGAAACGTAAAATTGAGTGATCTCCTCAATTTTGCTCAAAGTTGAAAGTCTAAAGAGCTAGGAAAGGTTTCAGATTGTGAGTCTTGGATAGTTATATAAAACTTTTTAAAAAAAAAATCGAAAAATAACTTTCGGCCTGAATGCAGTTCCGGAAAAACTTATTTGTTTTCTTTGTTATTCAAATCCTACCCAAGTTATATAATTTATTCTATAATGTGTTATTTGGTTCAATACCCTCGGGCTTTTTTTTGAAAATATCCATTCTGCCTTGACTCACATTAGCGCTCGTAGTGGTGCTTAAGTGAAACAATGCATTGACTCACATTAGCGCTCGTAGTGGTGCTTAAATGAAACAATGCGTTGACTCACATTAGCGCTCATAGTGGTAGAGCCAACGGCCGTAGCCGTGTTGAAACACTGGATCCCGTGAGATCTCCGAAGTTAAGCAACATTGGACGTGGTCAGGAGTTGGATGGGTTGCCACGCGCTGTTGGTGGGGGGTAAGGGAATGGAGGAGCGGAAAGGAACTGGCCACCCTACCGCACGTAAACTCCGGCTCAGGAACACCTCTGCGTGGTTCGGACCTGCCTTCGGGCAGAATAACCCTTACCTAGTGGTAGAGAAAGGCAAACTGATAATCTAATCGACCGGATAACGATGATTAAGAAAATGATTATAAATTTTAGGAATAAATAAAGAATATATTCTCATACTTTATTATGTTTTATTTACCTAGAATTCGTAGCTTATATCCCTAGGATGTTTTCAACATTGAGTTGCTTGGATCAAGGGCTAAAACTGTGGATTTTTATATCTGTCTCCTGTCACAGGCCAGAGTAAAATGTAGCTTCCACTGAAGTCTGAGTCTTATTTGTGGCTGTGACAGTATACAAGTTGCTGACGCATGGATGGTGTTGAGCAATGATTGGATTCCGGAATTTTATGCTGTAATATGTTAGAATGAAAACTTACTGAACGAGTAACAAGTACACTCTTACCTGCACAGCAGTTATGCTATGAGTTTTGCATAAATAACTTATTAGGGGTACGGAACATCGGAACTCCTACAATTTATGTTACTCGAACCACATTACAGAAGAGCGGGTTACCGACATTTACTAGTAATCAAATTACAGTACATTAGTTTGCATTTTAACCTATTACTGCGTAAGAATGATATCCAAAGCCAAAATACACGAACTTTGTGGTTCATACAGAAGCGCGTATGCACGTGTATATTGGAGCAGGCTGAAATATTTGGACAGAAGACCAAGGGAGGACAAAGTAGAAGAAGGCGCTGATTGGATGCTTTCAAAGACAGCTCTGGTTACCTATAGTTGGGCCCACGAGAGTTGAAGTCTGACGTTTAGCGCCACCGGCGAGAAAAAGTTGACTATCGCTGCTCGAAAATGGTCTGTTGCTATGGCAACGATAACAGAGATGTCACATTTAAGACGCTATCGCCACGTGGGTTGCTTTCTCGCAGTCGGAGTAGTACTGTGTTAGCTGCATTTTGATTTATGTAATAATTTAAGTGTTTGTTTCCTGAACATTATTTTCGTTGTTAGTTTTTCTTTTTTGGTGTAAGTTAATCAATGGCTAGTCGTACAGTTCTATTCTCTATTGGACATGTGCATTTGTTGAGGTTATTGTCTGTTTAGTGAAAGTGAAATCTCATATTTATCGGCAATGACGTGTTCTGTCTTAAATGCAGGAGTTATTAGCACGAGCTTAGGAACGTGTGAAAGTTTATTGAATAGCATTAGGCCAACATAGTTGATTAAACATTCAGGCTGGATGAAAGAGTGATATACCGCAGACTGAGGTAATTATGACAACGCAGCGTACTTCGTAGTTACTGCTTTCGCCGCTTGAATGTCAGACCGTTGCCTACGAGATAAGTATGATCACGTAGGCAACGGTCAGACCTCAACTCTCGTGGGCCCAACTATAGGCAACGCTTCGCTTTCACGCTAATACAACCGGAGTGCTTCTGGATGTTATGAAAGTTGCTGTTCATACTGCCAGTCGTACTACGATAGCACTTTCTGATCCAGCGAGGAAAGCAGCGGAAAACTACCTCATTCCTCGTTATGCCTTGTGCACCTCATTATGGCTCTACCGTCATTTTTTTCCTTTGTTACGGTTTTTTCTATAACTGCCTAATATTTTGTGGTGCTATTTGAGGATCGAACCAGCTTCTAGGCTGAGGACTAAACAGACAGACATGGAATAAGGGGGTGTTTTACTTAGTGACTTTCCACGGGCAAGGCTGACGTTCGAATCGCGGATTGAGTTTTTCATTTCAAAAAATCACGTGACGTCAGGAAGGACATCCGGCCATCCCAACTAAAAGCAAAATGAGTCTGGGTGATTCAAGCGACCCCAGAAATGTCTGTGATAAGCTGAATAAAGTTTAGTCCTGCTCCATGGCCTAGTGTCGAGATGTTTAGTTCATAGGGTTCCGGGTTCGATTCCCGGTCGGGTTGAGAATTTTAATCGCGAGTGGTTAATTCTTCTGACTCAGGGATTGGTGTTCGTGTTTGTCCAGTACTCTTCTCTTCATAAACACATACAAACATTAAACAACCAACGATCGTAGAAACACGCGTTGGTGAATTAATACTTCCCCCCCCCCACATAGGGTTGGCGTGAGAAAGGGCATCCAGTCGTAAAACGTGGGTAAGTACACATGTGTGTCATACAGTTCGCACCCTCGACCCTACCTGGGTGAGGGAAAAGCGGAAGAAAAATGCTAGATGGGAAAAGGTACGGTAATGAAATTAGGCAAGGGATTCATCTTCCAAACTGACATTCTTTGCGCTGCAGTTGATGGGGGAACCTGAGCGGATGCGGTCGGACGCAAAGCCTGACGTCACGCCTGCTGGTTCGCATTATGTGTGCCTGAGTAAGACTTCATTAACAGACTGACAAGACAGTCTTGGGCGCGTGTTTCTTTCTTCTGATCCAGCCGTACTTACTCTCTGCTATTAAAATGGATACTGGAGTTCTCTCTTTCTAGGAACTTTCAGGGAACACAACGTCACGCAGTTTTTATTTCACATGCATAATACTAGCTGCTAATAGAATAGAATACTCCCATTCCCTAGTTGCGGACCACTGAAACTGGAGAAAGAGTATTCACTTATTGCAGTCCATCTATTTGATACATGCATTACATTATCCATGTCACAACGATTTGCCTATTGCTCTATTGAGTGCGGTTGTTTGAGTCATCAGTCCATAGTGATTTGATGCAGCTCTCCACGCCACCCTATCATGTGCTAACGTAACTGCTGCATCCTACATCTGCTCTAATCTGCTTGTCATATTCATACCTTGGTCTTCCACTACAGTTCTTACCGCCTACACTTCGCTCAAAATCCAACTGCATAAGTCCTAGGTGTCTTAAGATGTATCCTATCATTCTATCTCTTCTTCTCGTCATATTTAGCTAAATCGATCTCCTCTCACAAATTGGATTCAGTATATCTTAATTTGTAATTCTATCTATCCATCTCACCTTCAGCATTCTTCTGTAACACCACATTTCAAAAGCGTCTATTCTCTTTTTTCTGAGCTAGTTACTGTCCATATTTCACTTCCATACAAAGCCACGCTCCAGACGAAAATCTTCAAAAATGTCTTTCTAATTCCTATATCAATGTTCGAAGTGAGCAAATTTATTCTCTTGCCTTTTATGTCCTTCCTACGTCTGCCATCGTCAGCTATTTTACTACCCAAGTAACAATATTCATCTATTGGCTTCATTTCCTAATCTAATATTTCCTGCATCACCTGACTTCGTTCGACTGCACTCCATTACTTTTTTGAACTTATTCATTTTTATTTTGTACTCCTTTCTCAAGTCTCTGCACATACCATTCAGAAATGTCTCTAGATCTTCTGCAGTCACAGTTAAAATAACAATATCATCAGCAAATCATAGAGTTTTGATTTCCTCTCCTTGGATCGTGATTCCCTTCCCAAATCCCTCTTTGATTTCCTTTACTGCCTGTTCCATATAAACATTGAAAAGGAGGGGGACAAACTGCAACCTTGCCTCACTCCTTTGTGAATTGCTGCTTCCTTTGCTCTACTGGATATTAATCTTAAATCTAATAGTCCATTCTACACATTATCATACCTTTGTTTTAATAAGAGAAAATATAGTAAGTACTAACGAAAATAATGGGGGAAAGAATACATGTTGTCTTAAAATATGTAATAAGATATTGGGTACCATTTAGGATAGAACAAAAGACCGAGTGAGTTGGCCGTGCGGTTAAGGGCGTTCAGCTGTGAGGTTGCAGTCGAGGGATAGTGGGTTAGGACCTCGCTGTCGGCAGCCCTGGTTTCCCATTTTCACACCAGATAAATGCTGGGGGCTGTGCCTTAATGAAGGCCACGGCAGTTTCCTCCCACTCCTAGCTCAATTCTATCCCACCGTCGCCACAAAACGTTTCACTGTCGCTGAGTGTCTCAATCGGTTGAGGCACTGGCCTTCTGACTCCAACTTGGCAGGTTCGATCCTGACTCAGTCCGGTGGTATTTGAAGGTGCTCAAATACGTCAGCCTCGTGTCAGTAAATTTATTGGCACCTAAAAGAACTCCTGAGGGACTGTGTTCCGCCACCTCGGCGTCTCCGAAAACGGTAAAAGTAGTTAGTGGGACGCAAATCCAGGTGCGACGTAAAGCCAATTGTAAAAAATAAATAAAAAAGCCTCCACTATTAGCTGTACATTCTGGCAGACCCGTTATTATTTTGCAGAGTTTATTCACTATATTTAATTATTTTCTATATATTTCAATGCCCCATACAATTTTTTTGGTTTTACAAGCTCATTAACATTTTTATATGCACCTTATAATCAGGATTAGGCGTCTTCCTCTCCACACATCAGCTGCTAATGGTAATGCATTTTACCTGTGGGTGGTGCGAACAACCACTGAAGAGTAAGATCAGCTACAGGAGACAGGCGTCATCGTGGTCATCGTCAGATCACAAGGGGAACAAAGCATGAGCAGTGAATGGATCACGGGATTTCATTCCTTGTAAATCAGAAGCGAACTCATTCTGTGTGGTAAACCATTTAGGAAGGCATAGTGGATGTAATGTGTGGCTACACGGGAGCTCTTTCTAGTTGACAGCCATGCGTAACCTGCGCTTATGATGATGGTAATGAGGTAGGCAGAAGTGAAACCCGTCGTCAGCACATAGCCTTCTCCTGTCGAATAACACCAAGGTGTCTGCTCAAGGCTTACCGTCCCCATCCGAATCATCATCAACAGTGTCATATGCCCTCAGGCTTTTGCCACACAATCTAATGATCATAAATTGTATACCACCACTTCTCCTTCCCTCCCAGCCAACTTTCTGATGGTGAAAAACCTTTCCTTCAACGGGACTCGAACTGGCTAAACGCGGTGACATTTAAACAATCATAGCCACCAGGTGGTATGGCATAGTGAATCAGCAAGTTATATAAACATACCGAGCAAGTTTGCTACGTTGAACTGTTTTGTGACTGTGTTTGCGAGATGGTAGGTTCGAATCCCTGAGTCGGTATTCCGGTGTTTCTCCATGTTCACACCAGGAAAAATGCTTGGGTTATACCGTAATTAAGGCGATCTTAGTCACTGAGTAGCTGTAATGTGAAACGATAAAACTACCAGCATAGAAAATGGAATGAAAAGCCTCCGCAAACCGTAGAAGTACTTACAAGGACGTAAAGCCAATATTATTATTATCATCATCATCATCATCATCGAATTCTCTCAATATTGGAAGACGTTAAGCAAATAACTCAATCAGTTCTTCTTTGAGTTCTTCTTGTTTTTCCAGTAGGCTTTCATTCTTTCCGAGAAGGCTTCTTTTAGTTCTTCCGAACACTTTGGTCTGTGCTGCTTTTGTTGTGGTTGCTCTGGTGTAGCTTTCCAATTGTTCACTTTGTGTCTGAGGATGTCTTTTACTAGAATGTCTGTCGAACTTATGTTTGCGTTATTATTATTATTATTATTATTATTATTATTATTATTATTAAAAGAAAGAAAAAGGAAGAGAAAGTTATTCGTTCTCCTGTGGTCAATGTTTTCATTAGCAGCTAATACGCATGCGAACTAGATGCTTTCTCGACCACGAATGAGAGGTAAAAGGGGGTGTTCCTCTTTATCCTACATTAGAAATGAGGCTGAAGATGGTCGTCTTCAACTCCTCCAAGGGCATACGTTGCCAGCAATGGAGATAGTTCTATGTTTACTTTGCCTTTGGAGAATTCACGCGGGCATTTCATGGGAGTCACTTTCTTTCCGTTGTGTAGTGTTAATTATTTTGTCCACGTCTTCACTCCCACAAGGTCTGGGGAATTTTAAGTGACAAATGAGTGCGGTAAATAGAGGAGAAAGTGAAAAAAATTACAATAGAAGAGTCAGGCGAGAGTATGCGAGGAAGATTCCCGCGCTTCAAGAATGTGAGAAGGAAAGAGGAGTACCTGAAAAAAAAAAAAAAAAACTTGATCGTTAACGATTCATTAGAAGATAAGGCACTGGAGTAGCAGGCCAATAGAGCGCCTTCTTAATGAGTTCCCGTAAGAAACTGGTTTAGCATCGCGCGATGACCTGATTCAGGTTTGTAGTACGTCTTCATGGAGTAGTGTATTGTTTTATTATTGCTGTTTGTTGTTCTTTGTTACTCAGCAAAGTAAAGATAATTCCCTGAAGCACCAAGTACCCTGCAGAAGTGGAAGATAAAACTTCGAAAACTTAAAGTTTACACCTGTTGTCACCAAGCGAGATAGCCGTGCGGTTTCGGCCGCGAAGCTGTGAGTTTGCATTCGGGAGAGATATGTTACCTACAAAGAATGTATAGCAGAGGAGGAAATAGGGCCTGGGCTGTAAGCTTCACTACTCCTAGGCCCGATTGTACAAAGACATCTGACTGGAGATCAATTAAGAACTTAGTTCTGAAAATGAACTGAGATTACGACTCCATCGCGTTATATAAAACTGAACTCGGTTTACATATGTGTAGTTCAAATGTAATCGGAGTTCAATAAAGTGGACGTGGCAACACCGCAAAACAAATGAGTTACGAAATAGCTCGACCCGTGGGATAATACTTAAATGGTGTGATTGACCTGGCCGTGACTGTCAACAAATGAAATACGAAATTGCCATGACTGGTGAAGAAGAAGATAATATTGTAATCTCGCGAAGTAAACATGGAAGGAACTTCAAAGGAGCGTTCTGCGAATTTCACACCGAAATAAAAGAACGATCTGGTGGATATTGTACTATCAAGGTATAATATAATTAATTTCGTGTGGCTATTTGTAGCCGAGTGCAGCCCTTGTAAGGCAGACCCTCCGATGAGGGTGGGCGGCATCTGCCATGTGTACATAACTGCGTGTTATTGTGGTGGAGGATAGTGTTATGTGTGGTGTGTGAGTTGCAGGGATGTTGGGGACGGAACAAACACCCAGCCCCCGGGCCACTAGAATTAACCAATTAAGGTTAAAATCCCCGACCCGGCCGGGAATCGAACCCGGGACCCTCTGAACCGAAGGCCAGTCCGCTGACAATTCAGGCAACGAGTCGGACTACTATCAAGGTACACCCATATAATAGAAAATAAAACAACCGATATGGTGACATAAAAGTTGAAAGAGAAAGCCGTTGACTTGTCAATTTAAAGAGATCTCCAACAACCATTTGAAAACTTCCTGTAGCATAAAACCTCCCATTGGATTTTCTCTTTCAGAGAACACACGGGGAGCCCGACGATATATCCGACAAATCAGAGTAATCAGATATATGTAAAATACGAACGAGATGAGATAATAACGTATGCAATTTATCGAGGTTATTACACTGCAGTAATAAAAGAAGCGTAATATTGCCTATATACGGACAACTATAGGTAGCATTATATGAGGTTAGACTTCAGTGTACTTTTTTTTTTTTACCATTTATCGTAAAAACACAGGTAATATTTTATTAACAATCAGCTGTTCTTGTATCTCAAGTAGAAAACAACTCCTTGAACTAAGATCAAAGAGTTTGATCGGAGAAATTTATCCAGTCAAAGTTAATTCATTTAATTAATTTTCGTATGGCTATTTCTAGCCGAGTGCAGCCCTTGTGAGGCAGACCCTCCGATGAGGGTGGGAGGCATCTGCCATGTGTACGTAACTGCGTGTTATTGTGGTGGAGGATAGTGTTATGTGCGGTGTGTGAGTTGCAGGGATGTTGGGGACAGCACGAACACCCAGCCCCAGGGCCATTGGAATTAACGAATGAAAGTTAAAATCCCCGACCCGGCCGGGAATCGAACCCGTGACCCTCTGAACCGAAGGCCAGTACGCTGACCATTCAGCCAACGAGTCCAAGTTAAAGTTGATCGTAGTTCAGTGCGAACTGATCTCAGATTAACGTTTATACAATACAAATGTTCGAGTTTTGCCTGAACTGAGATCAATTTCGTCTCTGATCTAAGATCAAACGGTTTATACAATCGGCCCCTAGAGGTCGGTTGCGGGCCCAACTACCTCCAGAAAGAAAGTGCGTGGTGAATAACTACAGTAGAATATCTTCGACAGCGGCGGTTTCATTAAATATTGACCATTTCTTTACCAATGACCTTTTGTTTGTGTGTTGTTCTTAACTTAAGAAGGAGATCTTCTTAAGGAAGCGCCATCAGCCTTATCAGCAATGTCTGGCTAGGCTAGTCGGAGTGTAAACAAGTGAAGACTGGACTACTCAAGTGTTTTAAAAGGCTAATTAATTCATTTAATTGCTAAATTAATTAAGTCACATGACATATTGAGTTTTAGTGGCACTGAAATCCTAAAATGTCAATACTAATGAATTTAATTAGCTCTATCTTGAACGTTCGGACTGAGATAACTTTCCGGAATTTAATTCTTGTCCATTCTCAGTTGAGGAACCAATAAAGATGAAATAAATGTCGATGGGGAGGACAGTCTATATAATTTCCTAAAGGAGACGATTGAAAATTATTTGATCGTTTTTGTAAATACCATACATGTCTAACTTGCAAAGGTACTGAGTTTGCAGCTCAGTGCAAAATGATACGTTTTTTTAAACATCTTTGTTACGGTAAAGTTAGCGTAGATGTAATAGAAACATTTTTGTCAGTTGCTAACCACATGAAATTTATAATGCAACATTTGCTACGTAGTAGTAGTAGAAATTTATGTCTAATCAAAATAAATATCCTGCTTGACTGACCAACATCTGTTGGCACAGTTGGAGATAAATAAAAGTAGAGTGAAGGGAAATTATAGGTCATGTATACGAAATGAATTAAAAGTAATATCTTGTTTTTTGTTTGCTTTAGTGTAAAGTATAATAAATAAACCGTAATCAGTATTTGTCTAAGAATCAGTAACCGCCTTTGCATTCATTATCCGTCTGTGTCTCCATCTACCGGTTCGTTCAGAATTACGTAGTGTTTGTTGACTTTGCAGTTGCTTGCAAGTGTCGTGGGGTTTAGCCCGTACATGTATTATGGTCGCGTGCATGCGGGGTAAGGGATGCGGAGGGTAAGCTTGGCTGTTGCGCATGCGCCAATGTCAAGTCTCAAGACCTGACAATAAACATCAGTTCCGTCCGCGGTGATTCTTGTGAACTGAAGTGCTGCTCTGAAGTTTGAGATTGGTAGTGCAACTGCGCTTTAGTTACACATTTACTGTAATTACTGCATAATGAACAGTTTAATAATGAACACGCATCTCTTTCAGAGAGCTCGCACTGTTTATCACGACTAATGTTTTTAGCTTAGTGTAGTATCTGTTACTCGTGCCGTACCTACAAGCTGCCGCGACTTCTCGTGAGACGCAGATAGTATTAAATAGAGAATGAAAGAAACCGGGGATAACAGCAAAACTATTAAAATGGGTCGTAAAGACCAGGAAGCCGAACAAACGATTCAAACATCGACGCCCTTGGCTCACTTACGACCTGTTTTAAGTAGGAAAACAACAAATCTTTTGGCCTTTTTCCAATTTAAAATAACTCTAACTAAAAATTATAGAAATGTGTTTCTTAAGAAGGGAGGTTTTCCCTCCACCCCCTCAAACATCGGACATTACATTAAAAATCAAGCGAAGAGGGGGGTCACTTTTCTGACGGTGTGGGGATACTGCCTCTCAGCCAGATCGATTTTCCCCCGGCCAGTACAGTAAACATAGATTTTAAGACTCATCGGGTATTCTCGGAAATAGATGAGTAAAAGGGCACAGCTTTCACCCTGGGACCCTCATTTACTTGCCCCGAACAAACAGCAAAACTGTGCAGGCCTAATACTATCAGAAGAATGTGGGGAAGTGAATCTGCGAAAGATAAAGACGGAGAAGATACGCCATAGCTAGTTGTGAGGATATGCACGAGAAGGAATTCCAGACTCTAGGGCTTAGCAAACGTCTAGGTTCCTTCGAAGTCTAAGTCTGACTAGGTAATTATTAACGAGACGTCCATGAAGGATTTATGGGATGTGTATAAATAGCCGGGGTAATATTAATAATAATAATAATAATAATAATAATAATAATAATAATAATAATAATAATAATATACCGGGCGAGTTGGCCGTGCGCGTAGAGGCGCGCGGCTGTGAGCTTGCAACCGGGAGATAGTAGGTTCGAATCCCACTATCGGCAGCCCTGAAGATGGTTTTCCGTGGTTTCCCATTTTCACACCAGGCAAATGCTGGGGCTGTACCTTAATTAAGGCCACGGCCGCTTCCTTCCAACTCCTAGGCCTTTCCCATCCCATCGTCGCCATAAGACCTATCTGTGTCGGTGCGACGTAAAGCCCCTAGCAATAATAATAATAATAATAATAATAATAATAATAATAATAATAATAATAATAATAATAATAATGGCGTGGGGGCTCTGAAGAGGCCCGGTGCAGGTCTTTCAAACTGACGCCGTATAGGTGACCTGAAGGTCTGTGAAGGTGGGGCCCTACCTATGACGAAGACGGCACACACACCCAGCCCTCGAGCCATCGGAATTAACCAATGCAGGTTAAAATCCCCGACCCGGCCGGAAATCGAATCCGGGACCCTCTGGACCAAAGGCCAGCATGCTAACCATGTAGCCATGGAACCGTACATGGTCTAGGGGTAACAAGGAGGCCTCTTACCGAAGGCCCCGGGTTCGATTCCCAGCCAGGTCAGGATTTGTACCTGGGTCTGTGGGACGATCCGAAGTCCACTCGGCCTGTGCGTGAATAACTGAGGGGCAATCTGACAGTGAGGTATCGGCCACGGTCCAGAAAGCTAAGAATAACGGCCGAGAGGATTCATCACTCTGACCAGGCGACACCTCGTAATTTGCAAGCCTTCGGGCTGAGCAGCGGCCACTTGGTGGGTCAGGGGCCATCAGTGCAGTAGCGCTATGCGGTTTAATTTGTTTGTAACCTATGTGTGACCAAATTATATTCATTTGGCTATTGTATTAGAATTATCTTTTGTAAGTAATTTCCAAGGAGTCCCACGCCTGTCAATTGGGAGTGGGACTCCATTACTCCCATAGCTCCGAGGCTTGCTCGGTGAAAATTTCGTGAAGCAGGATGCCACCCTTACTTACACATAGTCCAAGTGAGTATCTCCCCTGTAACACGCTAAGGACTACCGACGATTGTATAGTCCAAACCTCCTGAGTACAAGGAGGGCTATGGCTCAGAATATGTCCGAGATGCCCACTCCCATCCCATAGAGACTAGTATCCTGACTCTAAGGACCATTTACGAAGTCCCTCTGCCGTTGCCTTAGGACGTGACTACAATAACTCGCACCACGAACAAGTGGTGAGATTCAATCAAGGTGCAGCAAAGCTAACGCAGTGAATTCGCAGTTGCGATCAACAGTATTTTGTAAGAAGGAAGTCTGTTTTCGGACCAACATTGCTTTACGGGAGTGAAAGCTGGGTGAACTCAGGATATATTATTCGTAAGTTAGAAGTAACAGACATGAAAGTAGCGAGAGCGATGACTGGTACAAACGGATGGGAACAATGGGAGGAGTGTACTCGGAATGAGGGGATAAAGGATAGGTTAGGAGTGAACTCGATGGATGAAGCTGCACACATAAACCGGCTTCGGTGATGGGCTTATGTGAGGCGAAGGGAGAGGGATAGGTTACCTAGGAAAATAATGGACTCTGTTATGGAGGGTAAGAGAAGTAGAGGGACGACGATGGTTAGACTCAGTTTCTAATGAAATGAAGTGGCGTATGGCTTTTAGTGCCGAAAGTTTCCGAGGACAGGTTCGGTTTGCCAGGTGCAGGTCTTTCGTGATGGGTAGAGATGGGAATTATAGGCACGAACAGGTTAGAATGCAAAGTGTTTGAACAAGGCGCAAATGTTTTCTACCCGCACTACTGTCCCGCAATTAGATTTGCATAAATATTAGCGATCTTAACTATTAGAATCCCCAAAATTTATGCAACTCATCTTACACAGTTGTTAAGCGGCTCGATGATACTTGCACCTTGTTCAAACACTTTGCATTCTAACCTATTCGTGCCTATAATTCCCATCTCTAGTGATGAGGATGAGATGATGATGGAGACGACACGTACACCCGACCCTCGTGCCAGATAAATTAACCAATGATTGTTAAAATTCCCGACCCTGCCAAGAATCGAATCTGGGACCCCTGTGACCAAAGGCCAGCACGCTAACCATTTAGCCATGGAGCCGGACAGTTTCTAATGATTTAAAGATAAGAGGTATAGAACTAAACGAGGCTACAGAACTAGGATTGTGGCGACGATTAGTAAATTCACGGAGGCTTGAAGACTGAACGCTGAAAGGCATAACGGTCTATAATGAAGATGTATGTATGTATCTTTTGTAATATTTTCTAAGTTGAAATATCTTCAGTAGTTTGTATCATAAACTAAATCAAACCCCATGGCACTACAGCCCCTGAAGGGCCTTGGCCAACCAAGCGACCGCTGCTCAGCCCGAAGGGGTGCAGATTACGAGGTGTCGTGTAGTCAGCACGACGAATCCTCTCGGCCGTTATGCTTGGCTTTCTAGACCGAGGCCGCTATCTCACCGTCAGATAGCTCCTTAATTCTAATCACGTAGGCTGAGTGGACCTCGAACCAGCCCTCAGGTCCAGGTCGGGTAAAATTTTGTATCATAAGCAACTAAATAATGTTCTTCTTCTTGTCCTTCTTGTTGATCTTTTACCCAATTACCTGGGGTCGACTTTAACTCAGTTTTACGGCTGGATGCCTTTCACTGACACCAACCTTATGTAGAGGAATGTATTCACTATTGCGTGACTTTGAGGTGGTATGTAGTGTGACGTATTGTGTTCAGATGAAGATGTTTTAAGACGGACACAGACATCCAGCCTGCGAGCTGGAGGAAATAACCAGACGCTGTTAACATGCTGACCGACCGGGCGAGTTGGCCGTGCTGTGAGCTTGCATCCGGGAGATAGTAGGTTCGAATCCCACTATCGGCAGCCTTGAAAATGGTTTTCCGTGGTTTCCCATTTTCACACCAGGCAAATGCTGGGGCTGTACCTTAATTAAGGCCACGGCCGCTTCCTTCCAACTCCTAGGCCATTCCTATCCCATCGTCGCCTATCTGTGTCGGTGCGACGTAAAACCCCTAGCAAAAAAAATAAATAAAAATCATGCTGACCATTCAGCAAACGTTCTGGGACTGCATGTACAAGTAGTGTATAAAATAAATACTCTCTCCTTAGTTGCTGTTCACCCGTGATTTGGAAGAAGTTAGTAACAACATCTCGAAATTGGTAGCATTGCATCGCAAGTTACGCTTATATCCTCCTCAAATACCACGAATAGTAAGAAGTGCCCACGAACCTGCTACGCCTGCGTAGGTGATACTCCCACGTGGCGCGTCCCAGGTGGCGGATAGGGGGAGCCTAACCGGCTTGCCGGCGGACTTGAGGGAAATAAAATACCTCTCGCGGACCAAACACACTACCCCCTGCGGGTGGGGGACGCACATGTAGAATACACCCGCGGTATCCCCTGCCTGTCGTAAGAGGCGAACTAAAAGGGGCGACCAAGGGATGATTGAATTAGAACCATGAATCTACTCTTGATTTGTACCATCATGCGGGGAACACCATGGGTTGCATGCACTTGCGAGTAGTATCACTAAATTGGTACGAAATAGGTTTGTGATTAGTTGCAGTAAAAAGCCTGGCCTGGTGGATTCCAGTACCCGTGCGTTGTACCCATGTGGGCAACACCGCGGGTCTTGGCGTAGCCTGTGAGTTGTACCGCTATATGAGCGGCACCGTGGGTCAGGATTGCCTGTGATTGGTACCCACTATGTGAGGAACACCATGGGAATACCGGCGCCCGTGACTAGTACACCTAGGTGGGGAACCTTACCGGTTTGCGTTGGCTATGAGTGGCGCCATTGTGTGCGAAACACCATAGGTCTGCGTTCCCTGTACGAAGTACAATACTTGTGAGTAGTACCATCTTGTGTGGACCACCGCGAGTCTTCGCTATTTTTGATCAGTACCCCAAAATGACAAATACCATGGTTCTACTTTACTCGCGACATGTACCATTCTGTGGGGCCTTAGACGTGGATTTAGCACCCCTTCAGACATCAAGCATCATTGTGCTTTATAAATGGTCCCTTGGTCAGTAATACTCTAATTAACTACCTTCTTTTTGAGTCTGATCCACTGTTTTTTTTTTTTGTAGGGTTCATGTTCATCCATTCATTCTTCATGACATTTTTAATTTTATTTTGGTTAGTGGGTGAATTTGAATTTGTTGTTATTTCATTTCGTACCATAAGGGGCCGATGACCTCGATGTTTGGCCCCTTTAAACAACGAGCATCATCATCAGTAAGAAGTGCTCTGTGTTTGTAAGAAATATATACTTGATTTTCCTTTCAGTGTTGTAAGCGTCACATTTTTGTGTCGATAACACATAAAAAACTTTCTTAGTGTTATCTCATATCGGAGACGAATGTCTTCGACCACATGCTATGCTACCCGAAACTCTGATGTAATGAGGTTATTTCCCTTGAACTATAAGCTACAGTTTAAATATCATTGGAAACTCAAAAGGGATATAAGTGTACTCTGGCTTCTACCACGGTTCACACCACTCCGCACAGAAAAGTCGACATCTCTACCTCAATGAATTGAGCTTCCATGTTCTTGTTTTTTTTTTTTTTTTTGCTTTACGTCGCACTGACACAGATAGGTCTTATGGCGACGATGGGATAGGAAAGACCTAGGAGTTCGAAAGAAGCAGTCGTGGCCTTAATTATGGCTGTACCATAATTAAGGCCACGGGCGCTGGTGTGAAAATGGGAAACCACGGAAAACCATCTTCAAGGCTGCCGACAGTGGGACTCGAACCCACGATCTCCCTATTACTGGATACTGGCCGCTCTTAAGCGACTACAGCTATCGAGCTCGGTTGTTCTTGGTTTAGGACAGACCAGAAAGAGGGAAGCACTAGAGAAAGACTTGCCACATCTTTCAGTCTATTGCAGACCTCAGCAACGTTAACATGATTTACAAGCAGTGTGCTAGTTGCGATCAATGACGACTTCTTCGTTCTTTCTTGGACCTCGCACCAGTGCTACGTCCAGTCACTGCGTTGATCTTTGCTGTACTGGTAGACGGAAGTTAAATTTTACCGTTCACTTTGGTAATGGGGAAGGTTTAAAAGCATATACTAGGTTTACAAGTCCTTCATGAACATGTGTTTGATTTAGCACAGGGACACAAGGTTCTACATCTTGATGCCAATGTCATCTATCACGGCGTCTTTCTTTCTCAATCCGTTTATCTTCCAGGGTTGGTTTTTGCGTCGGACTCAGCGAGAACCCCACCTCTAACCCTCAAGGGCAGTGCCCTCGAGCGTGAAACTTTGGTTCGGAGGGATAGCACTGGGAGGAGAACCAGTACCTCGCACAGGCGGCCTCACCTGCTATGCTGAACAGGGGCCTTGTAGGGGGGGGGGATGGGAAGATTGGAGGGGATAGATCAGGAAGAGGGAAGGAAATGGCCGTGGCCAAGTTAGATACCATCCCAGCATTTGCCTGGAGGAGAAGTGGGAAACCACAGAAAACCACTTCGTGGATGGCTGAGGTGAGAATCGAACCCACCTCTACTCAGTTGACCTCCCGAGGCTGAGTGGACACCGTTCCAGCCTTCGTACCACTTTTCAAATTTCGTGCCAGAGCCGGGAATCGAACCCGGGCTTCCGGGACTGGCAGCTAATCACACTAACCACTACACCATTAGAAGCGGACATGGATTAAAGCTACCGATTATTATATTTTGATATTACATTCATTGAAAAATTTCGTCGGCAGTTCTGTTAAACGACCGAACTCTTCTGTATAATCCAATACAACAAGTTTATTAATGACTAGAATCCAGTAAATGGGATAGAGAAAGTTCATGTAACTGGTTTAAACCTTAATAAAGTGATTTCATTTACACCTTTTTTGCACCTTTTTATATGTATTTTCAGAACTCCCCCCATCCCCACTTTTCTGACCATAGTTTTCACCTTGACCTATCTGTGTCGGTGCGACGTAAAGCAAAAAAAAAAAAAAAAAAAAAAAAAAAAAAAAAAAAAAAAAAAAAAAAAAAAAAACAGTTTACCTTAAGATACGTTCCCTAGTTATTTGTATCAAGTTGTAAGGCATAACTGCAATAACCAGAGCATGTAAGCCGCGTCCCATGTTGGGTCTTCGTCGGTAGTTTACGATTTTAAGGGGGAAATTTCGAGGCCCGTAAGTAGCGTCCCACAAGAGGTGTAATAATTTTCTTTTTAACACTCTTGTGCATGCTTGTCTGTCAGTTCTTTTACGTTATGTATAGAGGCGTGATTTTCTCGCATTGACGATAAACGCGACAAAAAATAATTTGAAGCGATTCTGAGATATCTTAATGAATCACATGATTCTGATTAAGAAATTAGTAATTTCGTTTTCGCGAATTACAGAGAATTAAAGCGATAAGGCCAGTTTAAAGCGAAATTTACTTATTTTGCGATAAGTGCGAAACGGCAGTGAAGTTCATGGAAAATAACGAGCATTATATTCCAATGTGAATTGTATGTGAAGAAAAATGGAAGACAGAATAAGGAGTTCTCAACTCGACAGAAATACCTTTAAGTTTTAATAGTTTCGGAAAACGCTTAATGGTATGACCATATGGGATGAAAGGGCCATTTTTCGTCGCCATAAGACCTATCTGTGTCGGTGCGACGTAAAGCAAAATTGCAAAAAGGGAAAAGGGCCATTTATTGCGTAATCTTGATTAGCGCTACATTATAGTCCTAATAAAGTTCACATAAGGAATTATGAATGGTTATCAGTATTATTTATATATCTTTCACATAGGGCTAAATAATTAAAAAATCACATGAACGAGACATTTTATGAGGAGTTTTAGAAACTGATTGCAGCGAAATTCAAGCGATGCTTCAAAACAACGCGAAAAAATTTCCTTTTCGCGAAATCGAGCATAAATTACTGCAAAAAGGCATCTCTCTAGCTACTGTATGTATCAAACACTCAGTGCCTTCGGCTACGACTTCAGGACAGATGATTTTACGGTAGTGCCTGAATTTGGTATTGCTGGGCAGAGTGGTGTTTTTAAAAGTAGAAAAGATCACGGTATGAAGATGGAATTCAAGAGGACAAATTGGGGAAAATATTCGTTTATAGAAGAGTTAGGGATTGAAATTATTTACCAGTTTACGAATTTCAGTAAATTTCCAAATTCTAGTCTTTATTTAAGAAAATACTAGGTAAACAACAGATAGGGAATATGGCACCTGTATGACCCCCTAAGTGCAGATCAGCGCTGACTGACTGGTGATTGACTTGATACATCTTGTTGTACGCGTTCTTGATCAGTTGGTACGAATTTCCAGCTTGTTAATACAATACAATACTATAACTGTCCAACCTGATAACCTGAGACTTTAAGACACGCAGCGAACTTGAGGAAATACTTGTGACGTCAGACTCTTCGAACCTCCCAGTGTTAACGACCATATTAAGTTAATGATTTCACAAAACTTCCGGGATGAACTATTTATAGACTAGATATCTGAATAAGAGTGTAACGCAAATATCGCTAGAAACATATCACATCCAAGTGGAAAAGGAAATAGTAATATATTTTACTTTCTTTAGGACAAAGTGAATATTACTGAAGGAGTATATATTTTTTTTCGTGCATTTGTTTTATAAACACATGGTCTAATCTAACAGCTTAGGTTTTTAAGCCAATATGACAACCACTAGAGAAGTATGCAGGCCATGGCACTGTGAACTACGAAGTTTGAAGATTGTATTCGGCATTCCACTGACCTTCGTTCCATCCAGTCATAAGAAAACCGTACACAGTTTTCGGTTAAACGTCGAAAACTTTGAAGTTTACCGGAATTTAGGTCGTGAACGAGTAATCTCTTCTAAAGATGAAAAGGTATAGTGTCGTCAGACATAATTATGCGAATTAGAACGACAGAAGCGAAATAAAGATATTAACAAGTGCGGAAAGGAAGGGACTCAAAACATGTGAAATAACATTGAAAGCGACACACGAGCAGACCGGACCAGAAATGATGAGATACTGAATCCAGGTGGTGAAAGGAGAACGAGACATAGAGATAGAGAAGAGATAGAGTAATTGAACTGAATATATTGATCAGTTTGCTGCTGATACTAACGCGGCTCATCTCATGGGGCACATCTTGTGAGATGCAGTTAGTTTATGTGGTTATAACCGATAATAATAATAATAATAATAATAATAATAATAATAATAATAATAATAATAATAATAATAATAATGCCTTTCCCAAAACACCAAGATACGTCACTATGAAACAGTTCTGAAGCCAGTAGTTCTATACGCAGCCGAAACCCTGTCTCTAAATGCCAACAAAGGACTCCTTGAAGAACTGGAGAAAAGAGAACGCAAAATTGTGAGAGGAATCTTGGGATCAAAGTACAGAAATGGAATCCACCAAAAGAGATCCAACAAGGAAGTCTACAGCAAAATAGAGAACATTACCGACACAATCAGAAAAAGACGGGCACGATTTTACGGTCATCTGAAAAGAATGGACGGAAGAAAGTTAACTAAAGAAATCTTTCGCTTTTTTGATTCAAACCCCAAAACCACAATTCCCTGGTTTAGAAATACCAAAGGAGACCTGCAAATGCTACATATCTCAGCTGAAGACGCCCTGAACAGAGATCTCTTCCGCAAGAAAATATTGACGAACGGGCTAGACCGGGACGAGCAACCGAAGAGAGGACACGGTGCCCCTTGGACAGAGGAGCGTAAGCAGGCCCACTCTCAAAGAATGAGGGAAATTTGGGCTCTAAAGAAGAACAAGTTCAGTGTCAAATGCAACAAGACTTAACGTGGTCCTTGATGGCCCCAGCGAATTATATATAATAAATAATAATAATAATAATAATAATAATAATAATAATAATAATAATAATAAGAATAATAATAATAATAATAATAATAATAATATCATTATAGACTGTTATACCTTTTCAGTTTCAGTCTACAAGCCCCTGTAAATGAACTAAGTGCCTCCACAATCCTCTATTTGGAACTATCTTTTATTTTCTTTACAAGTTGCTTTACGTCTCACCGACACAGATAGGCCTTATGGCGACGATGGGACAGGAAAGGACTAGGAGTGGGAAGGAAGCAGCCGTAACCTTAATTAACGTACAGCCCCAGCATTTGCTTGGTGTGAAAATGAGAAACCACGGAAAACCATCTTCAGAGCTGCCGATAGTGGAGTTCGAACCCACTATCTCCCGAATACTGGATACTGGCTGCACTTAAGCGACTGCAGCTATCGAGCTCGGTATTAATTAATTAATTATTACTAACTACAGTATTTATACGATTTCCGAGGACGCCGAGGTGTCGGAATTTTGTTATGTTGGAGATCTTTCACGTGTTAGTTAATATACCGACACGAGACTGACGGATTTGAACAACTTTAAATCTTCTCTCTCTGAAAGCTAATGCTCTACCATCTGAACCACTCAGTCCGACATGTGAGCATGTACATTCTATTTCTAGTGTGAGAAAACTTACTTATTTGTCAAAACAATCCATACTTAACACGTGCGGTCTGTTTGAGACGTGGCACAACAGCGCAGACTCACCTAGTATAATCAAGGAGGTCAAGTTTCTTCTTTTGGAGAATACTGGAGCATGATTTAGTAGGCAGTGGATTTAGTGCGAGTTATGTACTCTACCGGTACTTGGGGCATACCCATACCTGACTTGACAGCTTGACGTCCTCGTACTATGGGTGTGTGCTAAATCTCTCCTAGTCGCTGTCACATTCATTAATATAGAACCCGTGCTGATTAAACCCCAAGTGGCTGGGGTCGTGCTCCAGCACACAAAGACAAACATCTTTCGCAACATTCAATTTGCATTATAAACGTCTTTGTTATGCAAGTCACTTCACTGCACTTCGCACGAAACATACGCGTTTCCAGTTCGATCAACGTAATCTAATATCAGAATAGGTGACGAAATAGACACCGATTTCTTGTGCTAAATTTTCAGACCCAGTGACACGAAATTCTCTTATATGATAGAAAATAGTTCCCCTACTAACAAGAACATCTAATAATAATTGGTGTCAAATCACAAATAAAAAACATCGAAAAACAAGAAAGGAAAATTCTCAGGAAAATTCTAGGACCTAAATGTGCAAATGGCATTCGGATGAAAAGGAAATCACAGGAAATTTATCAAGTAACAGAAAAATATCGGACACCATTAGAAAAAGAAGATTAAAATTCTATGGTCACCTGATCAGGATGGATAACAATAGGCTCACAAAGAAAATACTAAATCTCGCAGTAACTCTAAAAAATCACAACTGGCTTACAGAAATAAACAAAGATCTTCAGGAAGTTGGTATAAATGAAGAAATCATGCAAGAGAGAAAAATATTCAGAAATCTCATAAACAAACACAAATTTGCTGATCAACCTAAAAGAGAAAGCTACAGGATGGATGGAAGAATGCAAAAAGAAGCACAGCAAAAGGATGAAGAGATTTTGGGAAAACAAGAAGAAACGTTGAGCTACAGTAAATAAGTAAACACGCGCTCCTTAGTTGGCCATAACAAATCAATAATAATAATAATAATAATAATAATAATAATAATAATTGTAACAGTAGTACGACCTCTCCCTAGTGGTAGGCAACATTTCTAACGCCCGAAAATAGTGAAGTCTCGCGGAGATAGACGGTACTGAATGAAAAGTAGTTGAATTTTATGTTTATTAAAAGATGCCACTACTTTCGACGTTGGAGTGCCGCCTACGGGCTTGGATTGTGTACATCTTAGTAGAAAATTGCTATTGTTTAGGTGTTGGCATAAGATGGCTTAGGCTAAATCTTTTGTTTCTAAGTTGCCACTACTGTCTGTTTCATTCAAACCAACCAATCAGCGCCCAGCTCATCCCTATAAACACTGCTAATCTTGGACCTTCCGATCTATCTGGATCTTCGTTAGTGAACGGCAAGTGAGTTTTTCCTCACAGGAGGCTACGGACATATGTAAGGTAGGCGGATTGACTTCTGTAATTGGTGAACTGTATTGTGTGTGGCGACGGGAAGAGACCGGCGTTTCCCTCTGGTATGTAACAGTTAGGCTGCGCCGCGATTACATTACTTATAACTGTAGAATTTCCTATTTCCGTAAATTTTCAACCTGTCTGTGGACGGAGTGTAATTACCCTAGTGGGTATCATGTAATTAGGATGAACGAGTGTGTACCCTCGTTACCCTTATTCACTGTGCTTTTTGGTGACTAAGCTTTCGATATTTTCCCCCGAAATTTTGGCTAGTATGGCTTATCCTGTGTGTCACAGAGCTTTCTTCCCCATTAGGTTTTTATGGAAAATCATGTCACGGGATTGTTTGAGTGGTTCAGCATCCTAGCATATTTTGTTTCCAGCCATTTCTTTCAACCTTTCTTTTTTTATTATTCTACGGCCGTGTAGTATGAGCTCCTCCTCCTGTGTCCTAGCATTCTGATATTTATATTGTTATTGCTTCCGCTTAGAGTAAGGGCGGCGTGTGTAATCCTAAACAGTTTTAGCGTTCCCTTCGGTGTGAACTATATGTAAATGAGAAGTCATGGTCCGTCCGACCATTGGTAATATAATTTAGGAGTTGATCTCCTCTACTTTTCATTCCAGAACTGGAAAGGTCGTTTCCGCAAGAAAACATTCTCTTATACCAAAGATTATCTACACCAAAGATTCTCTGTACTGAAGATCAATAACTAGCTAGTCTTTCTATATGTATACCAAAGATGATCCACTTATGATGTGTCTAAGACTGACAAGTCCTGAAGAATGGGAGCTCCTTATCCCCTGTTAATTTTCAAGCTCTAAAGCTTTGTCTTTGTAATACCTTATTCATTGCACATTTTCTTGTTGTTGGCTTGAAAAGAGAAAGAGAAAAGGCAATATAATTTTGGGAATACATTCTAAATTTAAAATTCTTTTTGTGTGGTCATTTGTCCAGATTTTTTGGCACAGCCACTTCTTCCCTTCTACTTCCAGACTCGGTTATTATTATTATTATTATTATTATTATTATTATTATTATTATTATTAATAATAATAATAATAATAATAATAATCATCATCATCTTCCACTACAGCTTTTCCCGCATCTGTGGTGTCGTGGGTGCGAACTATGTCACACATGTGGATTTGGCCCTGTTCTACGTCCGGATGCCCTTCTTGACCCCAACCCTATATGGAGGGATGCAATCGCTATAAAGCGTTTCTGTGGTGGTTGGTAGTGTAGTGTGTTGTCTGAATATGAAGAGTAAAGTGTTGAGATAAACACAAACTCTCAGTGCCCGAGACAGAAAAATTAATCAGACTCGATTCAAATCATCGATCACCGAGCTCGATAGCTGCAGTCGCTTAAGTGCGGCCAGTATCCAGTATTCGGGAGATAGTAGGTTCGAGCCCCACTGTCAGCATCCCTGAAGATGGTTTTCCATGGTTTCCCATTTTCACACCAGGCAAATGTTGGGGTTGTACCTTAAGGCCACGGCCGCTTCCTTCCCATTCCTAGCCCTTCCTTGTCCCATCGTCGCCGTAAGACCTATCTGTGTCGGTGCGACGTAAAAAAAAAAGCAAAAAGTCCTCGATCCGGTCGGGAAATAATCCTGGAACCCTCAGAACCGAAGGCCTCAACGCTGACCATTCAGACAATGAGCTGGACAATAATAATAATAATAATAATAATAATAATAATAATAATAATAATAATAATAAACTCTCCTGTACACATAATGTAAGTTACTGTGATACATGTCTTGGTCATGCCACTGCCGGAGTAATTTCAGAATTCCAAGAATTTCATTCCACCGAATTCTCGCTCTGAAAGGAAATTGCCCTGGATCCTTAGGATCGTACGTGAAAACCCATGTTCCCACTGTTAAACTCCAAATCCTACGGATAATGATCTCTTAGATTAACAATCTCTTGGAACAGCAAACTTAATTTGCTTGCGAGAAGAATGAGTGCAGACGGAGACTAAAATCTGTTCACAATCGATTTCAAACACTAACTCCTCCTACTATAAACGAATATCTGCATTGTTAAAACATCCAGGGTTGGAACATGCGTTAAGGTGAATAAAATTTATGAGTACAATGGTTAACAGCCTGTTCGAAATGACTGCAAGTCAAGCGGGTGGTCTGGAGAAAATAGGGTGTCATACGGCCAATGTGACAACACACTCATCCCTATTACTCGCTTTTCTCGACCGGGTCCATTACCTCTCATATGAACAACTCCACAGTTATGAGGCCCAGTGAGCCACGTACCAGCCCTCAGTCCTAGGAATGCTATTTGCTTTTCGTCGCACAGACACAGATATGTCTTATGGCGACGATGGGATGGGAAAGGCCTAGGAATGGGAAGGAAGTGGCCGTAGCCTTAATTAAGGTTCAGCCCCAGCATTTGCCTGGTGTGAAAATGGGAAACCACGGAAAACCATCCTCAGGGCTGCGGACAGTGGGGTTCGAACCCACTATCTCCCGATTACTGGATCCTGGCCGCACTTAAGCGATTGCAGCTATCCAGCTCGGTAGTCCTAGGAATGAAGTACAAATAATAATAATAATAATAATAATAATAATAATAATAATAATAATAATAATAATAATAATAATCGTATGGCCTCAGCTACCGTGTGCAGACATTTCAATTTGACGCCATCTGGCTGTCTGCTCGTCAATTTCGACGTTCCGTTTTACTCTAGGCCCCCACTAGATGGTAGACCGAGTAAACCGAAACTCTCTTTGGGCGTCTATGGCTGAGATTTAAAGAATTTTGTCGGGTAAACACCAAATGTGTCACCAGAGATCTTTTACATGCCAGCATAGTACGACATGGAGTGTCGAATGGACTTTTTTCCGTCCTTCAAAAATCCGACTACCTCTGCCGGGTTTGAACCCGCTATCTTGGGATCCGGAGGACGCCACTCTACCGCTGATCCACAGAGGCAGCTGAAGTACAACTATTTCAAGTAAACCATGGGTCTGGCTATGGCAGCTTTCACACCCAAAATATTCCTTCTGTTAGGGTATATCTTTCTGCCACATCTAAAGGCAGATAAACTCACTTCGTAAATTATCTAATATAATAATTACGTAAGATTTACTCTGCTGGTCGTAACGCTAGGGAGCGACCAACGGGAAATAGGAGAGATATGAAGAACAAGGAAGAGCCCAGCCTGGGTGTCATTGCTGGAACAGACGAGCCCGTTACAGCTTCCTAGAACACTTACACGATATGTGACTTTGCCCTGTTAAGTGGAGATAGATGTAGGTGCTAGAGACCGCTGCTCCTTCATTCTTGTCCTTAGACAAGGAAATGAATGGAAACTCTCAACGACGGAGAATACAATATACAACCAATGCAAAAACTATCAGATACTGAGAAAGATATGAACTATTCAATCGCTATAATATTAAGTCAATTGAGATAACAGATGAGATTTGTTTTCAATTTCCTTTACGTCGCTTCGACATAGATAGATCTTATGGCGACGGTGGCTAAGAACAGAGCTAGGGGTGGGAAGGAAGCGACCGTGGCCTTTACGAGGTGTGAAAATGGGAAACCACGGAAAACCATCGTCAGTGCTGCGGACGGTGGGGTTCGAAGCCACTATCTCCCGAACGCAAGCTGATAAGCTATGTAGCTCATACAGCGCATCGGCTCGCTCGGTAACAGATAATTAATTGATTAGTAATAAATAATAATGTTATTGGCTTTACGTCCCACTAACTCCTTTTACGGTTTGCGGAGACGCCGAGTTGTCGGAATTTAGTCCCGCAGAAGTTCTTTCACGTGTCAGTAAATCTACCGACACGAGCCAGACTGAGCCAGGATCGAACCTGCCAATTTGGGGCCAGCGCGTCAACCGTCTGAGCCACTCAGCCCGGCAATTAATTGATTGTGTACGTACCGTATGTGACTAATGTACACATAGAATAACAAGTAACTGATATTACACTCAGTGCATTTAAACCAAACCAAACCAAACCAAACCAAACACCATCGTGCAACAGCCCCGAAGGACCATGGCCTACCAAGCGACCGCTGCTCAGCCCGAAGGCCTGCAGATTATGAGGTGTTGAGTGATCAGTAGGACGAATCCTTTCGATCGTTATTCTTGGCTTTCTAGACCAGGGCGGCTATCTCACCGTAAGATAGCTCCTCAACTGCAATCACGCAGGCTGAGTGGGCTTCGAACCAGCCCTCAGATCTAACTAAAAATCCCTGACCTGACCGGAAATCGAACCCGGGGCCTCCGGTTAAGAGGCAGGCTCCGTGGGGCCGGCTCAGTGCGTTTAAGCGCGTGCAAGTATATTAAATAGAAACCTAGCGTTATAATAGATTGCATGTAAATAAATGAGAATAATGTAGAAAATGGAAGATAATGCAATAACGTTGAAGTAAGATAAATCAAACATATTAAGATATGTATATTGTGATATTGTGTGTACAGCTTGAACCGGAGGTCAGGCCGACTTCCTGGAGTTGGCTTATCTTGAGGAAGCTTAAGTTTTCAGTATCAAGGACTGTGGTCACTTTATCTGGCTCAGTCGCTAGCAGTTGTAACTTCAATAATTTCTTTTGTAATTCAGTACAAAATTGTGCTCGATTCTACGCGACAGCAAAACTTGTTTATTGTGGATCCACATGTTATTGCCCTTCTGCATACTTTTGTGGTAACACACATCGTGTTTTCTAGCTTGACTCGGCCCAATGCTGAATTGAGTTGAACTCCTCACCTGGCTGGTTTGAGTTCGATTCGAAATCGATTTGAACACGAATTTAATACTGGTTTGAGGGATCGAAAGCAGTACCGCGGTGTAGGGATAGCATGATGCCTCTTATCCGGAGGCCGCGGGCTCGAGGTCCATTCAACCTACGTGGTTATTTTTTTTTTTTAATTTATTTAAATGACCTTTGTTGGTACAACATTTGGCCATCCTCTATGTACAAGGAACACTCACTGCACACATATAAAAAATAAATTGTCAGTGTAAAGGACATACAAGAATGAAAATCAGATTGTCACAGTCTTCAAGTAGAGAACACGACACTTAAGCTCTCTTCCGGAAGAAGAGGGGGAGAACAAACAAAACACAAAACAAAACAAAACACAACACAAAATACTACCCAACTCTGGCAACAATGCGGAAAGCACAAAGTCAAATTCTTATTTCCGCGGTTCTCAAAAAGTTCATCACAGCATTGAGAACTGAATTGTTTTCACCGTGCAACACCAATGCAGCGCTGGTCGGGAACGGCACTTGTAGAGCAGATAGTTCAGATAAAAAGCGGCTGCGAGAAGCTTCATAAAGGCCACACTTAAACTTAATGTGGTTGAGATCGCCATCCTCCGCATACTGACATCGACAGCGTGGTGAAACCAAAACTCCTATGCGATAGAGATGTGAAGGGAAGGATCCATGATTGAGCCGCATTCGGATGACGGATACCGTTAGACCTCGTGACCGATGAAACTTATAATACCATGGCTTAGGAGGAATGTTGGGTTGTACGAGAGCATAGGCTCTACCTTTATGCAGTTGAGATGTTTCCCATTCCGTAGACCATTTGTGACGAATTTGTTGTCGAATAGTGGGAATAAAATCCATCCATGGAAGTTGCAGCGCTGTAAATAGCCCTTCCGATGCACCACGTTTGGCTAGTACATCAGCTTTTTCATTGCCGAAAATTCCACTATGTCCTTTGACCCAAAGAAATGCTATGGAGCAACCAGACGAGTAGATGTTAACAGCTCGCTCCACGATGTCATACAAGTAACCATGCGTTTGGAGATTCCACTTGAGATTTTGTAATTTCTGCAGAACACTTTGGGAGTCCGTAATGATGAGAGCAGAATCAAATCGCTTGTTTTGACAAAAACGAAGTGCAGCACATATAGCTAAAATTTCCGCTGTATATATAGAGGTTTCGGGCGGCAGTTTGAAGCTACCACATTCTCCCGTTTGTTGGCAGTAATATGCATATCCTACCGAGTCGGCGAATTTGGAACCATCCGTAAAGATATAAGTACTATTGGGCCACATGGAGCGAATCAGAGCCGGAATGCAGTTCTGTGTACGAGGTTCTGTGGTGAGATATCTAGGTAGATAGTATATCGGCAGTCGATATGAAGAACACTGAAAGCTGGCTTCAAATCCGGGCATGGTTCGTGTTTTGAGAGTTAGTGCGAAAATCATGTTCAGTTCGTTGTAGCAGCATAACAGAAGCTGTGGCTTGTATCGTGAGCGTCGACCATGTCTCTCCGCGATAACGGTCAATCGTTGAAGTGCAATAAGAATGGGATGCTGTGAAATAGCAGAACGTTGTAAAAGAAATTTCTTGCCTAGCATTTCTCGGCGCATTTGCAAAGATAATTCTCCAGCTTCTATTAAGAGAGCATTTGTTGGTGTGGATCTCATAACACCTACGTGGTTACAATTCAGGAGCTTATCTGACGGTGAGATGGCGGTCCCGGTCTAGAGGGCCAAGAATAATGTGCGAGAGGATTCTTCGTGCTGATCACACGACACCTCGTAATCTACTGGCCTTCGGTCTGAGCAGCGGTCGCTTGAGAGGCCTTCGCCTTTAAGGGCTGTTCTGCCATGTTTTTTGATGGATCGAAGCGAGCTCCAGGCACCAAGAGAAGTAGTTTACCCCCCCCCCCCAGCCCTTGAGTGTGGAGGCGTATACACGGTATCCCCTGCTTATCTACACTAGCGCCCAAAAGTTAAGCATAATCACTAAACGAGCCCATACCGCCTAATAGGAATGTCAGACGGATTCCTGAACAAACGGAAGCTGAATCGCACACCATACGTCACACAACTTGTCAAAAAAAAAAAAAAAAGAAAAAGAAAAAAAAAGAACAGTGTCAGAAAGGTTCTGATAGCTAAGGTACACCTTTGACAACAACTAACAAAACTTGGCAATGTTTGCCACAACAAAATATACTGTTAATAGGGTGTATGGTTACCCCTGATGGCAACACATGCTTCGCAGCGACGTGGCATGCTCTCTATCAGATGGTCCAAAAGCTCTTGTGGTAGTCGACCCCATTCCTCCGAAAGGGCAATGCGAAGGTCTTGGAAGGTCCTTGGTGGAGGCTGGCGGGATGCATTTCGCCTCTCCAATGAATCCCAGGCATTTTCTATAGTATTCAAATCCGCAGACCTCGCTGGCCAGCCCACGCGATGAATGTCTTCTCCAGTCTGAAATTCATCCACCAGAGCAGTGCGGTGCGGTCGGGCATTATCGTCCATTAAGAGGAAGTCTGCACCAAACGCACCTCTGAAGAGTCGAACATGTGGTCTCAGTACCTTATCCCTGTATTTCCGAGCGTTAAAAGTATTCCTCGGACCAACCATGAAGATGTGCAGGTCCGTAGGGCCATTCAACATGATGCCGACCCACACCACCACCACCACCACCCCCACCACCACCACCACCACCACCACCACCACCACCACCTCCACCATACTAGTTCCGTTCCACGATGTTCCTGTGGTTGTATCGGCTACCTGGTTCTCTCCAAATTAATGTGCGACGGGAATCGTTCTGCAAAGTGAAGCGGGAGCACATGCCTCCATTCATTCATGGTCCACTTTCGATGTTGACGGCTCCAAAGTAAGCGGGCCCTTCTCTGTGCTGGAGTGAGTGGGACGCACACCGCTGGACGTCGGGCAAACCGCCCTGCTGTTCTGAGCCTCCGGTACACACTTTGCCGGGAAACGACAACCCCTGAGACGGCTGCAAGCTCCACTGACGTCTTGCAGTTGCACTCCGATTTCGTCGGGCGGTTAAGGCCAGATATCGGTCCTATTGTGGAGTGATTACCCTTGGTCGACCTGGTACTGGCCTACGACTAACATCTCCTGTGTCTTGAAATCGTCTCCAAAGCCTGGAAATGACACTTTGTGGCACATTCAAGGATACGGCGACTTTGGGCAGTGTCTGGCCTGCTTACAGGCGGCTGAGTATTCTACCCTGCAAAACGGGGTCCAAATGGCGTCGTTGTGCCATTATGTTGTCACGTTCACCCCGAGGCTACGCTCCGCACACTATAACAGGGCAAACACGACTGAGGGAATATGGAGCGCAGGCACTGGCTGTGTTTACCTTGCGGTTACGCCGCTAGTCAAAGCAGGGAACACCCCTTTCCTATACACGTACGGTTGGTAGGCGCATATGTCGTGCGATTTGCGGTCTATTTCCTGTTGCCCTGTTTATGCTTAACTTTTGGACACTCGTCTAATTAAAGGGGATACCTCCAGGGACTCTGAACTTCGGAGCGTGGGACCACATACCCCCGCGCGGAGTCGGGAATTGCTTCCACTTACCTGTGGCAGATTTCTCACTTGAATGTTTCCTATCTCACCTTCCCTGGCCAACTCTTGTTCCAGCGTTGCCAACCTCTGAGATGGTCAGGATCGTACAATAAGCCCCAAAAGATCGCATTTTGTCAAGAGAGGATCGTACGACTTAAAATAACAATTAAATTATTCGCTATTGCAGTCTTTTTACAGACACAGTAGCCAACTTACTAGCAGCTTCTTTCTCAGGAAGCTGACTGGTTCGATTCTTGGTTAATGGTATGGAAGTCCAGGACCTCTGGTTTGGGCCACACGTAAAACTGTACGTTCCGCGGATTACCTATAACACGATAGCTAGGTGTCCCACGACTACATCTCCACATTTAAACAGGTTAAGATGAAAAATAAATATAAGTCATTGTGCTAATATGTGACATATAGCATCAGGGGTACGAAAATAATTTATATTTAGAATACTCAAGTATTGGGTCATTTTGTAAAATGTAGTCAACGTGAGATATACATTCTCGGAAATGCCTTACCTCATAGCTGGAAATAGTCATCAGCGTTGTCATCATTATCATCATCATCATCATCATCATCATCATCATCATCTTCTTATTCTTCTTCTTTTTCTTCTTCTATGAAGCCTCTAGGCACATTCACAGCAGAAGTTTCTGAAGTACCGGTACTTGAGCTTGCTGGTTGCTTATACAACTCTGCTTTAGTCTTCCTTCTGATCATGTTCTCCGACTTTTTGAAATCTTTACACGTGCCACTGACTCGAACACACTGACTGCCCAGCAAGCATCCATTCACCGTAGAAGTAATTAGCCTATTCCTGTTTTTGGTCTTTATGTGATTAATTTTGCTGAATTTTCTTTCACAATCAGCTTTCGAGTGTGGGACTGACAAAACAGAGAGTGAATTCTGGAAGTGCGGAAAACTCACATTCACCAAACGTATTTTTCTCCTCCTATAACTTAGCCCAAAATTAATCTACTTCAGAGCTTGCTTTAATATCATCATTCATTGACAAAGGGTAATTTCCTCCAGTCATCTTCAATCTCCTGAAGGCGAATGCTATGATCCACTCATTAGAGTACATACACGAGACCGCCAACTTACTCAGAAAGGAAAGAGCCCATTCATGGTAAATTCCCTTGGGAAATTTCATTATTCAAAAAGCCTCTCCCTCTTTTTCCAACTTGTTATCTATGATAGAACATAACTTGCACGAATAAAAGAAGGAACAAAAATCTACGCGTTTTAAAGGGAAAACAAAACAAAATTCACGATATGCCATAGAATCGTACAATAAGCGTACGATCCGCGGGTTGGATCGTACGACAGTGCACAGTACGGAATTATCGTACATGTACGATCAGATCGTACGGTTGGCAACGCTGTCTTGTTCACTTGCTACTTCGATCGTTTAGGTTTGTGAGGCCAAGGGCATATTTCTTCGTGGCCCTTACTCTTTCTTTTTCTGGTCCCTTCATTCTTTGAACGATTGCACCTCTTCAATCTTCTTCCTCTCTGGATGTTAAGAGAGGGCGGTTATCTACCTGTACTTTTGATTAAATCAGTAATCATCACCACCTGCCTAACTTCACGCTACATGCATTTTCAGGTTAAATATGATCCATTGGGATTTGAGTCAGCCACTGTATGGAGAACCAGTAACCAAGTCATTGTACTATTCGCCATTCACAAAAAATCGTATTCTGAATTTTTAAAGAATGAGTCGCTTTACAGTGAACATATACTAGGCAGTAACGTTGGCTTCCACACGAAAGGAGACAGTTTTGTCATGAAAGAGAAAATGACTCGAGAGGGTTTCACATCTTGGAATGAGAAGAGGCAGGCGGGTCCAGGACAGTGTGGAGCCTGTGAAGGCCGCTTGCAGCCACCAGACACGTTGTTCTTCGAACTGTCTTCAAGTCAGACTCAATTAAGGTTGAGCTCCCACACAATCACCAGCCGTATGAAGTCTACCGTAACTGTGACATGCCATCGAACTTGCAGCACCTCAATATTTTTGGCAGAGACTGGAGACAGCCTCAGGGGGATGATGGTGCACCATAGTTGTTGGCTATTACATTATGATTCTTGTCTCGTGAGCCTCAGACTCCGTATTGTAATAAATAAATAAATAAATAAATAAATAAATAAATAAATAAATAAATAAAATCTATACTTCGGTCAGAATTGAAAAAAGCCGGAACGTATTTCTGTGACGATCATTCCCAGAATTAGAAATAGATACATTTTTAAAAAAATCTGTCATGTGTGTCGTGTGTGTGTCTTTATGCGTGCACGCGAATCACCAGAAAATGCTGAATATAATTTAAATGAAAATCGATATTGAAGGTCAAAAGAGAAGGTACTACAATGACATTGAAAATCCACAGCCTGTTTCCGGTCATTCGACTGGGTCAGGAATGGAATAAATGAAGCCCCCCGTCTAGCGGCGAGGATAGGATTATGCCGGCTGGCGAAGCCTGTCGCACTCCTCTGGGACTATGATTAATGACTGACAGACGAAATGAAATGTTAATGGAGAGTGTTGCTGGAATGAAAGGTGACAGAAAAAAAAAACGGAGTACCCGGAGAAAAACCCGTCCTGTCTCCACTTTGTCTAGCACAAATCTCACATGGAATGACCGAGTTTTGAACCACAGAATCCAGCTGAGAGAGGGCGGCGCGCTGCCGCCTGAGCCACGGAGGATTAAGGTTATATAATCTGGGGTATAAATAATTGATTCACGCTGGATGAAATAACAGTTTAGGAGAAGGTCTAAAAAATAATCCTCAAATATTTCCGTTAACACTGATGCTACCGAGAAAGCCTACAGAAAAGTGGTGTAGAAAATTTCTGATCTTATGAACACTGTAAATTGATTATGTGATGAATAAAAGACTAAAAACCAAACCCCACGGCACTTAACGCCCTTGAAAGGGCTGGTGCCCTGCCCAGCGATCGCTGCTCACCCCGAAGGCCTGCAGATTACGAGGGGCCGTGTGGTCAACACGACGCATCCTCTCGGCCGTTATTCTGGGCTTTCGAGACCGGGACCGCCATATCACCATCAGATAGTTCCTCAATTCTAATCACGTAGGCTGAGTGGACCTCGAACCAGCCCTCAGGTAGAGAGAAAAATTCCTGTCCTGGCCGGGAATCGAACACGGAGCCTCCGGGCGAGAGGCAGGCACGCTACCCCTACACCACGGGGCCGGCATGCGATGAATACTAAGGGAAATATTAACGATTTTAGTTTGTATTTTCTTTTGTGTGCTGTTATTATTATTATTATTATTATTATTATTATTATTATTATTATTATTATTATTATAGTCCGACTCGTTGGCAGAATGGTCAGCGTACTGGCCTTCGGTTCAGAGGGTCCCGGGTTAGATTTCCGGCCGGGTCGGGGATTTTAACCTTAATTGGTTAATTCCAATGGCTCGGGGGCTGGGTGTGTGTGGCGTATTCAACATTAGAAATCATCCTAGGTAGGGCCCTCATCTTCAGAGACATGCAGGTCGCCTAATAGGCCGTCTACTAGAAAAAGACCTGCACCACCGCAATTATATAATAATAATAATAATAGTAATAATAATAATAATAATAATAATCTTATCGAAGAATCGTTTGTAACAGAGAGAACGAATAGCAAATTCTAATAGTCTATGCCTCATAGTCTGGCTTCTTGGCTGAATAGTCAGTGTAGTAACCTTCGGTTCAGAAGGCCCCCGGTTCATTCGCTGGCCGGGTCGGAAATTTCAACTTTAAATGGTTATTTCCTCAGGGACTTGGTGCTTGTACTGTCCCCAACATTCCTGCAACTCACACACCTCCAGTACAAAAATACGCAGTTCCAATACAAGACGGATGACAACCACCTTCGTTGGAGTGTCTGCCTTACAAGGGCTGCACCAGGCGAGCCGAACATGCCCTCGGACTCACCCGGCATTAAAAGCCGTACGATAAATAAATATGCCTCATACATCTTTATCGCAATAGCAAGGTCACTGTTCCGATACTTGAATGCATTGTCTGTCGCAAAGTGGGTTGTGAGCCTTACGCGCGATCTAGGGGAGTTACCTCGCCGAGTGGAACTGTTTTCTCTGAATTTCGGCAGAGAGGAGTTGGGGAGTTAAATAATATTATTTTATATCTTATCATTCTTCTAGATCACACACATTCTGTGAACTACTGGTATTTGTTATAATGGTCCATCACAGTAGTTGTTATTCGTTCAAATTTTCGGTGCGAATTGCATATAAAAATCTACAGCACACGTCAATAGACTGTTTAGCACTTAATTGAAAGGCCATGAAACGCACTAAACTGAATAATAATAATAATAATAATAATAATAATAATAATAATAATAATAATAATAATAATAATAATAATAATAATAATAATAATAATAATGCTGTTGGGTTAACCTCCCGTTAACTACTTGTACTATCTTCGGGGACGCTAAGGTGCCGCAAATTTGTCCATCAGGAGTTCGTTTACGTGGCAGTAAGATTTAAAAAACACTTACGGTACACGATAACTCCAAAAATGCATACTGTATATACTGTACATTTCAAACGACTGGCAGATAAGAGAAGGAAACATAACTTTCAGTTAGCAAATACACAGAACTGTGTATGAAGCGATCATAAGATGTCTACGAATTTCACTAGCTGGCGAATGGAATTATGGCTGTATACTTAGTAACCACGCTATACGCTGTAAGGAAGCTTATCGTACACTTACCGTGTTGTTATTATAATACCGTTTTGTAGATGCGTATATACTGTACTATGAATTGCTTCGTTGTGTTATTATTATTATTATTAGATTGAAACCAAACTAATTCTCGAGTTTATGGATTTAGCCCAAATAAGGTGTGCTTAAAGGCACTGAACAGGTCGTACGTAGAAACTGCAGTTTTAAGTGACCGAGCGAGTTGGCCGTGCGGTTTGAGTCGCGCAGCTGTCAGCTTGCATTCGGGAGATAGTGGGTTCGAACCCCACTATCGTCAGTTCCGAAGATAGTTTTCCGTTGTTTCCCATTTTCAGACCACGCAAATACTGGGACTATACCTTGATTGAGGCCACGGACGCCCCTTCCCACTCCTAGCCCTTTCCTATCCCAACGTCGCCATAAACTTATCTGTGCCGGGCTAAGTGGCTCAGACGGTTGAGGTGCAGGCCTTCTGACAGGTTCGATCCTGGCTCAGTCCGGTGGTATTTGAAGGTGGTCAGATACGTAAGCCTCGTGTCGGTAGTTTTAATGGCACTTAAAAGAACTCCTGAGGAATTGAATTCCGGCACCTCGGCGTCTCCGAAAACCGTAAAAGTAGTTAGTGGGATGTGAAAACAAATTGTGAAACAAAACAAGTTTTAAGTGATCTGCCTCGCCGTTCACACAACGTGCTAAACAAGTTACTATGTGACTGGGTTAGTGAGAGAGGTACTGGCCATTCGGTGTGAAGGATGTAAACTGAGGCGCGATTGAATTTCGTGGGGAGAAGGTGGCGGTGGTGGGGATAGTGACTTGTCGAGCGCGCAAACCAGTCCGGCTGGAATATAATGAGATGGTTCTGACATGCAGACCTTGGGAATAGCCGTTCTTAGCCGAGAGCTTTATACCACACTCAAATATTTGAACATCCGTCGCACTGCCCACAACTTTGTGCTAACTGAAGCTGCTTACTTTACGTCCCGCGTCTGGAGAACACCAGTCATTACATCCCTTTACAAACTTCGCAAACTTTTATCGGCTGGTAAGAGGGTGAAGTGGAGTTTTGCCGACCAGTGAGAAACAATTGATTAGCCGTTGTTCATCTGACGTAGAAAAACTACAGTACCGACCAAGAGTTTAGGATCACGGAAAAATCATGAATATCATCTACAAGGTAAAATTATGCAACTAGACCTCAGTAATTTTCTTTCCGAGCTCTTACATCTAATAGAACGTATATCGCTTTATTTCATTGAGTTAGTACAAGGGTTATGTAGACCAAAGGTATCCACGAAATGTCACTGTAATATTTGGAACATAATGATTGCTTTTACACCAATAAAGTGAAAATCCGCGGTAAATTACGAAATACGGTCATTACTAGAGAAATATGTATACGTACTTACGGGCCGTAGACAGGACTCCTTTATGTTGTATTCCGCTGCTCGTTCCGTCTTTTGTTTCTTTCTTGAGGTCCAGGGCTAGCAATGATGAATGGGAATGCTATGTCTGTGAATTGTCATTATGACTAGCGCGGGCAGTTTAAACAGCAAAATAGCGTGATCACTGGACCAATCATTTAAGGCGCAAAACGAATGAGCAACATGAAGAAAATGACACCTAATTAATTCAAACAACTTCAGTGAGCAAAGACATCACACACGAAAGTGTTAGAAAAAAAAGACACATGCGGAAGCGCTGCGACGTACCAGAAGAAATAGTTGTGAGGCAGTAAAGTATGTATCCATATTCCCTGCAAGTAAAATATTTGGTACTTTTTCTTATTTTACAGCAGATCTTATACTTTATTTGAGTAAAATGAATTATTATATTCCATTTGGGACAAATATTACAGTGACCTATAATGTACTGTATACTCTAATTGATTGCAAGTATTACAATCAGTATGACGTCATCGGGCGATCCAATATCGCCTCCATCTTGAGGTTGTGAAATCGCCGTGCAGCGCGGCCAACAATTAGTGTAGCTGTGGACTCCTCGTGTTAGCACGTCGTGTGAGGTGTCAGGGACGTGACCAGTCTTTAGGCAAATAATGGATAGGAAGAACTTCGTGACGTACGAGGTATTGTTTCTTCACCGACGACATGAAACATTTTAAGCTATAATGTTTTGAAGTGTTTCATGAAATGCGTTTCTTCTCCTTTTTTCGCTGGAGATCCCCAAGCCCCCAATTGAAAGACGTTTCAGTTCAAAAATGCACTAATGACTTGCAAATAATTGAAGTAAAAAGGATTTAGGGGAAGTCCGTGTAATTTGGACCACTTAAATTTAAACGTCCATAACTCTATTGACCTTAATGAAAATTTCTCGTATTTTATACACGATAATTAGTACAATGTATCAGATGATTTGGTGATAATGATAATAAATGTTAATATTATCTTTAGGATATGTTTAAAAGTAATATTTATTCTAAAACGGTGGCGTGTAACTTGGACTAGGTGATCGTGTAATTTGGACTGGTAAATAGAAACACGTATGTGTTATTTAATGGATTTATTATGAAACACTAAGCAATAAAATAGGACACTATGAATTGTGGTCATCACTTTCGGCATGTAGGACATGCTAAAGCAATTTGTCCTGAATTTTGGCGAAGTTTCTATGAGCCCACTTTTTTCAACTATTGCACTGAATTCAACCATCATAATACTTATCACCTACAATGTCGTCATATTGCTCTTCAGTTGTAATCACGTAGGCTAAGTAGACCTCGAACCAGCCCTCAGATCCAGGTAAAAGTCACTGACATGGTCGGGAATAGAACCCGGGGCCTGCAGTTAAGAGGCAGACACGCTACCCCCACACCGTGGGACCGGCCTCAAATTATAAAACAGGTTTTTTTTAGAACCACCAGTAAAACTACGAAAAAACTTAATTATTAGAATTGTTTCAACGGTCCAAATTACACATTCTCGTACAGCCCAAATTACATGGCATGCAAGGGTTTAATAAAAAAATTAAAGAATATGCCAGGTATAAGCTTACAAGGAATAGGGCCTATGTGCAACTTCCAGGAAGAAATCTACCGTCGGTTGTCTTGCTACCTTGCCTCAGATAGGGGGTGACCAAAGTTACAAATACTTGCAAATATTATCGGTCGAAATTACACGCAGGTCCAAATTACACGGACTTCCCCTACGTTCATTGATTAAATGTCTTCAAAAATATCATTCTGACTTCAATTTTTAAATTTGTTTTAGATGTCCCCGCCCTCCGCTCTGTCCAGACTGCTCGGATTTGCAACCCCCACCTCCCTTCTTGCAAGTAATTCTGCCGGCATCCAGACATAGGAACTGTATAGCTCTTCATTCCGTGAGTGATGTTTTAATGTGATATAACACCTTTCCAACAACAGTCAGTGCAGGGATATCGTGCTACTTGTAGGATATCCGAATCCTTATAGGAAGTGAAGTTGTGGATGTGACTTCGCGGTTAGGCAATGTTGGAAAGTTGCTGCACAAATAACTACTTGCGAAACACGATTTCTTAGTAAATGGTACCACAGTTAGATGCAAATAAATAATGAACAGTAATCTAGTCATTCAGCAAAGGAATTCCAAGTTACGTAAAGGGCACGCGCCAGAGACGAATTATTTTTTTCCTCTTTCATTTTCATGTACAGTCTTTCAGAAAACGAATAAGTGCATGGTATTGTATAAATTCCTTGCGGGCACACTTTTCTCAAAAAAACAATATTGAGCCTATAGCATGTGTTTTTTAAAACTTGCTTTACGTCCCATCGATACAGATAGGTTTTATGGCGATGATGGGATAGGAAAGTGCTAGGAGCGGGGAGCAAGCGGCCCTGACCTTAATTAAGGTACATCACCAGCATTCTCCTGGTGTGAAAATGGAAACCACGGAAAACCATTTTCTGTTTTTAAAAATTTTGTTTTTACAATTGGCTTTACGTCACACCAACAGGAAAGGGCTAGGAGTGGGAAGGAAGCGGTCGTGGCCTTAATTAAGGTAAATCCATCTTCAGGGCTGCCGACAGTAGGATTCGAACCCACTATCTCCCGAATGCAAGCTGACATCTATGTGCCCCAAATCACACGGCCCTGTATTGAACTTATAGATATAATGTTCGTTGCATCTATCCACATGGTTTATATTCACGAGGGGGGTGAATTATATTTTTACGACTATTTACCTCTCTCGTTGAATATTGAACAATCCAATTTCCAATCCATGTCAGTCGACTACCACTGAGCTATTATCAAAATGAGATATCGCACCTGACAGGAAATTTTCGAAGATGATTCACAATTCTTTCCGAGTTATAAGCTACCGCGTTGTATTCACAAGGCAGTGAATAAATCAGGGCCTCCGTGGCTCAAGTGGCAGCCCACCGGCTTCTCACCACTGGGTTCCGTGGTTCAAATCCCCGTCACTCCATGTGAGATTTGTGCTGGACAAAGTGGAGGCGGGACAGGCTTTTCTCCGGGCACTCCGGTTTTCCCTGTCATTTTTCATTCCAGCAACACTCTCCAATATCATTTCATTTCATCTGTCAGTCATTAATCATTGCTCCAGAGTGCGACAGGCTTCGGCAGCCGGCATAGTTCCTATCCTCTCCGCTAGTTGGGGGCTTCATTCATTCCATTCCTGACCCGGTCGAATGACTGGAAACAGGTGGTGGATTTTCTTCAGTGAATAAATCAAATATGGCGGCAATTCTAAAGAGATGTGCAGAAGCGACGTTATCACATTGGTATGCAACAAATTCAATTAAATAATATTATATAAAATACCTACCGTATGTTATTTTCACTTTATTTCGTCCTTGCGTCTGCGAAAACCGTTATGTGAAATATTTCAGCTTAGAACTTCGGCCGGTAAGGTTCTGTTATCTAAGGTGGCTGAGCGAATAATATCAAAGAATTTTCGCTCTTGTTGACATATGTGTTGCGGGTCAGTATTTCTCTCAAATCATTATGGCATAGCGGTTTCCGCAGGCGCAACGACATATTACTGTGTACTGTATTTAAACAATTAATTCAGTTAATAGTCTTACCAAATTACAACTCGCGACGTAAAACAAGTAGCAAAAAAATATTGCAACTCGTGGTTTCATATTGCTCAGATAATTGAGCGATTGACTATGGGATACATTGGGTTCTAACCCTACTATCCATATTTTCCCCCATGTTCACATCAGGCTGTGCATTAATTAAGGCCACGGTCACTTCCTTCCCAGTCCTAGCCTTTTCCTATCCCATCGTCGCCCTAAGGCTTGCCTGTAATGGTGCGGCGTATACCTGCTTCAGAATCGCGCTACATTGCATGCCCATTGCAGCAACGCCCTCAAACAGAAACGTTTTGATCACGCCGTATAGTAGAACATTTCAAATACTTGGGAATCGAACTGACAGAAAATGGAAGACGGGATAAGGAATTTTTTTTATGCTAGGGGTTTTACGTCGCACCGACACAGATAGGTCTTATGGCGACGATGGGATAGGAATGGCCTAGGAGTTGGAAGGAAGCGGCCGTGGCCTTAATTAAGGTACAGCCCCAGCATTTGCCTGGTGTGAAAATGGGAAACCACGGAAAACCATCTTCAGGGCTGCCGATAGTGGGATTCGAACCTACTATCTCCCGGATGCAAGCTCACAGCCGCGCGCCTCTACGCGCATGGCCAACTCGCCCGGTGATAAGGAAATCAGTAGAAGGATACGGCTAAGTAGTGCCTTTTACCACCAGGTACGGAGATTAGTGTGGAATAAAGATGTGCCAATGAAGGCTAAGGACGTACCGTACAAGGGATATTACTTACCAATAATGACATGGGCAGCTGAAATGAAATTCTTAAGGAGTATGGTGCAGAAGACAAGAAGGGATTGAGTGAGAAATGAGGACATATAGAAAGAGCTAACTGCGCAAAAACAAAATGGCATGACAACCTGAAGAAGAAAAAAACCAGATTTAGGTGGTTTTGGACATGTAAAGCGGATGAAAGAAGAGACTGCCAAGACAAGCGCTGAACAGACAGAATGATAACAGGGAAGAGAGGGGACGAGGGAGACCAAGATTACGATGGATTGACTATGAAAAACAGCATAGGACAACGGGTTGGATCACAGTGCTGGATAGGGAATGGTAAGAGACCGACAAAGTGGAGGGGAACCATATTTCCCCCCACCCGGTGTCAGCTGGGAAAGGAGAAATGATGATGGTGATGATGATGATGAGGAGGATATAAGGCCACCAACCTCGGCCGGGATCGAACCCGGCATCTTGGGAGTAGAACAACAACAACAACAACAACAACAACAACAACATCAACAACAACTAACAGATTGCACACTCGAGTTCGGCTGAATGTAATATAAAATGTACTGCTGTGTATAATGCTGTAATCGTCATTGAGCGTCTCGAACAGCCACAGCCTTCACTGAGCTGTATACAGCACGAGAGACTGGGAGCTTTTTCTCATTTCCTGGAATATCTCTTTCATTGAAGGACTTCATGTACAAAGCACTCAGCCATTCAGGAGCCTCGCTCTCAAAAAGGAAAAGAATACGTTGTTTCTAACTGTTATGGAAAGCATATGCTTTGAATGTGATTCTGAAGAACGTCAAAAGAATACCTACATTGAATACAAAATCGAAAAAGTGGCAAGTGATATTTAAACGGAGTTGTGTAGAAAATAACAACTGTCTACATATATGTGGTGAAGATGTTCGAAACGATTTATTATTCAATCTTAGACTAATGCTTCTACACATTCTCATAAATAAACGGCGAATTGAGTCTTCAAATCTGTGAGCCTACCATGCCCATTCCTCGTAACAATATCGGAAAAGATATATGACGTAACTGATGCTGTCATCATTTCCGTCTTTGTACGAGCTGTAAGCATTCATCCAAGAAATTCAAATCAAAATATTCTACTCGTTGTTTGGAGAGATTTGCATATCCATCACTTGCGGTTGGTGGAAAATTATTTCTCTTTCCATAATTTTCATCGTTATCAGTATCACAATTGCTAGCCCAGAGGGACAGAGATAACATGCCTCCCTCTCACCGGGAAGCTCCAGGTTTGGTTTCTAGCGAGTTCAAGATTTTACGAGAGCGAGTCAAATGAACATTTTTACATTTTTTCAATTTATTTTACTGACCGAAAATGGTACACAGCTGGATCATTTCCCTACGTTACGATGAAACCGTGTCCTACAGCGTTTATAAAGTGCACGGATTCCTCTAGAACAGTGGTTCGCAGACTTTATGTACCACATCCCCCTTCTGGAACATACAATTGCTTGTGCCCCCTATGTTCTTCGTTCGCAGTACTGGTACTGTTAACAACAGCAACAACAAAAGGCATGCAATCTCTTCTCTTTGGGCCTATCTATCTAATTAATATTATTCAACGAATGTATATTTATGCACAAGTTAATAGTAAAAAAATAATGATACACATAACAAAGAAAAGAGTAAATTCAGAACTTTCACTTACAGTAAAACTAAATTATATCCTTAAAACTGACAGAGGTGCGACGTAAAGCCCCTAGCAAAAAAAAAAAAAAAAAAAAAAAGAAAGACTGACCGAGTAAGTGGCTGCGCGGTTTGGATCACGTAGCTATTAGCTTGCATTCCGGAGATGTGGGTTCGAACCCTACTGCCAGCGGCCCTGAAGATGGTTTTCCGTGGTTTCCCATTTTCACATGAGGCAACTGCTATAAGACCTGTATGTGTTTGTGTGACGTAAAGCAAATTGTAAAAATTTTGTCCTTAAAGTAAGTTACATGAAATTTCAACAGTTTAATTCTGTTTTGTATTACTCAAAGGTACCGAAGCTATCACAATACAACAAACTCAGAAATATGCTCATGGACTGAAATCTAGGGATGAACAAATGGTTCATTTTACTGAGAATATAAGAATAACCGTAACAATAACTGTTCACTAAAGAAGTGAATGTAACATGTGAAATTTCGATCATAGCCTTGAATTACACTCTGCTTCCCATTGTTGGGGACCGCTGCTTTAGAAGGGAAAAGCCCTTGGTTATTTGCGCAGCCAACAGCCCCTTGTGCATCGCTATCTCCATCTGAAGGGAATGTCCTTCTACTAGTGCTCCTTGTCTGACTCAAACATCCGGTTGTTACTAGGGGGCATGTCTGGTGAATATGGTGGATGTTGTCTTGGATGGTCACAAGTGTTGCATGGCCAATGTGGGGCCGAGCACTGTCACATTGCGGCTGTGACAAACATGCATCACCAGACGTATTCGTCATTCGTCGACGAATTTTATAGGCCTCTCACTTTCACTATTCAGAAACTGGATAACAGATCGCTTTTCTTTCCTGAATGTCTAAAGTGGCGGCCATTGTTACACAGGTACTGTATGTTTGTCGGCACGGTGCTGCCACCTACGTGATATTCTTTAAAGTCTTTGTAAGACTACTGCCAACGGGCAAAGCCGTGGATCGACATTTTTATTTCTAACATAAATATGTCTTATGGCTGGGGATCACTGAAAATGTGAGTTACGGAAGTTGGTGTGACGGTAGTATAACCGAGCAACCGTGCAGGCTATGTCTTATAGCTGGTGGTCATCTGAAATTAGCACCCGTTGGCCATGCCCGAGATCATTTGGTTTTCGCAAAGGGAAAAGTGGCTTATTTTTTATTTTGAGTTTCTCATTTGACTCGCTCTCGTAATTCTGGACCGAGCGCTGGAACGTGCTTCGCTCAACTTTGCAGGACCAGCTGAGTAGTAGTCTGATATGAAAGGTAGTGGTCTAGGTCACGAAAACCAAGATAAGCTTTTGAATAAAATGAGTAATATTGAGTGTGAGTGTTTTGCATATTGCTCTGTCTTACGCCCGAGCCCTTCAAAACTAATGTGAAGAAATTCCATCTCTATCCACAAATTAGGCCGCTTATTTTTCGGTGGATTTTCAGAGTCGATTTTCAGATAATGGTGTTATAATTAGTATTTAATAGTATTCAGTGATTTATTAAATACACTGTAGTTGAAGGAACTTCAAACACATGTATGTTGTTTTGCAACTTCTGAAAGACTTTCTCCTAAAGAAAACTGCTATTTTTATGAGCTGCTTCTTTCTTGTTAGGCGATTTGTTAACTGTTCGGGATCTTTGTGAAGAGGCGATGGTTGTTTACATTATGGAAGTGGGGCAAGTGGCCTGATGACAGCCAATACTTCAGTTTCGACAGAACCGCGGCGGGCGCCAGGCGGACAAGTCTCTGGAAAACTACTGTGACCCAGCGTTTCTACCCATTAGTCATTATACTTCCCTTGGAAGTACAGTACATCCCACCGACTTCTAATCAATATTATGGCGTCTGCTGCCCTAAGTGAGTCACTTGCTATGAAAAGAATCTGTAAGATAACGGCGAATAAAATATGTTTTGTGACGTCAAGTGGCTCAGACAGTGGCGTCGCTGACATTCTAAGCGTAAGATGGCAGCTTCGATCCCTGTTTCCAAGGGAACTGTTTGGGTTGGACCACATCAATCAAATGAAATGGCGTATGGCTTTTAGTGCCGGAAGTGCCCGAGGACAAGTTCGGCTCACCAGGTGCAGGTCTTTCGATTTGACTCCCGTAGGCGACCTGCGCGTCGTAATGAGGATGAAATGATGATGAAGAAGACGCATACACCCAGCCCCCGAGGCAGCGGAATTAACCAATGATGGTTAAAATTTCCAACCCTTTGTGGAATCGAACCCGGGACCCCTGCCAGCACGTCAACCATTCAGCCATGGAGTCGGACACCAGACCGATGATCCACCAAACTCATTATAAACTTAATATAATTGTCATTCTGCAGTAAAATAAGACGGCCAGTATCCAGTATTCGGGAGATAGTAGGTTCGAACCCCACTGTCGGCAGCCCTGAATATGGTTTTCCGTGGTTTCCCATTTTCACACCAGGCAAATGCTGGGGCTGTACCTTAATTAAGGCCACGGCCGCTTCCTTCCCACTCCTAGCCCTTCCCTGTCCCATCGTCGCCATAAAACCTATCTGTGTCGGTGCGACGTAAAACAACTAGCAAAAAAAAAAACAGAAAAAAACAAAAAACAAAACATGACCGGGCGAGTTGGACGTGCGGCTAGGGGCGCGTAGCTGTGAGGTTGCATCCGGGCGATAATGGGTTCGAACCCCAGTGTCGGTAGCCCTGAAGATGGTTTTCCCTGGTTTCCCATTTTCACACCAGGCAAATGCTGCGGATGTGCCTTAATTCAGGCCACGACCGCCGCTTCCTTCCCACTCCTAGCCCTTTCCTATCCCATCGTCGCCATAACACCTCTTTATGTCGGTGCGACGTAAAGCAAAGTATAAAAATTAAAAGATTAAAATAACAAGATCCACGTACTTAAATGAGGATATTTAGTTGTTTTAGTAAGGAGTTCTCTCTGCATGAAGGAGCGATACCAAATGAATCGAGAGTTGCAAAAGATAAAAAATGATACAAATATAAAGGGTGATAAACGTACAGCTTGTAAGCTCTGGGAAAACATTGCGGTTATATAAGACGCGTTTGTGAAATTACAAACCAGTTTGATAGAAGTCAGATCGGGTTTAGGAAAGATATTACATACGCACTATAAAAACAAACATTTTTGGCCCATTTTATAAATACATCACGATGTCACCTTTCCTGTGCAGAGTGGCGTACGGGTAAAGTTATTTATTCATTTACGCTACTGCGGCACGTAAAGCCAATACCATCGGTTTTCCTTTTAAAGTGATTTTTAGTACAGGCCTAAGCAAGTAAAGAAATGAAGTAATTACTGTATAAACTGTGCGTGCATAAGATGGTGCACTTTAAACTGATATTTCTTTGGAATAAACGTCTTAACAAATCATGCAATGCATTTGACAGAATACTCAGAATTAATTTGTGAGATATCAAACGTCGTGCCTTATTCCTAAGGATCAGATTTTTTTTTTAAAATTTGACCTAGCATTCTCAGCCAACCACTGGATACAAGAAATTTCGTAGATCCTCAGTTCTGTTGAACTGACGGTAATGGTAAAGTGAATTCGCTATAACTTACTTTTATTGGGTTATGGCCTTTAGTCCCGGATGTGTCATAGGACATGTTTGACTCCCCTGGTTCAGGTCTTTTTATTTGACGGAACTAACCAATGATGGTTAAAATTTCCGACCCTGCGGGGAATCGAAGCCGGGACCCCTGTGACCAAAAGCCAGCACGTTAACCATTCAGCCATGGAGTCAAACACTGACCAGTGAACAGCGATCACACAACTCCGAAGAAAGCCAGCACTACTGCTGTTCAACTCCCATTCGCTTGTCAGCGGCCAGGTTCCTTTTTATATCCCTGCTGATGAAGTACTGGAATTTTCGCGATGCGGCCGGGAAAGGAACATTCTCGTTTCGCCTTCGGGAATATCCAAGAGAAACTAGACTGAGAGAACAATAAAGGGAGAGAGGCTGCCACCGAGTCCTCAGCTGGGAGCTCCCAACTGACTCAATAGTTCCTTGCAGGAAATACTGCAGTGAGCTACAGACCGCGGGCTGACGCGTAACAGTTTTTTTGTTTTCTTTTTACAAATTGCTTTACGTCGCACAGACAGATAGGCGACGATGGGATAGGAAAGAGCTAGGAGTGGGAAGGAGCAGCCGTGGCCTCAATTAAAGTACAGCCCACAAGTCGCCACAACTGGTCCGTGGTCCGACAGCTTTGCACTCCGACTGACCAACCGAGCCGAGGAGGGGTGCCACGGCTCTACCGTGGCTCTACGCCTCTGTATTCGGGAGATGGAGAAGGGCTTGTCTCCACCGTCCGCTGTCCTGAGAATAGTTTTCCGTGGTTTTCCATTCTCCTGCACTAAGGCGAATGCCGGGACAATTCCTAGTATAGGCCATGGCCGCCAATCCTCTCACCTTCTCCTCACAACCTCTTTTCCGATAAAAATCAACTGGTCAACCGTCTAGGACGCCCGCCTCATCCTTCAGGGGAGGAATGAAAACATTTAGTAGTAGTAGTTGTAATCGTAATTAATTGTGTTATTGTTCACTAGTTAAACATCTTTTCCATTAATTACTGTAATTGATTACCATGATATTTAAAATAAATTCTGTAAAATATTTAAAAATATGTGACTGGTTATGTGCAAGAGACGGCCAAGAGCCACTTTATGAATATATAAATAAATGAATAAATGTGACAAAAAAATCTCACCCCTGTGAATCCATGTGGAAAATGCTCAAATATATTTATTTATTTATTTATTTATTTGTCTCTTTGAAAGTACATAGGCAGTAGGCGCAATACAGTACCTTCTTAATGCACCAATACTTATAATACATGAAATGAAAACCTACAACCTGTTTTCCAGCCAATGACCGTGTCACCGATGGGATGAATGAAGCCCCCAACTTGCGGCGAGGATAGGAATTGTGCCGGCTGCCGAGACCTGTCGCATTCCTCTGGGGCAATGATTAATGAATGACAGATGTAATGAAATGATATTGGAGTGTTGCTGGAATGAAAGGTGACAGAGAAAACCGGAGTACCCGGAGAAAAACCTATCGTGCCTCCGGTTTGTCCAGCACAAATCTTACAAGGAGTGACCGGGATTTGAACCACGGTATCCAGCGCTGAGAGGCCGGCGCGCTGTCCCCTGAGCCACAGAGGCTCTTACTTATAATACATAAGTAAAAATAAATACAAAATAGAAAGTGCCGGGCTGAGTGGCTCAGACGGTTGAGGCGCTGGACTTCTGACTCCAACTTGGCAGGTTCGATCCTGGCTCAGTCCGGTGGTATTTGAAGGTGCTCAAATACGACAGCCTCGTGTCGGTAGATTTACTGGCACGTAAAAGAACTCCTGCGGGACTAAATTCCGGCACCTCGGCGTCTCCGAAAACCGTAAAAGAGTAGTTAGTAGGACGTAAAGCACTTAACATTATTATTGTTAAAATAGAAAGCAATCAAAAGAAAGACAAGGAAGAAGAATGGTAAGGTAAGGATTATTCTGCCTGAAGGCAGGTCCGAACCTCCGCAGACGTGTTTCTGAGCCGGAGTTTACGTGCGGTAGAGTGGCCAGTTCCTTTCCGCTCCTCCATTCCCTTACCCCCCACCAACAGCGCGTGGCAACCCATCCAACTCCTGACCACGCCCAATGTTGCTTAACTTCGGAGATCTCACGGGATCCGGTGTTTCAACACGGCTACGGCTGTTGGATGAAGAAGAATGAAAATAAGAAAATACATATAGAGGGAAAATCATGATCTAAAGTACATCAATGATATTTCTATACCATGAGAATACAGAAACTAAAACAAGATATAACTAAAGTAATAATTGACTATAACAAGACATAATTTAAGGAACGCCGATTATTGAAAATGTCTTAATTTATAAATTAGAAACACAGGCCTTTAAACGTGTATTAATGACAGTGTGTGAGAATCTAAAAATAAATCTATTCCTTCAGCAAATGTGTTGTAAAAACGTAGCATTTTAATAAATGGTGAATTCAAGTGATGGGATGTTCTGGATCTTTGAACGTGAAATACTGTGCTCTTCCGAGCTCTAACTAATGGAACATGAAAGGAGATAATTAATTAAATTTATTGTTTACAATTTTTGTTAAACGTTTTTAGCGAGATAATAATTCTTCTATTACGCAATGACGTGAGGTTAAAGTTACTTCTTAAATACCATGTTCATGTATCAAAAGGACAAAACTGCATCCGGGAGATAGTGGTTTCGAATCCCACTGTCGGCAGCCCTGAAGATGGTTTTCCGTGGTTTCCCATTTCCACAACAGGCAAATGCTGGGGCTGTACCTTAAGGCCACGGCCACTTCCTTCCAATTTCTAGGCCTTCCCTATTCCACCGTCGCCATAAGACCTATCTGTGCCGGTGCGACGTAAAGCACATAGCAGCAAAAGGGCAAAATACGTATATGTTTTATAATACCGATACCCCGTACGGCAAAAACTTCTTTTGAAAAACTTCAATAGGATGTATTTGTTCCTTTGAGCGCGGGTCCCAAATTACGGATGATTATTCTAATTTACTCGTAAGAAGGCTAGTGAATAACTAAAGAACTATTGGTGATTGAGTTAATAATTTAGAACTCCTTATTATAAACCCGAGCATACGGTTGGCATCTTTCGTTATTGTTGTGATGTGGGCGTTGAAGTTAATTTTTCATCAAATATTACTCTCTTTCTAATGTAGAAACTTTTATATAGTTGAGTATCGGTAGTTCATATTTTCTCTGGGTGGAGTTTGAGAAGCCGGCCCCGCGGTATAGGGGTGGCGTGCCTGCCTATTTCTCGGAGGCCCCGGGTTCGATTCCCGGCCAGGTCAGGGATTTTTACCTGGATCTGAGGGCTGGTTCGACGTCCACTCAGCCTACGTGATTACAATTGAGGAGCTATCTGACGGTGAGATGGCGGCCCCGGTCTAGAAAGCCAAGAATAACGGTCGAGAGGATTCGTCGTGCTGACCATATGACACCTCGTAATCTGCAGGCCTTTAGGCTGAGCAGCGGTCGCTTGGTAGGCCATGGCCCTTCGGGGCTGTTGCACCAGGGGGTTTGGTTTGGTTTGGTTTGGATTCTAAGAACTTGGAAATGGTTTGGATGACATGCATTACTGAGCATTGAAATTGCACTCGTGAGTTTTGCCGAAACGACATTCATTGAAACAATTCATTTGTTATACCATTTGAGACGTTAGCGTGAAATTCTGGCTAAATAACTTACGATATTTCAATAGGCCTAACTGCGAGTTCTAAGGTTAGGCCCATGTTGTAAATGTAATTCCTCAAGTGTACGCCTCCTGCGGCTCAAACTGGATGAGCCATTAGCATACTGTCACTGTCCCGTGTACCGTCCACCACCTCTCGTTCGTTACATAACATCATGCTCACACAGTGTATTTTATACACATCTCCCGCTCAGGCTTGTGATCGCACAACTTTCTATCACATTCCTTCACCGCTTCTCTTCCACTTTATTTACCTTCAGCAGTGCTATTCAAACATTTTCGTTGGCGTACCCCCAAAATCCAATTGTTTTACCTTCATTCCCCCGAAGTACGCGTATATTGCGATTATACCAGAAATAAAAAATGGTTGTTGCTGGTTACTAATAATATTAACTATAATAATTATCATCATCATCATCATCATCTTTCGCAGTTTATCCCGCTTCATCAGGGTCCCAGCATGCACTGAGGCATGAAAGAGTTCGGGACGTGGTTTTGAGATCTGCACAAACAACGCGAGACGCGGAGCGAAACCTACAATTATTCCGCGGTCGCGCTGCGAAGTTCGTCCTTGTCTTCACACCGGAGCGGGAAACAGTAGCTGAAATTGACTCCTCTGATGAGAAAGTGCTTCTGCTTCTAGCAGTTCTAGTTGCTGAAGACGAGCACTCGCTGTAGCTTTCGCTGATCATGAGAAATCTGCGGAGTACTTTGGCATGCATAACAACAGTGTACAGATACTCGTAGTTTTAGCATACACCTTACATGTAGCTGGAAGTTTACGAACGGAGAAATGTGTGGGGAAAAAAAACACCTCACAAACATAATGATAATTACAGAATTGATACTTACCAGGTACATACAGTTCTTTTCGTATTTCATCCCACAACATATATTTCTTTCTTATAATGTTCATTACTCACCGAAAACAGAGGAGTTCGAACCCACTATCTTCCGAATGCAAGGTCATAGCTACGTGATCCAAACGACGCGGCCACTTGCTCGGTAGGATCTTATTTGATATGGCACAGTGGGCAGAATTAGACCTGGTGGTGGTGGTGGGTGATTATTGTTTTAAGAGGAAGTACAACTGCACAACCATCCTCTATTTAAACCTAATCAGAAACAAAATGAAAGAGGTCCGATACTTCGAGAAATGAAGGTATCGGCAAAAGAAAGGGGAGGGCCATGAATGGCGTGAAAATAAAATATCCCTAGAGCCCGTAATCCTAGTACCATCGAGGTCGGAAAAGAACAAGTGTTGATCAAGGGAGTTCGGATAGGATAGATGAACTAACAGAAATAGGCATAAAATAAAAAGGAAAGTTTCAAAATCTGAGGAAAAATTTCTGAAGAGTCTGTCAAAAACTGTCAAAAAGCGTCGTTAGTAAAGTCGTCGATGAAATTCGCGGGAAGTTAGAATACACAACTGACGGAAACAGGCCGCCCTCTCCTACATACATGCATTATCATTATAGACTGTTATGCCTTTCAGCGTTCAGTCTGCAAGTCTCTGTGAATTTACTAAACGTCGCCACAATCCTCGATTTGCAACTAGTGTTGTGGCCTCATTTAGTTCTATACCTCTTATCTTTAAATCGTTAGAAACCGAGTCTAACCATCGTCGTCTTGGTCTCCCTCTACTTCTCTTACCCTCCACAGCAGATTCCATTATTCTCCTAGCTAACCTATCCTCCTCCATTCGCCTCACATGACTCCACCACCGAAGCCGGTTTATGCGTACAGCTTCATCCATCGAGTTCATTCCTAAATTAGCCTTTATTTCCTCATTCCGAGTACCCTCCTGCCTTTGTTCCCACCTGTTTGTACTAGCAATCATTCTTGCTACTTTCATGTCTGTTACTTCTAACTTATAAATAAGATATCCTAAGTCCACCCAGCTTTCGCTCCCGTAAAGCAAAGTTGGTCTGAAAACAGACCGATGTAAAGGCAGTTTGGTCTGGGAGCTGACTCCCTTCTTACAGAACACTGTTGATCGCAACTGCGAGCTCACTGCATTACCTTTACGACACCTTGATTCAATCTCACTTACTATATTAACATCCTGGGAGAATACACAACCTAAATACTTGAAACTATCGACCTGTTCTAGCTTTATATCACCAATCTGACATTCAATTCTGTTGAATTTCTTACCTACTGACATCAGTTAAGTCTTCGAAAGGATAATTTTCATACCATACTCATTGCACCTATTTTCAAGTTCCAAGATATTAGACTGCAGGCTTTCGGCACAATCTGCCATTAAGACCAAGTCGTCAGCATAGGCCAGACTGCTTACTACATTTCCACCTAACTGAATCCCATCCCTGCCATTTTATACCTTTCAGCAGATGATCCATGCAAACTATAAACAGCAAAGGTGAAAGATTACAGCATTGTCTAACCCCTGTAAGTACCCTGAACGAAGAACTCGTTCTACCATCATTTCTCACTGAAGCCCAATTGTCAACATAAATGCCTTTGATTGATTTTAATAATCTACGTTTAATTCCATAGTCCCCCAGTATGGCGAACATCTTTTCCCTTGGTACCCTGTCATATGCGTTCTCTAGATCTACAAAACATAAACACAACTGCCTATTCCTCTCGTAGCATTTTTCAATTACCTGCCGCATACTGAAAATCTGATCCTGACAACCCCTCTGTGTTCTGAAACCACACTGGTTTTCATCCAACTTCCTCTCAACTATCGATCGCACCCTCTCTCCCAAGATGCCAGTGAATACCTTGTCTGGTATACTAATTAATGAGATACCTCGATAGTTGTTGCAATCCTTCCTGTTCCCTTGCTTATAGTTAGGTGTAATTACTGCTTTTTTCCAATCTGAAAATACCTTACCAACACTTCATGCTAATCTTACTACTCTATAAAGCCATTTCATCCCTGCCTTCCCACTATACTTCACCACTTCAGGTCGAATTTCATCTATTCCTGCTGCTTTATTACAATGGAGTTTATTTACCATCCTTTCCACTTCCTCGAGTGTAATTTCACCAACATCATTTTCCTTTCCCCCCCCATGTGCTTGGCTGTTCGCAACATGACCAGGAAGATTTCCTTTTACGTTGAGATGATGTTCAAAATCCCTCCACCTCTCCAGTGATTCCCTGGGATCTATTATGAGTTCACCTGAATTACTCAGAACACTGTTCATTTCCTTTTCCCCTCCCTTCCTAAGATTCTTTATTACTGTCCAGAAAGGTTTCCCTGTTGATTGACCTAGCCTTTCTAGGTTATTACTAAAATCTTCCCACGACTTCTTTTTGGATTCAACAACTATTTGTTTCGCTCTGTTTCTTTCATCTACGTACAATTCCATGTCTGCCTCGGCTCTTGTCTGGAGCCATTTCTGATAAGCCTTCTTTTTACGTTTACAAGCTGTTCTCACTTCATCATTCCACCAAGATGTTCGCCTTTTCCCATCTTTACGCAGAGTTGTTCCTAGGAATTCCTTTGCTCTTTCTACTACAGCATCCTGTATGCCACCCATTCTCTTCCTATATCCTGAACCTGCTTACTGTCTACTGTTCGAAACTTCGCACTTATCATATCCATGTACTTCTGTCTAATTTCCTCGTCCTGGAGATTTTCTACCCTTATTCGTTTGCAGACAAATTTCACTTTCCCTAGCCTAGGCCTAGAGATACTTACTTCACTACAGATCAGATAGTGGTCTGTATCATAGAAAAATCCCCTGAAAACTCGTACATTCCTAACAGATTTCCTGAATTCGAAGTCTGTTAAGATATAGTCTATTATGGATCTGGTACCCCTAGCCTCCCATGCGTAGCGGTGAATAGCCTTATGCTTGAAGAATGTATTCGTAACAGCTAAACCCATACTAGCACAGAAGTCCAGCAAACGCTTCCCATTCCCATTAGCTTCCATATCTTCCCCACATTTACCAATCACCCTTTCGTATCCTTCAGTTCTATCTCTAACTCTTGCATTGAAATCGCCCATTAGCACTATCCTATCCTTGCTGTTGACCCTGACCACGATGTCACTCAATGCTTCATAAAACTTGTCAACTTCATCCTCATCTGCACCCTCACATGGTGAATACACTGAGACAGTTCTCGTCCTAATTCCTCCAACTGCCAAATCTACCCACATCATTCGCTCATTTACATGCCTAAGAGAAACTATGTTGCGTCCAATGGTATTCCTGATAAAGAGCTATACCCCATACTCTGCCCTTCCCTTTCTAACACCTGTCAAGTACACTTTATAATCTCCTATCTCTTCCTCGTTATCTCCCCTTACCCGAATATCACTTACTCCTAGCACATCCGTTTCATCCTCTTTGCTGACTCAGCTAGTTCTACTTTCTTTCTTGCATAAGCCCCATTAATATTGATAGCTCCCCCTCGAATTCCATTTTGTTCGCCAAGTTGTTTCCAAGGAGTCCCTCGCCTGTCAAATGGGAGTGGGACTCCGTTACTCCCATAGGTCCGAGGCTTGCTTAACATATTCTGAGCTCGGTAAATTCATGAAGGAGGATGCTGCCCTACTTACACATAGTCCAAGTGAGGATCTCTCCTCTAACGGGTTATGGACCACCGGTGGATTGTATAGTCCTAGCCGCCTGAGCACTAGGAGAGCCATGACTCAGAATATGTCCGAGATGCCCTCTCCCATTCCATAGCAACAGGGATCCCGACACTCAGGACCACTTACTAGGCCATTCAGCCGTTGCCCATGGTTCACGAACTAGGACGTGACTACAGTAACCCACACCATGAACTCTCTCCTATACTAAAGGTATTGATTGCATTAAGGTTTTATACCACAGGTTCGTTTCATATTATATGAAGGGACAACAAGAGTTATTTTTCTGTCAGTTGTCAAGTAATCAGTGATTCTAACCTCAAAATTCGTTATATAGTTGCAAGTAACGTGGGCAACGCCATTAAATTCTCCTGTTATTTTTCCCCATGTGTCCTCTTTTTCTTTTAATTTTACACCGTCAGTCTTCTTACATTCTATAAGGCTTTGGTACTTGGTGGCTAATTCAATAAGTAATGTTTCTTTTTCTTTTGAAGCAGAAAAATTCGTGCCTTTATTTCTTTTCTGAACACCTTCCATTTTTCGGTCACTGCAGTCAATTCTATCACAATCACGAAAGAATAATATCTATCACGGAACTCAGGCAAACGAAATGGCGCGCAAGAAATAAACAAAAGAACCACGCAAGAAGTGAGTTCATAATCTCTGATTTTTAGTCACTGCCTCCTTGATCGATATGGCAGCTGTTTCTGGCGAGGGTTGATAAAGTGTTAGTTAACCCTCTGCCAAAATAGCTTGGTGAAACGCGTGACACGTAAGAATCAGTTAAAATATTAACCATAAGTTAACAAACTCAGAGTTAGAGTATAACCCACGTAGATCGACCGTCCACTCCGCCATGAAGCTGACGTCTGAGGTGCACGCCTCTTCTTCCGAGCCGGTATGTTGAAGACGACTACACAGTGTAGTTGTCACTCGTGTAATATATGATACGGTTGGAGATCCCATAATCCTTTGCAATGATTACCGGTGTAGCGTGAAAGAATTTCAAAATGGAAGTCTCATAAATTAATTTGAGATGTCGTGTCATTCTCGTCGAGCGAGCTGTCTTGGACCGGTTTGGTGCAGGCCAAGAGGAGCCATTCTATGGCGCCAGACCTCTCTTCTCTAGGAGATCTCTGGTTATTACCTGAATGGCATTCGGTCCCATAGCTTCTTGGAACAGTGGAAGTTTCATTATGTTTATGCTCGAATTTTAGAGACATGAGCATACAGATATGAGTACCAAAGGGCACTGAACTTGTCTTACCCTCGAAGGCCGGGAATCGAACCCAGAACCCTGTGAATCGAAGTCCTCTACGCTGACCATTCAGCCAAGGAGCCGGACAATATGATAACTTTGTTGAGAGTTAATACTGGAAGACTAATATGAAATATTGAGTGACTCAGCTGCACAGTAGCCTAAGGACTGCGTGGCTGTAAGTTGTTCTTCGGGAGATGATGGATCGAACACCATCATTGGTAGCCTCGAATATTGCTTTCTGTCGTTTCCCCATTTTCTCAGGGGCCAACTAGCAAAAATTAAAAGTGCATTGAAAAAAAAAACCAAACAACCTAATGTCAAGATAATAACTCCAATCTCCACGGCTCTACGTCCGTGATGAGTAAAGCCCGGATTTTTATGCAGTATCAGGTTAGATTGCAAACTAATTTGGTTAGTAGGAAGTGACGGCCACGCGGTCTTCCATAATGTAGCAAGAGTAACATAGATTGTAGGGGTTCTGAAGGGCAGTACACCTACTGTTTATGCAAACCCCACAGCATAGTCGTTGTGTAAGTAGACTACACTTGCTACTCGCTTCAGGAAGTTTCATTTCTAACCTATTAATGCATAAGAATCCGGGCTCTAGTGATGAGCCTTGGCCTACCAAGGCCTGCAGATTACAAAATAACTCGTGGTCGGCGCGACGAATCATCTTGGCCTTTCTTCTTCTTCTTCTTCTTATTATTATTATTATTAACAAATATATCGCAATTGGAAAATATTCTGGTGGCAATGGTCACTTAGTAGCGTGATAATAAAGTAAAGTTAAAATATAATTACCGAACAACAACAATAAGAGTTCAATAAGAAATTCCATGGAAAGAAAATAATACAAGAAATACTATTAATTTAACTTTCTAAATCCAGCATCACCATATACAAATTCACACACAACTTAAGTATTTCCAGTGCTTAACACTACGGCTTATACTGTAGGTTGAGCTTCTTGACTTTTGAGTCTAAGGCCACAATCTCAAAATCGGATAGCTCCGATGATGAATTCACAAGCTCGTAGATCGAGGCAAACCTCCCTGGCCTAACTGTGGGTCAAACCCGCGGTCACAAGGTAAGATGCAAGCTCGCTACCGCCTAGACCTCGGGACCAGCTATCATAATAACAAGGAAGAAAAATATTATTTTGCTCCAATTCTAAATCTATATGTTACTTATTATTCGTTCATAACCGCGTGTAACGAATTGCTTATTTTACTCTGCACATGTTTCAATGAAAACATGAATTGTGGAAGATTTTTCGCTCTGTATATTACCGCCTGATGACCACGGTGCTTGTGCTTTAGCTGTGTCGTTGCTGTTTTCAATTGTTGCCTCTTCTGGTGTTGTTAATGGTAGGTTTGGCTTCTGCTTTCTTCTCGGTATCTTCACCTTTTCTGTTAGCCCAGTAATCCTTCATTTTCATGCTGAACTTCATTTTGCGTTCCTCGGACCATGTCCTAGTCTCATTGTGGTTAGCTGCTGTAAGGAATGTTACGAAGGATCTGGCTTTGAGAGTTGAACGGTAGTTGCTTCTATTCATTATTATGGCATGATTAATATTAAGTTCTGCCAGATCCTTCTCTACCGGCTGTATTCACAGCGATCCATTGGCTTTACCCTTGCTGGCTACTTTGAAGATATTATAGGACAGTCTTTGGGAATCCGTTCTATACAGGTGTCCGTAGAAAGCCAGTCGTTTTCTTTTGATGGCATCTGTGAGGGTTTCTTGGTGTTGGTAGAGTTCACGGTTTGGTTTGTACCAACGCCTTCCATGTGACAGGATCCTTGGTCCTACTATCCTTCTCAGGAACTTCCTTTCTTATAGCCTAATTCGAGGGCTATTAGCGGGGTCTTCTTAGTTCGAGATAGGAACTCTACTGTCTGACTATTGCATAATAGTGTCTTAGTTTCACATTTTATTCGTCGCAACGCAAATCGTCCATGTTTGTTTCATTAATTAACTTTGTCTTGTGTTGTTCATGAAACACTATGAAAAATATAACAGGTGTATACATGGAGATAGGTTATAATAAAATTTAAAGAAATAATGTTATTTGAACCAGTGAACAGTCCACTAAGCTACGGTAGTCGTAAACATGGTCCTCTGGTCCAGGATTAATGAAGTAAAACAAACTTTTATGATATACTGTGATGTATGTGGTATTCATCTGTAGGCAATATATTGTACCCGTATTGGCATTATTGTTCCAAGGGTACACTATTAACGTATACCTTAGTCAGTATTGTGATGTCCGACTTTTCGGCTGAATGGTCCGCGTACTAGCCTTCGGTTCAGAGGGTCCCGGGTTCAATTCCCGGCCGGGTCAGGGATTTTAACCTTCATTGTTTAATTCCAGTGGCCCGGGAGCTGGGTGTTCGTGTTGTCCCCAACATCCCTGCAACTCACACACCACACATCACACTATCCTCCACTACAATAACACGCATTTCCCTACACATGGCAGATGTCGCCCACCCTCATCGGAGGGTCTGCCTTACAAGGACTGCACTCGGCTAGAAATAACCACACGAAATTAAAGTATTGTTATGGCAGCAGATTGCCTGAGCTGGGATTGCAGACACACTATTTTTTGTGTAGACGAGTACGGAACCACGGTGCTGCTATCAGGCGAAGAAACAATACAACAAGCATTTACATTATTGTGAAGCGGAATTCAACCAATCAGAGACGATTTCTAAAAAGAACAGTATGCAAATTAATTACAGCACGGCGAAGTGTCATTTTGCGTACTCCTTTTCTTTTTGCACGAGAAGACGGCAATTACGTCATGCTATGAAATAAAAATATTTCCGACGTGTGTTAATGCTAGTCTGGATAATGTTACTGAGACTTAACTGCTAGAAGATTCTCAGAACAGCACACCTCTTGGAACATAAGGCTAACGGAGCAGATTGTACAAATGACAATGAATTTTAGGGGAAAAAAATCAACGATAAATGCGTAAGTGGGAAGGACTTTCAGAACTAAAGTAGGCTCGGAAATTCGCTTGAACTGTGCCCTTTGTCTTTGAATATGGTGAGCTGTTCTGTCAAAAGAACACACCCCTCCCAGATCGCCTGGGCGTTGTTGGACGATGTATTTACTGTGTGATTTCTGAGGCGATATCCCGAAATATTCTCTCTAAAAATACTTTTCATCTTGTCATTCTGTACCTGTAAAAAAAGAATGCACATATCTCTTCACAGGTATGTTTGAATGTTATAATTATTGTTTTTGACAGACTGAAAAATTTTGAAGTTACAACACGAGGTCGATGTACCGGCTGGTACACCTCTACGCCGCACATTTGAATTTTCCGCCTTAAAGTACTCCTCTACAGGAGAAACTGTGAACTTAAAACTGGATCTACTTAAACTTTTGCTCTGAAGATGTCACTGTGTGAATTTCGACTTGTTTTTGTTTACTATTTATCAAGAAGTGTGGACATTCTCTCATAGGTGTCTCTACTCAAAAACTATGATCATGCACCGTGGTGCGAAGTGAGGGAACTTTCTTGAAGATATTTTGTACTCGTAAGTTTTCTTACTACTAAATTTCGTTCTTTCATTTGTGGGTTGGCAATATTAATATTTTCTTTCCGCCAGTTTTGAAGTTAGCCAATCAATTATTTCTGTAATTAATTTTTGACCAATCGTGTTTTTCTTCGATTTTGTTGTGTAACTGTAAGCTACCCAATAAACGCCTGTGGTTGTGTCTTAATTATTCATGAAAGGTCTCGAATCTTCCCCGAGGGTATAAAAACTGCTGATTTTCCTGTCTCTCGGCCACATCATCAACATTTAACTTAGTGTATGGACATGTAGCAGGAGGCGGTAAGCGCCTCTTTCTTCAGGCAGCAGTTCTTCAGTAAGGTAATGGCCGCTTAACATCTTCATTTCTTGCTAGCTCAGCAGTTTAACCCGCGGGGAAGGTCCAAAACCTTTACTATGTAACCTATCTTCAGACATGTAATTCTCCGTCGCTTTTGTAAAACTTCATATATCTTTAATTGTAATTCGGGGATAGGGAGTGATTTACCCTCTCGAGCTCCCCTTCATTTTGGTTTGAGGTGACTACGTCTTGAAATTGGTTTTCTTCCTACTGCAATGTCTTAAATTTTCCTTGCACGAGTCACCTCCATAGTTCGGGAATAGCCCCTGTTTCATCGGCCTTGTGTCTCTTAGGTTTTAAGTAGTTTCATGTAGAAGTGCAAGTACACGCCTCCATTCATCTTTGTTTTTTGGGCCATTTACTTAACCTGTTCTTTTCTGCTAAGGCCCGGTAGGTTGGGTACAAGATACCCCTGTTTCCTTGTAATTTGTGCCTTGAGGGCAGTTAATAGTAAAGTCTGCTATGGCCTTTAATAGGCTCAGAAAATTGAGAGCGGGTAAGCTCTTTTATATGTGGTAAAAGTGCCTCTAGAAGGCCTGATATGGTTTTTGGAGCAAATGCTCCTTGAATGAAGGGGTTTTCTGCCCTTTGGACAAAAATGTGCCTTGGTAAAGTTGGGCAAGTAGCTCAAGGATTGTAAAAAATTGGGGCTCGAAGCCCAGAACTTGTAAAGACCCGTAAACTTGTGCTTTCGTGCTCTTATTTGTAAAATTATACCACCTTGTACCTGATCTTTCATTGTTATTTCATCTAGTGAAAATGTGTTAAATCGTGTTATCTATTGAAAATATAACCTTCAGTAAAATTTTAAGTTTAGTTTCATATTGTGGATAGACCCATTCCAGCCCGCACCTTCTTTCACCTCTGCATTCCACGGCTAACCCCGTAACAGTCGACACTGAAAAATATGCCTTCCTCCTTAAAAATGAATAGAGGAGGTAAAACTTCACTATAGGGGGTGCAAAGGAGAGGTTAGAAGAGACGGCTGGCACGACGTCACAACGTCGGATTAGTTGGTTTGCTTTGGTTAGGTTAGGTCCAAGACTTGTGCGGCAAGCTCCTGCGAAGCCGCCTACAGGCCTCTGGAATCACCCTGGAAGTGCAGCGCATTCTACGTTCGAGAGTGGACAAAACTTGAATTAATGGAATGGGCACAGACTAACTTCGCGGTGTATTTTCACGAAATGTGACAGTCCTATGGCCAGACATGATGTAAGCTCTATCGAAGACAACAGAAAATTTTCTTCGCCACAACCGGCCAAGAGCAACACATACAATGGCTGAATTCCGGGCATTTGCATAATTTCCGTTTTAATTTATCTATACTGTGTACGTAAGAATATTCGTGAACAGTTTGGTGGGTTTCTGGCAAGCATACTCCCCTGTGTGTGGGGGTGGTAGAATAACACCCACGGCATTCCCCGTCTCGGAAGAGCCGACTAAAAGGGCCCCCACGGGCTCTTTAACTTGGGAGCGTGGGTTGACAACAATGGGACACTTAGCTGAGACTTGGCATTGCTTGCACTTACTTGCGCCAGGCTCCTCACTTTCATCTATGCTATCCGACCTCCCTTGGTTAACTCTTGTTTTTTTTCCAACCCTGACGATATTAGGTATCGAGGCCTAGGCAGTCTTTCCTTTTCACGCCCTTCGTGGCCCTTGTGTTTCTTTGGCCGATACCTTCATTTTTCAAAGTGTCAAGCCGCTTCAGTTTTTCCCTCTGATTAGTGGGATTGTTGCCCATTTGTACCTCCTATTAAAACAATAATCATCATCTCTACCTGCCAAGCACAAATGAAGGAGCTCCTCTCTCTGCCACTTCAGTATCGTTTGACGTAATTTTACAGGCTTTTATCTCATTCCTAATCTTGCACTCTCGTTAGTAAAGCGAAGATATTTACACTCACTTCGCCGAAGTAGTGCTCACAGTTTGCAGATGCTATATTAGAGATCGCTTTCGATCATAAATGTTTAAAAGGAAGATAAACCCATACATTTTATTAGCAATATCTTAATGATCATTAGCATTGTATGTAAGAATATTACGTACTTAATTATTTGTAAATATACGAGCAATACTCGACGTACAGATGAAAAGCGACTGTATCACGAGAAGACTTAAAAGTCATTTAGTTCTCAAAGTAACGTAGACCGATAATGGATATATATATATATAATATTGAGATTTGTCAGTCCATTGGTGGCAAGAAATATTGATTTTATAAGAAGCCATCTCGGCGAAGTTTATCGTCTAATTCCATCCAACCCTTGAGAGCTATCGAACTTGTTAAATGTTAGACAGGCCGGGGAAGAGTGTAAGCAATTCCTAATGGTCTGGCAGAGGTGAACAGCGGTCAGACAACACGGAAATAGACACACTGAAGCCATGGAGTTATCGTCCAGGGCAATGATCCTTAGTGGAGTTTCAAGATCAACATGAGTTTCGATACATCTTGCTATTCGTTAGATACGGTGCGCTCGAAGATGGAAACATATACAGTGGCTTTTTAAAAATTCGAACTCCAAGGAGAATCAGAAAAAATAGAATTATCCACAATTCGAAATAACCAAGAATGACTATTTCAATGAAAATATAGTAGCCTACAGTACTGGATAAATACAAAAATATACATTCATTGTAATGAATAGTTATTAGAGTATTATGCATTGTACCGTAATTTATCAGCTGTCAGGCTGCACTGTTCTGTAGATTTAAGTTATCGCACGAAAACATACTGTGTAAACACTGGAAAAACAACAGCATTAAGAGTATTTACACGCAATTTAACAATGTAACATTACACTAATTCCATTGCTCACCTAGAAAAGTTAGTGATTTTTGTTTGTTTGTACTGTATGCATCACGTTTTGGCATTTTGAACGCATTGAGAGAAGAAAGGTTCAGGGAAGATTTTCGGTGGCTGATAGCGGATGCCCGTAGACAAGCGACGGTCAAGGCCACGTCGATTTTACACTCATTGACAGTTGCAGGAAAAAAGGTTAAGTCTGTAACAATAGCGACTACGTGACCATAACTATAGCTCATTCCATATTAAGGGAACATTATTGCTGTTATGGACCTACAAGGATCGAACACCCCCCCCCCTCTTTGAAACTCAAAATTCCTCGTGATTAAGAAATATTGTGATGTACGTTATTGTATTATGAAAGACAGAAAATGCATGAGGCATGTTTCTGCCCGTGAGTTATTAAAATAACTACCGGTACTTAACATTCTCTACCGGTATTTAATAAATACATTCGCAGGGAGGAAGCATAGTGGCGGGAACAGCCATCGCTTTGTTGCCGTCCTTCATTTTCCTTCTGAGTTGCTCTGGTACATGCAACGCGTAATCCTTTTCGCTGTGAATCGCCGGAAGCTTGTCACTGTTGAAGAGAAGTCATCTATTTATTTGTGTGTGTATTCTTGTACTGTACAGCAGTTGTTGCTGAAGATGTTCATGCTGTGATGTGCATCATCACGGCATGACTTGTACTGATACAGAAAATCGCTATGACTTTTATCAAGCGCATTTTATTTTTGCCACATTTTTTAAACCATTTTTTCACAAGTGCATGTAATTGTTACCATTCCCTTCGCGGGGCGATATGACGGTACAGTAGTTTCCGGCTTTGCCTGGGCAAATCTATTAAATGCAATGAACTGCATCCCCCACCCCGAGCCTATAAAAGTGATCTGTTTTCAATTTTCTCTCAGTTTGCCTTGAACTTCAATACTGAGGTTTTTTATCTGCAGTACTTGTTTCTGTAAAAACCTCAATAAGCCCCCCCGCCCTATAAACCCTGTACATCATATAAAAAAATTGCAGCATAGTTTTTTCCCTTTTATTTTGAACTTTAGTACTGAGTTTCACCAACAGTGACGACATGACACCTACTCAGCATTGCCTAATGAAAGGCATTCGTCAGTCAATCGAAAGATCCAGGAAAGCTGCTGTGTTACAATAAAAACAAAAATAAACGCAAGTTCGGTTACATTACAACCTGATATTCACAATCTGAAGAATATGAGTGGACGTCATAGCATTCCTCAGAATTCTCCAGCCATCCCCAAAAGCAATTAAAGCAAATGCTGGGCTGACCATATCCCCGTTATGTTAAATCTCTTTCAGCCATAACAAGGTTACACAGATGGTAAATTAAGTCTTCATCAGTGGTGCTTGCTACTCATATATGTCGCCGTTTCCCGTCATACTGTTGAGCAGGAGCCGTTTGATATGGCAACCTTATTGTCATCAGAGCAATACTGTTTTCTTAACGTCGAATGACCTGTAGGAAGCTACAATAAAAATAGAGAATTCTTGGGAATTATTTGAAGGCTTAAATTCGTGGCACCGTTACAAAATTAACTTGCCATAACAACCTGACTTCGAATTATCCAAATTTAAGCTTCGAAAATTCGAATTAAATACGATTTTGTGCACTGATTAGAACAGAATTTTCAGGGGGATTGAACTTTTATTTGAATGATCCAATTTTCGAACTATCCAATGTCGAATTAACCAGAGTCCAATGTAATTTGATTTGTTAATGACTCGGATAAAATTATCTTCACATAGCTGTGTTTTCAGACCGGCAGTGAAAGCTGGGTGGACACTGGACGAAATAATACACGAATGCTGGTACAAACAAATAGGAACAATGACAGGATAATGTTCGGAATGGAGATTTAAGGTGAAGTTAGGAATGAAATCGATGGGTGAAATTATTCGTGGTAGGGTTATGTGAGAAGAGTGGAGAATAATGGACTTGGCCACTGACGTTCACAGCGATGGGACTATACCACCAATCGAGCTACGGAGACGACTGTCAATGGTCAGATATCACTATGCTCCAAGTGCAGAGCTATGTATTCCGTCATGCATCACTGATTCAAAACACTCACGTTGACATCGTAGATTAACTGAGTAGGAGTAATAATCTTACCAGAATACGAAGCGTCCTCTTTAGGTACATTTCAACTGGCTGAACTTACCTGAAAGAGATGAGAAAAGCTAAGGTTAGAACCTTAAAATGCCTGCCCACGTTAGCTGACGACATAATATTATAATTATTATTTGAGACTATTGGTATCAAGAGGAGCAATCTCCACCTTTCCGCATTTTACAGTTAGTCAATCTAATGCATTTCTGTCCACTCTACCTGAATGGATTTTACGTCATATAGACAGAAAACAGGTTGTATGCGAAGAAAACCAAGAATATGATTAATAGTTAGTGAGATATTTTAAATTTTATTTGAGAGATTGTTCTTTTTGATACAAACTGAACGATTTTCGTGGATATTGCTCTTTTTGATATCAAAATTAAGGGAGATTGATCTTTCTGTCAATAACATACAGAGTTGTGGTATCTACACTCATTACTTAAGTATAAGTGCCATTAAAATATTATTTACACTAGACTGAAAGATAAAGAACGGCACTATAAGGTATGTTTATTTAATATTGTTACAAAAGTGACGGATGATATTATCTACACGAAAAAAAACCCACTTAATTCATAAGACCAGTACATTTTAAGCCTTGACTTATTTGGGCATTAGTGTGATTCAACACACATTAAGGAAGGTATAAATTTCACAAGGCTTTCCTTGTTTGGTCAGAATATTTCTGTGTAATATATATTTTCTAGTGTGTATCATTACAACGTCGTTCAACTTCAGTCCAAGTAATAGCAAATTTCAAGAAGGGAGCTGAATTATTGACACCAGGCAAACATCAAAGAATACGGTTATAGTAATGCGTATATCAAAATAATGCAGAAATACAGTATATAACATAATTGAGTGAAGGCGAGAGAGAGAGTGTTTTTTCTTTAATTCCTCATTGAACTTGAAAACCGACATAATTATGAATATCTTGATTGATCATTTACTTGGTTAAGGGAACCTCCATTGTTAATACTTACACTGAAGATAGTTTTTGATGGTTAGGTCTCGTGATTTCAATATGTAACTAGTCAAGTTGGCAGCAGTGATGAGCCGTTAACAAAAGACAATAGGTCGGTGATATTTACCTTTGAGTCTATAACTTGACGTGCCCAGTGCTATACAAAGGGAATACTTTACGTAAGATTTATAGTGAATGACTAATATTAAGTTGCTTCATTTCAACTGTATTATCAGATGTACCATCTTCTAATGACGATATCTTCATGAGTGTACTTTCGTTTGAGTATTACAAAGCCGCATGTAAGTTGTCCTTTGCCTTGAAATTAATCACACGAGTGAACATACTAGCAAATGCTGCTGTTCTTATTATTGTTTCTAGTTAAATGATCGTGATGCTAAGAAAGGTTCCTCCTGGAGAACAAGACTTTGCTCGTAGCGGCGCGCAGGTAAAAAATAGCAGCTGAGTAAACAAAGCTCCGTATGTGCAGAACAAGTAGAGCACGGCGAGTTAAATGTAGAGTACAGGTGATTTAAAAAAAGGAACGGTTGTAATTTGTGTGTAATGGAGCCGGTAATGAAGGGTTCATCCAACATGGCATCACGTTCTACTTCCTAGCCAGCCTGCTTCTTTGTTCTTTAAACTGAGATCCGCGTCACAGGTACACAGAACAGGTTATTACAAGACTATTGAACTGCAGGCATAAACAACTGTCAATCTTGAGTTCTTGTTTCAACAGAGATATTGCTTCTGATGGCCTACGTCGGAGAATTCTACACTGGTTATTGTATGTCCTTTCAAAGGATTTTAAGTGTAGAAGGATGTATTTACTCCTGCGTGTTTGTGCGGTGATTGGTACTGTGATGTGTTGTATACCTATATGTGAATTAAAATATGTATTAAGATAAATACAAACACACAGAATTCGAGCTAGTTATTTTATTATTTATCGTATGGCTACACAATACAGTTAGGCATATAAATTAACATTCTTTATATTAATATCTAAATTGATGACATATTTTATCAGTTGCGATCAGGAAGTCGGTGAAGTCCCCATTAGAGGACCTGGTATTGCAGTCCTCTGCAATGTGGCCTGTCAGCTCCACAGTCACATTTTGGAGATTGTAATTTATCCCACTTATGGAGAGCATCTGCGCACCTACCATGGTTGGTCCGTATTCTATTTAAGGCAGACCAAATTCTGTGAGGCTGTTCAAATACAGGAGGTTTCTTCCTGATGCAGGGTAGAGTTTGACAGCTTGGAGGGCAGTTTTCTTGCCAGTTTTGCTCCCAGGAACTACCAAGTTTGAAGTATCATAGTGAATTCCCTACCAGTGATCATTGGTGGATGCCTAGATACTAGTCGGTGTCTTTTTAAATCCTCCGTGTCATGTATCGGAAGATTCGGGTTGTCTAAAACTTTTTTTGCACTCCCGAAGAAGAGCTAGAAGAATATACGGCGTGTCTTTGAACAAGGTTGCAATACTCTCAGAGGAGGCAGCGCGCAATAGACGAAGGAAAACGGTCGGTCGGAATGATCACCATGTTTTTGATCTGCTCTTCATAACCTGTTCTGAATGTGACCGCCGTCCCTTGCAATGCAACCTTCCAACCTACGTCGCACACACGCGATATACTTCATCAATTGAGACACTGACAAGGGAAAAGTAGTAAGTCATAAAAGTGAATTTTACAGGAGAAGAAAAAAATTGTTTTTCCAACATTCTCAAGCAGATGTTACTGAAAATAAATCGTGTAAAATCAAGGAGCAATCCATTTACTAGTTTAACTCACAAATTTATGCTAATTATGTTTTAGGCAGAAATTGTGTGATAAAATACGTTGTGAAATATCACTGTCTAATCAGTTTGTCAGCTGACGTGTATGTTTCAAGTGGAAATTTGACGATAAAACTGCATTCAAGATAACCAGCATAGCCAATAAGTCCTTTTAACAATTCGCTGACGGTTAGTCTCCTTTCAAGTGGTTGGAAGGTTTGTATGTTGTTGATCGCGTGATGGGACCGTTCTGTTGTAAGGATATTGTGCTCTTTCCGCGGTTCTAACTCGTTGAATGATTGCGTTGTCTTGACTGAGGGACGTTCAGCTCTTGAAATCCGTATCCAGTTCACAATGCTAATATTAAGCCGTTGAGTAATCAAAAACTCTTGCTTTCCATGGCGAAGTCACGAAAATCCTCAGGCGTGAACATGATTACATGAAATGGACGAAAATGTTTAGCCTCTCTGAGTATTTCCGCATAATCTTCTGGAACCATTGTTGGATATACGTAGTACCTAAAGAACTAGTATGAACGTCATTTCAAGATTTTGGCGATGAATACCGACCATTTTGAATGGAGTAGTTTTTGGAGACATTCTGCCAACTGAAATATCACCATGACGAACTATAACAGCTATAAACGAAAACCTCAGGCATGATCGCGGGCCACAGTTTAAAAATAGACCTATTTTCGAAAAAATCTGCAAATAGAACAGAGGTGCCAGTAGGAAATAATATGCACAGTTCAACTAAAACCAAGGTTTAATCATTTTACAATTTAAGACAATCATAAAAGAGAAAAATGAAAACTCTTATAGCCAGAACAATTTATATTTTGAAGACGAGCACTCAAAAATGTCAGTTTGTTTGAATGGATACAGTATTTGACAGATGCCAACAAGGAAACCAGAAATATCCTAAAGACGAAGTGAAACTGATAATGTTGTCAAAACAAAACTTCAAGAAGGAGAATTTAGTGATAGTACTTCGATCAGCTGCGTCTACCAATGAACGAATGTCAACCTCCTGCTCTGATGTTGCTAATCTCATAAGGTGCAGCAAGAAAGAATCTGAAAGTAGAATTCTGCACTTATGTTTAATGAATTACATAGAAATAAAATAAAACCACTTCCGCATGTGTACGTGCTCTCAAACATTGAAATCATTTTTAGTCGAAATTGTCTCAATTGGATGTTTTTCGCTGGATAGCAGTTCAAAAAAAGTGATCACTTTCTTGTCTGGTCAAAATTCAAAGATCTTCCTTGTGGACGGAACATTGATATTCAGTTGCAAGAGCTTAAAATCCCAGTAATGTACTTCCAAAATTATTTCTCCAAAAATGTATTCGAAACTGCAGCACTGTGTACCAGCCAGTACTACCAACAAGGAAAGAATGAAGAACTGAAGCCGTCCCTCACACCAATGGGAATGAAAGTATTTTAGGGTATTCATTATATGCTTGGTTGCATAAAATTTCCCTGCCTGAGGTCAGCGTTAAGGTCAAGATATGGAATGGATCTCATAGCCACTTTAATAATGGTTACTGGGCAAGTTGGCCGTGCGGTTAAGGGACGTGCAGGCGTGAGCTTGCATCTAGGAGATGGTGGGTTTGAACTGCACTGTCGGCAGCCGTGAAGATAGTTTTTCGTGGTTTCCCATTTTCACACCAGGCAAATGCTGGGGCTGTGCCTTAATTAAAGCCACGGTCGCTTCCTTCCCACTCCTAGTTTTTTCCTATTCCAATACCTCCATAAGACCTCTTCTTGTGTCTGTGCGACGTAAAGCAAATTCTGAAAAATAATAAATAAAAGTAATAATGGTTAAGACCTAACACTGGCATTTGTCAGAGCTCATTTTCCCAAATATTGTATTTAATTTTTTTTAAATAATTCAAATAGGCTATAATATATTTAGAACAAGTGAATACATAAATAGGAAATACTATTAAGGAATGAATTAGCTCTCGCTCCGGTCTTTAAAGGGTATGAAAATAAATATTTATCGTAAATTTCCTTATTTTTTTCAAAAAAGCTATATTTTGCGGCCCGCGGGCCGCCGGTTGGAAACCCGAAATATAGCCAAAATAAGTTCAAATTCTTCCCAGTTGCTGGATCATCTGTTACAGGCAGATAAGAGTATACTATTCTGTTCAACTCTATTATTCAATTTTCGTCTTCCAAACCTGAAATTTGTTTTTGTTTCCTAACAATAAGTTGTAGAAAAAGTCAATGTTTAAGAACTTTGAGGTCATCGCTCATGATATCATGTCCTTGTGAAATTCCTCCACAGCGCAAGGAATATACAATTCGTTGCGGCTCGTTGAAACTTCTCTTTATTCTGGCACAAGGGCACACATCTAAGAATGAAGGATGCTGTTTGAATAATTCAGCAGATAAACAATAAATTGTCACTTGTGATAAACGATGCATGCTAACTTTATTATTTATGGCCCTGTCTCAGTTGAGAAGAATAGCAAATTTGTTTATATTGGTGTGAAAAGATAAACTGTTTGCTAATAATAATAATAATAATAATAATAATAATAATAATAATAATACAACGCGTGTATTTTAAGTAAGGGCCGTTTGAAAATAATTACACAACGATAGACGATTTTCAAACACCACATTTATTTACAGATTCTACATAGTTTGCTCTTTTTCAACATAGCCGCCAAGTTTGTTTAAACACTTGTCAAACCTTACAACTAAGTTTTGAATATCCCCTTCATGGAAACTTGTCGCCTGCTCCGATAATCAAGAGTTCTCGATCTTGATCTTGTGGGACAGTCTGTTTGGCCTTCACCTTTACAGGCGAATGTGTGTGTCTCCATTCCATGCTCTGTTGCTTCTATTTGGGCGTGATATGCTAAACGCATGTTTCGTCTCCCGTTACGATCTGGGTTTCGCCCATGTTTCGTCTCCCGTTACGATCTGGGTTTCGCCCATGTTTCGTCTCCCGTTACGATCTGGGTTTCGCCCATGTTTCATCTCCCGTTACGGTGTGGGTTTCGCCCATGTTTCGTCTCCCGTTACGGTGTGGATTTCGCCCATGTTTCGTCTCCCGTTACGGTGTGGGTTTCGCCCATGTTTCGTCTCCCGTTACGATCTGGGTTTCGCCCATGTTTCGTCTCCCGTTACGATCTGGGTTTCGCCCATGTTTCATCTCCCGTTACGGTGTGGGTTTCGCCCATGTTTCGTCTCCCGTTACGATCTGGGTTTCGCCCATGTTTCGTCTCCCGTTACGATCTGGGTTTCGCCCATGTTTCATCTCCCGTTACGGTGTGGGTTTCGCCCATGTTTCGTCTCCCGTTACGGTGTGGGTTTCGCCCATGTTTCGTCTCCCGTTACGATCTGGGTTTCGCCCATGTTTCGTCTCCCGTTACGATCTGGGTTTCGCCCATGTTTCGTCTCCCGTTACGATCTGGGTTTCGCCCATGTTTCATCTCCCGTTACGGTGTGGGTTTCGCCCATGTTTCGTCTCCCGTTACGATCTGGGTTTCGCCCATGTTTCGTCTCCCGTTACGATCTGGGTTTCGCCCATGTTTCGTCTCCCGTTACGATCTGGGTTTCGCCCATGTTTCGTCTCCCGTTACGGTGTGGGTTTCGCCCATGTTTCGTCTCCCGTTACGATCTGGGTTTCGCCCATGTTTCGTCTCCCGTTACGATCTGGGTTTCGCCCATGTTTCGTCTCCCGTTACGATCTGGGTTTCACCCATGTTTCATCTCCCGTTACGGTGTGGGTTTCGCCCATGTTTCGTCTCCCGTTACGATCTGGGTTTCGCCCATGTTTCGTCTCCCGTTACGGTGTGAGTTTCGCCCATGTTTCGTCTCCCGTTACGGTGTGGGTTTCGCCCATGTTTCGTCTCCCGTTACGGTGAGGGTTTCGCCCATGTTTCGTCTCCCGTTACGGTGAGGGTTTCGCCCATGTTTCGTCTCCCGTTACGATCTGGGTTTCGCCCATGTTTCGTCTCCCGTTACGGTGTGGGTTTCGCCCATGTTTCGTCTCCCGTTACGGTGTGGGTTTCGCCCATGTTTCGTCTCCCGTTACGATCGGGGTTTCGCATATCACGCCCGAATCGGAGCAACAGAGCATGGAATGGATACGCACACATTCGCCTGTAAAGGTGAAGGCCAAACAGACTCTGTCCCAGCGCAAGATCAAGATCAAGAACTCTTGATTATCGGAGCAGGCGGCAAGTGTCTATGAAGAATGTATACAAAAGTTAGTTGTAAGTCATAAGTGTTTAAACAAACTTGGCGACTATGTTGAAAAATAGAGCAAAGTATGTATAATCTGTAAATAAATGTGGTGTTTGAAAATCGTCTATCATTTTGTAGTTATTTTCAAACGGCCCTTAAAAAGCACGCTTCATAATATAATATAATATAATATAATATAATATAATATAATATAATATAATATAATATAATATAATATTGGCGTACGGCCTTCGGAAAGGCCTGGTGCAGGATATAGGTGACATGCATGTCTGTGAGGATGGCGTCCTGCCTAAGATGATTTCCCATGATGACCCGACCCGGCCGAGAATCGAACCCGGGACCCATCTGGAGCCATGGAGTCGGTCAACTGATTGGTACAGGATACGTTTAGTTATTTGTCGAGGGAAAATATCATTTTGGATGTGGCATCAAATCTAGTTTCTATTTCTTCTTCAGTACTGACCATTGTGTAGGAAGCCCGAAAGGAGAATACATAAAATAAAGGAGTACCGAACGAGCTGGCTGCTTCCATGGTTTTTTTAATTTTCACACCAGGCAAATATTGAGTCTGTATCGTAATTAATGCCAAGGCAGATTTCTTCTCATTCCCAGCCCTTCCCTGTCTAATCGTCGCTATAAGACCTGTCTGAGTTATTGTTAGGTAAAAAAAGGTACCCTCAAAATTAAGAGAAGGACGGACTATTTTAATTACAATAGCCCTCTTCCTGGCGTCCATAATTAGAAGAATTATTGAAAGAGACCAAAATCACGAATTGAAGTCTCAGATACTGTATATCTGAATAAAAATCAGCGAGTATATTTTAAAATTTAGCAGGATGCCATATAAAGTCCTGATTAATTTCCGACTGCTCAAAAAATTAGAATCACTGAAAAATATAAAGAATTCATGTCAATTAATAACTTTACATCAGATAATATCTACCTTACTTCATCAGACTGGACAATGCTAAATGGAAAATGCTGGTGAGGAAAGCAATGGGAAAGTACCTCACTGAATTCTTTAGAGTGCTTCTTCAGTGGCACCTGGGCCGTCTATGACAGCTGATGGTGGAGGTGTTGAGGATTCAACCAGCCTTGCGGAAAAGATGGAAATCTGAAGGTGTAAGGTCCGGGCAATACAGAGGATGAGGAAGAGGTTCGCAGCAAAGTTCTACAATCACACCTTTGTCCAATTGCGCTGTATCCGGACGAGCGTTATCATGGAGCAATAAGACTGGTTGCTGTCTTTGTATTGTCCCCTTCAAAAGTGGTAATATTTTATTAGAAAGAAAATGATTTATTTCATCAGTGTGTTGGGACATTATTTTAATCGGCAAGAGGGTGAGATTCCGTATTTCGTGCCAGTACGAGCTAGTCACTTCGCGAACCGGTTTTCCCGACCTACAGAGAGCACGAGGGAGCAGGCTGGAATTCCTGTTATGTGGCCTTCAGACACATGTGTGCGTACCACGTGACACGGCGAGCAGGCAGATCTCAATCGATCAATAAATGGAAAGTCAAGTGACGTAAAACTGGAGCAGCCAATAAAAGTGACAACCTTCACTGGAATTCAACAAATCCACCAATTAGATGTAATTAAGAGACACACCTATGTCTTACGACAGGAAATTAATGGTAATTCCAGAGGAAAATTTGGTAGAGGGTTTTATACTTCTGAACGCTAAATTTGAGCATTACTCTGACTGCAGCAACCGAAGAGACTGGACGTCGTTTGCTTCATCGGAAGACTTTACATTGGAGAAGGCATCGAGGACTATATAAACAATTATTCAGACACTCGAAAAATTTCACTACGATTAATTTAGGGTTGTTCTAAGATAAGTGTCTTCAGCCAGATTATAAAGCATCGAGAGTGAATCCTGGGCTATTTCTAAGACTTTTTATTAGTTTCAGCTTTCTACAAGAACTTGGAAGAAGAAAGGTCCTGAGTTCGAGTTTACGGCAAGATGGTTATCCAGCTCCACGAAGAATACTGCAAGTTCCTGTACATCGTCAACGCCTCCATGAGTCACTAAACATGTAAGGCATCGGACATGGGCGAGACTTCGTTCGATGGAAGGTGATGTGACCACGTGCTAGGTCATCAGCCGCAATCCAGTTCACACCAGTCACATGAGTATTCTTTAAGAATTCAATTGCTTTCTATCTTTGTAAATATCTGTAAACGTAGCCTTACTTATTCCTTTGGATTTCTATTAGTTTTGCAGTAGTTTGATTTTTCATTCTTCTTTCTTTGGTGAGAGGTAGTTAGAACCCTTGGAATGAGTGTGTGTTTGCTCTATTAGTTAGAAATGAATGTGAGTCATCGAGAGAGACCTTAACTGTCCTAAGAATTTAGAAGACAGGTGAGATAATAATCAAAATTAACGCGGGGTTCATTTAATTTAATTTTAATTTTGAAATAATTTGAAAGTTATTTAAAACAAATTAGGACAGTGTTCTAGTGTTTTTCTTCGTGTAGAATTTCATTCTATGATTGTACGACATGTTTATGGGTTCGAATTTATTTAAAGTCATCCGAATAACTTCACACGACAACTTTGCGAATGAGATTATGCACGGTCAGGAATATAATAATAATAATAATAATGAGTAAAAATAATTAAAGCTAATTACGGGCTAAAATGATTTAATAAGGTCATGAGTTTAATGTTAGTTATTTTTGGAAAGTATTATCGTGTGCTCACTTTAGGTAAAGTAAGCCTGGAACATGGCAAATTCTCCGGACGGAGTATCGACGAATTATAGGTATATTTCTGCGCTATGAATTTGAGTATGACTTGCAGATGGGCATTATATTTTGAGTAATAATTTATGCACCCATTAGAGTCAATTTTGGGAAGAGATGTGTCACTGGACATGATTTCTTCGAGCTTCAGTGCAGAATAATTGAGAGCCACGACATTATGATGAATAAAAATAAATGCCGCAACTCATGTACCGTTAGCGCGTATTCTATTATTTTGACCTGTGTTACAATTATTCTATTCGCTAAATTAGGATGATTTCTGTTTAAAATACTCCTTGAACATCGTTGTATAGTTAATTTCTTTGTATAAGTGATAACCTTAATTCTATCACATTCGGAATTGATACCTGGGATGTGTGTGATAGTGTCATCTGGAGAATGATTTCCCTAATTCGCAGTAAAATCCTAAAATTAATAATAATGGGTTAGTGTTCGTGTAAATAATGTTATAATAACGCCGTGTACCCCTGTGTGAATGTGTGATGTGAGATTTGATCCTAATCTGTGTTTTTTGAATATTTCATGTACGATTTTGTGAAGGTAATTTTCATTATGTGCGTCAAAGTTTTGACCGACTTGTATTATTTCGCGTGTCCGTAATTGGATCAATTTTGAATCTTTAGAAGATTTTATCGTAATTTAAGGTTGATTAGGGCCTAATTTACTAACTCAAAGTGAATAAGAGAAGGCAACGTCCGTGGACTGATGTCACGAGATTTAATTGTTAGATGTTGTACAGTCACTTTCTGCATAAAATTGAGCAAAAGTTAAGGTGATATAAGTTCAAGTAAAAGTTATTAGAAGAAGTTTATTCAATCAATAATTATATAAACGAAGTAATTGTTGAAAGGAAAGTCTAGGGAATACTTGCTAATCATAAATTAATGAATTAAATAATTTTCAATAATTTAAATAAGGAGGAGAAATAGTCATTTTCTTGGAAAATAATTGAAACCCAGGAGGGAAGATTTTAATTTTAATAATTGGATTATCATCATAAGAGAAGGATATTAGATATTATTTTGTTTTCCAATCAATTTTTCAGTAAGTTAATGGTTTCTATATTTATTATTGCAGAAAAGAACAATCATTGAAAATTTATTTGAGCGAGATCCCTCACGAATGAAAGCACGAGGAGAAGATGTTTTTCAAGAATCCAACCCAGATTTTGTTAATTTAATTGTTTTCTTTAAAAGAGTGTTAGTTTAATAAATGTGCAAACCTAATTTAGTCTCCTTTCATTTGTCGCTAGTCCTTCATCTATCCCTGCCTTTAAAATTTTCTGCGCAGCCGATAGCGAACGGTCCACCACTGAGACCCTCGCTCTCCGGCGAGCTGAGCCCGGCATAAAGGTGGCAGTATTTTGTTGTCAATAGTAACAGCAAGCTCTTTTAGCTGGTCACTATGCACAGCAGAGGTAATCGTTACATTTTTCGGAAGAAGTTCATGGCGAAGAATGCCATCTTTGTTCCAGCAAACACACAACATGATTTTCTGAGAATGGGCACGGGGAGTTCTTTTCTTTCTTTTTTTGATGGGCTGAGCCACTCTTTCCTCTTCTTCATGTTGACATACAGGCACCATTTCTCGTCACCGGTGACAGTGTTCGAAAGGAATGCTTCGTGCCTATCACAAGACAACCGGTGCCGGGCAAGCAATGACGAACATATGTATACTCGTTGATTTTTGTTACTGTCACTTAGCACATGTGGTACCCATATACCCAATTTCTGTACCTTACCCATCGAATGCAAATGGTTGACTGATCACATTCAAAAACTTGCGCCATTTCCCGCGTAGTTTGACGAGGATTCTGATTAAGCAACTCATTCAAGCGATTTTTGTCAAAATCTGATGGTCTTTCAGAACGTGGATCATCAGACAAGTCCTGCTCAAAAGCGGGAAAATCATTTTTGTGCTGTTCTTTCAACAATTACTTCGTTCCCGTACATTTCACAAATTGTTCTCTCAGATCCTGCTGCACTGGATCCTCGGTTAAACCTAAAGAGTAAAATGTGTCGGAAATGCTCACTTTTCTCAACTTGACATTCCAGATCCATTTGTTTGTCTGAAATGTACACAAATAATACATTCACAATCAAGAAAACCTGTGTTCCTCAACACACAAACTCCAAACTTAGTTAAAACAACGGAGTAACGATAAGCAATCCCTTCACGCCGCATTGTTGCCAACCCAAAAAAATACCGCAAGAACTTATTTATCGACCTAATAGATAATTTCTAATATGGAAATAAAGCGTTTCCAGACCCTTGTGCATAAAACATATTTTCTTCTTCTACGTATGAGGAATGAGCCCTTATTGTTACACCCTGTATAACAGGGCTGATATTACGGAAGACGGCAATTTTCAAGTGTGATTCCAACCTGCCACGTCTTTCATTGTTTTAACTTGAATATAGTACAGTCGAACCTCCATTAGTCGAATTTTCAGTATCTCGAAGTAACTTAGACTTCCCGGTCATTTGTCCTATTCTTCACGTGTATTTATTTCTCTATTACTCGAAATTCGGTTACACGAATTTTTCGATTTTTCGAAGCAAATATTTCCTCCCTTGATGCAAAAAATCCTCTGTAATTCGAATTTTATGCAACATTAACTGTGCAATACGACATTTGTGGTTTTTGAGGAACAGTTTGCAAGTAAAGAAAGGGTTACAGTGATGCTGGGAGCTAATATGACGGGAACAGAAAAACTAAAACTTGTAGTGATCGGAAAATCGGCGAAACCTCGCTGTTTCTTGGGTGTGAATTAATTACTGGTCACGTACGAAAGTAACCCCCGAAGTTGCAGATGACAAGCTCCATTTACGAATCTCGGTGGCCACGAACCTGCTACGCTGGCGTAGCAGGGGGAGAGGTGATACTCCCACGTGGCGCGTCCCAGGTGGCGGATAGGGGGGTCCTAACCGGCTTGCCAGCGGACTTGAGGGAAATAAAATACCTCTCGTGGACCAAACACACAACCCCCTGTGGGTGGGGGACGCAGACGAAGAATACACCCATGGTATCCCCTACCTGTCGTAGGAGGCGATTAAAAGGGGCGACCAAGGGATGATTGGATTAGAACCATGAAACTACTTGTGATTAGTACCACCACGCGGGGTACACTATGGGTCGTTATTACTTGCGCGTAGTACCACTATGTTCGGTACCAAATAGGTTTGTGATTAGTAGCAATCAGGAGCACTCTGCGGTCAGGCTTTTACAGTACCTGTGATTAGTAGCACTATATGAGCGACACCAGGGTTCTGGCTTGCCTATGATTAGTACCCACTATATAAGGAACACCACGGGATAGTACGAGTCCCTGTGGTTAGTACACTTATGTGATGCAAACCATAGGTTTGCGTTGCCTGTAAATGGCGCCGCTATGTGTGAAACACCATAGGTCTGTATTGCATGTGCGAATTTCACTACCTCTGAGTAGTACCATAATGTGTGGAATACCGCGAGTCTACGATACTTTTGATTAGTACCGCACCATGTCAGATACCATGGTTCTACTGTCCAAGCGATAAGTACCATTATGAGAGGCGAATGGCCTATATTTTGGGCCCCTTTAGCTTGCAAGCATCACCGATTCAGTATTGAGCTATAGAAGCAGTCCCTTGGTCAGTATTACTATTGTTTTCCGTCAGTTTCTGAGACTGAAGCATTGCGGGTCGGCTCCACTGATTGTTTTAACTTCATATCCATCCGTTCATTTTTCGTCCTCCCGCTTTGAATTCTGGTCAGTGGAGGATTTTGGATTTTTATTTTGTCATTGCCTTTCGTCTCATTTCGTACCATCAGTGGCCGATGACCTCGATGTTAGGCCCCTTAAAACAACAAGCATCATCATCATCATCATCACCAATCTCGGCGGCGTGGTATTGACGAGAAGTTTCAACGTGAAGGGAGGAAACGTTAACAGTAACAAACAAAAGAGACTACCGTTAACACCTTTGGAAAAACCCGGAAGTATGTTTCTTGTTTCACTAAAGTATGTCTTCTAAAAAGTTACTACGATAATTGTTATAATTAAAGTGATGCCGTAAAATTGTGTTTGTTTATATATTTTTAAATACTCCAGGTTTGATTTTTCCCTCGGACTCAGCGAATGATCCCTCCTCTACCGCCTCAAGGGCAGTGTCCTGGAGCGTGAGACTTGGAGTTGGGGATACAATTGGGGAGAAGGACCAGTAGCTCGCCCAGGGGACCTCACCTGCTATGCTGAACAGTGGTCTTGTGGGGGGGGGGGATTGGAAGGGATATGCAAGGAAGGGGGAAGGAAACGGCCGTGGCCTTATGCAAGGTACCATCCTGGTATTTGCCTGGAGGAGAAGTGTGAACCACGGAAAACTACTTCCAGAGTGGCTGAGGTGGGAATCGAACCCACCTCTACTCAGTTGACTTTCCGATCCTGAGTGGACGCCGTTCCAGCCCTCGTACCAATTTCAAAATTACGTGGCAGAGCCGGGAATCGAACCCGGGCCTCTGGGGGGTAGCTGCTAATCACACTAACCACTACACCACAGCGACGGACTTTATAAAAAATAAAATTTATAGTAAAGAATTTAGTTCGCCAGGATCACTGTTGGAAAAAAGTTATGGACGATCAGTTGGTGTACGCTCATCAGAAAATATCGGAACTGTGAGGGTGGCTGCAGAATCTCACGTGTTGCTTCGTAATTGGGTTTCATTTCCATATTATGAACATCGTTGATATAATCGGGTTTGATGAACGCCATTTAAGCATGCTGAACAACGATATTGTTCTTCCTGCATGAAGCATTCAACTCGCACGTGATTTCTCATAGATTTCAAGGTCATATTGTACGATGACTAAACTGACCTCGAAGTATCCTTGATTTAAACTCTATGAATCATTCGTCTGGGGCTACTGAAATAACAAATTTCCTAATAGCCTCAGAAATGAAATCACTCGTCTGCAAGAACAGTTTGAATTTTATGCCACACCGATGATTCGTTAAATGCTACGTTTAGTGCCTTTATATGTTACCGAGATCTAGACCCTCAAGTCCGATATATCACTTGACTTCAGGCAGTCGAAAAGTTTAGGTGGAAGTTAGGAATATCCTGGGTTGACGAGGTTACAGATAGTTAAGTCCTGAAACAGCTGATGCACACCGAGAAGTCGCAGGGGCCGTGAAATGCCAAACTTACGTGGTCAGTGCTGCTGCTGCATTCTGCTATTTGCCCGACTCCATGGCTAAATGGTCAGCGGGATGGACTTTGGTTCAAGATGTCCAGGTTCAATTCCTGCCGGGGCTGGTGATTTTAACCTTCATTTGTTTACTCCAATAACTCCTCCTCAGCATTAAAAGTTAAAAATCAATCAATCAATCAGTCAATACTGATCTGCATTTAGGGCAGTCGCCCAGGTGGCAGATTCCCTATGTGTTGCTTTCCTAGCCTTTTCCGAAATGATTTAAAAGAAATTTGGAAATTTATTGAACATCTCCCTTGGTAAGTTATTCCAATCCCTAACTCCCCTTCCTATAAATGAATATTTGCCCAGTTTGTCCTCTTGAATTCCAACTTTATCTTCATATTGTGATCTTTCCTACTTTTAAAGACACCATTCAAACCTATTCGTCTACTAATGTCATTCCACGCCATCTCTCCGCTGACAGCTCGGAACATACCACTTAGTCGAGCAGCTCTTCTTCTTTCTCTCAATTCTTCCCAACCCAAACATTGCAACATTTTTGTAACGCATCCTGTCAGTCGCGTCAACTCGAAAGACCTGCACTAGGCCACACGTGAAAAGAAAGGTCTAGTAGAGAGTCATCGTGGGGCTCACAGCATCATTAAAGAGAGGACAGGCCTTTGGGCATGTAAAGATACTCGTAGACGTACATTTGGCAGATTTGTAGGCTGACATCAGGAAGACATATGGTACAACGAAGAAGAATGGGAAGGAGAAGGACCCAGTAAAGGACGAAGTGAAGGCATATGGTCTAGTTGTTTCCCGTCCATTTCAATCACAATAGTAGTCTTATCATGAATTTCGATCATTTTATGGGATAGAAACGAGGTGTATTCAGTCTCGAATAGTGCAACTGAAAGGAGACGTGACTTCAAATCCATATCAGGATCATTTTAGACAAAATTCTCCGCGGGTTTCTCACACTTCATTGCCAGCCGACTTGCCCTATGATTCCTAGTACATCGTCGCTGCCGGGACAAAATCTCCTATGTGGAATGTTTTAGCTTAGAACTTTGGCCGGTAAGGTTCTGTGAAATATTGTACGAATATTGTCAAGACATTCTCGCTCTTCATAATGTATGTGCTGCGAATCATTATATCTCCAAAAATATTATCACATAGGAGGTTTTGTCCCGCTAACGACTATATAGCTCATGACCAACTCTCAAATAATAGCCCACAGTTAATATCTTTGTGGTATAAGGGGTGGTAACCACAGCATTGCATTAAGAAGATGGTAATTTCGAACCCTCTTATCAGCAGTTTTAAAAATGGTTTTCCATGATTTCCCATTTTCACACTAAGTAAATTTATCTTAATTAAAGTCACGCCGAGAACTCCCCAGTCCTGTCCCGTTCGTATCACACCGTCGCCGAAAACCTACAAGAGTGGATGCGACGTACAAAACACATGACAAAGAAAACCTGTGCATTCTTTCTGTTTTTTTCGTACAGTACACAGTCATAAGGTCCAATATTCGTCATCCTGGATAACGAAAGATAACTGAAAACCAGAAGAGTACACAACATGGATAGCAAGTGGACTTAACACATAATAGATATTCCAGATTCATTGGCTATAGCTCCAACGCCACATTTGGACGGTCATATCAACCTCATGTGAGCATTTCTGGACTCATTCCCTCTTATAAAGCACTGGCAAGGGCGTAACGTTAGAATCTTTGAGGGGCCCCACAGACTCCTCACAATATACAGGATGTCACAGAAAAACACCGAAAACGCTTAGTATGTTGTGCGGGAAGGAAAACAGATCCGTTTTCAAGAAGTAACCCATATCCAGAAACGCACGGCTTGGACGCTGTAGCGCATCGAAGTGTGAGATGGGTGTGCTTTCCGCATGTCGTCAATAAACTCAACATGAGTAAGACATCGGGCTTATTACAAACGGGGTTCGAACTGTGTACCTTCTACGTCATTGCAGAGCCTACATCGGTGGTGCTGAGCCTCAAGCACATGACCCAATACGTGTGGTTGTCTTTGAAAAATTTCAATCGCTCTGAGGACTCGAGAAATAAAGTCCTCCGTTGACGTTACAGGAGTGGCATACACCATACTCTTCATACCAGTTACGTGGAACTGTCCGGCTTCTCTCGATGGCCCCGAATGTGGAATGACGTGGGGTACATCTGTTTGGGAAAACGTTCCGCATACAATCTTGCAGCAGCTCTACCATTACAATCCGCTTTGCCGTATGCAAGCACCATGTCGGCAATTTCCGCAGCTGTGAAGTGGTATATGTCGCACTGCTGTTAACAACGTTACTTCACTGGAAGACTACAGTACACAAGTAACGCAGTAGGATGCGCATCAACGACTGTGTGGAAGAATGTAGCACATGCGCAGGAATGCTTTCAGGCTGAAGTCGTCCATCCGCAGTACACAGATGGCTAAAGGGCTGCATTACTTCCGTATTAAGACACTGTTTGTCCAATGTTTGTCCAACCCTTGTCCCGTTTCCCTACGGGGTCGGGTATGAGGTGAGATGAATTTGTCGTGGCGGTTTTTTATGACCGGATGCCCTTCCTGACGTCAACCTCATCAGAGGAGTTAATGAGAGATGAAATGAATGACGTGATATATGATAGTAGGGAGAGGGTGAAACCCGGTGCCGGCACATAGCCTACTCCTGTCGAATAGCACCAAGGGGTCTGCTCAAGGCTTAACGTCCCCATCCGACGGACGAATCACCATCAACAGCGTCATATGCCTTCACTCCATATGAGCACTGCGGAGAGGTTTGGAATTTAATCCAGGCTTTTGGCACGCAATCTAGTGATTAGAAATTGTATACCACCACCTCCCCTACCCTGCCGGCCAACATTCTGATGGTGAAAATTTTTTCGACCAACGGGACTCGAACCGGCTAACCTCGGTGTTAGACCGTTTTAGACTTCAGCGCCTTAACGATCATGGCCACCAGGCGTATTAAGACACTAAGACACCAAAATCGGGACAAATTGTCACAACTGTTATCAGACTTCGACGTGCATTTCCGGACAGGGGCTCCTGCTTGAAAACCAATCAGTCCCCCATCCCGTACAACATACTAAGCTTTGTCGGTGTTTTTTGGGGACATTCTGTATAGCCTAGTGTCACTCGGCGCGGAAATGGCTTGGGCGGTTTCGTAGAATGAGTCGATTTTTTATTTTTTACAATTAGCTCGTTGAGGATTTGCCACTTGCGTGCATCTACATAGCAGCAGCATTTTTTGGTGGGGGTGGGGGGGTGGGTTGAGTGTAACACAGCCCAGCCCTTGCCATCTCTCGCAACACCGCAAAACGTTTCTCAGAAAAGACCGGCACCAAATTATTTAAAAGTATTTACAGCAATGAAAACTAACACCGAAACATCACATTTTAGTTAGGCAATGATATTTTCTTGATGTGTATCGCACCGGAGATAGTATTATGCAAACATTTTGCAGAACATTTAACTTTTGTCGCACATTTGACAGCAGTGCATAATGACAATAAGAAATTGTAATAACAATCAACTCAGTTTCCAACGAACTCTCTTTGCGCAAACTGAATAAAAAGTTTATTAGGTGTAGCGTTTGATATTTTAAATCTTTATTTGGGCAGTTTTGAGTTTTTAGTTCCTACATTGTCCGACTCGATGGCTGAATGGTCAGCGTACTGGCCTTCGGTTCAGAGGGTCCCGGGTTCGATTCCAGGCAGGGTCGGGAATTTTAACCATCATCGGTTAATTTCTCTGGCACGAGGGCTGGGTGTTTGTGCTGTCTTCATCATCATTTCATCCTCATCACGACGCGCAGGTTGCCTACGGGAGTCGAATAAAAAGACCTGCACCTGGCGAACCGAACATGTCCTCGGACACTCCCGGCACTAAAAGCCATACGCCATTTTTTTCAGTTCCTACATTTTTCTGTGTTCTAATCGAATAAATTATCATAACCGGTACTGAAGTATCGGTTACAGCGTATAGGTCTGTAGTTCAGGGTTGGCTTTTCCCTCGGACTCAGCGAGGACAGACATTGGGTCGGGGAATACAACTGGGGAGGATGACCAGTACCTCGCCCGGGCAGTCTCACCTGCTATGATGAACAGGGGCCTTGGTGGGGGATGCGAAGATTGGAAAGGATGGACAAGGAAGACGTTAGGAAGCGGCCGTGGCCTTAAGTTAGGTACCATCCCGGCATTTGCCTGGATGAGAAGTGGGAAACCACGGAAAACCACTTCCAGGATGGCTGAGGTGGGAATCGAAGCCACCTCTACTCAGTTGACCTCCAGAGGTTGATTGGACCCCGTTCCAGCCCTCATACCACTTTTCAAATTTCGTGGCAGAGTCGGGAATCGAACCCGGGCCTCCGGGGATGGCAGCTAATCACACTAACCGTCAAACCACGGCAGCTGTGAAATAAAACCTATTAAGCATTATTGTATAATGTCCGACTCGTTGGCTGAGTGGTCAGCGTACTGGCCTTCAGTTCAGAGGGTCCAAGGTTCGATTCGCGGCAGGGTCGGGGATTTTAATCATCTCTGATTAATTCTTCTGGCTCGGAGACTGGGTGTTTGTGTACGTCCCAACACTCTCATCTTCATATTCACACAATACACTACACTACCAACCACCACAGAAACGCGCAATAGTGATTACTGACTACATCCCTCCATATAGGGTTGATGGCAGGAAGGGCATCCGGCCGTACAACAGGGCCAAATCCACATGTGCGACGCAGTTCGCACCCGTGACCCCACACGTGTGAGAAAAGCGGTAGGAAAAGCAGCATTGTTTTATAATACACTTAACAATGACTAATAATCCCTTTGTTCATATAACTTGATAATATATTGTATTACTTATACCTGCTGTAATTAAATTTATTTTAAGTTATACATAGGTTTCATATTTTATTTGAGGGGGCCCGAATTTTTATATCGGCAGGCGGGCCCGCATTGCAATCGTTACGTCCCTGAGCATTGGCACTTACAAAATCCTCTTTTCCTCAAAACATAATTTTTAGCCCTTTTGGAATTTCAAGTTTTCAATTTATATCTCCCTCCTCCCTTTGCAACAATAACTAGTGAATTTCACAGCGAGTCCGCCTCTGTGGTGTAGTGGTTAGTGTGATTAGCTGACACCCCCTGAGGCCCGGGTTCGTTTCCCGGCTCTGCCACGAAATTTGAAAAGTGGTACAAGGGTTGGAACGGGGTCCACTCAGCCTCGGGAGGTCAACTGAGTAGAGGTGGGTTCGATTCCCACCTCAGCCATCCTGGAAGTCGCTTTCCGTGGTTTCCCACTTCTCCTCCAGGCAAATGCCGGGATTGTACCTAACTTAAGGCCACGGCTGCTTCCTTCCCTCTTCCTTGTCTATCCCTTCCAATCTTACCATCCCCTCGCAAAGCCCCTGTTCAGCATAGCAGGTGAGGCAGCGTGGGCGAGGTACTGGTCATCCTCCCCAGTTGTATCCACCAACCCACAGAGTGTGAAGCTCCAGCACACTGCCCTTGAGGCGGTAGAGGTGGAATCCCTCGCTGAGTCCGAGGGAAAAACCGACCCTGGAGGGTAAACAGATAAGGAAAAAGAAGAAGAATTATTTTGCAGCGAGCAGGATTCAAGCCTGTCAACTTAGGATTTCTAGTGGTGCCATGGTCCGTTGTAATGGTATTGTACGCCCGCAGGATAAATCAAGAGGGGATATCTAAGTGGGAGGTAGTGAGATTTCTTAATTTATGCATATAAAGAAGCAAGTCCAATGTAAGTTGCTGCTAGCACACGACAGGAAGTTCTTGGTGGGTGTTCCTACACGTGCATGGAGGGAAGAAGAACCCATTATTTTTCATTCATCTTCAGTGACTCGTCCCACGCGTTAGGGCAAGAGTAATACAGCGGACACAATTCAAATTCATCTTAACAGCAAACAATGTGAAGAGAAGAATGTGTCTCGGGATTACCTTTGTCATAGAGGAGAGTAAGCTGTCTTAAAATTTCTCCATAAACAGACGTTGAACAATAGCATATGAGATGCGTAAGAAAGTTATATCCTCAATGGAGTGTTGGATCTCAAGATGATGTCATGATGAGAATTCCTAAAGGATTGTATGTTTGATGAGATTAGGTAACAAATAACTTACAGGCTAGTGAGGAAAAAAAAAAAAAAAAAATTCTTCAGAAGTAAATCGTAATCTTACATATGGGTTATAAAGATTCAATCGATCTTCTTTTCTTTTCCTACCGCTTTTTCCCACACCTGTGGGGTCGCGGGTGCGAACTGCGTCTGCACATGTGGACCTGGCCCTGTTTTACGTTCGGATGCCCTTCCTGACGTCAATCCTATATGGAGGGATGTAATCACTATTGCGTCTTTCTGTGGTGGTTGGTAGTGTGGTATGTTGTCTGAAGATGAAGAGGAGTGTGTTGGGACTTACATAGACACCCAGTCCCCGAGCCAGAAGGATTAATAAGAAGCGATTAAAATCCCCGACCCGGTCGGGAATTGAACCCGGGACCCTCTGAACCGAAGATCAGTACGCTGATCATTCAGCCAACGAGTCGGACTTATAAAACACTCAGTCGATACATTTAATTAAAAATGTTACGTGGTAACGTCTTTATGAGTTGATCTACCGGTTCGGGTACAGGTTAAAAAATTTGGCGTAACTGCAATTCCGAACAAGTTTGAAACCACTGTACAACGGGAAGTTAGTGATGGATTTCTTTCAAATGCCTCAGACGTGAGCCGGATCTTTTGAGTGGAGTTTTTTTTTAGCTGATCGAATGAGCTATGGCTCAATAAAAGTGGAAAAAAGGTTCTTCGGAATTGGGAATGTTCAGTAGTTGTCAGCAGTCTCTAAAAGCGGAGCGAACGAAGAAAGATTCGCGGAAATGGAACCGCGATTCTTTCACTCCCTCATGTGCACACGTAACGGTGATTCGCACGGTTCGCTGTGCTGACCTGCTGAAGCAGAATCAGTGTTCTCACCTTCCTGCTGTTCTGCTGTCACCTGTGTTGGCTGATGTGCTCAGCAACTGGCTTAATCTCGTAACAATCCCTTTTTTGCATCCCGTTCTTGCGTGTTTTATTTGGTGGCTGCATATATGGACAATTTGTCCACAAATATGTAACTACCTTTTACAGACTGAACCTAGATGAATATTCACCCACTACAGGGGAAGCTGTGATAATAAGCCGTCGAAACACACTCGTCTGTTGAAAATTACACCCATTGACACTATAAACACAAACCATCTTCCAGAACAGAAAGAAAAGCTAATGTTAGCATACGGGGAAATTAGCAGTGTTTAAATTTTAGCCACTAGTCTCCAAGGGATTAAAGGTGTGTGTTAAAACCATCGACTTAGAGAGGCAGAGAATATTTCTCTTTAAAGAAAAACTAAAAACTAAATACCATTTATTTATTTATTTATTTATTTATTTATTTATTTATTTATTTATTTATTTCTTCTTGTTTTCGAATGGGTCTACTACGGACCACGTTAAGCATCATTCATTTACGGTTCTTCCTCTTTCGATCGGCCCAGTACTTCTTCATCCTTTCGGAGTGGGCTTCTTTACGTTCTCGTGACCAGTTGTTGCCGGTCCGTTTTTTGCTACTTTGATCTTGGAATCCCTTAATTTTGTTGATGATTTTTCTGTATTCCTGTCTGTTGTATACTGCCTGCTGTGATATATTATTTTCCTCCGTATCCTCCTTGACCCCTTTAAGCCAGCTAGTTTGTGTATTTATTTATTTATTTATTTACAATGTAAAGGATACAGCTTCAATGAGACCATTTCACTCGCATGGTCAACAAAGTAATTAACAAAGGTACACTTTCGTAGTAAACTGTAACTAACATAACAGATGAGTAAGAAGATCAGGCACACAGCCTCTTAATAACAAATGTCCAAATCGAAAACCATGATAATTTCCATGATCATAGCCAAGTCTTCGTAGGTCGAGATAGTGGCCCTGTCGTCTAATGTGCAGCGATGACACATTCATTGCCCTTATCTGCTGCATAGACTGGTTTCTAAGCTTGGGATTTCTGTTCCTTATAGTCGAGCGTTACCATGACATTCTTTAAAACGTGTTTTACGTCGCACCGACACAGATAGCTCTTATGGCGACGATGTGCTAGGAAAGGGCTAGGAATGGGAAGAAAGTGGCCGTGGCGTTAAGGCACAGCCTGAACATTTGCCTGGTGTGAAAATGGGAAGTCTCGGAAAACCAATTTTAAAGGCTGCCGACAGTGGGGTTCGAATTTCGCGCACCTCCAACTCGCCCGGTACCATAACATTCAACACGGATGAACTCTGTAAATCAACACTTGATCCAATATGTGTTGCAAAATAGTTCCTCCTCAATGAAAATCAGTCCTGTTTTTTCCTGGTGACAGAAAAATTCCTCATGAATCTGGTCGTTTCTGAAAGAAGAATTAATGAGGCGCTGAGCCATTGTGCTGTTCAAACGAGCCGGTTCTTTTGAGTGAGCGAACCGTTTAGCGGGGCTCACTCAGGTGAACCACTTTCCTCGCCTCTGTTTCCCTTCACGTATCAACGCATCTACCACTACGTGACTTGGTGAGCTCGATGGGAGAGGTGGGGTGGGGTGTGAATAGCTCGAGTACAGTTTCGGGTGTACAATCAACTTCGTGCACAGAATGAAACTTGATCATTAAGGCAGAAAGTTACTTGCCACTAAGAGCTAGGGAGTCACTGTTCTGCCTGATAACAGGTTGAATTCTGTGTCCCCAATCCCATGCGTGAGTCACAGTGCTGCTGGAATTCCCTCGGTGTTAAAACACTCTGAACTCTTACATAACACTGATTGTTTTCACTTCCGTTACTGACTCACTTCAACATATTGTACATTCAGATGATTCATTATTGACCTGAAATCCATTCATAGAGGGGCTCAGTTTCTTATCAGTACAGAGTTCAATGTAAACTTTCTGTTCAATTCCTCGCCAACGAATATTTAATCTTCTTCTTATATAATGTAAATGCAGGCTGTAGCAATAAGGTACTACCAAACTTCCAGGACACATTCCCTAAGCGTAGAAAATGAAAATATGTTGTATGGACAAGCTTTTTCATATTAGACATTGACTTTACGCCCCACTAACTACTTTTACGGGTTTCGGAGACGCCGAGGTTGCCAGAATTTTGTCCCGCAGCAGTTCGTTTGCTTGCCAGTAAATTAATTTTCTACAAGTAATAATAATAATGTTATTGGCTTTACGTCCCGCTAACTACTTTGACGATTTTCGGAGACGCCGACGTGCCGAAATTTCGTCCCGCAGGAGTTCTTTTGCGTGCCAGTAAATTTATTTTCTACAAATCTTCTTTTTCTTTTCTACCACTTTTCCCACATCTGTGGAGTCGCGGGTGCGAACTGAATAGCACAGGTGGATTTGGACCTGTTTTACGGCCGGATGCCCTTCCTGACGCCAACCCTATATGGAGGGATGTTATCACTATTGCGTGTTCCTGTGGTGGTTTGTAGTGTAGTGTGTTGTCTGAATATGAAGAGAAAAGTGTTGGGACAAACGCAAACACCCAGGTCCCGGGCCAAAGGAATTAATCAGAGGCAATTAAAATCTCCGACCCAGCCGGGAATCGGAATCGAACCCGGGACCCTCTGAACCGAAGGCCTCAACGCTGACCAGTCAGCCAATGAGTCGGACATTATTTTCTACAAATAATAATAATAATAATAATAATAATAATAATAATAATAATAATAATAATAATAATAATAATAATAATAATGTTATTGTTTTTACTCCCACTGACTATTTTTGACAGTTTTCGGAGACGCCGAGGTGCCAGAATTTTATCCCGTAGGAGTTTTTAACGCACCAGTAAATCTACTGATATGAGGCTGACGTATTTGAGCATCTTCATATACCACCGGACTGAGCCAGGATCGAACCTGCCAAGTCGGTCTCAGAAGACCGTCTGAGCCACTCAGCCTAGCTTTCCTACAACTCTACATAGTACATTAATCATGGCAAACGCACAGGAACAGAATGTACCAGCAAACCACATGGAACTCCTTATTACATGGAGTGTTCAAAATGCCCTCCGTTGGCATTGATACATACTCGACCAGCCATTGCATTTGAGCGCGGAATGAAAGTATAACCTTTAAAATGCAGTACTTCGGCAATGTCCGCCTCTGTGGTGTAGTGTTGATTGTGATTTGCTGCCACCCCTGGAGGGCCGGATTCGATTCCCGGTTCTGCCATGCAATTTGAAATATGGTACGAGGCCTGAAACGGGGTCCACTCAGCCTCAGGGGGAGGGGAGGCAACTGAGTAGAGGGTGGGTGGGGGTTCTATTCCCACCTCAGCCGTCCTCGAAATGGTTTTCCGTGCTTTCCCACTTCTCCTCCAGGAAAATGGTACCTAACTTAAGGCCACGGCAGCTTCCTTACCTCTTCGTTGTCTATCCCGTCCAATCTTCCCACCCCCACAATGCCCCTGTTCAGCATAAAGGTGAGGTCACCTGGCCGAGATACTAATCTTCCTCCTCAGTTGTATCCCCCGACCCAAAATCTCACGCTCCTGGACACTGCCCTTGAGGCGATAGAGGTGGGATCCCTCGTTGAGTCCAAGGGAAAAACCAAGCATGGAGGCTAAGCAGATTAAGAAAGAAAGAAAGAATATTACATTCTGTCGTGCATGTACCTACGAGTTACAGGGTGTAAAGATGTGCGTGTGTGGTTCGTCAGTGTTCAATCGAAGTGAAGTTCTTTTGAACTACAGCCGCGATGTTAGGGGAAGCGGGCAAGAGAGAGAGAGAGAGAGAGAGAGAGAGAGAGAGAGAGAGAGAGAGAGAGAGAGAGATAACTGTCTGTGCAGTGAACGTCGCACCGTGAGTTGTGTACGGGTCGTTCCGAAGTAAGCTTCTGCCTATAAAAATTAACCCTCTCGATGTAGTGAATGCGTAATATAGTAACTTTAAAGAAAAAGAATATGATACGAATGTATTATAACGGAAATTAAACACTTACTCCCGGAGCTAGAGGTATTAACTGTACGCAGTTAAAATCCCGGTCCGGCCGCAAATGAACCCCTTTACCGTCTGAACAGAAGGCTAGCATGTTGACCATTGTGCCAAGGAGCCAGACTTACGACTGCAGTGCATATTCTCTAATATTCGTCAATCTTTTCCAGTCACTTATTATCATCTTTTATGTGTAGCATTTCAATTCTTTGTCAGTTTTATAAATAACCAATGTTATTCAATTTACTAACATGTAAGCCTGTCTTTCAATGTCGAAATTATTATCTGAAAAGTAACAGCAAACTTGAACTGAAAATGTTAACGTATCCTATGAATAAACGTTTCCGTACTACACACAAATTATTTGAATGGAACGTTCACGACCAAAATGTTGTTAGATATCACTCCCCATATTCAGCGATAAAAATCCTATCTCATACCTATAGATGGAGGTAGTGTCGACGCACACGCCAGAATGGTGAATGTGATTCATTCAATACTCCGAAGGAAGGCATTTGTCACCAAACAGTTCAAATATGATGGTCACACGGTAATGTTCTTGTAGCATATACTATGTAAGCCTATCTGATGCCGATTCCATTCTTCTAAACCTTCTCTTTTTCGCAGTATTGCCATGAAAGGGAACAGAACTCAGGGACGGATGCAGTTTGAAATCATACGGATTTAAAGAGCTGTGCGCAGCAACATGGAGAATATGACACAATCGCTTTTATGGAAACACGTATTTTCTTTAAAAAGTACAATACTTGCAGTCGCGAGTTCATTTTAGTTTCCTTGTAAAAAAGGAGCGGGGATATCAACGTGTAAGTGATGCCAGTTTCAGCAATCGAAATGTTCCTTTTTTCTCAACATCGCTGTGAAAGACAGGAGACAGGAGAGGCAGCGAAAAGTTATCGGCACTTTAGCTGGTGCTGCAGTGCAAGTGTAATGGGGAAATGCTTTTTCCCGAGTGGTGGCGATAGAATGCGCGGTCAGGCAGCACAGCGACATGGTTAGCGGAAAGCGTACGGAATTAATGTTTAGCCTACGAGCGGACTTCTTGTTGAGCGAAATTCATTAGTGTTATTAGTGTTAAATTCATACACTTGTTGTTGAACGTTACTTATCAGAATATTGACGTATAGTATTGGACAACAGATGTTTCAAGTTGAGACTTTTAAGGAAGACAGATCCGCTCGAAAATTTCGGTAATAATAAGCCGCGAACTCTGGCTCCCTCGTTTCTCCGATTTAAGCGGAGATATTTTTCTGACGTTATGCAATGTGTGTGATACCGTGTTGAGAGTAAGGTTTGTTTGCAATGGCCCTGAAGCCTGTAGTAAAAAAACAAACAATATTAGTACACCACGTTTTGTTGTTCAGTGCACTAGTGTTTCCGGATCTGGTCTGATGTACTGTTGTCAGTATCATTCAAGGAAATAGTACGCACTACAATGCATTTCTCATACGTTTCGGATGTTACTTCCTGTAGTGATATATTGAACCCTGTTTTGGTATTATTTGTTTCATTTGATTTTCATCTAAACCTATTGTCAGTAATGAAGAAAAACGAGAAATTATTTTAAATTACGGCGAATATCACAGAAATGCACACGCGGCTGTGACATTGTACTCTGGACACTATTCGGATTGACGTTGTCCTTCAATTCGTAACATTGCCAACATCTGCACAACTTCCCTGGTGTACTGTTTAGAAGAGTGGAACAAAGTGCGTTTCTTATCACCAACTGTACCTGTAGTTTTCAGTTCGCTATACAAAACGTATACATGTTCCTTTCTGCTGAAAGTGATAATTGTTTAATTTTCTGGAATATATTTATGACCCCGTCGCATGGATACACTCCTGCGCAACTAGAGTTTTCATATTTTGTTTCATTTCGAAAACATTTGAGGTCACAGAGTTAGGTTGGACACTCTGTGCGTTTTATTTTATTTGTATAGAGGGAGCATTTTCTTAACATGTAACGGTTCAAATCCCGTTACAAATATTCCTTTGTATTATTATTTTATATGTATTATGATTATTATTTGTATTGTTATTATGTTTATTTTATCTCTATTTTTATTATTATTGTAACTATTATTATTGTTTCATTCAATTATTATATCATCTGATTTCACTATTTATTGATTAATTATCGCTTGTTTCATTTTATTGCATTTATTATGTACTGTGGGGTGTGTGTGTGTGTGTGTGTGTGTGTGTGTGTTGGCATTAAAATTATGTATACCAAGATTTGTCGCTCTATATAGCACATATATTTATTTGTGAAATAACTTTTAAGGCATTGCAGCATATGGTGCAATACTCTAACAGTAACTGTCGAGTCATCGCTCTGTCATTGTATGCATTTAGAAGTATGAGATAATTTAGGGAGTTGCTAGTTTGCCTCAGGCTATTTCAACACAATCTGTAACACTTGAGAGCTGGGTGTGAGTGATGTCATGGGCTGTTTTAAAGATGACGTGGGTGTTATACCATGTGACAACAAATGTCTAAATAAGGAGTAGGATCCTATAGAGGTCAGTCAGACGGATGGTGAACAGTGAGGTGGATGGAGTCTTGGTCGAAGGGTAGTCGTATGGAGAGTGAGGCCACAGTTGGTCAGCCAGTCAGCTAGAGGTAGAGCAGTGACATGGATACGTAGTCGTCAGTGAGCAAATGGATTGTATGTTCGGGGTGTGTTTCGTCTATCGGTCGAGTTCTTGTGCCAGTTCGGTGTCAGCCGAATATTGAGTCGTCGTAATGCAGACTAACAGTTGTCAGTGAATTAATTGTGAAGTGTGATTTTTTTTCAAGCCATGCTAAATCTCGTTTGTGAAACTAAAATGATACTTCACCAAATTAGGTTTGAAATACCTATACCTGTTACCAACTCAAAGGAATACGTCATAATAACACACAAAGTGTTCAAGGTACTGTTAAGTGAAACAGTGAGGGATAAATTTTTGTACAGCTTGTAAATATCCGGTCAAGAGGATTTCAAATTTTGACGCCTAGAGTTTCTTTCAGTTGTAATTTTAGAATTTTATATTATCATGAAAACAGCAAGTCTCACCAGTTAAATTAAAACATTTAAAGAATATATTTTTGTTTAGTATCAAATGCAACTAATAGTTTTATTTCAATGGCAGATCAGACAAACTCAAATTTTAGTTGGGAAACCAAACGATAATGTCCTTTTCCTAGAACCTATATGTTATGCCGTCAAAATAAGCTTACTACCTCACACCCTAGAGATATTCAAGATTCTCATTTTATTATCCTTACATTTATTTGTAGCTGGCACCCATCAACCATTGTACATGTAAGTAATCAGGTAAGAACAAGAAGAGACTACATAGTCCGACGATCGAGCATTTTATTTCATGAATATTTTAATTCTTTTACATTTTAATTAGTGAGCAAGCACAACATTCCTGAATACGATCATCCACAATATTAATTGAAAACTGTATCTCGAGTTTAAGAACTTAATAGCCCATGGTTACATATTAAGTGTAACTTGGTAACACGGAGAGTTATGGCTTTGAGTAAACCTTGGTAGAGGTAGTCCAATGGTAAGGGAATACTCATCAACAGACCTCGGGTTTTGAGGGCAGTAATAGGTTAGAATACAAACGAATTTGGTTATTACTAAAATGTCGCCCAACCGGCTCTTCCACAATGTTGCGAGTGTAACATAAACTCTAGGGGTTCTGACAGTCTATACCCCTAACATTTATGCAAATCTCATGGCATAACCGTTGTGCAGGGTAGAGTATATTTGATACTGCCTAAACAAACGGCCTGTACTCATCACTCCCTAATGGGGATTTCCGAATGAAGAAAGTGGCAACAGGAAGTCATAGGAGTGGTTCATTGAGAATGGAATATAGCTTCTCGCTTATTCATGACCACAGGTGACTTTGTTCACATGGAGGTCAGGGTAGAGCTACTTCTCCCATCGTCACCAGTACGTGCCCAGGAAATTTAAAACAAACAATCTTGGAGTTTTACACGATTGTTGATATCATGATCATATTCACGTGATCTCAAGTTTTAAATGGGATCCAAACCAAAACAGCGTGAATTTCAATTCAAAAATCATTCATGGATTGGCTGAGATTGGAACCACTGTCACTATATCGCTCCACTATCCCGCAGATCTAAGAAATTTCAGTGAAAATATTGTAAGGATGAGGAAGAAGGAGTGAAATGAGATTTAAATCTTTTATCCTTGCCTCCCAAATTAAGTTCATAATTTGAACTTCTCAGTCGAAAATATACCTTCAGGCGGTCGTATGCATTGTTCATAACAGAAATGTTAATACACAGAAGCTGAAAAAGAAATCTTATTAAACATAGACATGTTTGTCCAATTAAGAGGACATCTGCGTTTTCCCCAAATCTTTTTAAAACGAAAACTACCTTGGAAATCAATGCGAGTACTATAGTGTTACAGATGTGCTTAAAGTTATCGGAGATATTTCTGGAGTCGCCAGATTCACCTTGGCTCATTTGGCTTTGATCGGGAGGGCCACATGGCCTTCCTAAAGCTTCGTGATTTGTTAGGTGCTTGGTCCATGGGGACTGGTACTTCGATATTAGGATTTTTTTTTTTTTTTTGCTAGTTGCTTTACGTCGCACCGACACAGATAGGTCTTATAGCGACGATGGGACAGGGAAGGGCTAGGAGTGGGAAGGAAGCGGCCGTGGCCTTAATTAAGGTACAGCCCCAGCATTTGCCTGGTGTGAAAATGGGAAACCACGGAAAACCATCTTCAGGGCTTCCGACAGTGGGGTTCGAACCTACTATCTCCCGAATACTGGGATATTAGGATTAGTTATATATATACAATTATTCGTATATTCCAGCTTGACAATACGGAACGTCGATCTGTAACATTGCATTCGAAACATGCGGAATTCCAACTCCGCTAAATGCAGTCCTGAAGTTGGTTACCTTAGATGTATCAAGTTTTGTCTGTCCCTGAGGCAGGTAAGTACGAAATAAATATAAAAAGATAGAAATAGTGAACATCGCTAGGAGGAAAACAAGGAAGAATATGCACATTTCGTAGGGAGAAAAAGAGAAAAAATTCGTGCATGTCGCGGGGAGAAATAAAAAAAGGATAATGCGCGAATATCGCGGGCAGAAAAAGGAAAGAATACATGAATGTCATGGGGAGAGAAAAAGGAGAGAAAGGAAAGAAACCAGGAATGTCGCAGGGGAAAAATGAAGAATAAATAAAGAATATAGAAAGAAGAAGCTTGAAGGAATTTGGTGGGTGGGGAGGGGACGAGAAAGCTCAGGAGGGAAACTCCTCCTCTTACCTGCTTTGAAGGTCAACAAGCTTGAACAACTGATTAGGTCTTATCTCTGTTACGTAAGAACGTTTGTTGTTTCTGCTTGATAATACAGTGTCCACTTGTGGAACGAAATTCTGCCACATGTTGATACTAGCCGACGCATAATAATAAAAAAGAAAAAAAAAGAAAAGAATAAGATATTGTATGGAGATGTCAAAAACTCGGAAATATTGCATTGCACTGGAAAATGCGCAAATAAATGGTTCCCTCACAGATCATAACAATCCAACGTAGGTTCATATCCAGGCCGGGGCAAGCCCTGCAGCCTGGGAGTAAGTAACTGTTGCAGTTACTGTATTGTGATTTATAGCTGCTCCGCTTGAACGCTTTGCACACGTTAATGTTGTCTATAATAATAATAATAATGTTATTCGCTTTATGTCCAACTAACTAATTTTACGGTTTTCGGAGACGCCTAGATGCCGGGATGCAGGAGTTGTTTTACGTGCCAGTAAATCTACCGAAACCAGGATCACGTATTTAAGCACCTTCAAATACGAAAGGGCTGAGCCAGGATCGTACCTGCCAAGTACGGGTAAGAAGGCCATCGCCTCAACCGTCTGAGTCACATATGTAGAAATACAGAGGAAAAAAATGTTACTGCAGTTTACTACGTAGTTGTACATTTTTTGAAGGTATATTGCTATATTATCCAGCATTACGGCTAAGGATAGTGTCATCCTGACCACGTGACACTCCAATATCTGCAGGCCATCTAGTATCTAACACAAGTAACTGCTTCTCGGTAGAATTTGAGTGCCGTTGAGTGTTATATTGTTCCAATTTCCCCGTAAACATATTATGAAATTCAACACCGTATGAAATAAATCCTATTTTTTTTTTCTTTTCCGGGTTAATCAGTGCCGAGATCTTGTGGTAAATGACTATGAGATGTTACGACCCTAGTAGTGTTCCACTTCACGAGACTCTAGTCGTAAGGTGCTATAGGCCGAGATATGGGCCAGACAGTCTGCTAAGGAAACCAGTTTCTGTCCACAAGCACAGGCTGCATAGTTCTCTGGCTTTGTTCCTGTAGGCTGACGTCACTGTTTGAACACGTGGGTGGACGACTGGCATACTGCACTTCTTACGTGCTAGCGCTCCGTACAGTATCTACTGGGGCATGAATACTCACCTAATAATGTATCATTGTTAGACCTCGGAATTTTAGGTGCTAAAAATGTTATTTTAGATGCCTAAAATAGGCTCTCAAATATGGAAAAGGCTTTAAAATATTTTAGGCAGCTCGAATTTTACGTATTTTAATAGGAATAAATCAAAATATTTCCTTCTTAATCCGTTTACCCTCCAGGGTTGGACTGAGCGAGAGATCCCACATCTGCTGTCTGAACGGCAGTGTCCTGGAGCATGATAACTTGAGTCGGGGGATACAACTGGGAAAGAGGACCAGTACCTCTCCCAAGTGGCCTCACCTGCTGTGCTGAACAGAGGCCTTGTGGGGAGATGGGAAAGTCGGGAGAGATAGATAAGGAAGAGGGAAGGAAGCAGCCGTGGCCTTAAGTACCATCCCGGCATTAGCCTGGAGGTGAGAAACCACGGAAAACCACTCAAGGATGGCTGAGGTGGGAATCGAACCCCCTCTACTCAGTTGACCTCCCGAGGCTGAGTGGACCCCGTCCAGCCCTCGTACCAATTTTAAAATCACGTGGCAGAGGCGGGGATCGAACCCGGACCTCCGATGGTGGCAGCTAATCATACTGATCTCTACACTACAGAAGGAAACCAAACCCCATGGCACTACAGCCCTTGAAGGGCCTTGGCCTACCAAGCGACCGCTGCTCAGCCCGAAGGCCTGCAGATTACGATGTGTCGTATGGTCAGCGCGACGATTCCTCTCGGCCGTTATTTTTGTCTTTCTAGACGGGGGCCGCTATCTCACCGTCAGATAGCTCCTCAATTCTAATCACGTAGGCTGAGTGGATCTCGAACCAGCCCTCAGGTCCAGGTAAAAATCCCTGACTTGGCCGGGAATCGAACCCGGGGCCTCCGGGTAAGAGGCAGGCACGATACAGAAGCGGACATAAATTAAAATACGATTTTATTTGGTTAAATTGATAACTCGTTAAGGGTAAATATAAAAGGAATTTCACTCACCCCTCTGATACAACCGTTGCAGAATATAATTTTAACATTCGATGTGAAATGGGGAACTCCTGTAATCACGGTTCAATTCAAGATAACTTGGAAACTGACACTTTCGGCATAATTCATACACTGACCAAACGGAAACACTGAAATATGTTCACAGCATAAAAGTTTTGTTCCCAGCAGGTTCGCTGGACACTCCCTTCCAGTTCGTGACACACAGGGTACGGGTGTGTTTACTGCGGGAGTTTCTTTTAAGGACTTCCGGGGAGTGTGGTTTACAGATTTCCGTTTTTGAGTTTTTGTTTTGAAAGTATTTTAAGAATATACTGTTCAAGATACTGAAAACGAGTCAGCAAATATTTTAAGTTTCTCGGAATAAATTAAGAGCATTTTAATCGATTTAGGGATAAAAATAGGAATTAAAGTCAATTTAGGCATTTCAGGTGGTATAGGACGACCATCGCTAAACTTATAAATACATAAAACGTGTAAATACAGTTTCATTCTGAGTTATCTCTGCCTGGCTGAGTGGCTCAGACGGTTGAGGCGCTGGCCTTCTGGCTCCAACTTGGCAGGTTCGATCCTGGCTCAGCCCGGTGGTATTTGGTGGTGCTCATATACGTCAGCCTCGTGTCGGTAGCTTTACTGGCGCGTAAAAGAACTCCTGCGGGACTAAATTCCGCACCTCGGCCTCTCCGAAAACCGCAAAAGTAGTTGGTGGGACGTAAAGCAAATGACATTATTAAGTTATCTCTAGGAACAAAATAGGCTTTTGCCTAAAATCCGAATTATTATTATTATTATTATTATTATTATTATTATTATTATGATGATGATGATGATTATTATTATTATTATTATTATTATTATTATTATACATTACGACATTACGACTGAGAAGTAATTAAGTTGCCATGCTTTTAGTTACAGTAAAATACCAAATAGCCCGCCTCTGTGGTGTCGTGATTAGTGTGATTAGGTGCCGTCCCTGGAGGCCCGGGTTCGATTCCCGGCTCTGCCACGAAATTTGAAAAATGGTACAAGTGCTGGGACGGGGTCCCAACCTTGTGAGGTCAACTGAGTAAAGGGGGAGGGGGGTCCGATTTCCACCTCAGCCATCCTCGAAGTGGTTTCCGCGTTTTCCCACTTCTCCTCCAGGCAAATGCCGGGATTGTGGCTAACTTAAAGCCACGGCCGCTTACTTCCCTATTCCTTGTCTACCCCTTCGGATCTTCTCATCCTCCATAAGGCCCCAGTTCAGCATAATTGAGGCCGCCTGGGCGAGGTATTGATCCTCCTCCTCAGTTTTATGCCCCGATCCAAAGTCTCACGCTCCAGGACACTTCCCTTGAGGTGGTAGAGGTGGGGTCCCTCGCTGAGTCCGAGGGAAAATCTAACCCTGGAGGGTAAATGGATTTAAAGGAGACGAAGAGGAAGAAGAAAAAGAATAATACCAGACATCTTCAAAATGTGACGCACAGTAGTTTAATAAATAATGGCCAGCAATTTATAGAACGTTGGATACGCAGTTCGGATCGCGCGGCCCAGAAACTCATTTTCCGTGGCTTCCCGTTTCTCCACCAGGCAACTGCTGGAGCTGTATCTTAATCAAGCCACGGTCGATATCTTTCCCATCCTCCGAGCGACTATAAAAAGAAAAAAAAAACCGGTACAGCATTTATTATTTTATTCCTTATCTCGGAGAGAGGCTTATCAATTCCATACCTCACGAGAAACGGTCCACCACGTTGGCGTCACTTGCCGCCCTGGAAAAATGTTATTTGTTGCGCCAATTGATGCCAGTTTCGCTTCAGCGCCACTCGGCGAAATACGAATTTTTTGATAGGTTGGCACCATATGACAATTTCAGGGCGCAATTTTCGATTCCATTTTTCCAGACTGCGAACTGACAAATGACAAATAAAATTCTCATCTGGTGATCTAACAGTCGTGGATATTTGAATTTAATTAATAAATGAATTGAATGAAACATATTAAAATATATATTTAATACATATTAAAACTAAGGGCTTTCATTGGAAGGAGTCTGTTAAAATAAAAAGATGTAGAGCTATTTCACAAAAGCAAGGCGAGAAATAGTACTTTCACTGTACTTTCTTTATATAGAGCTATCTGTAATTGGCTGATTTCAGTTTTCTTTCCCATTAATTTTAAGGTAATACGCGGTGAATATAACTTAATGCTAGTAATAATGGAGTGTGACCTCGTGAGAAGCCTGGTACACGTCTTTTTCTAGGCGACCTGCATGTGTGTGAGGATGGGGTCCTGCCTAAGATGATTTTTAATGGTGAAGACGGCACACACAACTAGCCAAACGAATTAATCACAGTTAGAATCCCCCACCCGGTCGGGAATCGAACCCGGGATCTACTGGACCAAAGGCTAGCCATTTAGCCATGGAGACGGACAATTTAATCTTGCAATGATCTGCAGTAATAAACATCAAAACTCCAAATTCACAGCCTCTTTCCAGTCATTCGCCCACCAGGTCAGGATTGGAATGAATGAATAGAATGGCAGTACAGTGGAACCACGATATCTCAAATCACCTTGGGAGCTAAATTTTATTTCAAGTGATCGAAATTTCGAGCAATAGAGCATACCGTTGCCTGCTGCCATTTCATGATGGATACAGTACTTTTGTATCCATCTCTTGGCACAGGCCAGAGTAAAGTGTAGCTTTCACCAAAGTCCCAGTCTCATCCATGGCTGTGACAATATGGAAGCTGCTGGGGTGTGGGTGGTGCTGAATAATGACAATCAGAGCGCGACTAGTGCATCTGACTGTTATGAAAGGTGTTGCTCATATGGTCAGTCGTGCTGCAATAGCACTTTCTGACCCAGTGAGGAAAGCAATGGAAAACTACCTCACTCCTCGTCTTGCCTAGTATGCCTCATTTCGGTGCTGCCATTGGTTTTTTGCGGTTTCCTTATAACCGCATAACCTTTGGTGGTGCTATTTGAGGATCCAACCAGTCTCTGGGCTGACGACCTAACAGACAGACAGAGAATACCGTTTTTAGCGTATAATTGAATCATACGCATCTACGGGATTATACTGAATACAGTACTTTTTACAGTATTTAAAAATATAGTAACAAACCCGCTTCAGTTACGACCCTTATTAAAGTAACTTGTTAGAAGATAGAATGCAGTACATACAGTAGTGAAACATGAAACACACCTCCGTTAACACTCTGGAAAACATCCGGTAGTCTCTTCTTCTTTTACTGTTAACCTACTTTCCTTCCACATACTTTTAACCAAAATTTACTGCCGTGAGGAACACTGTCATTTATATTCGACTGACTCTGTATGTACATTCGAAACCACGCAGCTATGATTCGTAAATGGAGCTTATCATCCACGACTACCAGGGTTGCTTTCGTACACGACCGGTAATGAATTCACAAGCGAGGCTTCGCCGATTTTCCGATCACTAAAAATTTGTTTTTCGATTCCCGTCATGTTAGCTCCCAGCATCACTGTAAACCTTTCTTTACTTTTAAATGCCCTCACAAACTACAGATTATGTACAAAATTCGAGTTAGAGTATTTTTTGCATCAAGGGAGTAAACGTTTGCTTCAAGAAATCGAGGAATTCATGTAACCGAATTTTGAGTAATAGAGAAACAAATACACGTGAAGAATAGAACAAACGGCCGGGAAATTTAAGTTACTTCGAGATACTGAAAATTCAAATAATGGAGGTTCGAGAAATCGAGGTTCGACTGGACTTGAAATAATGTACAGCGCAATATTTATTTACGCAACTGCGACGGAAAGTGACGTGGTCATTGCACTTGCGATACCGCTGAGTGAAATATTTCAGCTTAGAAATTTGGCCGGTGAGGGTCTGCCATCCAAAGGTAAATAATGTGCGAGTGTTGTAAATTCTTGCTCTTCATAATGTACGACCGAACTCGATAGCTGCAGTCGCTTAAGTGCGGCCAGTATCCAGTAATCGGGAGATAGTGGGTTCGAATCCCACCGTCGGCAGCACTGAAGATGGTTTTCCGTGGTTTCCCATTTTCACACCAGGCAAATGCTGGGGCTGTACCTTACTTAAGGCCACGGTCACTTCCTTCTCATTCCTAGGCCTTTCCTATCCCATCATCGCCATAAGACATATCTGTGTCGGCGCGACGTAAAGCAAAATAGCATAATAATAATAATAATAATAATAATAATAATAATAATAATAATAATAATGTACGTATGTGTTGCGGGTCAGTATTTCTCGCACAATATGGTCACAAAGCGGTTTACGCAGGCGCAACGACTTTACAAGAGAGATGTTTACACCCCGTGTGGGACGCAGACGAAGAATACACCCACAGTATCCCCTGCCGGTCGTAAGAGGCAACTAAAAGAGGTGATCAAGGGATGATTGAATTAGAATCATGAAACTACTTGTGATTAGTACCATCACGTGGAGAACACCATAGGTCGCTTTACTTGCGAGTAGTACCACAATGTTAGGTTCACAATAGGTTTGTGATTAGTACCACTAACATACCGCGCCGGCCTCTCACCGCTGGGTTCCGTGGTTCAAATCCCGGTCACTACATGTGAGATTAGTGCTGGACAAAGCGGAGGCGGGGCAGGCTTTTCTCCGGGTACTCCGGTTTTCCCTGTCATCATTTCATTCCAGCAACACACTCGAATATCATTTCATTGCATCTGTCAGTCATTAATCATTGTCTCAGAGGAGTGCGACAGGCTTCGGCAGCCGGCACAATTCCTATCCTCGCCGCAATATGGGGGCTTCATTCATTCCATCCCTGATCCGGTGGAACCACTGGAAACAGGCTGTGGATTTTCATTAGTAAGTATCACTATATGCGGAACACCACGGGTTTACGTTGCCTGTGGTTAGTACCCACTATGTGAGGAACCCCACGACAATACTGGCGCCCGTGATTAGTACACCTTGGTGAGGAACACCATGGGTTTGCGTTGCCTGTGAGTTGCGCTATTATGTGAGAAACACCATAGGTCTGAGTTTCCTGTGCGACGTACAATATTTGTGGGTAGTACCATAATGTGTGGAACACCGTGCGCCTACGCTACTTTTTATTAGTACCGCAACATGAGAAATACCATGTTCTTCTTCACTAGCGATAAGTACCATTATTAGGGGCCGTTGATCTGGATTTTGGAACCCTTTAGACAACAAGCATCATCCATTCAGGATTGTGCTTTGGAAGCAGTCCTTTGGTCAGTAATACTATTGTGTTAAGATAGTTTCTGGGAAGGTACGGCATTGTGGATCGGATGCACTGATTGTTTGAAGTTCATAACCGTTGTGCATCGTTGTCTCTTTGAATTCTAGACAGTGGATCGGTTTTGGAATTCTTTTTAACTTTCAGTATTGTAAGTTGAATCCGCTGATTATTTTTGCTTCCTTCCCTCTTTCTCGCCTATTCTTTCCAATCTTCCTATTCCCCACAAGACCCTTGTTCAGCATAGCAGCATAGTTGGTCGTCCTCCCCAGTTGTACTCCGACCAAATGTCTCACCTTCCAGGACACTGCCCTGGATGCTCTGAGTCCTAGGGGAAAACTGATCCTGGAGGGAAAACGGATTAAATAAATATTTAAATAATATTAAATATATATGTGTGTGTGCACCCGTTAGTAAAACTCACTGAGTTTCTGGGGGCGATCGTTTAGGTTCTAGGTGACATTTCATGGTATTCGAAAGCACTCCATTTGAACCGCCATGTGCAGAGATACTACTACTTGTAAATGCAACTTGTAAGTGACCTGCCTAACGATGAACGGAAGTGCACAAGAAAAAGCGGCCTGCGTCTCGGAATTGAGATAGCCCAGGATTAATGGCGTCCCTTCTGGAAGTGTGATTCATAAATTCGGTGGGCGATTTTCCTGCCATTTGTCACGTCGTATGAGCATGCCATTTCCAGCGAGCTAAGAATAGCTACTGTGTGTAGGAGCTGTTGTGAGTAGAAAGCGTACAGTATACAAAGACCGTGATTCAGATGAAGCGGCGCGCCATATTTGCAGCACTTGCGCCTGTGCGCTGATGGAGAAACTGGCGCCAGCCGGCTAATTTCCACAAGCCAAATGTTTACATGTACTTGCACGCACGCTTCCTTCCTTATCGCACAAGTGAAGCAGACCTCGACACTCTTCCGACACTGTTTGACATCACGTGACTTCCAATTACACCCTAGTGTTAAAATAGGAAACTATGGAGGACCACCTTCAGTTCTGCCGACGAAGTGGTTCGAACCTACCATCTCTCTAATTCCACAGCTATTAAGTTCTCGAGTTTAATGTTGTACTTGTCAATCATTTTGTATGGCGTGGATGGTACTGCCGTGTATGGGAAACTGCGTGTTATGGTAGTGTTATGTATGTGTTGCAGGGATGTTGGGGACATTACGAACACCATGTCCACAAACCAGGGAAATTAACAACTTAAGATCATAAATCTCTGATCCGGCCGGGAATCGAACGTGATTACGCTGACCATTCGTCAAGGAGCCGGGCTGTGTGAGGGTGATGATTACAGACGTGATTTTTCCCCGCATTAACCGGGCAGCGGCTCGCGTTGTCTTAAGGCCATGTGACTCGAGTTACAAGAAACCTGGTCTGAAAGCTTCCATAAGGTTCTCCCTGCGATACCTCCAGTAGTAGACCTGCCATTACCGAGCTCGATAGCTGCAGTCGCTTAAGTGCGGCCAGTATCCGGTATTCGGGAGATAGTAGGTTCGAACCTCACTGTCGGCAGCCTTGAAAATGTTTTTCCGTGGTTTCCCATTTTCACACCAGGCAAATGCTGGGGCTGTACCTTAATTAAGGCCACGGCCGCTTCCTTCCCACTCCTAGCCCATTCCCGTCCCATCGTCGCCGTAAGACCTATCTTCTGTGTCGGTGCGACGTAAAGTAGCTAAAAAAAAAAAAAAAAAACCTGCCTTCGTCGACATTCGCCACGTCACATAGCAATTTTGGGATATTTGAATGAATCATAAGATTCTGGTTAAGAAAACAGTGATATTATCTTAACGAATTAAAGCAAATTAAAACGATACGGTCAATTTACAGCGAAATTTCCTTATTTTGCGATAAATGCAACACTTAAGCAGAAATTAATAGAGAAATCCCTTGCGGTGGCAAATACGTTTCCAGCTATGGAAGATGCCAAATTTTGGATTAAGGTAAAATCCCAAACAGAATTTGAAAAACTGTGCGTTTATTGCAATAGATGTTTTGGAATTCGGAGGATCTAATTTTCCATATCCCCATTTGTTGGTTTCAAAAATAACGGAACCGGACTCGTTAAAAAATGAAGTGACACTCTTCGTGCAAAATGTTAGTGCCTCGATAGTGAACACGAAAACAAAAGTGAAAAGTACATGTCCCTAAATGATGCCAAAATGTTATTTACTACTACTACTAAAATGTTTTCATTCCTCCCCTGAAGGTGGAGGCGGGCCATTTATACGGTGATGCCGTCTCTCCGGCCGGGAGATTTGTTATGATGACGGAGATGGTCGGAGAAGGTGAGGGGGTTGGCGGTCGGAACTGTCCCGGCATTCGCCTTAGTGCAGGAGAATGCAAAACGCGGAAAAGCGTTCTCAGTACAGCCGACGGTTGGGGCCCTGTCCCTTCTCCTGAATGCAGAGGCGTAGAGCCGGCTCGGTTGGCCGGTCAGAGTACTGAGCTGTTGGACCACGGACCAGCCGTGATCCACTCTGCATTTGCCGACGAATTTTATTTGAACCTATGTATGTTGTATATCAGCTACAAAAATCTTTGGTTTATGCTTTTAAAGATATGATTCTAAAGAGAATCCATATCAACAAGATTTCAAGCATTGGAATTAATACTTCTGAACTTTGCAAGTGTATGTGTGATCCCTGGCTATCCGTTGATGCGGAGAGGTTGCTTTCAAAGTACAAAGTGATTGTCAAAGACCGGAGACGAGTATGAAAAACAAGTCCATTGTAGCATGTGATTTCTTATCTTACACAAAATAAAGAATTAAAGTCTTTATTTCCAACCCTTACCCAGTTTTTGTACGGAGTGAGGCATGAACTGAGATGAATCTTCGTAACGAGATTCTTACGACCCGAGACACATAGCCTACTCCTATCGAACAGCACCAAGCAGTCTTGTCAAGGCTTAACGTCCCCATCCGACGAACGAATCGCCATCAACAGCGTCATATTTCCTCACTCCATATGAGCACTGCGGAGAGGTTTGTAATTTAACCCAGGATTTTGGGACGCAATTTAGAGATTAGAAATTGTATACCACCACCTCCCTTATCCTACCGTGCCGGCCAACATTCTAATGGTGAACATTTTTTCAACCAACGGGAATCAAACGACTAACAACGGTGTCAGACTATTTAGGCTCAACGCTTTAACGAACATGGCCGAAAGGTGGGCTAAAATAAATAACGAATACAAGGACGAACACGTAATTGTAATGTAATTAATTATGTAATCTACTAATCTTAAGTAGGACTATAGTAGAGGAATAATGAAGGATTCGTTTTTTCTTTCTTTCTTTCTTTCTTTCTTTCTTTCTTTCTTTCTTCTTTATGCCCAACTAACGAGCGCGATTGAACTTATTTAGCTGATGTCGTTGTCCTTTTTCTTCTCCAAAATCTCTTCATCTTCTCGCTGTGGCTTTTCTTGAGATCTTCTGGCCAGGTTTTGTTGGTCGTAGTGCTCGGTTGATGTTTATTTTTTTTTTGCTAGGGGCTTTACGTCGCACCGACACAGATAGGTCTTATGGCGACGACGGGATAGGAAAGGCCTAGGAGTTGGAAGGAAGCGGCCGTGGCCTATATAAGGTACAGCCCCAGCATTTGCCTGGTGTGAAAATGAGAAACCACGGAAAACCATTTTCAGGGCTGCCGATAGCGGGATTCGAACCTACTATCTCCCGAATGCAAGCTCACAGCCGCGCGCCTCTACACGCACGGCCAACTCGCCCGGTCGGATGATGTTTAAAGCGGTGATTGTAGACTAATGATTTTCTGAACTTAGATCTGTCTAACGCAGTTCCATCTGTGATGCCTATTTCCTGAAGTTCTATTCCAACTTCGAGCAGCCAGTTGTCTGTTTACTTTCGTTGATAGGTCAAGGTTCAGAATGCATTTGGTCAATCTCTGAGAATATGTCCATAAAATTTCAAACGTCTTTTTCTGAATAATGAATGATTTATTATTAATATTATTGTTATCTACCTTTTGCATAAATAATTCATAAATCGCACTAATGAAGCTTTTTTTTTTCAATTTGTTTTACGTCATACCGACACAGTTAGGTCTTATGATGGGAAAGGCCTAGGTGTGGAAAGGAAGCGGCCGTGGCCTTAATTAAGGTACAGGCCCAGCATTTGGCTGGTGTGAAAATGGGAAACCACGGAAAACCATCTTCGGGCCTGCCGACAGTGGGGTTCGAACTCACTATCTTCCGGATGCAAGCTCACAGCTGCGCGCCCTGAATCGCACGGCCAACTGGCCCGGTAATGAAGCTTTTAACGTAGACTTACGTTCCCCGACAACGGGTACACGGAAAGAAAAAAAAAATGACGACGCTTTTAGCGTTTGGGTAGAACGCAAATGCTCACGAGAGTAAGCTATTTAACGCACGGTCCGACTCCTTGGCTGAATGGTCATTGTTGAGACGTTCGGCTCAGAGGGTCCAGGGTTCGATTCCCGGCGGGATCGGCGATTAATTCTTCTGTTTGTGTTTGTCCCAACACTCTTCTCTTCACATTCATAGAACACACCACACCACCAACCATCATAGAAACATGTAATAGTGATTACGTTCCTTCACATAGGGTTGACGTCAGGAAGGGCATCCGGTCGTAAGACACGGCCAAATCCACATGTGCGACACAGTTCGCACCCATTACCCCACAAGGTTTGGGAAAAGCGGTAGGAAAATAAGTATTTAACTTACGATTATGTTTACATAATGGGGCTCAATTGACGGATAAAAGAGAAGGTTTTCTGTTGCATAATAATAATAATAATAATAATAATAATAATAATAATAATAATAATAATAATAATAATAATAACCTGAAACCTACATTCCAGGAAATAGCGCTTCAATGTAAGGTAAAATTTGTGCTAAATATGTGACGTCACGCGCGTACTCTGTTATAACATGGCGCTGTGTTAACTCGCGGTCTCAGCTGGAGGTTAGCTGAAACAGAAAAAAAAAATGTAAGTCTACGAAACTCTCCAAATACTGCGGCCGTCACCGTAGTGACAGTCTATCCAGTCTACCGCCAATTATTTTATGAATAATTTTAGACAATAGTCAAAGCAAAATTCAAGTTCTACTTCGCGAAATTACGCGTTTTCTTTTCGCGATTTTCTAACCTAAATGAAAGAGAAAACTCCACGACTGCAGTGATGATGTATTCTTCAGCATTTGAGGACTGTTGGGAAGACCCATGCAGGAGGATGTTTATCAACATTGAGTCATGAGATAACAAGTGTGTGTCCTGGGATAAAAGCAGTGTGAGTGACGCCATGTCCTAGAAATGTGAAATGCTTTCTCCGAGAAGCAGGCAGCAGGTAGCGAGCTGGCCAGGATCCTCAGTGACCTCATGACTCAAATATGTTAACTGCGGCGTACATCTGTGTACGAGCGAGCCGGGAAAACACTGGGTCTCCACGGAATGGAATGTTGTTACTCAGGAAGATATAGAAAGTAGCGTTAATAATAAATAAAAAGTTTACCACGTGATTTATGACACGCGACATCCTCAGAGCCCATATTTCAATGCAATGCAATCTTATAATAATAGTACCGACCACCACAGAAGTAAGCAATAGTAAATAAATTCCTCCACATAGGGTTTGCTTTAGAAACAAGATCCAACTGTAAAAATGGACCTAATCAGCTTCAGGTGCTGACCCCGATAATTGGGAAATGGGTCAGGAAGAAGACAACGGTCCAATAATAATAATAATAATAATAATAATAATAATAATAATAATAATAATAATAATAGTCCGCCTCTGTGGTGTAGTGGTTAGTATGATAAGCTGCCACCCCCGGAGGACCAGGTTCGATTTCCGGCTCTGCTTCCAAATTTGAAAAGTCGTACGAGGGCTGAAACGGCGTCCACTCAGCGTCTGGAGGTCAAATGAGTAGAGGAGTGTTTGATTCCCACCTCAGCCATTCTGGAAATGCTTTTCCGTGGTTTCCCATTTCTTCTCCAGGCGGATGTCGGGGTGGTACTTGAGGTCACGGCCGCTTCCTTCCCTCTTCCTTGTCTATCCCTTACGATCTTGCCATCCCCCTACAAGGCCCCTGTTCAGTACAGCAGGTGAGGCAATGGTCCTCCTCGCTATTTGTGTCCCCCAGACCCAAAGTCTCAGGTAGAGGTGGGATCCCTCACTGATTCCGAGGGAAAATCCAACCACGCAGGGTAAATGGATTAAGAAATAAGAAGAAAAAGAAATAATAATAATAAATTTAATTTCGTGTGGCTATTTCTAGCCGAGTGCAGCCCTTGTAAGGCAGACCCTCCGATGACGGTGGGCGGCATCTGCCATGTGTAGGTAACTGCGTGTTGTTGTGGTGGAGGATAGTGTTATGTGTGGTGTGGGAGTTGCAGGGATGTTGGGGACAGCACAAATACCCAGCCTCCGGGCCATTGTAATTGACCAATCAAGGTTAAAATCCCCGACCCGGCCGGGAATCGAACCCGGGACCCTCTGAACCGAAGGCCAGTACGCTGACCATTCAGCCAACGAGTCGGACATATAATAATAATAATAATAATAATAATAATAATAATAATAATAATAATAATAATAATAATAATATTTTACAATCTGCTTACGTCGCGCCGATAGAGATAGGTCTTATGTCGACGATGGGATAGGAAAGGGATAGGAGAGGGAAGGAAGCGACCGTGGCCTTAATTAAGGTACAGCCCCAAGCATTTGCCTCGTGTGAAAATGGCAAATCACGGAAAGCCAACCCACTACCTCCCGAATGCAAGCTTCGTGACCCATACCGTACTGCCACTTGCGCGATAATAAAAATAATTTACTTAATCGTGTCCGAAGCTAAAACAGTCGTAAAAGCACAATATTAACAAAGTAAGTACAATATAAAAGCTGGTATTATAAACAGTCACGTCATAACCGTCAATGACATCCAGTATATTGCCACATCATATGGTCCAGGTGTTGCGCTGATCATAAGCTGCAAGTAAGAAGGTGATCCATGATTTGCTCTTCACCGCTCTTGCGTATGGACGTGTTGGAAGTGTGTCCCCATTCACTTGACATTGACCTTCAACCTACCCGCCCCGCATCGTACCCTGTTCAGCGTTTCCCACGAAACCCATCCATTGTCATTCCCTAAAGGTAACTTTTCGCAAGGAATACTTCAGTCTTCAAGATCTTTAACTCTCCCTTTCCACAAAGCTGCTCTGATTTTTCTGGGCGGTCCCAAAAGATATTTTTTAGAATGAAGGAAACATTTCCTCGAGAGCCTTCAGTTTGATGGTTTGTATAGAGGATGATTTTCTGAGCTGTCTGGCTTTGCTCTTTCAATTCTGGCTGCCACTTCACGCCCAATATCTTCTTCTTCTTCATCTGTTTTTACCCTGCAGGGTCGGTTTTTCCCCCAGACTCAGCGAGGGATCTCCCCTCTACCGCCTCAAGGGCAGTGTCCTGGAGCTTCTGACTCTACGTCGGGGGATACAACTGCAGAGGATGACCAGTACCCCGCCCAGGCAGCCTGACTTGCCGTGCTGAATGGGGGCCTTGCCGGGGGATGGGAAGAGTGGAAGGGATAGACAAGGAAGAGGGAAGGAAGTGGTCGTGGCCTTAAGTTAGGTACCATCCCGGCATTTGCCTAGATAAGAAGTGGAAAACCACGGAAAAACACTTCAAGGATGGCTGAGGTGGGAATCGAACCCACTTCTACTCAGTTGACCTCTCGAGGCTGAGTGGATCCCGTTCCAGCCCTCGTACCACTTTTCAAATTTCGTGGCAGAGCCGGGAATCGAACCCGGGCCTCCGGGGGTGGCAAGTAATCACACTAATCACTACACCACAGAAGCAGACCGCCCAATATCTGCTGGAGAAATTCCGGCTAAGCGTTAACATGTTCCCAGAAACACATCTAATAATAATAATAATAATAATAATAATAATAATAATAATAATAATAATAATAATAATCTTTTATCTGTTAACCTTGCAGGATCGGTTTTCCCTCGGACTCAGCGAGGGATCCCCCCTCTACCGCCTCAAGGGCTGTGTCCTGGAGCTTCTCACTCTGTGTCGGGGGATACAACTGGGGAGGAATACCAGTACCTCGCCTTGGAAGGGATAGACACGTATTATTATTATTATTATTATTATTATTATTATTATTATTATTATTATTATTATTATTATTATTACTAGCAGTTTCCCGCTGGCTCCGCCCGCAATGTACAAAGTATGGTGTTGTTCGTTACTATCCTCACGGATGTATTTGCAAAGTTCCGACTTAATGAAATAAAGCACATGATCTGCTGCGGTAACAGAATGTAATATTGTGTCAAAATAACACTTGAAAATACATTACACAAAGAAATTGAATTAAACGTTCCTTGGAACAAGACTACGCGCCGAACTATTAAAAAGTCCTTCAGAGATCTTCGTCATGGAGACAAATGTACTCATAACTATTCTCATAATCTACCAATGTAAGTAGTTATTACCTCAAAAGAAAGCGCTTGATCCACTGAGCGTTTTTAGACCAAAACGAACTGCGTACCTCAATTAGAACGAAAGATTTAATTGCTTCAATGAGAAAAAAAAATGTTGAAGAAATGGGACGTCAAATTGAATGTGCACTCATAACTTTCCTCAGAATCAATCAATTTGAATAGTTAAGAGCTGAAATGAAAGATCCACTCCGGTCAAAACGAACTCCGTACGTCAATTAGAGCCAAATATGTGATAGCTTCAAAGAGACAAAAAATTGAAAAATCAAATAATTTGAGGAAGGCGAAAGTTATGTGATTTATAGTGCCTGATGACAAATCTGTGCATGAATACCTTTCAGTTAAAAAATGAAGGAAATCGACCGGATAGAATGGCCGGACTGACTGACTTTAGTTTCTATAATTTTTTATATATATATATAGATTATTATTATTGTAACGGTAGTAAGCCTTTTCCTAGCTGTAGGCAACCCTTCTAACGCCTGAGAGTAGTGAAGTCTCGTGGAGACAGGCTGAATTGAATGTTGTTTACTTAAATCTCATGTTCACTAAGATATGTCACTGCTGTTTTTGAGTGCCACCTAGGGATTGGGAGGCTGTAGATTTTTATGTGTATAGTGCTGGACAACGAGCTGTGTGTTTCAACTGGTTCGAGTTCACATTCTCCGTGCGGGATTGTGAGATCATATGCTAGCACGAGTAGATCGTATTACTAAGTCTTTATTGAGCATTTTTCAACTGATTAGGGCCACGGTTTATCACTGGAAAGCCAATCAGAAGAAAGAAATTTGGCATAGTGTGACGGTCGGTAAGTTTCTGCTAATAAATTGGCCAACCAAACCGAGGGCCTCTCGATAAGTAGCCCTTTATCGTAAACTAAGAAATGTCAAGAATCGATGCATGGTCCTGTAGCCTGTTACTGGAACCTTTAAACTATGAAAATCAAACGAAGTGTGTTCGATCAGAAGCCTGTTTCCCTAAAACTAAAAAAACTAAAAAAGAAAATGTCGAGAATAGAATCGAAGATCATCCCTTAACTACAAAATGAAGAATAAACTGTTTGTTTGTTCGAATTTTCAAAAAGATTATCGCTCACTATGATGAAAAAGAAATGTCCTTGTTAGATGAGAAATGAGTGTTATATAAATGTGACTCATGTCTAGAGAAAGGTCACATATTGACAAGTTTCGCTTGCACGTGTTCAGCTACTTAGACACAGAGCATCACTGAGTCACGGTTAACAGCCAGACATCGATTTGCATGTCTTATTAATACAAGGTAATTAGATTTCCAAAGTAGAACCCGCCTAATGCCTCGGAGGCCAGAGAGGCGGATGTGAAAATTCATTAGTGTAATAGCTTCATATCTGGGCGAGCTGGAAAGCCGTTGTTAAGAGTGTCCTAATGTATGAACTGGCCTAGGTCGCAATTTGTGTCATGGAATACGTGGACACCATTGATAATATCGCAACTTAAAGCCGTTTTGCTCCTTAAAATTCTGCCCGCGATTCTCTTGAGTCTCGTCCGCAGCGAGACGCTGCTCATTGCACTGACCTTGGTACCAAGCTATACGCCGGTAAATAATTTTTTTACGATTTGCTTTACGTCGCACCGACGATGGGATAGGAAAGGACTAGGAGTGGGAAGGAAGTGGCCGTAGCCTTAATTAATGCACAGCCGCAGCATTTGCCTGGTATGAAAATGGGAAACCACGGAAAGATATCTTCAGGGCTGCCGAAAGTGGAGTTCGAACCCACTGTATCCCAAATGCAAGCTCACAGCTGCGCGTCCCTAACCGCACGGCTAACTCGCTCGGTGCCCATAAATCTACCGACACGAGGGTGACGTATTTGAGCACGTTCAAATACTATCGAAATGAGTCCGGATCGAAGCCGTCAACTTGATCAGAAGACCGGCGTTGAAACAACTCGACTAGAAAAGAAAACAGATGTCGCTACTACCCGAGTTTGCCACCCATAAGACAGACTTTTATCGTTCCTGAGAATGCACACTGAAGAGTTGGTCTATAATATCTGACCCTCTTACACTTTCGAGGAAAGAAATTTATGCCTCCCGTATCATCGAGCCTGTCCTGCTGAGACAGTAAAAATGTGCTGGATTAACCCGGAAGAACGTTGATCAATTGCCTGACAGGAAGACGAAAAAATTTGAAACAATGAACTCTATTGTAATAAACTGATAGATGATGATGATGATGATGATGATGATGATGATGCTTGTTGTTTAAAGGGACCTAATGGTACGAGATGAAACGAAATGTAATGTAATTCAAATTTTAAAATTTATTCATTGACTAGAATTTAAAAAATGATGAAGAACGAATATGAATTTCAAATAATCAGTGGATCTAATTCGAAATACCTTATTTCCTTATAAAATGATGCAAAAAATAGATCGAAATAGGATAAGGCATTGCCTTTGAAATGTTATCTTATATACAATTCAAATTAAAAGTTAACATAACACATTAAAATACACAATGATTAACTAAAACAGAGTCAATAGAATACAACGTAGTAAACAATAATTATAGAATATACACTTTTATACACGATAAAACAAGCCTCTATCCCTAATAAAACGGATGATGAGGTCTGCTGACTGCCCGTAGGATGGGGGATGAAATAAAATTTCAGCCTATTAGATCGCGTTGAGTACATACAGTACACTCGAAACAGATGTTACATACAGAAAGACAATTGTGAACCGGACACCAGTGAAAGTCAATCGCACATCATTTTGATTTTGCGGTCGTGACAACTAAATGGTCCACCTCTGTGGTGTAGTGGTTAGTGTGATTAGCTGCCACCTCCGGAGGCCCGGGTTCAATTCCCGGCTCTGCCAGGAAATTTGAAAAGTGGTATGAGGGCTGGAACGGGGTCCACTCAACCTCGGGAGGTCAACTGAGTAGAGGGGGGTTCGATTCCTGCCCCAGCCATCCTCGAAGTGGTTTTCTGTGGTTTCCCACTTATCCTCCAGGCAAATGCCGGGATGGTACCTAACTTAAAGCCACGGCCGCTTCCTTCCCTCTTCCTTGTCTGTCCCTTCCAATCGTTCCATCCCCCGACAAGGCCCCTGTTCAGCATTGCGGGTGAGGCCACCTGGGCGAGCTACTGGTTATTCTCCCTAGTTGTATCCCCCGACCCAAAGTCTCACGCTCCAGGACACTGCCCTTGAGGCGGTAGGGGTGGGATCCATCGCTAAGTCGGAGGGGAAAACCAACCCTGGAGTGTAAACAGATTAAGTAACAAAACTAAATGAAAATCCACAGCCTGATTCCAGTTTCAACCGAGTCAGGTATGACATGAATGAATCTAGTGGAAATGATAGGAACTGTGGCGGCTGCTGAAGCCTGTAGGACTCCTCTTGGGCAATGTTTAATGAGTTTCAGATCAAATAAAGTGATAGTCGAGAGTGTTGTTGGAATGAAAGATGACAGGGAACACTGGAGTGCCCGGAGAAAAACCTTCTCCGCCTCCGTTTTGTCGAGCACAAATCTCATATGGAGTGACTGGGATTTGAACCACGGAGCTCAGCGGTGAGAGGCCGTTGCAGTGCCGCCCGAGCCACGAAATATTCACTTGAATTGGCCCATAGCGGGCGACGAGCTCGCACTCAACATTTGTGGCGACAGTAGTAGCTCAGGTCCTTGCCGACAGAACAAATATGACTTAGGCCACTTAGAGTATCAGACGTGGAATCGGGAGGCTATGTGTTCTTTCTCAGTTGGTGCCGGTTCACTGTTTTTAACACTGTACTTAACATCTCTTCAGCACACAGGATATTCTCAACAGAGTCCAAGAAGGTGAAAGTTTATTTCATGAAGAGCTAAATATTCACGCGGCTTTCATTGACTGAGAGGCATTTATACAGCGGATGAATATATCTCTTCATAAGGCTACATGGCTAAATGGTTAGCGTGCTGGCCTTTGGTCACAGGGGTCCCGGGTTCGATTCCCGGCAGGGTAGGGAATTTTAACCTTAATTGGTTAATTTCGCTGGCACGGGGGCTAGGTGTATGTGTCGTCTTCATAATCATGTCATCCTCATCACGACGCGCAGGTCACCTACGGGTGTCAAATCGAAAGACCTGCATCTGGCGAGCCGAACTTGTCCTCGGACACTCCCGGCACTAAAAGCCATACGCCATTTAATTTCATTTCATTTCATTTCATTTCATTTCCATATTTGTCAATTTACCGAGCTCGATACCTGCAGTCGCTTAAGTGCGGCTAGTATCCAGTATTCGGGAGATAGTAGGTTCGAACCCCACTGTCGGCAGCCCTGAAAATGGTTTTCCGTGGTTTCCCATTTTAACACCTGGCAAATGCTGGGGCTGTACCTTAATTAAAGACCATGGCCGCTTCCTTCCCACTCCTAGGCCTTCCCTGTCCCATCGTCGCCATAAGACCTATCTGTGTCGGTGCGACGTAAAGCAACTAGCAAAAATAAATAAATAAATAAATAAATAAATAAATAAATAAATAAATAAATAAATTATATTTGTCAATTTTCTGACAAGAAATCAAACGTTCCTTCCTTCCGAGTGAACTGTGGACGTCTTTACTGCTTTGCCTGCGCAGCTGCTAACAAGCAAGGAATAACTAGAAGCAATGTTATCGTTTCTTCGCTGAGTTAAGTAGACGTGTAGAAGAAACATAATAATTTTGATATCATAAATATCAACTCAAATGTTCGCAAGACATTTTGCGGTACCTTAAGCCAGAGCGGAAGGTACATGTGTTGACATTTCTTAAAACATCTTCTATAACATGTGGCTGTGTTTGGCAAGGCGGAAAAGTTTTCATTTGACGAGATATTAGCACGATTATACGTATCTCAGCCAAGGCCACTTAAAATGTGTTACAATGTGTTGCAGATGTGCTGTGAATATTAAGCCGCAGACCTTGAGTCTGGCGCAGTTTGCTCTCGGAACTACTCTTGTCCTGTCACCATAAACTCCGCATTTCCTCCCCAGAACATACGTTATACAGACCACTCGCGGTTGCCAACAGTTTTACAACTCTAAAAATGAATGTTTAAGGACCAATCCAGGTCTGCCTACAGAAGTTAACATATCTGGTCAGCATAAACTGTGCGTGTCATCTCCGGAAAAGACATAGTACAGATTCAGTGCTGCCAACATTTGGAACGCTCTACCTGTTATAGACTGACAAATAAGTATTCGGGAGATAGTAGGTTCGAACCCCACTGTCGGCAGCCCTGAAGATGGTTTTCCGTGGTTTCCCATTTTCACACCAGGCAAATGCTGGGACTGTACCTTAATTAAGGCCACGGCCGAATCCTTCCCACTCCTAAGCCCTTCCCTGTCCCATCGTCGCCATAAGACCTATCTGTGTCCGTGCGACGTAAAGCAACTAGCAAAAAAAAAAAAAAAAAAAAAAATGTTTACTCTAGTAATAGGCAAACTAATTGTACAATATAAATGTTTAACTGAATCCTCCTATTCATTGTATGTATTGAATAAGAGTTGATGTTTATGATATCAGAAGATGTCGTTTTTACATTATCGACCATACATGTTTCGACCCCTATTTAGGGTCGTCTTCAGTGGTTGAAGTCCGGATCCATGGCTAAATGGTTAGTGTGCTGGCCTTTGGTCACAGGGGTCCCGGGTTAGATTTCCGGCAGGGTCGGGAATTTTAGCCATAATTGGTTAATTCCGCTGGCATAGGGGCTGGGTGTATGTGTCGTTTTCGTCATCATTTCATCCTCATCACGACGCGCGGGTCGCCTACGGGTGTCAAATCAAAAGACCTGCATCTTTTTTTTTTCCTTTTTTGCTTTACGTCGCACCGACACAGATAGATCTTATGGCGACGATGGAACGGGAAACGCCTAGGAATAGGAAGGAAGCGGCCGTGGTCTTAATTAAGGTACAGCCCCACCATTTGCCTGGTGTGAAAATGGGGAAACTACGGAAAACAATCTTCAGGGCTGCCGACAGTGGGATTCCAACCCACTATCTCCCGGATGCGAGCTCACAGCTGCCCGCTCCTAACCGCACAACCAACTCCCCCGGTAGACCTATATCTGGCGAGCCGAACTTGTCCTCGGACTCTCCCGGCACTAAAAGCCATACGCCATTCTTATTAGTGGATCGAATCTTAAAGGTACATAATCTACAGTTCATTGATGTACTAATAAAAGCTTAAGGACACTAGCACAGTAAGTCTTGCTAAAATCTTAGGAGTACACAGTCTATAGTTCAGCAGCGTCATAATAAAAGTTAATGGACACCAGTGTTGCCAGGTGTACAAATAAAAAATCGGTAGATTGTACGTAAATATTTAGGGAGTTTTAATGGCAATTTCGGTAGTTTCTCGAGCACTGAAATGTTAAATGATAATGAATTGGCGTATGGCTTTTAGTGCCGGGAGTTTCCGAGGATAAGATCGGCTCGCCAGATGTAGGTCTTTTGATTTGACTCCCGTAGGCGACCTGCGCGTCGTGATGAGGATGAAAGGATGATGAAGACGACACATACACCCAGCCCCCGTGCCAATGAAATTAACCAGTTAAGGTTAAAATTCCCGACCCTGCCGGGAATCGAACCCGGGAACCCTGTGACCAAAGGCCAGCACGCTAACCATTTAGCCATGGAGCCGGACATTGAAATGTTATAATGTAACTAAATTACAGAATCAATATTCATTTGAAGTTATTATGAGAAAATTATACAATTTAACTCACCCGTACTCTGGCTACTCTTCTCCCCAATCTATTCATCAGGCGTAGAAATTGTATGCCAATTTTGAAGTCGTAGGAGGATGCAGATTTTGTACTCTATATACAGGTCGGTGATTTTCCTTCTAATGATGCAGTCAAGCGTGAGTTTTGAGTTCAATAAGGGGGGAGAGATTACATAATTCGAGTCTTTTTTTTTTTGCTAGGGGCTTTACGTCGCACCGACACAGATAGGTCTTATGGCGACGATGGGATAGGGAAGGCCTAGGAGTTGGAAGGAAGCGGCCGTGGCCTTCATTAAGGTACAGCCCCAGCATTTGCCTGGTGTGAAAATGGGAAACCACGGAAAACCATCTTCAGGGCTGCCGATAGTGGGATTCGAACCTACTATCTCCCGGATGCAAGCTCACAGCCGCGTGCCTCTACGCGCACGGCCAACTCGCCCGGTAATTCGAGTCTAAAATGAATGCGGGGAAGTACCTAACGAGTGATGTTATCAACAAAAAGTCACGCAGTGAGACGAGGAAAGAGGTTTTGACACAAATGTATTATGCGCCATGAATCATTATTACTAATTTTCCTTAAATTTGGATTCGAAGACATTTCGGGAGTTTTTTTTTCTTGTTTTCTGGCGTGTTACATAAAATTGGGAGATCTCTTGAAATTTAGGGAGTACTGGTAACACTGATGGACACTGATGTAATAAGTCTCACTTGAATATTGATTATAAACATGTAAAAACATAGTTAAAATATGTCTTAAAATTTTAAAACCATGTTGTGTAGGAAATTCTCTAATCTTCTCTCTTGAACTGAAACCATTTCCAAAAACTCGGTGTATATCCGTCAAATGTAGTTGTATGAGGAGGTAAGTAGTTTGATGCATTCTCTGCTGTACATGATGTTAACTGAGTACTGTCAATGGATATTATGTGACATGTTCCACTATCTCTCTGTACTCTGGTGGTTAAGGAGTCTTCCTGTCATAGAACATGTTGTGATGATGGGCGATCTGCTGCTGTGCATTATGTACCTCTAGGATTTAATCCATTGAAGATGACCAAAAATGGCGGTCGAAACATGTGCGGTCGATAATGTAAAAACGACATCTTTATAGATGAAGTAAACAATGTACTGAATAGGAGGACTTAATTAAACATTTATAGTATACAATTGATACTGTCAGTACGGATATGAAGTGGATATCATGCAACAGACAAACTAATTGTAATAAAAAATCAAATGAATGTTTAAACAATAATTGGATTTAAATAAATGATTACTGTCTGTCCCCTCCTTTCTCTCCCCCTCTCTATCCCTGCCCCTCCCTCCTAAGTTTCAGGGAGTATTCTATTCTATTCTATTCTATTCTATTCTATTCTATTCTATTCTATTCTATTACATTTAATGCAATTTCTAAAAAAAATTATTGCATGCTACAGGTTCTTTTTATCCCAATTACAGCAGTACTCCAGGGGCTGCCTGGCAAAGGCGGTGCAGAAGTGCTCGGTTTACCCGGAAGGACGCGGGTTCGATTCCCCCTCAGGAAGTCGAAACATTTAAGAAACACCATTCCAACTATCGGAGGTGCACATGGCCCTGAGGTTCACTCAGCATACACAAAAAATGAGTACCAGGTTAATTTTGAGGGGCAAAAGAGGCCGGGCGAAGAGGTAACCACTCTACCCCTCCAAGTGCCTAGGTTACGGACGGTGGAAGCCTTTACCTTCCACCACTACAGGCGCCTTTATGACCTTATTTTCACAACAGCAATCCGACTGATACACAATTACAATCACAAAGAATCATAACATAATATTGGTTAAATGAACGTAATTAAATCTAATATAGTCTAATATCATTGCATCCAGTCTAATCCAACTTGTGATTATGGAGTTTGGACTTATAAGGAAAATTTTCCAAAATATTATCTTTAATACAAACTCAGTGCTGTATAATAATGTGTCAACTGTCAATGGAAGTCGTGGATTCTTTACTACGTTTGTGCTGAAATCAAGAGCATTTTTTTTATGAGATGCATTGTTATAGATTCTGCACAGCCTGTAATTTGGCGGATATTGATACGTGGATGCTATAAACTTTTATTATCAATTTTAAATTTGAATAGTGAATTTTGAAGCGGCGCAATGAATTCAGGATTATATATTTTTTCCCGAAGGGCTCCATGCCACGGTCGCGTGTTCTAGTTTCAGCCTGACCAGGATGTTGTACAAATTAATACGTGTGATTAAACATTATCATATTACGCAGAGTACCTACATGTTTCGCCCACATTTACGGGCTTCTTCAGTTCATTACTTAGATACTTCAGATCAACGTTAAAAATAATACGTAGTTGATGCCACACAATATATGCAATGGAATAGTCAAACACATATATAATACTGTATAATGAGAAATTAATCAAATTATCGAGAGAGTTGGTCGTGCGATTAGGGTCGCGCAGCTGTGAACTTGCATTCTGAGGATAGTGGGTTCGAATCCCATGAAGATGTTCTTCTATTTTTTCTCATTTTCACATCAGACAAATGTCGGGGCTGCACGTTATTTAAGGCTACGGCGCTATCTTCCCAATCCTAGCCCATTCCAATCCTTCCGTCGCCGAAAACCTTCGATGTGTTGGTGCGGCGTTAAACAAGTGTCAATCAATCAATCAATCAATCAATCAATCAATCAATCAATCAATCAATCAATCAATCAATCAATCAATCAATCAATCAATCAATCAATCAATCAATCAATCAATCAATCAATCAATCAATCAATCAATCAATCAATCAATCAATCAATCAATCAATCAATCAATCAATCAATCAATCAATCAATCAATCAATCAATCAATCAATCAATCAATCAATCAATCAATCAATCAATCAATCAATCAATCAATCAATCAATCAATCAATCAATCAATCAATCAATCAATCAATCAATCAATCAATCAATCAATCAATCAATCAATCAATCAATCAATCAATCAATCAATCAATCAATCAATCAATCAATCAATCAATCAATCAATCAATCAATCAATCAATCAATCAATCAATCAATCAATCAATCAATCAATCAATCAATCAATCAATCAATCAATCAATCAATCAATCAAAAGGCTAATGCCTTGTCGATGCAACCATTCTTTTCTTTCATTGGCTGTTCGTTTCACTTCCATGTAGTTGACGCAACCTGACCTCTTCTTGATGTCGTCCAAATACTTCATCCTAGGTCTTCCTTTCTTTCCCAGCACTTTCCCTTCAGGTATGTTAGTGATAAAAGTATTGTGTCTGATGACATGCCAAATAAATTTTCATTTCCTGTTTTCCATTTCGATTCCCCGTCGGGAAGTCGGAACATTTCAGAAACATCATTCCCACTACTGGAGGTGCACATGGCCCCGAGGTTCACTCAGCCTCCACCAAAAAACAAAAATAAAAAATTTAGCGTCTTTAGAACAAATTGCAGTAGGATCTAAAGGATTTCACATCTTTTCAATATACTGGTTTAAATTTGCTCATATTTACTTAATCTTAAAAACTGAAGCTGACGTCTGACTTAGATATTTTTTATACTTGTAAACTATTTAATACCAAGATACATGCATCTACATATTAACGCACTAAGTGTGCGGCAAATCAAATACGGTATCTTTCTCTTTGTTATTTATATTTTACTTCCTTTATTCATAACAGCTGCAGGCTACTAATCTATAAGCTGCCTGTGGTATTCTAGATCTGTGTGGTTACCTTTAATGAAAATGTACTGGGCGAGTTGGTCGTGTGGTCAGGGGCGCGCGGCTTTCAGCTCGCATCCAGGCGATAGTAGGTTCGAATCCCACTGTCGGCAGCCCTGACGATGGTTTTCCGTGGTTTCCCATTTTCACACCAGGCAAATGCTGGGTCTGTACCTTAATTAAGGCCACGGCCACTTCTTTCCAACTCCTAGGCCTTTCCTATCCCATCGTCGACATAAGACCTATCTGTGTAGGTGCGACGTAAAGCAACTAGCAAAAAAAGATATGAAAATGTCAACCAATAATGGATAACATTTGCAGAGAAACAAACTCTTCAACATTGATACCGTATTAATTTAACTGAATATTCTAAAAATGTAAGGGGCTGTCTGGCCGAGGAGGTAAAGGCCTGTCCGATTCGCCCGGAAGGACATAGGTTCGAATCCCTACCAGGAAGTAGAACATTTTAAGAAACGAGATATCCACTTCCGGAGGTGCACACGGCCCTGAGGTTCACTCAGCCTACACCAAGAATGAGTACCAGGTTAAATCCTGGGGACAAATGCGGCCGGGCGTAGACTCTACCCCATCACCCGCCGAGGTTACGGATAGTGGAAGACTTTACCTTCCACCCCTCCAAGGGCTTCATGGCCTGTACAGATGTGACTTTTTAATAAAAATGTAGGACTGAAGAATCAAATCCGTCAAGTGTAAAGCATTTCTGTTATCTGAAATAAAGGAACTGATTAGATATTGAACAGTTCGTCAGCACCGACACTGAATTACAGATGTATTCTACAAGTGAAACTGCAACAAGTTCTGTTGGAATTCTATTTGATTCAATATTTCTGAAAAATGAGTACCAATGAAGGAGGAACAATTCCTCATTATCTCCCTCATAATGTACGTTATACTTTTTTTTTTTGCTAGGGGCTTTACGTCGCACCGACACAGATAGGTCTTATGGCGACGATGGGATAGGAAAGGCCTAGGAGTTGGAAGGAAGCGGCCGTGGCCTTAATTAAGGTACAGCCCCAGCATTTGCCTGGTGTGAAAATGGGAAACCACGGAAAACCATTTTCAGGGCTGCCGATAGTGGGATGCGAACGTACGTTATACTAAACATTCAGTAATGGCACCATTCTCTCCTCCTAGAACTAAACTCGTCCTGTCACCATGAACTCTGCACCTCCTCGTTAGAACATTCTTTATACAGACCAATCATTATTGCCAATATTTCCGCACTCCAGGTCTGTATCCAAAGGTAAACTTGGTCCTATTACCATGAATTTACTTCACATCCTGTACACCTTCTTCCCAGAACATGCGTGAAAAGACAATTCAGGAAGCTTCCAACCGAGTAAGCAGTAATTTTGTGTCAGAATACTGAGTTTGACCTTTTTGTAATTTTTGCTATTATCGTGTGTTTTACTGTGTCATATTATCTGGTGGCCTGCATAATTGTGTTAATCATGTTTTGTTGATGGAAGTTGGGAGGAAATTTCGCCTCTTGTCAACTACGAAGTGTTACCAGACGATGTTTAAAATAATGTAGTTGGCGGAGGCGAATCAACTCCACCACAGCCTGCATCATAATTAGAAGTATAAAACACTTTGGGGAATTCCGTATCATTTGAACGATATTTTGTCTATGGCTTCTGTAACTTCTGTCGAATGGTATGAGAGTACCGAAAAATGTTCACTGCACGCTGTCGTGCTCGGCAACCCTCCAAACTGTTGTGTTTGGCAGACAGTATCACCATACATGGCAGGTGCATGCAAGTGTAATGTACAGTTCAACAGTAGCGGGCAATGCCTCTGTCGACGAGGTGTCATCGACACCGTGGAATCACGACCACGTGAGATCAAGGCGTTACACATTTTTAAGGAGACTCAGTTATGGGTGTCGGGCGTGTTCGTTGCACAAACAAGACTCGGGTTTATGGCCATAGGGTTCGGTCGCACTGTGAGAAGTCAAGACCCAGCAACAGTTATACTCACATACGGAAATGATACATCAGAAGTAGAGATGGGTGCTTGATATGTTCGATACGTCCTTTTTGTGACTATCGACAGGGTTATTTTTTGATTGTCACGTAATTTATTTTCTCATTTATTTTTTTCTTTCCTACATAATAATGTGTTGTTGTTCCACAGTTCTGATATATTTTAAAGCAGCAAGCTGTACTATAATTCTAGGCACATAGAAACTAAGATTGTATATAGTAGTAGGGATAGGAAATTTACATTTTACAATTTGCTTTATTTCGCACCGACACAGATAGGTCTTATGGCGACGATTGGATAGAAAAGGGCTATACCATCGTCGCCATAAAACCTATCTGTATCGGTACGACGTAAAGCCACTAGCAAAAAAAAAAAAAAAAAAAAAAAAAAGGAATGGGAAGGAAGCGGCCGTGCCTTTAATTAAGGTACAGCCCCAGCATTTGCCTGGTATGAAAACGGGGAAACCACGGAAAACCATATTTAGGGCTGCCGACAGTGGGGTTCGAACCCACTAACTCCCGGATGCAAGCTCACAGCTGCGCGCCCCTAACCGCACGGCCAAGTCGCCCGGGAGGAAATTTAATAATAAATAATAATGTTATTGGTTTTACGTCCCACTAACTACTGTTTTACGGTTTTCGGAAACGCCGAGGTGCCGGAATTGAGTCCCGCAAGAGTTATTTTACGTGGCAGTAAATCTCCCGACACGAGGCTGACGTATTTGAGCACCTTCAAATACCACCGGACTGAGCTAGGATTGATCCTGTCAAGGTGGCGTCAGAAGGCCAGCGCCTCAACCATCTGAGCCACTCAGTCCGGCAATATTTATCTGTTGGAAATGGATTAACCTATACATTAGTCAGTACTGTGGTGGTGGCAGATTACTTCAGCTGGGAATACAGAAGCGCCGATTTTTGTGTAGATGAGTACGGAGCCACGGTACCGAACCATTGGATGAATGGTCTGCGTTCAGGCCTTCGGTTCAGAGGGCCCCAGTTCGATTCCCGGCCGGGACGGGGATTTCAATCACGTCTGAGTTGTGTTTATCCCATCGTTTTCCTCTTCATATTCAGAAAACATACTAGACTCCCAACCACCACGGAAACACGCAATAGTGATTACATCGCTCCATATAGGTTCAACGTCAGGAAGGGCATCTGTCCGTAAAACAGGGCCAAATCCACATGCGAGACCCAGTTTTGCACCCGCGACCCCACATATGTGGGAAAAGAGGTGGAGAAAGAAGAATAAGAAGTACGGAAACACGGTGCTGTAATTAGGCAGAGAAATAATTAAACGAGATTGAGTTTGGTATTCGTCGATTCATGATCTCTCTGACTATCAGTGTTAACATTATTGTGAAGTGGATTAAAAACCAACCAGAGATGATTCTAATAAAGCGATGCGGAAGGTGTTGAGAGTGACTTTCAATGCTACTTAGAGCACAGGATGAAGGCAATTACGTCATAACATGGAATAACGAGATAAACAATGAACTACAGCTTGTTGCTTATCAATAGATCCAGGAAATTTAGGAGCAAAATTTTGGTTAAAAAGGTGCAGAAGGAAGGTGCTTCAATGTAGTCGAATAAAAGTTCAAAATGATGCAAATTTTAAATGTAAATATTCATACAAATATCACCAAAACCAGTTTTACATCATATAAAAGGATACAAAATTCACTAATATTATCATGTATTAAGGATCTGCCTAAGACAATTCCCAGAAGACAATGTTATTAAAGTCGCATGTCCAGAAAACTGCCAACACGGGGAAAATTTAACATTTGAATGTTTTTTCATTGAGGTTGTATCTCCGGTCGCTAAGTAAACAAAAAGATTGTTCAATGTCAACAGATAAAAGTGGTGCATATCTTGTTTGCTGTCGATATTAAATGCCTGTTTGTTGCAACGTCCTTAAAATCAGGGTTTTTGGCTAATCTCTGTTCTAGTATCTTCTTTGCAATACCATCCAGTGCTTCCTTCACATCCATCACAACAGCCCATGTAAGAAATTTCTTCACATGTGTTTTTTCTAGCTATATTCTGCATAACATGATTACATTGGTGTTTTCTTTGTATTAATTGTTATTGATAGAACACAAACATTGCACCTCAGAGCTGACCCGTTGCTCCCAATACCATGAGCACTAAAGTGTTTAGCACGATCACGTATTTTCTCGGAGTTCTTTTTCTGTTTCAGCATACTTGATACTGATACTACATTAATAGCAAATAGAATAATATTAAGCTGTTTGCTAATAGGACAATGGCAGTCATCACACACAGTCAAAGCTTATTCTAAAGAGTGACCTACGTAATACTAACAAGGCCGGCAAGCTAATAGCTCAACAATTACCAGGTTCGTACTTAAGCTGCCGATTAGTGCTGTTTTGGGAGCCTACGATTCTAGCAGCGAAGTAAGGAATTACTGTACATAAAACCAAGCTTTACAGACGAAATGTTCGGTTTTTCTTCTTTAATTTCTTTAGGAATAAAATGCGGCATAGTAGCCAAAACTATTGAACAAGTTAAAAAAGTCCTAGCATTAAGAAAAGGGGCATAAAAGTGCAAATAAAACACAGTTAGGGGTGTTAATTTAATGTTTTCTTTGCATGAAAAGCTAGTTTGAGCATTTTAATAGCGAAAACGAATTAAGTTGCAGCACCTAAAATTCGTAACTCTACTTATCATTTACACCATACATTTAAGGGGGTAAAATGTCATAGAGACACATCTGAAGGTTCTGAAAGATAAACGGTGGAATGGTATGGTGTTCGGGGGGGGGGGGGGAAGAGTGGGAGATTGTCCTATAAGGGTAGTGTCACAGAGAACAAGGATGAATAGAAAATTATTGGTGAATTATATTTTTATACAGGTCCGACTCCTTCGCTGAATGGTCAGCGTTGATGCCTTCGGTTCGGAGGGTCCCTGGCTCGATTTCCAGCCGGGTCGGTGAGTTTAGTCGCGTGTGATTAATTCTTCATACTCGGGGACCGATTGTTTGGGTTTGTCCCAACACTCTCCTTATCATAATCAGACAGACTGACTACACCACCAAACACCAAAAACATACGCAATGGTGATTACATCGCTCTACATACGGTTGGTGTCAGGAAGGGCATCCGGTCGCAAAACAGGACCAAATCCACGTTTGCGACACAGTTCGCACCCGAGATCCCACAAGGTGTGGAAAAAGTAGAAGAAGAAGAAGAAGAAGAAGAAGAGGTTAAAGAAGATTTTTATACAAAGTGTAGCGAGCCTGCACCTTGTCGGAGGGCCTGCGTTTAATTCACTATCTGGTCAGAGATATTTACCTTAATCCGAGGGCTAGTTCGAGGAGCTGACAGTGAGATAGCGCCTCAGTCTGAAAAGCCAACGCGTCCCCTTGTAATCTGCTGACATTTGGGTTGAGCAGCGGTCGCTTGCTAGGTGAAGTCCCATCAAGACTTTGGTGCATTGGGGTTCGGATTTAAATTACATTTATAACTAAATGGAAAGGAAAAGAAAGAAAACAACACTTCGCCAGTTCATTGCCCAGGGGATATTGGCACGCTCAAGAGAAGCTCAATGATATTTCGGTCACTCGTTTGTTACCTTCACTTAACTAATGAGGTCGGCAGTAAAGTATTTGTCTCTCATTGTCAGACTTACGTCATGAGTTACACAGCGCACCTCTTTAATTTACTGCCGGTATGACTATACAGGGTGAAGCGAAATTCGCGCACTCGGGCGTCGCAGCGCGACTCCTCACATGTCAGCAATAAAAAATGTCTCTCACAAAAGTTCGTCCTGCGAGTATATCCGGCAGATAAAGGACATTGAAGAGTGGCAATCTGGCAACACTGTAACCACATGTAGGGTAACTACCTCTGTCAGCACGTGTCAGTCGTTCTGTACAGGTGGTGCAGTGGATGGAGTTTTGAGTTAACAAGCAGGAGGTCGAGGGGTCGATCCTGAGTTGAGGCGTTTGTTTTTTATTTCGTAAATGTAGTCTAGGTGGTATGGTATCTGGCATCTTAATCGTCAAGAGCGATTGCAGCGGATCCTATAGAACCCATTTGCACTTACATACTACGATCTTAGAAATGGACGAACGATCGTTTTCATTGGTCAGCTTTGAAAGACGCCCTTTCCACGTCGTGGGCGCGAATTAATTTGCTGTTGACGATTAAAGTGCCAGATACCATACCACCTGGACTACATTTACGAAATAAAAAACATACACCTCTACCCAGGATCGACCCCTCGACCTCCTGCTTGCTAACCCAAAACTCTACGCACTGCTCCACCTGTACAGAACGACTGATACGTGCTGACAGAGGTAGTTACTCTACATGTGGTTACATTGTTGTCAGATTGATTTCTTCAACGTCCTTTTTCTGCCGGATATACTCGCAGGACGAACTTTTGTGAGATACATTTTTCGATTGCTGGCATGTGAGGAGTCGCGCTGCGACGCCCGAGTGCGCGAATTTCGCTTCATCCTGTATACTGAGTTAAGATTACTAGCAGTACATCTTCATCAGGCGAGTCGAGTCGAATCGAGCGAGTAAGACTCAGAGAGAATTTGAATTGAATTAGAAATTATTAGGCACAATTTGCCTCTAAACGACTTTATGAATAGTCTACGCTGAATACAATTATGTACAAGGTGATTTAAAATCACAGTATAGGAAAAATGTAATGGTTACCCAAATCAAACTGAGACTTTTGTTGGTTTTTGTAGTAGTTTGTAATATATGGGTGATATGTTGTTTAAGTTACCAGTCCGACTCGTTGACTGAATGGTCATCATACAGGCCTTAGGTTCAGAGGGTCCCGGGTTCGATTCCCGGCTAGGTCGGGGAATTCAATCGCTTCTGATTAATTCTTCTGGCTCGGGGACTGGGTATTTGTGCCCGTCCCAACACTCTCCTCTTCATATTCACATAACACAACTACACTACCAACCACCAGAGAAACACGCAATAGTGATTACATCCCTCCATATAGGGTTCGCTTTAGGAAGGGCATCCAGCCGTAAAACAGGGCCAAATCAACATGTGAGACGCAGTTCGCACCCGCGACCCCACAGGTGTGGGAAAAGCGGCAGGAAAAGAAGAATTTGAAGTTGTTTATCAGTCCATGGTTTGATGCAGCCCTCCATGCTACCCTATCGTGTGCTAATCTTTTCATTTTTACGAAACTACCACATCCTAGATCTGCTCTAATCTGTTTCTCATAATCATACATTAGTCTACCTCTACCGTTCTTACCGCTCACACTTCCCTCATAAGCAAACTGTATTAGTCCTGGGTGTCTTAAGATGTGTCCCATAATTCTGTCCGTCCTTCTCGTCAAAATTAGCCAGATCGTTCTCCTCTGACCAATTCGACTCAGTATCTCCTCATTCGTGATTCGATCTATCCATCTCACCTTCAGCATTCTTCTGTAACACCACATTTTGAAAGCTTCTATTCTCTTTCTTTCTGGGATAGCTATTGTCCATGTTTCACTTCCATACAATGCCACGCTTCAGATGAAAGTCTTCAAAAACGTCTTCCTAATTCCTTTATCAATGTTCAAAGTGAGTACATTTCTTTTCTTAAGAAAGCTCTTCCTTGCTTGTGCTAGTCTGCATTTTATGTCCTTCTTACTTCTGCCATCGTTACATATTTTACTACCTAAGTTATAATATTCATCTACTTCCTTTAAGACTTCACTTCTTAATCTAATATTTCCTGCATCACCTGACTTCGTTCGACTGAACTCCATTACTTTTGTTTTGAGCTTATTTATTTTTTATCTTATATTCCTTTTTCAAGGCTGTGTTCATGACATTCAAAAATTTCTCCAGAACTCCTGCACTCTCAGATAAAATAACAATGTATGTTCAACACTTGTCCCATTTCTCTACGGGATCGTCTATGCAGTGAGACGAATATTCGTAGCGATATTACGACCGAATGCCCTTCCCATCATCAGTCTCATCAGAGGAATTAATGGGATGAAATAAATGACGTGATATAATGCAGCAGGAAGGGAGAGGGTGAAACCTGGTGTCGGCACATAGCCTACTCCTCTCGATTAGCACCAACGGGTCTGCTCAATGTTTTACGTCCCTCTCCGAAGGACGAATCACCATCAACAGCGCCATATGCTCTCGCCCCATATGAACACTGCGGAGAGGTTTGGAATACCAGGCTTCTGGCACGCAAACTAGTGTATTCCACCACCTCTCCAACCCTGCCGACTACCATTATGATCGTGGCATTTTCTGACCAACGGGACTCAAACCGGCAAGCCACGGTGTTAGGCCATATAGACTTTACGTCTTAACGATCATGGCTACCAGGCAAATCTCAGAGTTTTAATTTCCTCTCTTAGGATTTTGATTCTCTTTTCAAATTCTTTTTTCGGTTTCCTTACCGCCTGTTCTATATAAGCATTGAAAAGGAGTGGTGTGGGTGGGGAGGGGAAAAATCGCAGCCTTTTCTTGGGTGACATATGAGCAGCTTCTTTTCAAAATGTACCAAATACAAAAAATTCAAAATGAGGTGGTGGAGAACATGCGTTGGTAGGAAGCTCCATAATATGAAAGAAAAATAAATTATCAAAACCGCCGAAATCCAAATCAAACAGGGAGTTAAAAATCACAGTGTCTTGACTTCAGTAATTATCAGACCAACGGGTGAACTGACCAAACCTCAATGTGTTCATGCAGCCAGTGAGGAGCCATTTCCGAGGCATGTGACAAGCAGCAACCGAAAACATTGGTGTGTTTGGTGATTTAATTTACTATTATTGAACTCTGTGCCTTCACTGTATACAGTATAACTTAATTTTGATCATTGTATATTTAAATATAATCCATTTCCTGATTTTCCCACATCTGTGGGGTAACGGGTGCGAACTGTGTGGCAAATGTGGATTTGGCCCTGTTTTACGGCCGGATGCCCTTCCTGACGCCAATCCTATATAGAGGGATGTAATTACTCTTGTGTGCTTCTGTGGTGGTTGGTTGTGTGATGTGTTATCTGAATATATTATTATTATTATTATTATTATTATTATTATTATTATTATTATTATTATTATTATTATTATTATTATTAATTATATACAGTCGTATCAGCACACACTTTATTAAAATATAACCTGTTTTTGGACATAAGGTACATCATCAGTGTTAAAATTTAAATTTAATTCTTCATGAGTGTGTCGTCAAAATTGGTTAAAATGAGTTGAAAATATAGCAACATAGGAATATGTTTTTAAATACAAGTTAAACAGTAACGAAATTGTATTGTTCAGGTTCTTTTCTCTTCATTGCATTCCTCGAGGGTTTCCCCTTTAGTGTAGATATTCCGCTGCACAGATGAAGCAGGGAGGTTGCCGGCACGTCGGTTGTGCACTAAGACTACTACTCCAAAGCACCTGTTTCTTGAAGCAACTCAGCTTGCTGATCTGTGTATATTTGAAGCACGCTGCACTTATTTTATTTTCTACCTCCCAGTAAACATTCCTCTTCTTCTACAGCTCTTCCCACACTCTGGTTGGATCATGGGTGTCGAACATAAGGACTCGACCTTGTTTCGCGGTCGGATGCCCTTGCTGATGCCAACACTGTGTGCAGGGATATTTTCCTTACTACGTGTTTCTGTAGTGGTCGGTAGGATATATTATAATGATGCGTGTGTTGGGATAAACACAAACACATAGTCCGAATCCTCGACTCGGCCAGGAATCGAACCCGAGACCCTATGAACCGTAGGCCTCGATACTGACCATTCAGTCAAGGAGTTGGCTAATTTGCAGTAAAACTATCAACATAAAAATTGGAAACTATATTTTGAGATTACTCACGTAACACTCATGAAAATAATTTATTCATGTCAATAATCTTATTAAGGTGACTATATAATTTTATAAATTGTTTAGGAGATATTGTCGTTTTAGTAAACGCGAAAAAATGTTTTACGTATCACACAGGGATAAAGTAGCGAGCTAACAGTGAGGCGACCGAAAGGACCATAGAGTAATGTTACACTGAGCTACGTACATACACTAAAGAATAAAAGAAACTAATGCCATCTGCAAGGAAATCTAAGATTCATAGTCATAAATTCAAAACTGCTCCCGTGTGAATTCGGGGCGGGTCACTAGTTATAATATAAATTCCATTGCATATTACGAATTGTTTGCTGAAACTCTCTGACATTTTCGAGTTCTATTGTCCAAAATATAACTTTTGTATCTGGTCAAACTTTTCATATATATGTAAAAACTCAGAGCATCTCCGGGGTCTATTTGAGCCCAGTAGTTTTTTCTTTTTTAAAAATTTAGTAACTCGGAATTTTGAACACACAAATTAATGTCATAGCCGTAGTGTTCTTAACAAGTTCTCAACATTCAAATTTATAAAATAAAATAAGAATAGTTTTGTGTGAATATTTATCATGAGAACAGTAATTATAGCGTTCATAACGACGTGGAGGGAAAATTAGTGTGACTTCAATAAAGTCCACAGTTCTAGCCATTCAGGTAAGCAACTCAGTGTCGCGTGACGTTCTGCAAATTTTTGGATGACTCTCAACCACAAGACATATTTTTATGTCAATACGGTGAAAGGCATTGTAAATGAATCTGATTGGAATATTTTAAATAATCAAGATAAAAGTCTGTAATTTTGATATATTTATAATTTATTTAATAAAAAATACCATAATTACTTAAAACATTTCGCAAGTGAATAAATTAAAATGCAAAATATGAGATTAATTGTTGACTGTTCATTGATAATTACTCAAGAAATTTCACAAAAAGTAATATATGGGGTCAAAAGACTTCTTGAGAAATTAATTCTATGTAATTTCACCTAAGCAATGATGGTGTTCCTAAGGCATGAAACATGTTCTATTAATTCAACTGCTTAGAGCAAATATAGAGTATCAAACAGGTGGAATTTTATTTTTATTGATTTAATGTAAATAAGACTTTATATGGGAAATATCCTACTACGTCCTCCGAGCAAGGGGAGGCTAGGCGATGCTACTCACCGGCATGGCATCAGTGACGAGACTGCATATACATACATACATACATACATACATACATACATACATACATACATACATACATACATACATACATACATACATACATACATACATACATACATACATTATCATTATAGACTGTTATGCCTTTCAGCGTTCAGTCTGCAAGCCTGTGAGAATTTACTAAACGTCGCCACAATCCTCGATTTGCAACTAGCGTTGTGGCCTCATTTAGTTCTATACCTCTTATCTTTAAATCGTTAGAAACCGAATCTAACCATCGTCGTCTTGGTCTCCCTCTACTTCTCTTACCCTCCATAACAGAGTCCATTATTCTCCTAGGTAACCTATCCTCCTCCATTCGCCTCACATGAACCCACCACCGAAGCCGGTTTATGCGTACAGCTTCATCCATCGAGTTCATTCCTAAATTAGCCTTTTCTCCTAATTCCGAGTACCCTCCTGCCATTGTTCCCACCTGTTTTCACCAGCAATCATTCTTTCTATTTTCATGTCTGTTACTTCTAACTTATGAATAAGATATCCTGAGTCCACCCAGCTTTCGCTCCCGTAGAGCAAAGTTAGTCAGAAAACAGACCGATGTAAAGATAGTTTCGTCTGGGAGCTGACTTCCTTCTTACAGAATATTGTTGATCGCAACTGCGAGCTCACTGCATTAGCTTTACTACACCTTGATTCAATCTCACTTACTATATTACCATCCTGGGAGAACACACAACCTAAATACTTGAAATTATCGACCTGTTCTAGCTTTGTATCACCAATCTGACATTCAATTCTGTTGAATTTCTTACCTACTGACATCAATTTAGTCTTCGAAAGACCGGGCGAGTTGGCCGTGCGCGTAGAGGCGCGCGGCTGTGAGGTTGCATCCGGGAGATAGTAGGTTCGAATCCCAATATCGGCAGCCCTGAAGATGGTTTTCCGTTGTTTCCCATTTTCACACCAGGCAAATGCTGGGGCTGTACCTTAATTAAGGCCACGGCTGCTTCCTTCCAACTCCTAGGCTTTTACCATCCCATCGTCGCCATAAGACCTATATGTGTCGGTGCGACGTAAAGCCCCTAGCATAGTCTTCGAAAGGCTAATTTTCATACCATATTCATTGCACCTATATGCAGTGCAAATTTCTAAAACAGTAGTTATGCTGTGAAGGATAAAAGAACAGCGATTAAAATTAATATATCCACATAGGATGCTATGGTCCATGCTGTAGCACACTGCCAGGGCCAACCTCAACACATCTACACCCACGCTGATACAGTCTCGTCACTGATGCCATGCCGGTGAGTAGCATCGCCTAGCCTCCCCTTCCTCGGAGGACGTAGTAGGATATTTTCCATATAAAGTCTTATTTACATTAAATCAATAAAAGTAAAATTCCACCTGTTTGATACTCTATATTTGCTCTAAGCAGTTTAATTAATAGAACACGTTTCATGCCTTAGGGAACACCATCATTGCTTAGGTGAAATTACATAGAATTATCTTCTCAAGAAACAATCTTGAAATACACTGAGCGGCGCGAGAAACGCAACACTTAAATTTCTTTCAAAATCTGAAATTTATTCTAAATTTATGACACTCTTATGACACTAACCCACCATAGAAGAATGCGGTGTATTAAACATTTTGTCCGCAGGAATGGAGGTAAGGTAAGGGTTATTCTGCCCGAAGGCAGGTCCGAACCTCCGCAGAGGTGTTCCTGAGCCGGAGTTTACGTGCGGTAGGGTGGCCAGTTCCTTTCCGCTCCTCCATTCCCTTACCCCCCGAACCAACAGCGCGTGGCAACCCATCCAACTCCTGACCACGCCCAATGTTGCTTAACTTCGGAGATCTCACGGGATCAGGTGTTTCAACACGGCTACGGCCGTTGGCTGCAGGAATGGAAATGAATATTAAAAGGAAACTTAATTGATAAATACATTATTCTTAGTATTATCGTTACATATTTAGAATTCATGTACAGTATACCTATGCCGTTATATATAATTAATTATTCAAAATGGCGGTGTATTATGGCCACTATTTTCCCATTTCACTGATAATTTCGAAAAATATGAATAGTATTCTTATGATTCTTTTTTAAATTATGATTAGCAATATTATAGCTATAACTTATACTCAAATCAGTGAAGTCCATCAAGTATAAATATTTTTTTCATGCAATTGTTTTCAAATAGTAAATGTTTTATTAATTTTCATTTGAAAATACTTTTTAAACTTAACCAATGAAGATAGCTCAATAATTATAGCATATCTTCTTCATGTCTATGAAATATAAATTAAATGGATGCAAAATTTCATGTTAATATCTTAAAAACTTTCAGAGTTATCACGGAAACAATACTGAAAAACAAAAGTTACGAGAAACGAGGGTGACAGAGATTAACGCTTTTGGCCATAATTCGTAATGTATTGTAGATATTAACAAAAATGTTGCACTCTTATAAAAAAGAGTTCAATTTTAAATAAAAAACACATTGTAAAATCGCATTTTTGGTCGGTCAAAAGTGTCGGTCCTCCATTAAAGGGGTCGTTTGTCGAGATATGCACATTAAAAGAAATATAGTGGTTGTTTTGTTATTGGTAATGGGTCGTGCTAAGCTCTGCTCTGAATACAGTGACGAGGGAGGCGCACTCCGGTCCGGTCCAACTTTAGCGAGCCCGAGCTCACATACCCCTGAGTATTATTAGCTTACTTCAGCCCGGGCATTGACCTGCGCACTCTGACCCGCACCTCGTTCTTGGCAGAATAAGCGCTACACACTTTCTGGTAAGGCCCCTTTAATTTATTGTTATTATTATTATTATTATTATTATTATTATTATTACTGCACAGATTGCGGTCCTTCGCGACTTTGATGATGTGATTCTAATCACGAACACTCCGGTGTTACGTGGAATCCGAACCACTGGTATATGACTTCCCATTTCCAAAATGACATGTGCTTTGGTTGGGATTCGAACCACAGACGCCTTGGTGAGAATCCAGTAACCATGCTATTCGGCTATCACACCCCTTATCTGCTCTGAAAAATAATAAAATGTAGGACGTAATTCTGTAAAAGATCTACAGTTCTACCCCTCTAGACAAGCAACTCAATGTTGGAAAAATCCTAGGGATATGAACTACGAATTTTAGGTAAATACAATTTAATAAAGTATGAGAATATATTCATTATTTACTCCTAAAAATTAAAATCCTTTTCTTATTCATCGTAATCCGGTAGATTAGATAGCAGTTTGCCTTTGTTTCTACCACTACGAGCGCTAATGTGAGTCAATGCATTGTTTCACTTAAACTCTTATAGCTTCAGTCAGTGTGGACATTGAACAAACTAAAAACGTCTGAGGATATTGAACCATGGAATACATTACAGAAAGAATTATATAAATGAGTTTACAGTGAAACCTCGGAATGCGAGTAACGTGGTCTACGAGTGTTTTGCAAGACGAGCAAACATATTAAATAAATTGTAACTTGATAAGCGAGTGAGGTTCCGCAATACGAGTGTCACGTGGGCGTACGTTTTCCCCTCCGCTGTTCGTTTGTTAAATTTATGAACGAGGTCTTTTCAGAAAATAATCTGCCTCTCAGTCTTGCTGGTTATGGACAATGATCCTCCTCATCCTCCAGGGCTTGAGGCATTGAGGACGTCTTAATGGAGGAATTGAAGTTTGTTAAGGTTAAGTTCCTTCCTCCCAACACTACTCCAACCTATGAATCAGCAAGTAATTTCGAACTTCAAGAAGCTATACACCAAAGCACTATTTCAGCGATGCTTCGAAGTGACCAAAGGAACAAACCTTACCCTCCGAGAGTTTTTGGAGAAATCATTTCCCCATCCTGAACTGCCTGAAGATCATCGATAAAACCTGGGATGGGGTCACCAAGAGAACACTCACTTCCGCTTGGCGAAAGCTGTGGCCTGTCTGTGTCCTTGGATGTGACTTTGAGGGGATTGTTGGTGACAATGAGTCACCGATCGATGAAATTGTGTCCTTGGGGAAGACTATGGGACTGGAGGTGAATGACGTGGACATTCAAGAGCTCGTGGAAGAACATTGCGAGGAACTCACCACAAAGAAACTGATGGACCTGCATCGCGAACAACAGGAGGAGATTATGGAGATCTCGTTCGAGGAATAGGAGGAGAAAAAGTCAAAGGAATCTCTCACTTCAACTAAGATTTGGGAGAAGTGCAAAATGTGGGAAACGCTGCAAAATTTTGTAGAAAAACACCACCCGAATAAGGCTGTAGCAGTGCCAGCGATGAATCAGTTCAATGACAACGCAGTGTCATATTTTCGTGAAATCTTCAAAATGTGGCAAAATCAACAGTCATTGGAGAGGTTCCTCGTTAAAGTCGCACGAAAAGAAAACAATTCCAATGAGCCAACAGATGGCAGTGATTCCGTTAGTGAAATTCGTGCTACACAGTAAGTCGTCTTATGTCATCTCTCGTCTCCCTCACACTAACAATGATTCTATTGTAAGGAAAAGTGCACTTTAATTTGTTTTACGTTATATTTTGTTTTAGAAATGATATGCGAATAAATATTTTTGTGTTTCGGACGAATCATCCACGTTTCAATTGTTTCTTATGGGAAAACTTGCTTTGATATACGAGCGCTTTGGATTACAAGCATGTTGCCGGAACGAATTATGCTCGCAATCCAAGGTTCCACTGTATTTGGCTAGGATTTGTATAAATAAGAAAACGAGTAAAAAACGAGTAGGATGTTTTCCCGGAACTGTATTTGGGCAAGAAGTGATTTTTCGAAATTAGTTCTCTTTGAGTTTGATAGAGCTATCGAGGACTCGCAATTTGAAACCATTCCGTGCCCTTTAGCTCCTCAACTTTCGGCACAACTGAGAAAATTGCTTAATTCTACGTTTTTTGTAGTATGGGGACCCCTATTTTGCTAAGAAATTTTTTCAACATTAAAATATAGAGCCTCTGTACTTGTTCATGCCAGCGCCGCGCCGAGTAACTGTTATCACATGTACCATGGAGAGTTTAACAGTTCACGCTCGGAACAGTTTCAACTCTTTCAGCTTAGCTAAGAAAGACACATCCTTCATTTAAGAATTGAACCGGAAAATGAACCGAATGGACTGTAAGCCTGATCACTAAAGCCCGGATTTTTATGCAGTAACAGGTTAGATTGCAAACTAATTTGGTTAGTGGGAAGTGTCGGCCACCCGCTCTTCCATAATGTAGCAAGAGTAACATAAATTTTAGGTGTTCTGACGGGCCGTGCCCTTAATGTTTATGCAAAACCCGTAACATAGTCGTTGTGAAGGTAGACTATATTTGCTATTCGCTTCAGTAAATTTTCATTCTAACCTATTAATGCATAAAAATCCGGGCTCTACTGATCACAGATATCTGGATTTAAGTCAACTCAGAAGACAATTCTGAACGCCTGCTTTGAAGTGAAGGTAGGTAAGCATTTCGAGAACTAGCTTATAGCGGAGCTTGAACTGTCTGGGGCAGTTCACGTCTACTGAAAAATTAATTTTTTCTCACCCGAGAAAACATAAGTGAATTGTGACAGCAGAATATTGTCAATATCGCACCTTCACCCGTCAACGTGTCATTGTTGTAATATAACACTTGAAGTGCAGCTGCCTTCGTGAACTGGCTCTTGATTAGTGACCTTCCTGGAAAATATTGCTACTGCCCTCATCTGGAGTAACGGGAGGACACAAGGGTGTGCACTTATCAAGCTCATTCTTGTCCAGGACACAGACACAGGGAGGTTTGACCTCGAATACCAACGGCATCTACTTGAAAGAAAGAAAGAAAGAAGGAAGGAGATCGGAGTACAAGAATGAGGGAGGGAGGGAAGGAAAGGAAGAAAGAAATAGAGAGAAAAAGGAAGAAAGAAAGGAAGGAAGGAGATCGGAGAACAAGAATGAGGAGGGAAGGAAGGGAAGAAGTAAAGGAAGGAAGGATGGTTGGAAGGGAGGAAATTGAACGACAAGAAAGGAGGAAGGAAGGAAACAAAGGAGGAAGGAGAGGAAAAAGAAGTAAGTGTACGAAGAACAGGAAAGGAGGAAGAAATATGGCAAGGATGTATACGACTGGAGTGCAGGAAAGTAGGATGAAAGAAGGGAGAATAATAAAGAACAGGAGGCAGGCAGAGCGAAAAAAGGGACATATAAAGGAAGAATGACCGTGAGTACTCAGGAAGACAATTGCATTAAGAGGGTAAGTCGCATCGAAATGGTGAGTACAAGACAAGAGTTGAGAATGTGGTTATATCACTTCCGTTGTAGTACCCTTGACCTTAGAAGCATTTTATACTGAAGTGTAGGTTAGTGCCAAGCAGGGCACAGAGACACTTCGCAATTGTCTGAGGCGAGAAATGCAAGAAAGTGCACTGAGTAAGATGCCAAATACTTCGTGACTCATTGTCGGTAACAACACTTAACTTTTAGGATGTACTCTCATCTCTCAACATGGCCAGACTATGTTGTCTTTTGCGACAAACTCTATTTCATGAGAGCTTCAACGTTATACATTTCATGAACATTATCCACTCTCAGTGAATATATCTCGAGAGACAAAACAAGTGAAAGAGAACCCTTTTCACTTTGATTTATTCAGTCGGGTATAACTGAGACATCATTTAAGAATACCCGTGCAGTTAAGAAACTGGCCACTAGATATCACAGGATTTCATTTCTTCCCATTCGTACGGCACACTCAGTTAACATCCTTTCTTTGAATGAATTCTTCCCTGATTCACAATAATTAGTCCACCGGGCGAGTAGGCCGTACGGTTAGGGCGGGATAGCTGCGAGCTTGCATCCGGGAGATAGTGGGTTTGGACCCCACTGTCGGCAGCCCTGAAGATGGTTTCCCGTGGTTTCCCATTTCCACACCAGGCAAATTCTGGGACTGTACCTTAATTAAGGCCACGGTCGCTTCCTTCGCACTCCTAGCTATTTCCTATCCCATCGTCGCCATAAGACCTGCCTGTGTTGGTGCGACGTAAAGCCAATTGTAAAAAAGAAATAAAACATATTTAGTGCCGCTGGAACAGGGGACGCGGATTTTCTTCTTTTATCATTGTCTGTTGAATATTCTTTCTTACACAAGTCCGCCCATGTTCTTAACATCTGGAATGTTAACCAGCCATCGTCTTCTGGGACACCCTCTACTCCTGTTGGAAACATTGGGACGGCAGATGCAGAGTGGGTCTCGGCCCACAAGTGGCCAAGGCTGGTCCGTGGTCCGACAGCTCTGCACTCCAACCGACCAAGCGAGCAGAGGATCTACGCTTCTGCGTTCGGGAGAAGAAGAGGGGCTGGTCTCCATCGTGGGCTGTCCTGAGAATGGGTTTCCGTGGTTTTCCATTCCCCTGCTCACATTTACCGCACGTCGTCTTCTCCAATACAAATCTCCTAGCCTGAGAGACGACGTCACTGTCTGGAACGTTCGCCGTCCCCTACATGGACATAATGTAAACTTGTTTAGTAGTACCGCAAGCATTTGCAGCATACGAATTCCTATGTACAGGGTGAATCAGAGCTATACCGACAAAAAAAAAATCAGGGATGCCCTTCGTGTTAAGAACGATGGTCCAATCAGATTGGAGAGAAAATAAGGTTACATTGTTACTCCCGGGCGTGCGACTCAAATTGTTGAATTTTCCGTATTTGGTATGCCAGAGAGTCAGCCGCTCTTCATAAACCTTTTTCTAATTCCTGCATCAATATCCAAAGTGAGAAAGTTTATTTTCTTATGAAAGGCCTTACTTGTTTGTGCTAGTCTGCATTTTATGTCATCTTTCTGCCATCAGCAGTTATGCTACTACCGAAATAATAATAATAATAATAATAATAATAATAATAATAATAATAATAATAATAATAGCGTGTGGTCTCCCAAGAGGTCTGGTGCAGGTCTTTCGAGTTGACGCCATACAGGCGACCTGCGCGTCTATGAGGATAGGGCCCTGCCTATGATGAATTCTAATGCTGAAGACATCACATACACCCAGCCCCAGAGCCATCGAAAAAAAAAAACAATGAAGGTTAAAATCCCCGACCTGGACGGGAATCGAACCAGGGACTCTTTGGACCAAAGGCCAGCAGCACGCTAACCATTTAGCCACGAAGGCCAGATACTACCGAAGTGAAAATATTCATCTACTTCCTTCAATACTTCAATTCCTAATCTAATATTTATTGAATCATCAGACTCCGTTCGACTGCACTCCGTTACTTTTGTTTTGGGTTTGCGTATTTCCATCTTCTACTCCTTCTCCAAGTTCACGTCCATACCATTCAGGAATTTCTTCAGATCTTCTACAGATTTAGATTAAAAAAAACAATGTCATCGGCGAATCTCAGAATTTTTATTTCCTCCCCTTGTATTGTGATTCTTTATCGGAATTCCTCTTTGATTTCCCTTACCGCCTGTTCTATATAAACATCGAAGAAAGCAACGGGCAACTACCTCACTCCTCATTTCCCCAGTACGCCTCTTCAGCGATGCCTAAGCCATCTATGACAGCTGATGGCGGAGCTGTTGAGGATCCAGCCAGCCTTAGGGCTGATAACCAAACGTACAACACACTATATAAACATCGAATAGGATAGGGGAAAAACTGCAGCTTTAGCTCACTTATTTTGGCATTGATTTTTTCATAGCCTTCGATTCTTATCAATCCAGACTGATTTTCTTCTCTCACGGTATCAGATCCCGATTACCTTCAGAATATCAAATTGCTTGGTCCAGTCAACATCATCTATAGGACAATATATACATTTTTGTTTGTGAAAATAATTGAATTAGGATTGCAACGTTATTAAACAATGTTGAAATTAGAAAGAATTTGGCATGCATTCATTAACTGTGAACAAATTGCGAGTTTCTGCCTTGGATGGTTGTGTGATGTGTTTAGATAAAGAGAACTGCATTGATTCGAACACAAACACCCAGTCCCTGCGGTAGAGGAATTAACCATACGCAGTTACAATCCTTGGCTCGGCTGGGAATCGAACCTGGGTGTCTCTGAACCGAGGACTAGTACGCCATTGATCCAAGGAGCCGGATAATATCAACCATCACTAAATTATGTTACAATGACGAGTTTTACTTCATTGTTGGTACAATATGCGTCGATCCAATGAAAAAAGAATATGGCTATTCTGCGTTATTCTATAACAATGTATTACTACTTTCCTTCATGAAATCTTTCTTTCTTAATCCGTTTACTGTCCAGGGTCGATTTTTCCCTCAAACTCAGAGAGGGACCTCACCTCTACCGCCTCAAGGACAGTGTCCTGGAGCGTCAGACGATGGGTCGGGGGGATACAACTGGGAACGAAGATCAGTATCTCGCCCAGGCAGCCTCACCTGCTATGTTGAACAGGGGCCTTCTGGGGGTGATGGGAGGGTTCAAAGGGATAGGCAAAGAAGAGGACAGGAAGCGGCCGTGGCATTAAGTTAGGTACCATCCCGGTATTTTCCTGGAGAAGAAGTGGGAAAACACGGAAAACCTCTTCGAGGATGGCTGAGGTAGGAATCGAACCCCTCTCTACTCAGTTGACCTTCTGAGTGGACCCTGTCCCAGTCCTCGTACCACTCTTCAAATTTCATGGCAGAGCGGGCAATCGAACCTGGACCTTCGGGGGTGGCAACCAATCACACTAATCATCACACTACAGAGGCGGAATTCTTTATGAAATACTGTTAAAGATTCTCGTCGAAGATTAGAAACTTTCGTCGGAAAATATAAACGAAGGTATAAATTCGTGAAGTTCGCCTCTGTGGTGTAATTGTTAGTGTGATTAGCTGCCACTCCATGAAGGCCCGGGTTCAATTCCGGGCTTTGCCACGAAATTTGAAACGAGTTAAGAGGGCTGGAACGGGTTCCATTCAGCCTCGGGAGGCCAACTGAGTAGACGGGGAGTGGGGTTCGATTCCCACCTCAGCCATTCTCGAAGTGGTTTTCCGTGATTTCTCACATCTCCTCTCGGCAAATGACGAGATGGTATCTAACTTAAAGCCACGGCCACTTCCCCTTTCCTTTTCCTTGTCCGTCCCTTCCAATTTTCCCATCCCTCCACAATGCCTCTCTTCAGCATATCAGGTGAGGGCGTCTGGGCGAGGCACTGCTTCTCTTCCTCGGTTGTATCCCCCCTGCCACAAGTGTCACGCTCCAGGGTATTGCCCTTGAGGCGGTAGAGTTGTGATCCCCCGCTGAGTACGAGGATAACACCAACTCTGGAGGGTAAATGGATCAAGAAATAAAGAATACATTCCTGAAAGAATATTTTTTACAAAACAATTTTAGTAATTTCCTCAGTATATTTGATATCTACAATTCTCTAGCAAGAGAGCATTGACATGGTCAATTGTTTTGGATGTCAGCGTCCGAATTATACAGAATGGTGATGCTTTTTATAGTTTTAAGAGGCAGACATCAAGGTCGTTGGTCCCAAGATTATTTACAAGAATACAGATACTTGATGGATTATTTCGACAGGTATTGGCAAGTAACTAACTCACTCCTGTCTGTACGCTTTTCCTAGAAGCTTCCCCCACATATTTTCTACAAATAAATGATTCCAGCACGTGTGATCTCGATTAGTACCAGGAACAGTCTGATACATTACGTACTGAGCAGTTAATAATAAGAGCAGTCTGTTTTTATAAGGAATGTTATAATAAATGGTCTACATGAAATGTGCAGGGCCAACCACTGACAACACAAAAGATTTGCTACTCCCGCCAAAGTCTCATGCCAATAGAGTGGGCATAGCAGCCTTTGTCTGTCGCGCCTGTACAAACGACCGAGTGGGATCCAGCCAATGGCTTCTCCACTTTTGATGCCGTAAATATAACATCTCCCACCTGCTTTCATAAATGGCCATTTTAATTCACGATACACGTCAGGACTGCGAAACTGCATCATCAGGAGATCCGAAGTTCGAATCTCGGTGCTTATGGCGTCCATCCTGAATTTGAATCATCGTGGCTCAAGCGCTAAATCCTCGTTGTTGCTGTAAGATTTGCGGATAAGGAACTTGAGACACTGAAAAACGTATTCAAAATATTAATAATAATAATAATAATAATAATAATAATAATAATAATAATAATAATAATAATGATGATGATGATGATGAATGCCTCTAGGGGCCGATGACCTAGGGTGTTAGGCCCATTTAAACAAAAAGCATCGTTATTATCATCATCATCATCATCATCATTGTCATCAAAAACTGGTCCAGAATTTCTTTGTTTTTTGCTAGTTGCTTTACGTCGCATCGACACAGATAGGTCTTATGGCGACGATGGGACAGGAAAGGGCTAGGAGTGGGAAGGAAGCGGCCGTGGTCTAAATTAACGTACAGCCCCAGCATTTGCCTAGTGTGAAAATGGGAAACCACGGAATACCATCTTCTGGGCTGCCGACAGTGGGGTTCGAACCCACTATCTCCCGAATACTGGATACTGGCCGCACTTACGCGACTGCAGCTATCGAGCTCGATTCAGAATTTCTAATAATGGAAATTGGTCGAATAAGGAAGGTAAATTCAGATATTTGGAAATACAATTCATGAAAATGGTTTGATAAAGTTCGCTGTAGAAGGAAGGATACACAACATGGAAAGACTATTCGGTATAACTGGGAATATCTACAACAAAAAGTGTTTATCTAAAAACCTCAAAACACAACACTACAACGCAGTAGTCAAACTGAAATGCCTATACGCGAATGGATGTGTAGTATTGAATTACAAGCTGAATAAATTAGAAGTACTGGAAAGGAAATTTATACGGAAAATACTCGGTCCGCTAAGAACTACAAAACTCTAGAAATCAAGAAGTAATGATGAAATATACCCCAACATAGAAAACCTAAGACCGGGCGAGTTGGCCGTGCGCGTAGAGGCGCGCGGCTGTGAGCTTGCATCCGGGAGATAGTAGGTTCGAATCCCACTATCGCAGCCCTGAAGATGGTTTTCCGTGGTTTCCCATTTTCACACCAGGCAAATGCTGGGGCTGTACCTTAATTAAGGCCACGGCCGCTTCCTTCCAACTCCTAGGCCTTTCCTGTCCCATCGTCGCCATAAGACCTATCTGTGTCGGTGCGACGTAAAGCCCCTAGCAAAAAAAAAAAACCTAAGACACAATGCGGAAGAGACGATTGATTTTTATGGACGTTTATGCAGAATGGATGACAACAGATTAACCAAACAGATCTTCAAGTTTGTTTGGAACAAGAAGTCAACAGTAACCTGGAATCTTGAAGTCAAGAAAGCAAGAAAACAGAGAGAGTTTTTTTTTACAAAGAAAGTGTTAAAAATGGAAGGATTCCAAGGTTGGGAGGGAAAGATAACAGGCACAAAATGGTCCCAGGAGAGCAAAAGGAGACATAGTGGGCAGGTGAAGGAATATTGGAGGAGGAAGAAGGAACAATAAAGGTTGAAGCATTGAAATTGTCACGTGGTCCGTAGAAGACCCTAACGGAGAGAGAAATAATAATAATCATCATATTGTACATATTTCAAATATCACTTGAGTAACCACGGCTTGACTTGAATTTCGTTGCTCATAAGTCACGCGAAGATAGGAAGGAAAACAGGCAAGAAGGATAATGAAAACGACGATATGAAATAGTCTGTAGAGCTCAGAATCTAGTAACTGTGGGAACAGAAGTGAACAAGTAGTAACCTCGGAAGATTGGTCAGAAGAGATAAGAGGAAGATTGTGAAATAAGTGGAAACAATGCCAGCTTCAGCTGGGATACAGTTTCTACACAAGTCTTATAAACTGGAAATTATTTTATTTCTCTGGGGAAGGTATCACAATTCTAGATCCAAATGGCGATGACTACAAATGCCACTCATCTCGCAAGAACTCTTCAATCAGATAAAGGTATAAGAATGCTTTAGCTTCTACGCTTTTATTTACTGACCGAGGCTCACAGCCTCCCTGGAGATTCCTCGCTCCTCATGTTGGATAAGTCCAGCTCCTTGGCTGAATGGTCAGTGTAGTGTACTTTGGTTCAGAGGGCCCCGGGTTTGATTACCGGCTGGATCAGGGATTTAATTTCCTCGGTTCGGAGACTGGGTGTTTGTGCTGTTCTCAATATCCCTGCAACTCTTAAAGCACCACACTCAACACTATCCTCCACCATAATAACACACAGTTTCCTATACACAGCAGATGCCATCCACCCACGTCGGAGGGTCTGCCCTACAAGGACTGCACCAAAGTAGCAATAACTACACCAAAGTAGTATCGTACTGTTGTGACCTAATCATCATACTCTTTTCCCCTTATCCATATCCTGCAGGTCTTTTTAAAATTTGCTTTACCTCGCACCGGGGTAGGGAAGGCCTAGGAGTGCGAAGGAAGCGGCCGTGGCCTTAATTAGGGTACAGCCCAAGCATTTGGCTGGTGTGAAAATGGGAAACCACGGAAAACCATCTTCAGGGTATTCTTTTCTTCTCCATCCTCTTTACATGTTCAACCCTTCTTAGTTTACTGTCGACTCTCTCATTTAGGTTTTCCATTCTGATCATTTTTCTCATATCTTTGTTTTTCAATCTGCCTTTCCTTCCTTTTATATCATACTTCTTAGGTACTTCATTTCACTGGCTTGAATTCTACTCTCCTCCATACTTGTCAGTCTCCTGGTCTCAGCCGTATAAGTCAATATGGGCGCATAATGCATTTTGACAGGTATGTAGCCATGTGGGGAAGGGGGGTTAGAACACTCGCCCATAGAATTTTTACAAAAAGAAAACGAACAGAAACTGACAATAAACAATAAACTAAACGATGTTTAGAGACATTATTGTTAACCTTCGCCCGTTTCCGGCTCACAACGTAAGACTACCTTCCACTGCCTGCACCTGTATGTAAACAAAACATAAACATTCTCCCCGACAAAAATAAACAAATTGTAAAGTCCAACAGTAAACCGATTTCTGGCACAAATCCTGGTTATACAGTAATAAACCAGTTCCTCGTAACTCGACATTTCGTCCTCGCACGTGCAAAAACGGCTATGTGACAATATTGTAGGAGAGATGCTAACTTGTAGCGCATTTATCGATAGGAACGAGAATTCTTTCATGTAATTCACTCAGAATTAAACTCTTAGATGACAGTACTTTACCGGTCAAAGTTTTAAGATGAAATGTTTCGCGTAGCGGATTTCGCAGGCGCAACGACTATACTCGCTTCAACTTTCATTTCTTTCGTGATCCTGAGAACGTAAAATTATACGATATATCGAACTACAATTCTGTAGTGATTCATTGCGAGTAGTGGGCCTTTGATGTGATGTAACCTGAGATGTTGCTTGAAGCCAGGCAACCCTCATGTCACATACGTGCTTCAGGATGCGTTTTAATTCCCATATATCTTTTCAAGATTGCTTTTACGTCGCACCGACACAGATAGGTATTATAGCGACGATGGGACAGGAAAGGGCTAGGAGTTGGAAGGAAGTGGCCCTGGCCTTAATTAAGGTACAGTTCCAGCATTTGTCTGGTGTGAAAATGGGAAACCACGGAAAACCAACTTCAGAGCTGTCGACAGCAGGGTTTGAACCCACTATCTTCCGAATGCAAGAGTCCTTAAAATAATAGCTGTACATATTATTATTATTATTATTATTATTATTATTATTATTATTATTATTAAAGGGAACATTTGAGAAAGAATGAAACTATGGGAAGATATAGGGAGAAATTTAAATAAATATATTTTATAAGTTCTAAAACAGCGTTGTAATTAGCTTTTATTGATCATCATGAAAATGAAGACAAATAAATCTGGCACTGTCATTGAAACTATTTTCAGTGGCTTCGAAATGTTAGTGTCCTCTAAGATTTTAAAACAATAACTGAAAATGAAAGTTTTCACCATTCGTTTCCGCAAGAGGATGGAGGGTTACAACTGCTCTCAACTAGAATATATCGTGTTTCGCGCAAAAAAAAAAAAAAAAAAAAAAAAAAAAAAAAAAAATCCACAAGCGGACCTAGCGCCGTCCATACATCGTACTCCTATGAATATAGTACTTTTCTGCGTAAAGCAACTGTAATTTTGACAGTTTGCAGCTTCTTACTCTAAGTTATCCGATGTGGCCATGACCACAATATTAAATATCATTCTGGCATTTATTTAAGCCCGCCTGGTGCCCATGATCGTTAAGGCGCACCTTAAGTCTAAACGGCCTGACACCGAGATTAGCCGGTTCGAGTCCCGTCGGTCGAAAAAATTTTCACCATCAGAATGTTGGCCGGCAGGGTAGGGGAGGTGATGGTGATGGTGATGGTATACAATTTCTAATCACTAGATTGCGTGCCAAAAGCCTGGATTAAATTCCAAACCTCTCCGCAGTGCTAATGTGGAGTGAGGGCATATGACGCTGTTGATGGTGATTCGTTCGTCGGATGGGGACGTTAAGCCTTGAGTAGACCCCTTGGTGCTATTCGACATGAGTAGGCTATGTGCCGGCACCGGGTTTCACCCTCTCCCTACTATTATATATCACATCATTCATTCCATTTCATTAACTACTCTGATGAGGTTGACGTCAGGAAGGGCATCCGGTCATAAAACCCGCCACGACAGATTCATCTCACCTCATACGCGACCCGCAGGGAAACGGGACAATGGTTGGACAAACAACATTCTGGCATTTATTTGGTTTTAAAATGAGAAACCACGGAATGGCTGAGAATTGGGTGGTCTGTTGTTCGTGAGTATATGTGTTGTGATAGTAAGTCACGACACCCCGGGACATCTGCGCGGGTTCCCGCACGGTGGGTTTGTATCTCCCAAATTATTTAACCTATTATATGTTAGACATACCCCGTCCACCGCGCGTGAAGTTTTACATGTATGCAGATGACTCCCATATTCTCTGTCTGATGACAACCACCCAGAGTCCAAATTTATTTTCAGGAAGCCCTCTCCACTTTCGAACCCTGGCTTCGAAAGCGGAGAAACAAAATCAATGTAACTAAGAGTAGTGCCACTCTTTTTTCGAAACGAACTGCAGATGAAGCCCAACCACTCATCTTTCCTGGTAAGGTGATCAGATGTTCAAGTGTAACTAAATATCTTGATGTAACCCCAGACAGGGGATTGGCATTTAAAGAACATGTCATCAGAATTTCGGCCCAGACAATCCGTCGCCTGTCATAAATTATTCCACCAATGAAAGCCGACAATGGGCTCTACCTAGAAAACAGACTTCATGCTGTATAACACCTCTATACGCCCAATCTTGAGTTTGCCTGTCCCATCTGGGGGATAGCAGCCAAAACTCACATGAACAGGATAAAGCGCATCCAGAATAAATCCTTAGCTTAATATCTGGCGCGCAGTGGTTTGAACGGAATTGAGAAATCCACGACGAGGATCCAAACGATTTCTCGTAAATTCTATTCTGGTGAAAATGCAAATCCCAATGGACTAGTCGCCTCATTGCGAAATTACACCACTGAAAGATTTAAGTTCAAAATGCCAAGATCACCGAGCTCGATAGCTGCAGTCGCTTCAGTGCAGCCAGTATCCAGTATTCGGGAGATAGTAGGTTCGAACCCCACTGTCGGCAGCCCTGAAAATGGTTTTCCGTGGTTTCCCATTTTCACACCAGGCAAATGCTGGGGCTGTACCACTTCTAATTCCATCCACGCAGCGTAATTAAAGCATGTTCTGAATTGCAATGCCCATGGGCCGAAGGGCTAAAATTGCTCAATAGGTTCGGGCTTTGAGACGTACGAGGCCTACTGACGGACGGACAGACAAACAAAAGGGGCAGATTATAAGGATTATTGACATGATTTACTGCTGAAATCCCAGATCACGATGCCATAGTGTACTAATTTACTTACTCCTGATAGCCTTCACGCGAAGTTCTTCATCTCTTGGATTTCTGCCCGCTACCAGCTTAACTCTAAATGTCACAGCTGACATATATCATGAGTATCACACATACCTCTTAATAAAATATAGTATTGAAATTCCTTGGCGAGATAAATGACCGCATTACTGGGGCAGTCACTAGCCTGTAATTACCGCAGGATCTCAATTTATGGAACACAAGGAGCAGCACACACGTTATGACTTACAAGTTCGACCAGCACTTTGAGTATTAATGATTAAACTACGTCGTGTAAAAACGTATCTAAATTTTGAAAAGTGCTCCTGTATTTCAGATGATTAATAATATTGCCCAGTTACCGAGCTCGATAGCTGCAATCGCTTAAGTGCGGCCAGTATCCAGTATTCGGGAGATAGTAGGTTCGAACCCCATGGTTTTCCATGGTTTCCCATTTTCACACCAGGCAAATGCTGGGGCTGTACCTTAATTAAGGCCACGGCCGCTTGCTTCCCACTCCTAGCCCTTTCCTGTCCCATCGTCGCCATAAGACCTATCTGTGTCGGTGCGACGTAAAAAAAAACAAAAAAAAAAAAACAAAAAAAAGCACGTTACCCAGTTAAGTTTTAAAAGGTGCTGCAGAACTTTTGTCATTCTTGCTCTACTGTAGAAGCCGTTAGCAATGCCAACCAACAAAATGAAGCACGCTGTGTCCGCATCTGTAGTGTAGTGGTTAGTGTGATTAGCTGCCACCCCGGGAGGCCCGGGTTCGATTCCCGGCTCTGCCACGAAATTTGAAAAGTGGTACTGGAAGAGGGCTGGAACGGTGTCCACCCAGCCTCGGGAGGTCAACTGGGTAGAGGAGGTTTCGATTCCCACCTCAACCTCCATCGAAGTGGTTTTCCGTGGTTTCCCACTTCTCCCCCAGGCAAATGCCGGGACGGCCACTTCTTTCCCTCTTCATTGCCTATCCCTTACAATCCTCCCATCCCCCACAAGGTCCTTCTTCAGCATAGCAGGTACTGGTCCACCTTCCCAGTTGTTACCCGTCCAGCCCAAATCTCACGGAGTAAGTCATTGCCCTTGAGGCGGTAGAAGTGGGATCCCTCGCTGAGTCCGAGAGAAACACCAACTCTGGACGGTTAACGGATTAAGAAAGAAAATCAAATGATCAGAAATAAGTCTTTCAATAAATGAAATTGAGAACGATGAATTTATTTGCATCTAACGAATCGTTTTCCAGAGACTTCTGAATGGTATTTGGAGTGGACTAGTGTAAGATTCAGTGCATCGAAATGAGGAGGCAGACTCAGGGCCTATGGAAATACCACGAATGAAATAAAACGATGAGATGAAGCCTCTTTTTATAAAAGACCCTTCTATATGTTTCTCTGTCATGGCCATCCATCAGTACTTCACATCCCAGCCTGCACGGTTGCTAGGTAACATCGCGTCACTCATTTTGTTTTACAATTTGCTTTACGTCGCACCGACAGAGATAGGTCTTATGGCGACGATGGGATAGGAAAGGGCTAGGAGTGGGAAGGAAGCGGCCGTGGCCTTAATTAAGGAACAGCCCCAGCATTTCCCTGGTGTGAAAGTGAAAAACCACGGAAATGCATCTTCAGGGCTGCCGACAGTGGGGTCTCCCGGATGCAACCTCACAGCTGTGCGTCCCTAACCGCACGGCCAACTCGGCCGGTCGTATAGACTATACAGGGGATTTGAGATATTTGAAGATGTCCACTTGGCTGGATGACACCTGTAATCAGACTGTATTCAACAGCGCCCCTTCCATTTCGACTGTACTTTTGCCACAACGTCTATAAAAGCAATCTACATATAATCATATTAATATGTACACCCCGTATTTTTTGTAGTTGTCTTCAACCGGCTGGGAAGTTCTTTCTGATTCTTATACTTTTTATATAAAACTGTTCTCTATATGATAATACATCTGGAACTGGCGGTTCGTGACATTTTACTCTGGCAGGGCTGTGTCGCCATCTTTTTCCCCTTCCCAATCGGTCCAGTTTTGACCGACTAGCGCCACGATACTTTTAGAAAAAAATAATAATAATACGATGACACTGGCTGAATAGAAATCTGCTTGCACTACAACATTAATTAACTGCACTACAATGGCATTTAAGCATTACACATTAACAGGCTATACTCGCCGCTAGATGGAAGCTCCATTCATTCTATTCCTGACCTGGTCGAATGACTGGAAACAGGCTGCGGATTTTCATTTTCATTAAGAGGCTAACATCTAAAGCAATCCGGACTACTAGGACACTGCACTGTTTTCACTGATCACAATCAGAAGTGATAACAACATTCACGAAAACAAATAAATTGTGCACTCCCGAATTTTCTCTCTCCTTGTTCAAATTTAAAAGCATGACACCCGAGAAATAATGCCGTCATGTTATGGTTACATTTTGAATCATTTTAGCTTCTTTATAAAAACTGATTTTTTAAATAGTCAGTGTAATGGAATTCATTGTTTTGTAAAATGCTTTCGAACTAATCACTAACAACAATTAATATGAGACGTGGGGGGAAAACAGCCTAGGTAGGCTACACTGCAAAGTGGTTTGCGATGTTGCTGAGGGCTCCGCCGTTCAGCGCTTACACCCGCCTGCACTCTTTCTTCCCCTGACAATCCCACATCGTCCTTCCAGGCTCCTCCCGCACCCCTCACACTTGTTAACTCGTGGGACCTACTGAGGGCTCTGCCGGACAGATCATACTCCCGCCTGCATTCTTCCTACCCCTGACAAACCCACATCGTCCTTCCAGGCTCCTCCCGCACCCCACACACTTGCAATGTCTGGGGACCTACTCAGGGCTCCGCTGCCACAGCCCGACCACCTCACGACTAAAGAGAAAACATCGTGTTTGCTGGCCTGAAGACCTTTGCCATTAACTTGAAAATAGAAAAGCAAAACGTTTACAGCCGAAATAATAAAGATAATATTGTAGAACTGGAGATCACACCAAATAAGTTCAACTTGGCTACATTTATCCATCTCTTTATGAAATCAGTTACAGAGTGAAATTACGTTAAATGTTTTTGAAAGGGCGATGGGGCGGCGTCCAAAAGCCCGTCATGCACGAACCGCCACTGATCTGGACTGAATCCTAGTCTACGATTGAACGCCAGATTGAACTTTGAACAACTCAAGGAGTTCCTTTCTGCCCACTCTGCCTTGGAGAAACTTTTTACGACTCTCAGGCCAGTTTTTAACGACTCCGTTTATAATTCATGTCCACGGTCAATTTTTATTGTGATAATAATTTATAGTCACAGACATTTTGATTCCAGTCAGACATTCGTGCACATCTGGTGTCTTCGTAACGATCAGATCAGCAGCATAAGTGACTCAATATATTTTTACGACCACTTGAGAAATATTAAGTTGTAAAGATGATTACATTATTTAATTATTAGATCTATTTGGAAGCGACATTACGACTAATTTTATTGCCTGTTTGATGGAGACCATCATGTGCTATTCGCTAAAGTCTACATAACTTTTAAATCTGAACCTACTCTAATCTTTGACATAATCATGTCTTGCCTTCTATCTCATATCATTCTTACCCTTTTAACTTCCTTTAAGAATCACCCTGATCAAATCCTTGGTGTATTATGTGTTGTATAAATATAGGATGGATCATAATTTGTTTGACGCTTACATGTTACCTGTGGTTTTGTTGGAGGTCTTATGGGACCCTTTTTGTCACCCGCCTGTTAATTCTGGAAATTTCCTACATATGGTGAATTACCTGGAAAATAGCTCAATAATGGAAGATCCAGCCTACTGCCATTTGTTGATGGATGCAGTATTTTTACATCAATCTAAAATGGCAAAAATAGCCACTAAAAACCCAACCTAAATATACCATCTTCTTAGCACATAAAATTACTCAGCTCAATAATTATGTCAATAGGATATTTCAAATGAATCTTTTTTTTTTTTGCTATTTGCTTTACGTCGCACCGACGACACACATATGTCTTAAGGCAACGATGGGATGGAAAAGGCCTAGGAATGGGAAGGAAGCGGCCGTGGCCTTAATTAAGCTACAGCCCCAGCATTTGCCTGGTGTGAAAATGGGAAACCACGGAAAACCATCTTCAGTGCTGCAGGCAATGTGGTTCGAACCCACTATCTCCCGATTACTGGATACTGGCCGCACTTTCAAATGAATCTTAGCCAGCACATGTTATAATGACCATTCAGATATTGTTCCAAATTTTGAACTGTAAAACTTTACCTGTTGTCGGCTATTACATTTTAAAATATAGAAAATGACCTTTCCACTCCACATGAGGTCACGGGACAGTATGTAAGAGCAACTAGCTCTGCTGGGGTGAAACCTAATGGTGGTGCTGCGTCTTTTCCTTCGAGAAATCAGCAATGGCCAAAGCATCCTGCCAGCGGGGATTCCCCTGCATTATACTGTGAAGTTTTGCACTGGTCTTATCTCCTATCGCCCCATTAAGATTAATAATAATAATAATAATAATAATAATGTAATCATAATAATAATAATGTTATTGACTTTACGTTCCACAAACTATTTACGGTTTTCGGAGACGCCGAGGTGCCGGAACTAGTCCCGCAGAAGTTCCTTTACGTGCCAGTAAATTTACCGACACGAGACTGACGTATTTGAGCACCTTCAAATACCACCGGACTGAGCCAGGACCGGACCTGCCAAGTTAGGGTCAGAAGGCTAGCGCCTTAACCGTCTGAGCCACTCAGCTCTGCAGTGATCGCCTTCTTTCTTCCAGAGGTTTTATTTTGGAAGGTAGATGTTCAAACTTGAAACTTGGAACTGATAAAGAAGACAATACTTTATTATACTTTATTTACCTAACATTCGTAACTCATATCCCTAGGCTGGACTAGAACTGTGGATATTTTATTTCTGATCAATACATTTCAAATTAATCTTCTGAAGTTTGCTAATCAAAATCGCATAACAGTATCATAAATTGTGTCGTATCAGAACTGGTATACGTATCACAACAGAAGGACGTAGTATTAGCGCTTTCTTACTTAATACAGATCACTCATCATTAAGAGCTGAGAACTCTGTGTACTGTGCCAGTTCTTGATCGTTTATTTGAAAATAGTACAAGGAAATACTTGTCAATTTCTAATATGTGCGTGTTAGAACGTAAATGAGGCAGGCCAACTAACTTCATTCTGCCATTATTGTCAAACAAAACACAACGAGCGAAGTTAAACGCGCGAAATAACCAAACAAAAAACAAAAACAAAAAACAGAAGAGAAGAAGGGACTTTTTAAAAGAAGAAAGAAAAAAAGTACAACCGTGTCGCCAACAAAGTAGGACGTGGCACAAAGCGAGGCAGGATAAGAATAGAGAGCAAGTAGCTAATGCTTGTTTCTTTTTCTTCAAATGTACGCAGTTTTTTTATTGCAAGAGACACACACACACACACACACACACACACACACACACACACACACACACACACACACACACACACACACACACACACACACACAGAGGTATTTATGGCAATTGTCAGACTCAGTCTAAATGTTACGTATGATGGCTAGCTGTTAATAATAATAATAATAATAATAATAATAATAATAATAATAATAATAATAATAATAAACATACTTCCGACTCACTCTAAACGTATATAAGAAAGTCAATCTCTCGAAATGAAAAAATGAGGCATTAACAAACTGTAATTAGACCTGAAGCAGAATATTTAACAGTTTGCTAGTTAAGGAAAGGAGGATTATCCGAAAAATTATTGGTCCCAATCTCAAACATGGTGTTAAAAACTTCGAAGCAACTTAGAAACATACACCCACACCGATAATATATCAAGTTTAATCCGGAAAATATGTATAACGTTTTATGCTCACCTCTTCAGATTGCCAGCTGAAAGAATCTGTAAACGTTTCTTATCCTATTTCAGAAGTCTCAAAACGATTCCTGCTTGGTTGGTGGAGATCGATAAGGATCTATTAAAGTATGAAATCATAGAAACATTCAACTCTGAGCATCACTCAAACATAAACTTAGACATGTTCACCAAAAAGATGTTCTAACTCGACTGAAGCAAGTCCATTCTGATGCTGGAAGAAAGCACACTCTGAGAGGATGAAACCTGGTGGGCCAGCAAGAAGACAAATACTTGAGATCTCGCGGTCCTTGGTCGCCCTAACGATGAAGAAATAATAATAATAATAATAATAATAATAATAATAATAATAATAATAATAATAATAATAATAATATAATAGTTTTACGCCCTACTAACTACTTTTACAGTATTCGGAGATACTAAGGTACGGGAATTTAGTCTCGCAGGATTTCTTTTATGTGCCGATAAATCGACCGACTCGAGACCGACGTATTTGGGCACCTTCAAATACCATCGGACTGAGCCAGGATCGAACCTGCCAACTTTAGCTCAGAAGGCAAACGCTCTACCCCTGAGCTACTCAATTTTGCTGACTAGCTGTTGTGTCAGTCATTGAAGGATTAGTACTCGTATTTCTTACAGAAATCACTCTTGAGTGGTTCAGAAGGAAGATGACTGCCCCCCGCCCCGCCCCACCTTAGGCAAGTTAGTGGGTTCGATTCCGGCGCAGTCCAGTATTGTTTGGAGGTGCACAAAGACGTCTGCCTCGTGTCGGTAAATTTACTGGCACGTAAATATACTCCTATCGGACAAAATTCCAGCACATCGACGTCCCCGAAAATTGTAGAAATAGTTAATGGAATGTAAAACCTATATTTTTGTTCCTTTTAAAAAAATCGAATGGGTTACTTACGGCCACGCTTGTTGCACTGTTGGGCTTTGATCTTTGTCCAGTATTATAGCATCTTCTCCCGGTGTAACTCCTCTCTGAGTAGGGGCACCTTTCTTCTTCGGAGGAGCAAGATGTATCTCACAGCCTGTATGACTGTCTGTCACCAAGCAAGTGGCTGCGAGATTTGGGTCATGTAGCTATGCATTTGGGAGATAGTGGGTTCGAACCCCACTGTCGGCAGCCTTGAATATGGTATGTTAGTCTCGGATCTTTATGACGCCCCCTTCATCATAATCATTTTCATCATAATCTTCATAGACATTCAGTCACTGACGAGTGTATGTTAGGCCCCTTTAAACAACAAGCAGCAAAAACAACAACAACAATAACTGACGAGTGTAACAATTGTCTTCCGAGTTCATCAATATTGTGGATTAGGGTTTTTAGATGGCTGAAGAGACCAATTCTAGAACCATCAACTCTGGCTTATCAAATCTCCTCAAGCTCTGTGTTAATATAGATTTGAGCCACCAGAGACATATAGGGACGATGCCTTTCTTAGAATAATATTCTGAACTCTAATATCGCATTATTTTCTTGTTTTCATGTCTATCCAGCACAAAACTGAAGAAGATAGATGCCTTTATATCTGCTGTTTCTGTCTCCACAGAGATGTTATGTAAGTATTAGAAAATGGACAGACATGTCTTGCAGATCCGTGAGATGCTGTTGTTCGGGAATGAAACTAGTCTCTTTCGCTATGCATCACTGGTTCTGCGAGGCGATCTGCAAGTGTCCGAGGTTCATGGAGAAGTGCCTGTGCTTAGAAGACGAGGACTACCTATTGCGGTGTTACACGAAAGAAAAGGCATCTTTCTTGTTAGCAAAAGCCTGATGAGAAAGTGGGAGATGTGTATATAGTTATAGGCCACGGAAGGCCCTTATAGCGGTGTAAGATAAAGGTTTCCAGTATCCGTAACCTCGGCACTTGATGGGGTAGAGTGGTTAGCTCTATCCCCGGCCGCCTTTACCCCCAGGAATTACCCTAGTACTCATTTTTGATGTAGGCTGAGTGAACCTCAGAGCTAAGTGCACCTCCGGAAGTGGAAATCTCATTTCTTAAATTTTCTGACTTCCTGACGGGAAAGTATAAGGGCCATTTTGATATAAACAATTCAGAGACGCCGGGTGTTACATAGGCTGGTAGGGTGTACAGACATCGTCATGTGAGTTTAATGTAATTGATAGGTACTTGATATCCAGAGCCCGAACTACGGAAATGCCGTGTCTAAATTAACTGGTTGATCAGTTTACAGACCTTCGGCTTAGAGGTCCGGGTTCGAATCCCGACCAGGCAACGATTTTAAGTTCATATACAGATCATCATATCGTCGCTGTGTGTCAAAACCGCCAACCTTAAGATTGGTCACGCCTCCCAGCCACATATTCATGTGTAGTCCATTAGAATAATTTTCGGTAAGTCCATTTTCCTATAAGCGTGTGTAAAGGAACATTAACCTTACTGCACCGTACTGTAGGTATGTTTGTTTGCTTGACGTATTTACCCACTCCTGGAGTACGATATATTTAACGCTAATTTTCTTTTATACATGTGCATAGGAAAATGTACACAACGAAAATTATTCTAATGGACTACATATGAATATGTGGCTGGGAAGCGTGACCAGACTTAAAATGGATAGGAAGAGCATTGTCGCATTGGCGGATTGGACACAGCAACGATTCACCACACTACAAACAACCACAAGAACATACAGATGTGAATACATCCCTTCACATACGGCTGGTGTTAGGTAGGGCACCCGGCAGTAAAAATAGATCAAATACCTATGGAGTTCTGATCCTTCAAATAGAAAAACGGCCTAGATGTGATGACAACACTTACAGGATGGCTATCTCGTAAGTCTAGAGACCAGTGGATTCGAGTTCAAGTCCTGAGAGGGTCGTATTATTTTTATTTGTTTTGTCTTGGATATCAACGCTGCTAAAATGTACTTCCTCTTACACAGAATTTATCCCGCTTGCAGGAGAAGATAGAGTCTAACAAAGGGAGTGGATATGGATTTTATTGGCTCGTGAGGTTAATCTACATGGGTATAAAATCAATATTTAGAAAATCTCTCACTTGTGCATAAATATTGCTTCATAAATGTTGCTTCAAATCCAATCCAAAAGTTCATTCACCAACAACGTTCTCTCCATACTCCTCACAAAATACCTTCGTGCTTTTTTAGTGTATCCATCACCCACATTAAAACTACGGCATAATTGAACAAATTTATAAAGGAGTATTTATGATGTGCTGTTGATTAACATCGAGTCAGAAGTACGATGAATGTACCATCACCAAACAATCAGTACTAACAAATGTGGAATTACGTGGTGGCAAGTAAACTATCGTGAATATTCTTTTAATCACTTCTAATCGTTGGGTTACAAATGTAATTTTTCATCGCTGTTATCTAAAATGTAATTTTACTCACACTTGCTTAGCATCAAATGAATGTCATTAGTTGTCTGGTACTAGCAAAATTCCAAAGAACAGGAATTAATAGGCGGTGGAGCTCCATGTACATTCTATAGTACAACTGAAATTACATCAAGTAATCATACTGAATAGAAAGATGCCTGGTCGGGTTGCAAACGTAAAGCTATTATATATAAAGAAGATGCAAACGTAATGTGCCAGCCACATACCTAATAAATAAAGAACTCTCTTGGTCTTTTTAAAACCCAAACATCTTTTTTTTTATAACGTTCATCCGCTGTAGAAAAACGTACGATGCATTCAAACTAATAAATAGTCTCTTGAAATTTATTTTTCTGCTCGCAGTCTACTCAAATATATATCTCTAGGTACTAACATAGCGGCCAAGGTCGCCAGTCTCTGTGATCTTGAAGTATTGATGGCACGCCCACTGGTGTTAAGCCCCAGGAACTACTTGGCTCGGGCCAATCGGTTAATAACATATTACACACAGATATGCTGTAGCTACACGTTTTGCCAAGTAGTATATTTATTTCCACTGTGTCTGGACGATAAATTTTTTGCAAGGTCAAGTAAAAATATTTGCTTTGAACTCTTCGTGTGATTTTAAAAGTTACTCAAGAGACACGCTGATTTCTATCATAAAAGGGCCATATTTTGATTTTATAAGGTGTGTATTTTTTCGATATCGAGCGAGTTGGCCGTGCTGTTAGGGGCACGCAGCTGTGAGCTTACATTCGGGAGATAGTGGGTTCGAACTCCACTGTCGGCAAACCTGAAAAGGCTTTTCCGTGGTTTCCCATTTACATCGGGCTGTACCTTAATTAAAGCCACGCCCACTTACTTCCCACTCCTAGCCCTTTCCTATCCCATCGTCGCCATAAGACCTATCAGTGTCGGTGCGACGTAAAGCCAACTGTAGAAAAAAGCTATTATGTCTGGATGATAAATTGATTGCAAGATCAAGAGCAAAAGCATTTTTAAAATTCTTGATTTGATTCGGAGTGGAACGAATTTTAACGTTGTACAAAAGATCCACCCACATTTAATGTAAAAGGACCCATATTTGGATTTAACCAAGTAGTATATTTATTCCAAAGTGTTTCTGAACAATGTACATATTTAAGAAATTACTTGATTTGATTTTAAGAGGAACATCAGTTTATACTTACACAAGACCCCCCCACCCCTTTGTCCTAAAATTTATAAGCTAGGCCCTGAATTTCGATGATATAAAATTTTAATATTTAAATCATGAAATGATAGGCATTCTTCAAAATTGACTAAGCCTTAGCAAACAAATTACCCCATAACATGAAGGAAGATATTTTAATTCGTATTTATTTCTTCGTATTTTAATACATCACCAAATAATAATAAAAATGTTTAACGTCCCTTCAAATATAATTTTTTTAGATGCCGTGTTTTCAAAATATCACCCTTAAATGGAATCTCTAATGTGCTAGTAATTCGGTGCCAAAGCTGGCTGGCACTCGAGCACTTTTTAATGCAAACCTTGCTTGCTCCCGGATTCTATATCAAAATCCTGAACAATGATATGTGTAAATAAATTGTGTAAACTGTTAATACGAATTTGATTCCCCCTTTTTTTGACATGAATTTAAATTTCTAATAACGATAGCAATGATACTTTTCTTTCTTTCTTTCTTTCTTTCTTTCTTTCTTTCTTTCTTTCTTTCTTTCTTTCTTTCTTAATCCGTTTACCATCCAGGGTTGGTTCTTCCTTCGGACTCAACGAGGGAACCCACCTCTACCACCTCAAGGGCAGTGTCCTGGAGTGCGAGACTGTGGGTACTGGGAGTACATCTGAAAAAGAGGATCAGAACCTCGCGAAGGATGGAAAGACTGGAAGGAATAGACAAGCAAGAGGGGAGGAAGAATCCGTGGCTTTAAATTAGGTACCATTCCGGAATTTGCCCGGAGGAAAAGTAGAAAACCACGGAAAGCCACTTCGAGGATGGCTGAGCTGGGAATCGAACGCCTGGCTACACAGTTGACCTCCCGAGGCTGAGTGGACTTCGTTCCAGCCCTCGTGCCACATTTCAAATTTCGTGGCAAAGGCACTACACCACAGAGGCAGACGACTATACTTTTAGGTTTTCGAAAACTACTGTGAAAAGTAATTTATTCAAACACAAATTACAAAGTGAAACTCGTAAGTGATTTGTATTCTTAGCATAATATCAAGAAAAGGTGGAGTGTCGTGAATGTGGCGATGACGTGGTTAATTTATAGGAGGTTCGAATTTTGTGAATCTGCAGTCATACTGGAAGAAGTCCAAACTTACCTCGATTCAGTTCAGTGTAACACACCAAGTTCTCACTTACCTGAAACAAAAGAAAGCACGTGTTATCATAAATTCATAGAAACTTGTACGATGTACAAAAATACGTTAATTCAGTTGATGCCCTCTTTAGCGGCTTACTCGGGACCAGACTCTTGGTCCGATAACGAAATGGCCGGTTAAACCGACGATATAAAAATGAAGGGCCTATTCTGCAATTTATAGTCTTTTTTGACTTTGGAATACCTATTCTATTGAAGATAGTCGATAAAACTCAGTATACACTCATAAGTATGTTGAAGAATAGACTACAGGGTCTCTCTTATAAAGCCAGACCGTCCAGCGGCGTTTCTACTCTCCGAGACCTAAGCAGCAGTACCGGAGGCGCGCCCATATTTCTTGACCGTGAAAGGAGCGTGCACTTGTTCGGTCTAGCGTCAATAGTTTGAATCTCAGCTGTGAGACAGTGAGACATAGTGAGACAGCTATAATTGCAACACCGCATTTTCGCATGTAAAAGGCATTTTAAGTTCGAGTCGGATCGACGAGGACGCGATACATTTGTTCAGAAATTTCCTGGTGAAGTGCCACCTTCATGAGCACAGATTCACGTAATTGTAAATAAATTTGAAACTACTGTCTCAGTGCTCAATAAAAATCATGCGCGCACACGAACAGTTTTAACAGAGGGGAAGTTATATGACATTGGTGCGAATCTTGAACGGTCACCGTGTAACTTATTGATGATTATAATAAATAAAATCATGAATAAACATATATAAATAAATTTACTCAAAAACTTAATAAAATTAATAAGCATAATTAACCGAAACGTCCGTAGTATGGGCGCCAGAGTTCACCAGAATGGATCCCTCGAATTTAGATAAGAGCATGATAAACTTTATATCCCAGGGCGTGTACATAATGCTGCGTACTGGTACATCTGCTGTCCTGAAAACGACTAATTAGGTAGGAACTGCACCTAGGTTCATCAATAACACTGATTCTAAAATAGCTAACTATATTCTTAACAAATTCCGTGCATGAGCACCTCATCAACATACAACATTATACATATAATACACACATAAAATATTGCTGGAAGACTCCATATTTACAACAACAACAACAACAACAACAAAAATAATGAAAAATCGTGGGAAAACGAAAGCGAGAACTAAGCTACCATTTGTAGATGGTCCGATGAACAATGTACATGTATGAAGATAAATACCCTTCACTGTCTCTATATCAATTCGACTTACCGATTCACATAATCGGCAGTTATCACATCACACAGATACTGTACCTTGTACTACTGTGTTCACATATTTTAACACTTGTTGTAAAGATATATATACACGTCTGTCGATCCTCAACATAAATTTATGGAAAGTCTGAAGCTTTCACCAACATATAATGCTAGGCCGCCACAAGTGCTGCCATACTTAATGCGCAAGCACTCTCCATAATCATCCACTTTCCACGAACATAACAAGACTACGCTCCACGAACGTTTGAAGTCCAGTCCATTGCAGCCGTGTCACTCCAGTACCGTGTATCAGCACCACTTCCTTCCCGTACAGTGCGTCAGTTGTAGTTGTTATCTTCCTTCTCGTTCCTTTACAATCACCTCTACAATCACCCTTACAATGTTTCTTACAATGTTCCTGGTTGCCGCCGTATGATCAACCTTTATAGACATCAACATCCCCCTCCTCTCAGATGATACGTCTGGATTGGTGCTTGTCAGCCAATCATGAGTGAACCTCTTGTCAAGACCTAGCTCCCAAGAGATAAACAAACTCTGGGGTATATTCCATGATTCACCAAACTTTCCTAATACAACAACAAGCTCATCTCATCAGGCTGGGATATATACATGACTCATGAATTTCCCGACACAAGTACATCACAACAAACACTGGGGTAGCCATATGACTCATTCAAATTACCAGAGTTATTAAAGCAATGTTTTCCCACTCGTGCAAAACAAATTACTCATACCTACATATGTGGATATCTTCCAGCTTACCAATATAAATGGCAAAATATACAAATGAAATACTAATAATAATAATAATAATAATAATCATAATAATAATAAATCGAATACTGACAATAATATCTCTAACTTCTACATATAATTCTGGGGTGTGATATATGTACTATCACAACCGAATGAATCACTCACAAAATTAGCACAAGTAGGGGTTTCGGTTTCTTCTACACACAGAGCTACAAAGTTGTTACACATCAAACCGTACAGGGTTACACAGGCCCATTGTTTAAAACCTGCTGATCCAGCCTCAACAATGAGATATTGTGAGTGGTATCTTGCATTATTGAGTGATCGTTTTTTTTCGACCCACAGCTTGTGTTCTTTTCGGATGAGGCCTGGTCGTCTGAACAGTCATAACTCTCGCTATTGGTGTGCAGAAAATCCTAGTGGTGTTCACGAAGTCCCTCATTAGGAAGGATGACACTTCCAGTATCTTTTATAAGGCAATATTTCATGTAAGTTTGTATACACGCTTAAAGCAGGGCGACCGCATGCAACGTAAGTTGGGCTGAGGCAGCTGCTGTAGCGCAGAGTACATACAGCGTGCGCTCGGTCTGGGTTTGTAAAAGAGACCCTGTAGATTACATAATAGGCACAAGTAAAGCTGTGATACAATTCACTAAGATTAAAGGAAATGAAAACATAACAAGCCCGTATCGTTAGAATAAAGAAATTCCTGCTGTAGCTTCGTAGCTGCAGGCTGACATCATTAACTAATTGCGTTCGTTCATTCATTCATTCATTTAATAATAAAAGCTATCTCTTCAGTTAATGGTTATCCGTTACTGGGAGAGAGAGTTTTTCATTTTTTACATGCATGCAAGAATTCAGTTAATTAAATAATTAATTAATTCACTCATTCATTGCCAACGGCCGTAGCCGTGTTGAAACACCGGATCCCGTGAGATCTCCGAAGTTAAGCAACATTGGGTGTGGTCAGGAGTTGGATGGGATGTTGGTTGGGGGTAAGGGAATGGAGGAGCAGAAAAGAACTGGGCACACTACTGCACGTAAACTCCGGCTCAGGAACACCTCTGCGGAGGTTCGGACCTGCCTTCAGGCAGAATAACCCTTACCTACCTTACTCATTCATTCATTTCATAATAAAAGCTATCTCCCCAGTTAGTGGTTATCCGTGACTGGGAGAGAGAGTTTTTAATTTTTTACATGCATGAATTCAGTTCATTAATTAATTAAATAATTCATCCATCCACATTGGAATGTTCTCTTCTTAGCTGCTTGGGTTTCTTAGGAATAGGATGAGAGCATTCAGTTCATTCGATCACTAAGATTGGCCAAAGTTTGGCATGACTTTTTCGGTACATATAGTACGATTTCATCTCTTACATTAATGGTCAAGTCGAAACGATTCCCAAATTCCTCAAAGAATTTTATAATACTTCCCAGCGTCTCACTAGGATACCTAACACTTTGACGATGGCCAGATTTAAATTCTCTTTGAAGTTTGGAATTGTGGGATTATAAATTGTAGTCTTTTCATAACATCAGAAGGTTTATCACCACCTAATTCGAAGCGAGCTGTTAGATCGATAATAAACCCATGCCTAGTTTTGTTGTTACCGAGCTCGATAGCTGCAGTCGCTTAAGTGCGGCCAGTATCCAGTATTCGGGAGATAGTAGGTTCGAACCCCACTGTCGGCGGCCCTGAAAATGGTTTTCCGTGGTTTCCCATTTTCACACCAGGCAAATGCTGGGGCTGTACCTTAATTAAGGCCACGGCCGCTTCCTTCCCACTCCTAGCCCTTTCCTGTCCCATCGTCGCCGTAAGACCTACCTGTGTCGGTGCGACGTAAAACAACTAGCAAAAAAAAAGTTTTGTTGCTGAAGGCCAGAATGTCAGCACGTTATTTTGGTCTATTCTCAGCAACACAGGAGCATTCCCAGACTTTAGTTTTTTAGATCTGCAGCAGTCTTAGATCCCACAATATGATGGCAGACTTTTCACAGGAGCATTCCGCGGTTACATTGTCCCAAGGATTTCTCTCTCCTGGTAGTCATGTCTGCACCCGATACCATCCTGAGACTTTAATTTAAGAAATTTCTCCATATTTTAAACAATATTTCGAAACATAAAATTTAATTACGGCAATCTGCAGTATTTAAAATTATTTAAACATTGAAAAATATAAGAGTACAGTACATACATACCAACGTGTTTCTTTGCCATGGTACGAATTACTAGATCCGGTTCAGGGACAACCAGCTTTTTATTTAACAGTACAACGCAATCACTTACTTACTTTAAAATAAAAACATATTCTATCTAAAATCTTTAAAAAACTATAATACCAACAAAGTGAACTTAACACATGAAAATGAATTGAATAAAAGTAATCTGTAATGTTTTTTGTGCTATTTTTCATGTACCAATGCTCCTGTTCCGCACTAAGATTCCGTAGGAAGGTTTGCATATGCAGCAGGAGTACAGCCCTTCTCATTCTTTTTCGAATGACAGCAGTTTTCACAAGCTATTATTCAGAAAAACACTTCGACATTAAATGTGCACTGCATTTTACTTCCTACCATCTAAGATTCCGTTCTCAAAGTATATCATGATCATTATATCATCATCATCACCACAGCAGGGTAGACTACGTCACGATGTTTTTTTTTTGCTAGGGGCTTTACGTCGCACCGACACAGATAGGTCTTATGGCGACGATGGGGTAGGAAAGGCCTAGGAGTTGGAAGGAAGCGGCCGTGGCCTTAATTAAGGTACAGCCCCAGCATTTGCCTGGTGTAAAAATGGGAAACCACGGAAAACCATCTTCAGGGCTGCCGATAGTGGGATTCGAACCTACTATCTCCCGGATGCAAGCTCACAGCCGCGCGCCTCTACGCGCACGGCCAACTCGCCCGGTCCACGATGTTTTAGGAGCGCTTGTAAATTATATTAGCCTTGCATTAGGCAATCTGTTAGTCCTTGTCTTTCTGTTTCCAAGATAAAGGGTTCGATCCTAATGGAGGTTACTTGCAACTGAGGTCCGTGTTTTATTTCAGCACGTTAAGACACTCGTGCGGGACAGTCGTCTGACGCCGCGATGTGTCTTAAATCTATAAACATTGAACGGGCGTTAAATAATATTATTATAACAAATTTTTCAGCGAATTTTGTTCATATATTGTAACATTAATTCACAAATATGAAGCGTAACTGAATAGCATTTGCTGCTCCAGCCTATCTTGGGAAACAGGTGGACACTTTCGCATGTCTTCTCAAAAAGTTCTGTTTCTATGAATGTTCTGGATGAGCGTTAAATTCCGAAATTACAAATGAAGTTTGTAACAAAGAATTTTTCACACGTTATCCACTCACTGTACAGCAGTGGATATTATTAATTATTTGGTACAATCTGGATGCTTCCGCTTATATAAGACACACACGAAGTCTTACGTGTGAATGAGGACGACAAGTACTTCATACCTAGGTCATGAGAACTATCTGGGGACCTGTGAAGGAGCATTATGAATACAGGAAGTGAGAGAATACGGACATTAACGAGATAATGAAATAACCTTGTATTGTTTCATCGAAGATGATAGAGGCAGAAAGGTTTGGATGGGAAGAACATGTATCATGGTAGTGATGCCTAAAGAGATAAGACTTCTTGCCGTGATCTACAAACCTTGGATACTTCATTAAAACCAAGGACCAGGTGCATGATATAAGATACGGAAGACCTGGTAGGTTGAAATATAGTTCGAGTAGGCAAGAAAAGTTAAAAAAACGCACTCGTTTATTTTCTCCTCTATGCGAAAAAGCTTAAAATCATGAATATGTTCTTGGGGCTTAAAATACGAGAGAGCAAGTACAGATTCTTTGATTGTTCCCCCCCCCCCCTTCTTTTTTGCTATTTGCTTTTCGCCGCATGGACACAGATAGGTCTTACGACGACGATAGGATAGGAGGAGCCTAGGAATGGGAAGGAAGCGGCCGTGGCGTTAATTAAGGCACAGCCCCAGCATTTGCCTGGTGTGAAAATGGGAAACCACAGAAAACCATCTTCGGGGCTTCCGACATTGGGATTCGAACCCACTCTCTCCTGGATGCAAGCTCACAGCTGGGCGCCCCTAACCGCACGACCAACTCGCCCAGTGTTCCCCTTTTATGATATACTGGGGGTACATCCTTTGACTCCACTCACAGCGGAGATAAAGATATGTGATAATTTGAAAGAAAAATGAGTGTATCTACAAGGCGTGATCAAAACGTTTCGGTTTAAGGGCGTTGCTGCAGCGGACATACAACGTAGCATGACTCCGTTGCGGATATATAAGCACGGACATGTAGGAAAAGGGATTAGTGTGGCAGTCGTGTCGTGCGTGCATTAAATGCGACCATGTGAACTATGGCGAAATGATTACTAAATGCGTCCAAACAGGACCAACGTGCTGTTATTTTGTTCTTGGCTGTCGAAGGACAAACACCGGTAGACATCCATCGGAGAATGAAGACTTTGTATAGAGCAGCATGTCTGTCGAAAACCACCGTTGTGGAATGGTGCACCATGTTCTGTGCGGGTCGATCCGGGAGGTCAGGCTCATCCATTACGACAAGTAGGTGGTGGATGAGGCGAGCATTCGCCCTATAGTCCTAATAATATTGATGCGATTATCACGCCTACGGTTCTATAAAAGAGGCCTTGAAGGGTCGATATTTCCTGTCGGACGATGATGTGCAGTAGGTGGTTACGGACTTCTTCACTCAGCAGAACACGGTGTTTAGCCGCTCGGGGATCTACAACCTCATGCGTCGGTGACATGAGTGCCTCAATGCTCATGGCGAATTTGCCTGATTGACATCCCGAACGGAAACTTTTTGATTGCCCCTTATACAAAATTGTAAGGCTTATGAATTATGAGCAAATGGAAGACATACAATATAAAACTAATCTAATTATCATCTAATCCTGTGGTGTAGAGGTCTGGGTTCGTTTTCCGCCCGGTTCAAGGAGTTTAATTCTGGAATGAGGAGTAGAAGGAGATTCGCTTGATACGAGATTTTCTCAAGCTATTAGTTACAAGAAGAGTGAGAAGATGACACTGCTGACCTAGTATACATAGACGACCAATAGTTGCCATGGTTGCAGTGGTGTCGGGAAATTAATTCCAGGTAGGCCCCCAGCCCGAAAATATATCTATGTTAATATTGAAGTAATTTGTCAGTGCCTTAGTGTAGGGGTAGCGCGTCTGCTCTGGGTTTTATTCCCAGCCAGTCCAAACATTGTAAGTCTGGACCGAAAACTTGAGCGGTGCTCACTCACCCTCGTGAGACCAACTGAGGAGTTGTCACGGAAACCAAGTAGTGTGACTGAGGATGTCATTATGTTGACCACACGTTATTCCAGTATATAATAGGTAATTTTGTTGGACAACAGTCGTCTTGGTTGTTGGCCTCAAAATTCCTAGGTCGTGGGTTAATCGCGGTTGTGTAGTCAGATACTTGAATGGCGGATAAAACGTCCTTTCCGCACTCCATTTCGCACACTGTCAGCCTGTGAAAAAATATCTAGTGACACGTTTTTTGTTTACACCCCCCCCCCCACAAAACGGCTAACCATTTTCCTGTCATCTGGCAGAAAAAAGTGGAACGTCGAAATTGACATTCGGGCATCATAAATGGCATCAGATAAAAATGTTAGCAAACGGCATCTGAGGCATAATAATAATATAATAATAATAACCTTTCCTACCGCTTTTCCTACACCTGTGGGGTCCCGGGTGCGAACAGTGTAGCACACGTGTATTTGGCCCTGTTTTACGGCCGGATGCCCTTTCTGACGCCAACCCTATATGGAGGGATGTAATCACTGTTGCGTGTTTCTGTGGTGGTTGGTAATGTAGTGCGCTGTGTGAATATGAAGACGTGAGTGTTGGGACGGACAAAAACATCCAGTCCCCGAGCCAGAAGAATTAATCAGAAGCAATTAAAATCCCCGACCCGGCCAGGAATCGAACCCGGGACCCTCTGAACCGAAAGACAGTACGCTGACCGTTCAGCCAAAGAGTCGGACGATACTACTACTACTACTACTAATAAAGTTACCAGAAGTAAACGATGATTCTATGTCATGATTCCAAATGTTTAAAGCTTTTAATAATAACTACTTTTCCCGGTTTTGGAGATGCCGATGTGCCAAAATTCTGTCCAATAAAATTTCTTTAACTTTCCGGTGAATGTACCGACACGAGGCTGATATATTTGAGCACTTTCGCATACCACCGATCTGAGGTGGGATCGAACCCGCCAACTTGACGTCAGAAGACCAGCGCTCTACTGCCTGAGCTACTCGGGCCATATTATTATTATTATTATTATTATTATTATTATTATTATTATTATTATTATTCATCTGTTTACCCTCCAGGTTCGGTTTTTCACTCGGACTTAGCGAGGGATCCCACCTCTACCGCTTCAAGGGCAGTGTCCTGGAGCTTCAGACTCTTGGTCGGGGGATAAAACTGGGGAGTATGACCAGTACCTCGCCCAGGTGGCCTCACCTGCTATGCTGAACAGGGGCCTTGTGGAGGGATGGGAAGATTGGAAGGGATAGGCAAGGAAGAGGAAAGGAAGCGGCCGTGGCCTTAAGTTAGGTACCATCCCGGCATTCGCCTGGAGAAGAAGTGGGAAACCACGGAAAACCACTTCCAGGATGGCTGAGGTGGGAATCGAACCCACCTCTACTCAGTTGACCTCCCGAGGCTGAGTGGACCCCGTTCCAGCCCTCGTACCACTTTTCAAATTTCGTGGCAGAGCCGGGAATCGAACCCGGGCCTCCGGGGGGTGGCAGCTAATCACGCTAACCACTACACCACAGAGGCGGACATTATTATTATTATTATTATTATTATTATTATTATTATTATTATTATTATTATTATTATTATTAATCTGTGAATTCATTTGTGCCTAGTTATTGACAGGTTTCCAAACACGCGAACGTAAAGACTTCTTGATTGATCTTATCGACACTTAGTTATTGTCTGAACATTTTGTAGTATGAAATGGAGCACACTTTAGAAGGCTCACATGTGTTGAGACTGATGGAACTATTCCTGGCCTCCTGTAACCTTGTGAGGCTGACCGTATCTTCCTTGCTGCTCATGGCCTGCTAAATATAGCTCTGGTTCACTAACCATCGTCCAATCCTCTAGCACGGCCATCTGGGAATATCTGATACTACCTCTTCCTACGTCCATGCTTTCACTTATTTCCTCGTATTTAAGCTCACCATCGCAGAACACGAGCACAAACATTACAAGTGTAAGTTATCATGTGCACGAGTGAGGCAATTTTATTTTTACGTATAGTTGTAATTAGAGATCTGTAAAATGAGGGCGTTGCCTCCTTCGCGAGAGGAGGTGACATTTGAGGCCGGAGTGACTTTGATAATAAAATATTGCGAATATCATCTCTTTCCGTAAACAAATCCTAATAATCTCAGTACAATGTACTGGCAAGGACGTGACTAGCAGTTATTTATACAGGGTGAAGCGTAATTCGCGCACTCGGGCGTCGCAGCGCGACTCTTCACATGCCAGCAATAAAAAAATGTCTCTTACCAAATTTCGTCTTGCGAGTATATCCGGCAGAAAAACGACGTTCAAGAGTAGCAATCTGGCAACACCGTAACCACATGTAGGGCAACTGCCTCTATCAGCAGAAGTTAGTCGTACTGTACAGTTGGTGCAGTGGATAGAGTTTTGGGTTAGCATGCAGGAGGTCGAGTGGTCGATCCTGGGTTGAGGCGTTTGTTTTTTATTTCGGAAATGTAGTCCAGGTGGTATGGTATCTGGCATCTTAATCGTCAACAGCGATTGCAGTGGGTCCTCTAGAAACCATTTGCACTTACATACTACGATCCTAGAAATGGACGAACAGTCGTTTTCATTGGTCAGCTTTGAAAGGCGCCCTTTCCACGTCGTGGGCGTGAATTTATTCGCACCACTTCATCTACTAGATGCGAAACCTGTTTGTTTCAGCTGTCTATTTCTTATTAGTCTAACCAGGTATTTGTTGTTTCAGCGTTACAAAATGTTGTCAATGTAGGATGCATGTGACCTCAGAAACGGTGTCTTACTGTATTACAGTAGGTAATGTCAGATGGAAATTAGCATATAAAAAATGTGCCCCAACCCAGGATCGAACCGTCGACCTCCTGCATGCCAACCAAAAACTCTACCCACTGCACCAACTGTACAGCACAACGCGAACGTGCCGACAGCGATAGTTACCCTACATATGGTTACAGTGTTACCAGCTTGCTATTCTTCAACGTCCGTTTTCTACCGGATATACTCGCATGACGAAAATTTGTAAGATACATTTTTTTATTGCTGGCATGTGAGGAATCGCGCTGCGACGCCCGAGTGCGCGAATTACGCTTCACCCTGTATAATATTTTTCAATTAGTAATATCTTCATTTTCACTCCAACAACAAAATATATTCGTAATTCCGCTTAAACACAGACAGGTAAGAACTATTCCACCAGGTGCAACTTCTCTTGATCAACCTTCGGATGTATGTGTACTTTTTTCGTCAATGAAAGAAATTCGCTAAATGTTTTTGTGAGCGAGTTTTCCTGGGTACTATTGATATTAACCTCCAGTTCGGTAACGTTATCCTAAATCTTCATGCACTTATCCATAATCAGTTCAGTGTCCATATATTCAATAACATGGTTAAGTATACCTGGAAGAAAGCTACATTTCCAGTTACTGTGGTGCTTTTGTTACTCCTGACAATATTATCTGGGACATGGAAGATTCTAGTCTTCAACTCCCCACTGCACAAGGCATCATTCGTTCAATGAACTTATTGTCCTTTACATTTGTGCTTAACAGATTTCTACACCGAGACCCACAAACATGTTTAAGTACACTGCCTGACAGAAACAATTGAATCACCCAGAAGAAATGGTCGGATGTCAATGTAAATTCGTACACGTTCACACCATCGATTAAAGTTGCAATTCTCTGTGATAGGCAGAACGGCCATCAGAGTGCATTAGTGTTGTTCGTGTCCAGTGTTGTTACCAGGCCTGATAGGGTATCTGAAGGGGCGTGAACAGCGTTAGGTGTTGAGTGATTACTTTGAGATTAAGGCAGGAAGAGAATACAGTGAAGTGAAGAGACTGGATCTAGAAAGAAGGATTGTGCAAGACCACCAATCTCTGTGTTGATAGGAGAAGGAGAATAAGTTCAGAGTATATTTTTTTAAATCTAATTGTGCATTTGAAACACTGTAAGGAAAAATAATTGTCTATTAGAATAAAAGAATAATAGCGGTAATAATTGCAAGCCTTGTAAAAATTTATGTAATAATAATTAGAGAATAACATCCTAGTTTACTCCTTTGGCAGTTGATGCATGCGTTAAGTGAAGGTTGCTACGAAAAGGAGTGAGTCAAGTCAGATAATAAAATATCAGGTAAAAAGATCCTTTACACGTTAGTCCCGTTGCATTGTTGTATAAAAACATATTCGAGGCATGGCATTTTCATGAAAACTGTTTGTTTCTCATTTATTTATTGAGTTAATGTTTTGTTGTTGAATGTGAGGCTCGAGCACTAAGGCATTGCGGAATTTGTTATAGGAAGAAGTACGTGCTCGCTACAATACTGAATACACAACATATTGCTTAGGGAATCTGCCCTTTATCTCTCATGACTGTTAGCATCCCGTATTTTCTCCTCACGAGAATGTGGCACCTCATTTATAACTTCAGACTGATACACATAAATCTGCAGGCTGACCTTCTGGTGTTGACAAGGTCATATGGCTTGGCAGGCATCCTGAAATTATTATATCCTGCAGAGTGAGGGGGGGGGGCTGATTTAACGCATGGATTAACCCAGTCGACGCCTGAGGAAACATCTTTCAGATGGAACCTCTTTGTCTTTGTCAATTAAGAATTTCGTTGTTATGGAAATATGACCTCCGTACTGTTCAAGATTTGATTCACTGGTAAACACGCCACCAGCGAACGTGCTTGGAAATATTGGGAAGTTACAACCCTCACAAACTCAGAAAGATTGTCTATCCCGATCACAAATCACAAATACAGCTTCATACATATGATCATAGGAGGCAAGACTGAAAGCGAATGCGAACTTTGATTGAGATCATTCTGGGCGCAGCAGATCATCAGATATTGGTTTGACATTTATGATAGGACAATACTGGTACGATAAGAGCAAATGAAGGATAATTATTCCATGACGCTCGCCAACTTCTGTGAGGAGATGTCACCAGAAGAAGAACGACGAGGGGGAGGAGGAGATGATGACGGGGGATTGGAAATCGGCTTTGGAGATGGCACCAGAAGATGAAGAAAGAGGAGATGATGGGTGATTGGAAACCGGCTATCGTCAACGAGTTCAAGAAGAAGGGTTTCAACTCTTGCACCCTTTCTTGGCTACAACCACTATGGGGATTTATAAGCCCACCACGGCTTTGGTGTAAGCAAACACACTTCACATTATTAGAATATCTTAGACAAACTATAAAAAAATTCCTGTACCCCTAATTATGCAATTTAATGATGCATTTATGGAATGTTATGCTTTGTCGCAATGGCAACCCACAGATTGGGAAGTAGTATTACAGTAAATTAAATTGAAGAGATACACGTTCTCTCTAATAAAGAAAATATTTGATGAGGAGTTATCAACATTTTACTGCCAAACTTTCTCCATTGCTATATCATCGACTCTACCATCTGGGGTCCAAGACCTCCAAGCTCAAGTCAGAGGCCAACTATCGATTACGTTATAGAAATGTACAATCTTGAGGCTTTGAGTGTGATTGGCTAATTGTAGGAGCCCAAGGACCCATTTCTGATTCCTTTCTGATTTTTGTGAGGGGTTTGGTCCTGCCAGAATCTTCATCATAACACCTGCCTTAAATGTTCTGTAAGGTCCCATTTCTATATTTACGAACCTTGCTCCTGGGTCTTCAGATTTCGCGTGAACGGTTCCTGTCATGTTCGGTGAATAACTTAGAAATTAGCTTTTTATATCCCCAACTTAGAGAATTTTTGTATTAGTTCCTTTTCAGCCTTATGGAAAGTTGTAAATGGTGCAGGGAGATTGCAAAATATAAATTATTATTATTATTATTATTATTATTATTATTATTATTATTATTATTATTATTATTATTATTATTATTATTATTATTATTTTCTGAGGTTTGGTTATATGTTGGGAATGGAGTGAAGGATAAAGTGTAGACCTAGACCCTTGCAAATACTGTTCCGCAACACAATGGGACGAATATTATTCTATCTGCGAGATGAACTTGCGAGACATGTGTGTTGCGGGTCAGTATTTAAATACATGGCATGCCTAACACAAATTGAAGTAGTTGTAATCTATTCTGTTTGTCGTTCATATGAAAGTTTTTAATTATTTTTAATTTCTAATATTTTGTAACATGATTTCGGTCCACACACTGACGGAATATCAGAGTGGTGTGTAAATATTATTAAAGAGAAAACGTAGATAGTTAAGGAGGGATGGAATTAACTCAGTTTCTTGGTACGATCAGATCATAAACAGGGAAGAAGGTTGTTGGGATTCGTAGTACGTTACAGTAACTTCAACACGCATCTGGAATTCGAGAGCAAAGATCAGTCAACCAGAAAACCACAGTTCGGACTGCTTGTATTGTTTACATTATTCATGTATTAAGGATAAAGAGCGACTTTATTCCATATGAGGTCTTGAAGTACAAACGAACAATCGCCAGATCCGCCTCTATGGTGTAGTGGTTAGTGTGATTAGCTGCCATCCCTGGAGGCCCGAGTTCGATTCTCGGCTCTGCTACGAAAGCGGTATGAGGACTGAAACGAGGTCCACTCAGCCTCGGGAGGTCAACTGAGTGGACGGGGTTTGATTCTCATTTCAGCCAACCTTGAATTAGTTTTCGTGGTATCCCACTTTTCCTCCAGGCAAGTGCCCGGATGTTACCTAACTTAAGAACACGGCCGCTTCCTTCCCTCTTCCTTACCTATTCTTTCCACTCTTCCCATTCCCCACAAGGACGCTGTTCAGCAGAGCAAGTGAGCCTGCCTGGGAGAGTTAGTCCTCTTCCCCAGTTGTATCCCCGACCAAATGTCTCACGCTTCAGGACACTGCCCTTGAGGCGGTAGAGGTGGGATCCGCTGATGAGTCAGGAGGAAAAACAAACCCTGAACGGTAAAATGTCTACATTTATAAAATAAATATTTCTTAGAGTTATATAAGGGGCAATGAAATGAAAACCTAACACACATTCCACGCGAAAGATGGCAACACTGTTGTTACGTCTCGATATTGCCATCGCTGTGGTAGGAGAACTGCATAGTGACAACCCACAGGTGCACGCAGTTGTTGGGTTATGTCTTCGTTGGTGTGCGGACTGGGCTACTGTGTTCGTCCAGCTGTAGGAATGGAGGCAAGTAAAGAAGAGCAGAGAAGTGTGGTACGTTTTCTGGTGGCTGAGGGTGCACTGCAGTTCGATGCGCCCAGGACGGACCCATCGAGTCCTAATGTCATAGGGCGGATTGATGACCTTATCTGGGAACACCGATGAGTCGTGGAGGAGGAAAGACATTCGTGGACGTCCGTTTCATTCGGACGAGGAAGTCAAGAGTGGGTGCGTTTGTGGATCCGTCGACGACCTACCTCTTTCTACAAAACTGGAATTGATCGTCTCGTCTCCCAGTGGGATAAATGTGTTAACGCGTTTGGTAATTACTTTGCTCGAGCCCCGCTGTCGTCAGCCCTGAAGATGGTTTTCCGTGGTTTCCCACTTTCAAACCAGGCAAATACCGGGGCTGTACCTTAATTAAGGCCACGTCTGCTTCCTTCCACTTCCTAGGCCCTTCCTAATCTATCGTTGCCATAAGATCAACTGTGTCCATGCGACGTAAAACAAATAGCCAAAAAATAGGTAATTACTTTTGAATAAAACCATTCCATGGTCACGTTGTAGTGGGTATTCGGTTTTCATTCCATTGCCCCTTATATTTAAACAATTATTATTATATCAAATTTGTTCGTAAACCGAATATCATCAGTAACATTTCTTTTTTCACGCTTCCAGCAAACCCCCAGCGTATTAAGAGTTTCTGATATGGTATGGAGCTAAAAAGTAATTATGGTCATTAATAATTTATTTTATTTTATATTTTCTCCCCTGTTGTGAGGGCAATAACTTTCATTTCTTGTTCATAAAGCTATTTCTGCGAGCTGCGCCTCAGTCAGTCAGTCAGTCACCTCGCAGAGACCTGGTCGGGCGTTCAGACTAAGAATAGTTCCCTTACATCGCACGTGTTACGGCCGGCCACATCTTAAAATGTCTGTTATACTCCATTAGACGAGATGGCGACTAGACTACAAGGACGTCCAACGACAGCATGAAGTGTTTTAAGGAAAATATTGAAAAATAATATTCATCTGAGAATTTGAGAACACCGGGCGAGTTGGCCGTGTGGTTAGGGGTGCGCAGCTGTGAGCTTGTATTTGGGTTCGAATCCCACTGTCGGCAGCCCGGAAGATGATTTTCTGTGGTTTCTCCATTTTCACACCAGGAAAATGCTGGGGCTGTACCTTAATTAAGGCTACGGTCGCTTCATTCCCACTCCTAGCTGTTTGCTATCGCCATAGGACCTATCCGTGTCGGAGCGACGTAAAGTCAATTGAGGAGCAATCTGGCAGTGAAAACAATAACACCCACAGTATCCCCTGCCTGCCGTATAAGGCGACTAATAGGGACCCCAGTGGATCTCAATTTGTCAGCGTGGGTTGGCGACTACGGGACCCTTAGCTGAGTCCTGCATTGCTTCCACTTACTTGCGCAAGGTTCCTCACTTTCATCTATCATGTCTGACCTCCCTTGGTCAACTCTTGTTCTTTTTCGACGCCGGCGGTGTTAGGATGCGAGGCCTAGGGAGTCTTTCATTTTCACGCCCTTCGTGGCCATTGCCTTTCTTTGGCAGATACCTTCATTTTCCCTCCTTTTTTCTCCTCTGATTAGTGTTATATAAAGGGTGGTTGCCTAATTATACTTCCTCTTAAAACAATAATCACCACCACCACCACGACTGGAAGTGAAAACCAAGAATAACGTCCGAGACGATTTATCGCACTGACAACGCGGCACCTCGCAATCTGTAGGCCTTCGCGCTGAGCAGCGGTCGCTTGGTAGGCCAAGGTCCATTAGGGCGGTATCGCCATGTGTTTTTTCGCGGTAATGTGCTAAAGCAGCATTGTATGGGGGATGTAGAATCTGACTTGAAAAGTGGAGTGGTGATTTAAATTAAGCTTGTAGTTTTATCTGACGGTTGATATCATGATCATAGCCATGGCACCTCCAGTTTCGGGTGGAACGCCGGGGACATTACTTGCTCATCTGAGAAAAATCACACCTGCGTTGCTGGGTGGTGGTGGTGATTATTGTTTTAAGAGGAAGCACAACTAGGCAACTATCATCTAGACCTGCGGCCACCGGATAGTTGACTAAAATAACAACAACAACAACAACAACAACAACAACAACAACAACGAGTATTCAACTAAAAATACTATGTTTGTGGAATTCTCGGCCTAAAGGTTGGTTTACTCCTCGACAGACCCACCATCAGCTGTCGTAGAAGGCTTAGGCGTCACTGAAGAAGCACGCCAGGGAAATGAGGAATGATGTAGATTCGCATTACTTTCCTCATGCCAAGCCCACTGAAATGCTTGGACCATCTACCCCTATGACCAACATTTCCACACCAATCATAACAGAAGGGAGCTGCATTACTAGCGTCGCTCATACCTCAGCCACTTTCAAATTTTCAAAGTCATGGATGAGACTGAGGCAGGTCAATAGAAGTAACACCAAATTACTATACCGAGAAGAGAAATGTTGTACTGACAGAGTGATGGAAATACATTAATTATTACCAATCGTAGGCCCGCTGACTCAAACGAGTTGTTTGTACAAATCCACTTAGAAAAATGCTTCAAGAAACTTAACACTCCGATGATAATAACAATAATAATGAATAGGCCTATTGACATTTTTCATCCGCATTGTTATCGAAATCGACCTTCAGCCTATTAGGTCGTGTTACGTACATATAGTACGTATTAAAGAGATGCTTAGTACAGAACAAAAATGGCCTATCGGACACCAGTGGGATTCGAATCACAAATTCCCGATTTCGCGTCGGTTGCTTGATATCAGCTCGTGTGTGGATTTGGCCCTGTTATACGGTCGGATACCCTTCCTGACGCCAATTTCATGAGGAGGGATATAGTCGCTATGGGGTGTTTCTGTGGTGAGTGGTAGTGTGGTGTGTTATATGTAGATTAAGAGAAGTGTATTGAGACAAACACAAACACCCAGTCCTCGAGCCAGAGGAATTAACTGTACACAGTTAAAATCCACGGCCTCGCCCGGGAATGGAACTCGTCCTCTGAACCGAAGACCAGTACGCTGACCATTAAGCTCAGATAATAATAATAATAATAATTATAATAATAATTTCTGTTTCATTTTTCTCGTCCGCATTTCAAGCACCCTGGTGAGGCGCGAGGGTGTTGGCTGACATTCGAACTGCAAGTGCCTGGGGGCAGAAACCGGTGACTATACCACTCAGCTATCGCACCCGCCACAGTAGTCATTAACAGAACGATCATTTGACTAATAAAGTAAGAAATAAAAAAAATAATGTTCTGTGTCAACACTGTTAGACTAGACTTGCAAATATTTCAGCGGAATGTCCAACGAAAGGAGTCCAGTGAAAATACTACCGCAGCAACAGTTCATGTTTCCAACAGATGTGTGGTACAAATATTCTTATGTATTCATAGACTGTGTGCATCATAAACATAATTATTTACAGGCAATGTCTTGGTTGTGACTGAGTTCAAACTTTATGCTTTAGAACTTCGAACATTTTACATTGAAGTTTCATCAGCTTAAAATATTTCACTCAAATCTCTTTCAACTCCTGACAGAGTAGAAAAATGGGAAAGGGGGTACTAATAAGTAAGTTGACCGAAGAAGATCATTAGTCCTGATTTATGCTAGTTACACTTTCGGCACTTGCTCTAAATTTTCCTCGGCGTTGACTTTAAATTGTGCGCAGCTTTGAGCCGGTATTCATTAACAAAGGGTAAAGCGGGCTGTAAAGGATGAGTAATGATGTTCGCTAACTTCTGCCTATAATAGTCTGCATCTTAAATGTCCAGCTGCAGCACTTGCACCATGAGTCAAGAACTTGGGCTCGGATAGAATCACGATAGAATCTCCACCACGACAATTAAATCTGTCGTATATGGATATCAAGTTCTCTGATTCACTTGCTTTACCATAATTCACTGAAAGTGACCAGGTGAATTCAGAAAATACCATCCACTCGTACATTCTTAAAAACTAACTTACCCCATGGCATTACAGCTCTTGAAGGGCCTACCAAGTGACAGCTGCTCAGCCCGAAGACCTGCAGATTACGAGGTGTTGCGTGGTCAGCATGACGAATCCTCTCGGCCGTTATTCTTGGCTTTCTAGACCGGGGCCACGAACCTACTACGCTGGCGTAGCAGGGGGAGAGGTGATACTCCCACGTGGAGCGTCCCAGGTGGCGAATAGGGGGGTCCTAACCGGCTTGCCGGCGGACTTGAGGGAAATAAAATACCTCTCGTGGACCAAACACACTACCCCCTGCGGGTGGGGGACGCACATGTAGAATACACCCGCGGTATCCCCTGCCTGTCGTGAGAGGCGACTAAAAGGGGCGACTAAGGGATGATTGAATTAGAACCATGAAACTACTTTTGATTCGTACCATCATGCGAGGAACACCATAGGTTGCCTTTACTTGCAAGTAGTACCACTATATTAGGTACGAAATAGGTTTGTGATTAGTAGCAGTATAGAGGCTGGCCTGGGGGTTTTCCAGTACCCGTGCGTCGTACCCATGTGAGCAACACCGCGGGTCTGGGCGTTGCCTGTGATTAGTACCCACAATGTGAGGAACACCACGGGGCCCGTGGACCGGCACCCGTGCCTAGTACACCTAGGTGAGGAAACTCATCGGTTTGCGTTGCCTATGAGTGGCGCCATTGTGTGAGAAACACCATAGGTCTGCGTTCCCTGTACGAATTACAATACTTGTGAGTAGTACCATCCTGTGTGGAACACTGTGAGTCTTCGCTACTTTTGATTAGTACCCCAACATGACAAATACCATGGGTCTACTTTACTCGCGACATGTACCATTCTATGGGGCCTTAGACATGGATTTTGCACCCCTTTAGGCATCAAGCATCATTGTGCTTTATGAGTGGTCCCTTGGTCAGTAATACCTTTATTTACGATCTTTTTTTTTTGAGTCTGATCCACTGTTTTGTTTGTTTGTTTGTTTGCTTTTTGTTTTTGTTGGGTTCATGTCCATCCATTCATTCTTCACGACATTTTTATTTTATTTCGGTCAGTGGATTAATTTGAACTTTTTGTTATTTCATTTCGTACCATTAGGGGCCGATGACCTCGATGTTAGGCCCCTTTAAACAACAAGCATCATCATCATCATCTAGACCGGGGCAGGTATCTCACCGTCAGATAGCTCCTCAATTGTAGACTGAGTGGACCTCGAACCAGCCCTCAGGTCCAGGTAAAAATCCCTGACCTGGGCGGGAATCGAACGCTGTGCCTCCGGATAAGCGTGCATTCATAAAGTGATTTCAAAATGGTCAATTACTTATTGGTTGTAAAAATGACCCAATTTAAAGAAGGACGAAAATAGAATACATGTCTTTGAAATGTGGTTGCACCGAGCTCGATAGCTGCAGTCGCTTAAGTGCGGCAGTATCCAGTATTCGGGAGATAGTAGGTTCGAACCCCACTATCGGCAGCCCTGAAGATGGTTTTCCGTGGTTTCCTATTTTCACACCAGGCGAATTCTGGGGATGTACCTTAATTAAGGCCACGGCCGCTTCCTTCCCACTCCTAGCCCTTTCCTGTCCCATCGGTGCCATAAGACCTATCTGTGTCGGTGCGACGTAAAGCAACTAGAAAAAAAAATGGTTGCAATGAAGTGTGATTAAGCGCTCCTGGATCTATTTTTGATAAAACACATTATTATTATTATTATTATTATTATTATTATTATTATTATTATTATTATTATTATTATTATTATTATTATTATTATTATTATCTGTGTCTGTGCGATGTAAAGCAAGTTGTAAAAATAAATAAATAAATAAATAAATAAATCATACTGAGAAACCAGCATTCAGATGTAGAACAGTGAAGACCAAGTCCTTGTCACTTCCATCTGTTACCTGCCCGAAGTCTAAGAATTTTGTCGCCTAATCTAGACGGCATTGATAGTTAATAACTACACTCAAATACATAATTAAAACCGAAACATAACTCGTGTACAATGTAAGCTCAGTATTTGTTGGATGAACCGAAGCGGAGAGGTGGTGAAGTCGAGTAAATTTAACGTGGTTATTTTTATAACTGACTTAATACTCAATTAATACGTATACATCCATAAAGCTGGATCACATCCAGAAGAAGAAGAAGCAGGCAGCCGCGACATTCGTTTATCTATTAGAGAGGCATTTAACTTAGGCTGTTCATTGCTATTCCTTGGCAGAGTAGTACCTCGCGTATGTCACACGCATAAATAAATCTGTCCCATACCAACAACGCTGCGAATGATCAAAGATATGTTTCGAGACTCGTCTATCATTTCAAAAAATATTATCTGTAACAGTGGCGAGCTCTGAGTCTAAGCAAAAGAAGCACTAAGCCACAAAAGCATTCAAATTAGTTTCAAATGTTATTTAAAATGAAGTGAAATGCGCAGCCTGTTTCCAGTCATTTGAACGGGTCAGGAGCGGCGAGAATAGGAATTGTGCCGGCTGCGGAAGCCTATCGAAATTGGGGCTCAGAAGTAAGACAGCATAAATATTCAAGTGTGATTTATGCAATTTTTAACCCCATGAGAATTTGTTCCAAAGCAATTAATTATGTAATGTAGGCCTATAGTTTAAAAAAAAAAAAAGGTTTCCTGACAGTTTCTGCCATTAAACACAGAAAATGTTGAGGGAATTTTTTGATGTATTAGGCCTAATTTGTTTTGTTACCTAATATCGCACTAACACACCGAACGTTTTCGCTGACGTAAGGAAAGGAAAGAGCTAGGATTGGGAAGGTAGTGGTCGTGGCCTTAAGTAAGGCCTATTATGAAAATGGAAAACCATGGAAAACCATCTTCATGATAGTCGACGGTGAGGTTCAAACCCACCATCTTCCGAAATTAATATTCCTGTTTTATAACCTGAACAGCATAGTGAATTCGCTCGATATCATCATCATCATCATCATCATCGTCATCATCATCATATATTCTAAGTCTGGCTCCTTGGCCGAATAGCCAGCATCGAAACCTTTGGTTCAGAGGGTCGTGGGTTTGATTTCCGGGCGGATTAAGGATATTGGTCACGTCTGGTTAATTTGTCTGATTCGAGAACTGGGTGTTTCTGTTTACCTTAATACACTCCTCTTGATACACGCACAGAACACCACACTACTAACCATCGCTGAAACACGCGAGATTTAATACAACCTTCTACACAGATTTGGTGTTTGGAAGGGCATCCGGCCTTAAAACATTGCCAGTTCCACATGAGCGACAGAGCTCACACCCGTAATTCCATAAGAACGTCGAAAAAGTGACAAAAGTAGTAGAAGAAGAATAAGAAGAAGAACATTATTACAATCTGTGTTGACTACTTGTTCTCGAAGTGGTAGAGTCCACAGGATGATGAGAAAACCCAAAAGAAGGTTAAACTTTACATTCACTACAATCTATTTTCTGTATGGAAATAGCCGTGACGGGAATTGGCCCGATACCTTGTTTTCGCGAGAGAGGAGGAAGAATCGTTCATCAGAATTTCAAGTTTATCTTTGAATTCAGTGTAATTTCCTTAGATCTCTATTTATATTGCAGCTGTTTTCGTTGTAGGTTCCTATTTGCTAACACATTGGAGAACTGTTAAAGCGTTGATGATTTTTTTTATTGTTCTATCATCAGTGCATTCCAGTCCACCTTCGTAGCGTAACGGTCGGCACTATTAACTGCTGTTCTGAGAGGCCAAGGTTCGATTCTCGATACTGCCACAGATTTAATAATGGCTGAAGGGCAGGCTGGTACACCCAGCTCACCTCCACTGGGGTTGCACCATCACTGCACCATCTCGGGACGAAGACACAACTTTACATGTTAACGTTCTGGATTCAAATCACTGAGACTGTACGTGAAAACTGTGCTGGGTAAGGTAAAGATTTGACAGATTTACTCCAGGATCTCCACTTGATGGCGTCACCTGCAAACATATTCCTACATCGTGTGTTTACAGGCAAAACACAGAAAGTCAGAAATCTCACATTTGATAAAAATGGTTTGGAAGTTTACACAGTCTTTCACTCTCTATATACCTGCTCTCAAAATGAAATTATTCTCTGGTTACAACTATTGAACGAATTTTTAATTGTTAAAGGTCGCTTTTAAGTACTGAATAGGTAGAACCTTCATAATAAATTATTTTTTAATAATTCATTTTTGCATATTATTCTATGGGGAGCCTCTGAGGCTCAGGCGGCAGCGCGCCGGCCTCTCACCGCTGGGTTCCGTGGTTCAAATCCCAGTCACTCCCTGTGAGACTTGTGCTGGAAAAGCGGAGGCGGGACAGGTTTTTCTCCGGGTACTCCGGTTTCACATGTCATCTTCCATTCCAGCAACACTCTCCATTATCATTTCATTTCATCTGTCAGTCATTAATCATTGCCCCAGAGGAGTGCGACAGGCTTCGGCAGCCGGCACAATTCCTATCCTCGAAGTTAGATGGGGCTTCATTCATTCATTCCATTCCTGACCCGGTCAAATGACTGGAAAACAGGCTGAGGATTTTCATTTTCTCCTGTGGGTTTGTTAGTGCATCTAGAATTACGATGTATAGCTGAAATGGTATTTTTCGTAGGCTAGCTAACAGAGTTTTTTTTTGCTAGGGGCTTTACGTCGCACCGACACAGATAGGTCTTATGGCGACGATGGGATAGGAAAGGCCTAGGAGTTGGAAGGAAGCGGCCGTGGCCTTAATTAAGGTATAGCCCCAGCATTTGCCTGGTGTGAAAATGGGAAACCACGGAAAACCATCTTCAGGGCTGCCGATAGTGGGATTCGAACCTACTATCTCCCGGATGCAAGCTCACAGCCGCGCGCCTCTACGCGCACGGCCAACTCGCCCGGTGCCAAAGTTTAACTAACAGTTTTATAAAAGCATGTCATTTTCATAACGACATAATGCTCCTTACCTGTTTTAAATAGCTCAAGAAGAGCTTGTCATAACGTGACTTACAGTAATGTAGACTCAACGCATTTTACTTGTTCCTTTCTCACAGCACTTAGGGGAGTTATGGCAAAACTTGTTAACTTATTCTGAAGACGATTCACATTTTAAAATTTCACATAAAATTCTACCAAATGAATACGAATAACGACTCGAAAAGGCGTCAATAGCAACAACTAGCAGCGATTTTAAGTGAAAAAATAAATTGAAAAGTAGCATTTTTGATTGGTCAAAGGTGTTGTTCCACCCGGAATTTTGACCACGGCCGCTACATTATCGACCAAAAATGAGATTTTTTAATTTTTTTTTAATTTTTCAATTTTTTTAATCATTTAAAATTGAACTTTTCTCTTTATAACAGTGCGACATTTTTTAAAAAATATCTCCACTAATTTCAGAGTTATGACCAGAAACTAAGCCCTGTCACCCAAGCAAGCTTTTTATCAGTAAGTTTGCTGCTCGTTTCCTGCAACTTTTGTTTATCGGAACCGTCTCCCTGATAATTCTGAAATTCTTTAAGATATTAAGATGAAATTTTGCATGCATGCATATTTCATAGAGAATAAGGAGATATATTAGAATTATTGAGCCAGCTTCATTGGTTAAGTTTAAAAAAATCAAATAATATTAATGAAAAAATTGACTACATGAAAATAACTTCATGTAAAAAATATTTATACTCGATGAACTTCACTGATTCTAGTACATGCTGTAGCTATAACATTAGTAATCATAACAATAATCATAGAAAAATATTCATGTGTTTGGAAATTATCTGTGAAAGGACAAAATAGTGGCCATGATACATCGCAGTTTTGAATGATTAGTTATATATAATGACATAGGATTATGTGATTTCTAAATATATAGGGATATTATTAATGGATGATGTGTTTGTCATACTAAGTTTCCTTTTAGTATTTATTTCCATTGCTGCGAAAGAAAAACGTTAGATACACCCCCATTTTTTTCTATGTTGAAAGGTGAAGGTATCCCCTTAAGCACAAAGCCAACTGAGACCTTTGAAGCCAATAAGGCAACTAATAATAATAAGTTACAAAAAACAATAAACGTTAGTAGGAGAAACACATTAACGCCAACTAACTCACAACTCGAAGAAAATAAAAGGATACAGTATATTCGCCAACCATTCTCTTACCTCAATAAGTACAACTTGAGGTCAACTTGGTTGCTTATTCACGACATTTTGGTGTGCCCAATGAGACCATTGTAAACACACATTGGAAGGCTCCATATCGACCGTGAGACATCCCCTTTAGGCTATGCACCACCCTCTTAATTAAATAATTGAAATCATTTATCTTTTAATATTTATCTTGCTTCTTCTATATACAGTTGAACTTCGATATCTCGAATTGCTTGCGGAGGCTTCAAATACTTCGAGTTATCGGAAATTCGAGGTAGGCCTACAGTAAAACGTGCGCATACTACAGTGAGTTTCTCTGATTGGTTGGCCGACAAGCGCGTCCAGTTTATCTGCCGCCCGTTGACTCATCACTCCCCGCCCCGCGGCATAGCCACAAGGACAGCACTTCGCTCACTTTATCTGTGTATGACATGAGATAATAATTAAAATTAAGAAATTAAGAATTAAGAAAATTTGCTGGCGGGACCTATTGTTTATCGCGCCTTCTGGTTATGGCTAGTGCAGTTTTGTTACTTTCATTGATCTGTCTCTGTGTTATCCTTGGCTTTGACAATATGAAAGTGACTGTGGTATGAGCGATGCTGGTAATGCCATTCCTTTTGCAGCCAGTCCCTGTTACGAAAGGTGTGAAAATGTTGCTCATAGGGTCGGTTGGTGCATGCATTTCAGTGGGCTTGGCAGAATGATATGTAATAGCAACTTCTGGCTCAGTGAGGAAAGCAACGGGAAACTACCTCACTCCTCAGCCTTCGGGACGGGGGCTATATATACATACACAAGCTCGTACCTTACGGTTTCGATTTTAACATTTACGTAGCCGGCCATTCTCAGCTCTTAGAATCTCCGGCTTGTCCAAGTCGTCTTACGGATTTTGTAGGCGTATGTTCTAATCCAGGGATGGCGAACCTTTTCCAACAAGTGTGCCATTTTAAGTCTGGTTTATTATTCTCAACTGTTGACTGTGCCACTTGTTATTTTCCTTTAAGGAAAGGCTACAACCTACAACCCCCCACGACTTCCTTCCCAAATTCCCAATAATGCTGCAACATATGTTATTATTTAATTTATTTACTGATTTATTTATTTATTAGATATATATCTTGTAAATACATTTCATTGCATGTTCCGTGGTCGTATTTTGCAAATACTGCAAATAATACTTTTCTAATTATGTGAGTTTTGTGAATACCTATTATTATTTGTATATAAATCAATAATAAGCTCCCATTGTAACACATTTCGTCATAACATATTATCACCGGGTGAGTTGGTTCAAGCCCCACTGTTGGCCGCCCCGAAGATGGTTTTCCGTGCTTTCCCATTTTCACACCAGGCAAATGCTGGGGCTGTATTTCAATTAAGGCCGCCACGGTTTCCTTCCAACTCGTAAGCCTTTCCTATCCCATCGTGGCCGTGAGACCTACATCTGTGTCGGTGCGACGTAAAACAAATTGTAAAAAGATAAATATTATTAGATATAATGGTCAAAAATACTAATATGCTCAACAATATCATTTCTACCTCATCACATTTCCGCAAAGAAATAAAAAACAACTATCCTTGCTTGTAAGGTCACATCCATGCTTTCATCAAAACATACTGCATACATCTGGGAGTTATCCAAATTATTTTTCAACTGCTCCGAAACTTCTTCACTCATCTTATTATTTTGTCCTTGACAATAGTGCATCTGGCTGGCATTCCTTTCATTCTGTTGCCATATTGCACGTCCGGATGGAACTAGTATTTAGATTTTCGATATTTATTTCTTACACGTGAAACACTAAAAGATATGTATTGTCTGTGGTACAAGACATATATTAAAACATTACTATGTTCATGTGGCGTGCCACCGAAATCGTGTTCGCGTGTCACCTAGTGACACGCGTGGCATAGGTTCGCCATCCCTGTTCTAATCTTTCTGCGATTTCCTTTGCTTTCTCATCCTTAAGTACACTTCGCTTCTTATCGAGTAAAGAACCAGTTCTTCTCATTTTATTTACGAGTTACCACACGGTCTCTCTGTGTGGAGGCCTTTTACCTGGAAATTGTGTTACAAATCGCCTAACGACTTCCCTGCAAGATTCTATTTTCACATAATTATCGTACATAAATACCCTTTCCTCTACAGTGTACACATTATGAGAATTATACCCCGAAGTAACACTTCACAACTCGAGAACAGTTGGAGCGACAGATCAACACTTAATACTCGTTCTAAGCACGGACCAGAACTGCGAAGTGCGGGTATTCCCGTGCTGTCGCTGCTCTGTGCAACGGGAAGTATTCTCAACGGGAGGCGCGCCTGCCGGCAAACCTATGAGAGAAACTCACTGCACTTCGACTAAAAAACAAAACAAAACAAACAAACAACAACAACAACAACAACAACAACAACAACAACAACAACAACAACAACAACAACAACAACAACAACAACAACAACAACAACAACAACAACAACAACAACAACAACAACAACAACAACAACAACAACAACAACAACAACAACAACAACAACAACAACAACAACAACAACAACAACAACAACAACAACAACAACAACAACAACAACAACAACAACAACAACAACAACAACAACAACAACAACAACAACAACAACAACAACAACAACAATAACAATAACAACAGTACAGTTATTTAATTCCTAAATTGTTATCACCAATGCTCCTAATTCCCCTACATCTACAATTTTAATATTACTAGACAGGCCTATCGTATTAAAAGTCGTTATTTTAAAACCAGTTTTATTATGCCATAATAAGGAGCATTCTCATTTTAGGATACAAGCCCACATCTTTTAAAAGAATTCCGTCGTTTTCCTATACCCGTTCTCTTTCCCACACTGTACTGAGGTTCACGTAATAGCCTAAAATAGGGTCTTAGGCGGCTATGGCATGCGGCTAGTTAAACAACACACTCTAAAGTTTAGAGAATGTTTATTCTTCTATAAGGAGATAATTTAAGTTCAGTTCCTTCTAGAGGAATTAGTTATATGAGGGAATAATCGAATACACATCAGCGTAATTTTCTGCATAACTTCGAATTACGGAAACAACATTTTATGTCTTTCGAGACATCGAAGAATTCGAGGAATAGAACTTCCAGTTACAGAAAATGCATAGGCCCATGTAAAAGATTCCGTCGGGAAACTGCAATTCTTTCAAGATATCAAAAATTCTAGTTATAAACGCTCGTGTTATAGAAGTTTGACTTTACCCTTGTCACTCAGGACTGTTTTAATTTACACTAATTATTGTATATATTTTATTCTGAACTGTACTTAAGTTATTGAATTTGTATTGCTTGATATTCTTTGTCAGTTTGGCAACCTCAAATATTTGAGGAAGTTTACATAAATAAAATATTTTACCTGAATGAATAATAAAAATGTAATTTATTTTACGTCCTCTGAACTATATTTTTAGTGGTTTTTGGAGTCGCCGAGATGCCACAATATTATCCCGCAGAAGTTCCTTTAAGTGCCATGAATCTGACACGAGGCTAACGCATTTGAGTACTTTAAAATTCCACCGGACTGAGCCAAGATCGAACTTGCCGAGTTTGGTTCAGAATCCTAGCGTTCTATCGCATGAGCTACCTGAATGAATTTTCTCTTTTGATATTTAGCGAGAAAATTAGGAAATTCAGCAATCAAATGACGTTGTACGACGTAATGGATATCGCCAGGGAACGGAGTGGAGGAAGTTACGTAGGATAGTGTGAAAATATTAAAACTCGGAAAAACTGACTTGTGATTTGTTTGCAAGGCCACGATATTATGTTGCAGCTCAGTTGCAATTTGTTTGAGCTTTTTGATCCTCTTCGTCCTAAATGAGGCACTATTTTCATGCTATCATGCTATAATTTCTTTTTTCGCTACAGTTCTACAGCCATTTTATATGTCGGAAATCGCTGGTTTTGTTTAGAAAGAACTTACCGGGCGACTCGACCGCGCGGTTAGGAGCGCGCAGCTGTGAGTTCGCATCCGGGAGATAGTGGGTTTGAACCCCACTGTCGGCAGCCCTGAAGATGGTTTTCCATGGTTTCCCATTTTCACACCAGGCAAATGCTGGGGCTGTACCTTAATTAAGGCTAAGGCCGCTTCTTTCCCATTCCTAGGCTTTTCCTATCCCATCGTCGCCATAAGACTTGTCTGTGTCGGTGCAACGTAAAGCAACTAGGAAAAAGAAAAAGAGAAAAGAAAGCACTTCTTTGTAGGGATCGATCATCCATAGGCACTACTAATACGGTCCGGCTCCATGGCTAAATGGTTAGCGTGCTGGCCTTTGGCCACAGGGGTCTCGGGTTCGATTCCCGGCAGGGTCGGGAATTTTAACCTTAATTGGTTAATTTCGCTGGCACGGGGTCTGGGGTATGTGTTGTCTTCATCATTTCAACCTCATCACGACGTGCAGGTCGCCTACGGGTGACAAATCAAAAGAATTGCATCTGGCGAGCCGAACTTGTCTTCGGACACTCCCGGCACTAAAAGCCATACGCCATTTCATTTTTACTACTAATACGGATGTGTTCGTCCTCGCATTATTGACTGGTTATCTCCTATGATATCCCGAAATCAGATATCATCGACTTTGGGCAGTATGCACGTAGATGGTCTCATGTTGATGCTCAGAGGAAGAGCAGAAACAACTGGTCACCGAGTCTTCCCCAGAATTCCTGATCAATGACTCTAGATCAATGATCAATATGGCTTCCGATTCAGATAGTAATTTTTGACGACTGAGTTTCCTGAATTTTATTTAATGACCCTTTTTTTAGTAGGAATGGAGTTTTTGTGTAGTAATTCGTTAGAATGCAATTTAACATAAATGGTAGCAAATGCCCTTCAGTGTGCCTGGTGATTCTGTATGGAGAACTGTGTTCACAGCAGGTGTTTTTATAAATCATACCCCTAATATTTATGGAATTTTTTTTACAGAGCTGTAGTACGGACGAAAAAATACTTTTTCAATATGACAGTGATAATTTCTAGTTTATTACTGTGTAAAAGTCAGTGATTTCACTCCCTCTTCAAACTTTCCCTTCAGCGATGAAGGAAAGGTTGGTATGACTTATTCTACATTGTATGGTCAATTGATCTTTTTTCTTTTTTTGCTATTGGATTTACGTCGCACCGACACAAATAGGTCTTATGGCGACGATGGGACAGTAAAGAGCTAGGTGTGGGAAGGAAGCGGCCGTGGACTTAATTAAGGTACAGCCCCAGCATTTGCCTGGTGTGAAAATGGGAAACCACGGAAAACCATCTTCAGGGCTGCCGACAGTGGGGTTCGAACCCACTATCTCCCGAATACTGGATACTGGCCGCACTTAAGCGACTGCAGCTATTGATCTCGGTAATTGATCTTTTACTGTTGTAGCGTCTCCTTTCCTTTATTCCTCACGCACTGTACAGTAGTAGCATTTATGATGTGCAGCTCAATGAATATATGAGAGTACCTGCACAGTGAGATCCGGTGGCTACCTCTTCTAGCAAACATTGCTCCTCCAGATCTGAGGAGAAACAGCAGCGAAAGCACAATTGTTCAAGATGATCACAGCACGCAGAATTCACTCTCGTACAACGCCTTGCAAGATCCACTTTCGACACGGTAGCCCATTATGCATAGGAAGAGTGTGGATGGAAAGGTCGTCTTCTGAGTTATACCAGTTTTTTGAGAAAATATCGAACACTATTAAAGGAAGACGATCGAAGTCCAAGCTATATTATTATTATTATTATTATTATTATTATTATTGACAGACTTACATATACACTATTTTTGGAAATATCTGCTTTAAAAGGACTGTCAAAGATTTTTTTTTTTAAATATTGAGCACCATTGCTGATATGTTATCAGAAGACAGTGGCCGGTGTGGTTTTTTATTTTCACCGGGGGTCAATGGCACGCTTAATTAAAAAGGAACTCCTTGCCAGGTTCCCAGACAGAGTCCTCTATGTTTAAATCAAAGTAAATTCTTAGCAGGCGAGACGAAAAGCAAACATTCGTTCCGGCGATGCGCCATTAACGGTTGTAGCATCAAAACCTTGAAAGTTACATGGCGGCCGGTGAATATGTCCGAGTTTTGCTTTGACCATCATGTGGAAACAGAGGTAAATTATCAACATGTGAAACAGATGTTTCCTTTAGAGTTATCGAACTGTGTCAACCGTATGTGTTTATCTACAAGTCAGGCAAGCGTTTAAGTCAACGGGAGAAATGCTGTCACAGTATTTGCATAGATCTGAAATGAGGAAATAATGGAAGAAACGGTTCAAAAGGGTAGGATTTGACCCCAACTTTCCTGGGTATCCATTGTAGCCATTCGAAAAATACACTGATTCCTTTGTGTTTTGAATAATGAGAATGGGCGTTGAAAAAATAAAGTGGGATACACCCACTGTTGCTGTCACCAAACTTCAGGATTTCGTTTACTAGTCAGAGAAACCCTTGGCATAGATGACTTTAAACTGACGTATCTCAACACGAAGAACCTAATACTGAGTCGTTACGAGCCTCTTGTACTGCTGTATGGAATAGAGCTTCAAGATTGACCAAAGCATCCGAAAGGATAGTGAAAACCTTTTAATTTTGGATCCACTGACGGCTGTTAAAGGTATAACTATAATGAAATGGCGTATGGCCTTTAGTGCCGGGAGTGTTCGAAGACATACTCGGCTCGCCAGGTGCAGGTCTTTTGATTTGACGGCCGTAGGCGACCTTCGCATCATGATGAGAATGAAATGATGATAAGGACAACAAATACACCCAGCCTCCGTGCCAGCGAAATTAACCAATGACGGTTAACATTCCAGAACCTGCCGAGAATCGAACCCGGGACCCCTGTGATCAAAGGTCAACACACTAACCATTTAGCCATGGAGCCAGACGCAACGGCTATAAGGACAACGTAAAGATATTTTGCGAGATGGATAAACCGCTCATCACCATAAGTCAGCTAGGGAAGGAACGATTTAAACATAAATCCAGGACTTGGATGGACATACAGATTCTCACGCACCGAGAAAGTGGCCGCGCGGTTTCGGTCACGTGCCTATCAGTTTGCATTCGGGAGATAATCGGTTCAAAGCCCACTGTTAGCAGCCCTGAAGATGGTTTCCCGTGATTTTCTATTTTCAATCAATAATCAGTGCTATTTGTTTTACGTCCCACTAACTACTTTTACGGTTTTCAGAGACGCCGAGGTGCTGAAATTTAGTCCCGCTGGGGTTATTTTACGTGCCAGTAAATCTACCGACACGAGACTGGCGTATCTGAGCACCTTCAAATACCACCGGACTGAGTCAGGATCGAACCTGCCAAGTTGGGGTCAGAAAGCCAGCGCCTCAACCGTCTGAGCCTTTCAGCCCGGCGATTTTCCATTTTCACACCAGGTAAATTCTGTGGGCTGTAGCTTAATTAAGGCTACTGTCGCTTTCTTCCCACCACTATCTCTTTCCAATGCAATCGTCGCCATAAGACTTATCTGTCGGTGCAACGAACAGCAAATTGTAAAAATTAAAAAAACAACAAAAAACCAGTTATTTAGCCCATAATTAATGATGAAAAACCAGCAAAGAGTCACTCTATAGAGTTCCTCACATGTAATATGGAGATGAGGTCTGGAGATAGTGGTGGCCCCATCTTGAAGAGCTTCTGACTTGTTGCTGGCGTGTAATCATTAGCTAGTCATATCTTAACAGAAAAAAATATTTAATTTAGAAAGAATTAACGCCGTCTTCTTAAACAGACCTTTAGAGGTGTCCAAACTTCAGGATTTCGTTCAATGAACCTGCTAAAGGTATGACTATGAGAGCAACGTAAAGATATTTTGCGAGGTGGATAAATTGCTCATCGCCATAAGTCAGCTAGGGAAGGAACGATTTAAACATAGATCCAGGACTTGGATGGACATATAGATTCTCACGCACCGAGATAGGGGCCACGCGCCTATCAGCTTACATAGAAACCCTTGTCATAGAGGATTTAAACTGACTTATCGATTGCCTACTTCTAGTCCGACTCATTCATTGGATGAATGGTCAGCGTTCATGCCTTCAGTTCAGAGGGTTCGATTCCCGGCCGGGTCGGGGATTTTACACGGGTCTGATCAATTCTTCTGATCCGGCGACTGGGTTTTTGTGTTTGTCCCAACACTTTCCTCTTCATTTTCAGATAACATACTATACTACCAACCACCACAGAAACACTCAATAGTGATTACATCCCTCCATATAGGTTGGAGTCAGGAGGGGCATCCGGCCGTAAAACAAAGCTAAGTCCGCATGTGCGACACGGTTCGCACCCGCGACCCCACAGATGTGGGAAAAGCGGTAGAAAAAAGAAACTAAGATCGATTGCCTATTTCTCTTCCTACCGATTGCTTTCCTTAAGACTTGTCACGCCTCACTGCCATATATGTAAAATATATGCAGTCCATCGGAAACGATTCTAGTATGCCGTGTATAAAGGAAAACGAACCTTATACAGAATGTATCAGAACTATACCGACAAAATTTTCAGGGGTGCTCTTCATGTTAAGAACGATGGTACAATGGGCTTCGCCGCATTTGCTATGCCAGACCAAAAGCCGCTTCCGCGCTTCGGAGAATAGGAGGGGAGGGAGGGGAAGTGGGGTGTATGATGGAGACAGAGATAATGCTCCGCGCGTATGCACAAGTTTTCTCGTTCCACTCGCCGAGGCAATATCCACAGTTCGTTCATTAAACAGCCGTAACTGTACACACGGTACAAGAACACACTGCAATTAAGACACACTTGTCAGTCAAGGAATGCATCCGACAGTTCTTCCTCTCGTCTGTTGGTTGCAGTAACGTTCTTTATTGTTTAACATGCTCGAAGATGAACAATGCCGCCCCATGATTGTATATTGTAAATGGAATGAAATACTGAACGAAGGAAACATTACGCCCAATGGTTTGATTTCAGTAGATGTTCAATATGCCCCCCTCCTACTTCGATGCGCAGTTCACAACGATGCAGTAGTGACCTTTGGACGTTGCTTAGGATGTGTGGTGCGTCGCGAACAACCTGGAAAGCTGCCTGTATTCTTGGTGCAAGTTAATCTTCTCTTTCTACGGGGTTCGCGTACTAGTCAATTTGTGCAGAAGAAACTGTACGCTGCCTATTCGAGTGTCTTCCACTTGTGTTGGCGTACAGATTGTTTGATTTTCGTAATAGATGAGGCTGGCCTCCCAGATCGTCTTGTGTCGGAACGCGACCCGCACGGGACTCGGTGCACCAATCCAAAATGGTGGTTTTCTACACATATGCTACCCCATTCACAGTCTTCATTCTCTGATGGATGTCCACCGGTGTTTGTGCTTCGCTAGTCAAGAACAGAGTGACAGCACGTTGGTCCTGTTTGGACGCATTTGGTAATAACGTCGCCATAGTTCACGTGACCGCATTTAACGCACGCTTCCCGGCACTACACGACTGCCACACTGATTCCTTTGCCTACGGGTCCGTGTTTCGTGTTTATATACTCTCATCGGAGTCGTACTATGTTGCATGTCCGCTGCAGCAACGCCTTCAAGTGATAAAGTTTTGATCACGCCTTATAATAGGAGGACCTGGCGTGTAACAGCGAGGATGTCAGACCTTGTGCGTGCTGTATGAGTAACATGATTATGACACGAGACCTAACGCCTTTGGTCGTGGCCAGATTTTCGGCACCACTCCATTTCTGAAGTCGTGCAAGCGCTGGGATTTCTAAGGGCCACCGAATCAAGGATGTATCGTGAAAACGTGGATTCTGGCAAAACCACCGCCGCCAGGGACAACTGTCGTGGTGTAGGCTTACTTACGTGTTGGTGACAGGTGTCGCCGTCGGCTTGCTCGGATCGCAAGAGTGGATACACGGACCAAAGTGCAGGACATCACTCGTCAATTCATTGCTGGATAAGAATGACCTGTGAGCACGATACTAACCAGAACCCTTTCATCGCCTTAGGGTACAGAATCAAGCGTCCCATGAAGGTATCTCGGCTCAACACCCGTCACAAGGCACAACGACTGGCATGGGCAAAGGAAGATCTCCACTGGACGCTTGAAGAATGGGAAAAGGTCGTCTGGACGGATGAGTCGATGTACCGGTAGGTACACACCGTCAGCTGAGTGCAAGTGCGACATAACCACGCGGGGCAATTGATCCCTATTGCCAGTAGGTTACAGTTCAGGCTGGAGGTGGTGGTATCCTCGTATGGGGACTGTTCACATTGTATGAAATCGGGTCCCTCGTACACCTGACTATGTCCCTCACCAGCGAACGTTACAGGAACCTGCTGGAAGGTCTCGTTCACCTCTTGGTTCGCCTCCAGTATCCTGCAGACGTCCTGTACCTACAGGAAGATAATGTTCCAGCCCATAGCTCCCGAATTGTAGCTGACTGGTTCGATGCGCACTCCGCGAATGGAAAGAAACTTGCTTGGCCCGCCCCGAAGGGGCCCCGGTCTCAATCCCATTGAGCAGATCTGGTGTGCTGCCGAGAGGGATGTGCGTGCTCTGGGCCCTGCTCCGGTCAATCTTCGCGGATTGTTATGGGAATCTGTGCAGCAACCGTGAATCTATGACTTCCCAACTTTTCCGGTGTCTTGTGGAGTCTGTGCATCGCCGCATCATCATCGTCATTAAGGCGAAAGGGGCTGTTACAGGCTGCTAGCCAGATATCCGAAATTCAGTCGCTCATGAGTGTTCACTACCAATTGTAGTAAACTGTACCTATTAATGAATAGTACCTCTTAACCATGCAAAGGGTGATGTATTTGACTTTTTATTCGGATCTAACCGACCAATGAAGTGACATTACGGAACAATCTCTCTTCACTGGACTTATTGGAATGCCGGTGTCGCACGGTGAAGTACAGAGCTAAGTTCACATTGAAAGAGTACGCGAACCTTTTCTTGAGCCATGAGCTCCATAGTGCTGAATGGGAACTAGGACTCAAGAAAAGATTCGCGTGCTATAGGTCTATTTGTGCCCGTCACTTAACTCAGTCAAGATAATGGAGACAGTTCGTATTGAATTGGTATAAAGTATTTTGTAGTAGATACTGTAACGTGTTGCCAGCGGTGGTCACTCTTACAAGGTTAACTTGTGCGTTTCTGATCTTGAGATCCGAGTAACCAGTAACATATAGTATTTGTCCGTATTAACCATTCGGGTGTACAATTAATATAATCTCGTCCACCGAGTTTGGAATTGATCAATCGAATTCACACAGTCCCAAAGAATGGTGTCTTTGATCTTAGATGTTCAATAAATCTTAAGTGATGTAGTCTTCTAAACATGAAATCGACTTAATCAAAATATGCGAAAACACTGGTAAATTATTCCTGGGTTTGATTCCAGGGCAGTCCAAGGATTTCAATCGTGGACTCAGTCAATCTTGTGGAATTCATTTATTGAGAGGCAGCGGATCTGCTCAAGAAGGTCGAAGGTACTTAATGACGTGTATTTGCCACTTTTTGTTTTACTTTGAAGTACTATAATTATTAAAACGAACTAGGAAACTTTACTTGTTTGCAGTAATGAACTCTACAGGGTGTGCAAGAAGTGATGGCACAAGTCAAAATGGGGGACGTACCATTTTTGACGCCCTAATACTGTCCGTAAGCCTCCGTGGCTCAGATGGCAGCGCGCTGGCCTTTCACCGCTGAATACCGTGGTTCAAATCCCGGTCACTCCATGTGAAATTTGTGCTGGACAATGCGGAGGCAGGACAGGTTTTCCTCCGGGTACTCCGCTTTTCCCTGTCATATTTCATTCCAGCAACACTCTCCATTAACATTTCATTTCATCTGTCATTTATCATTGCCCCAGAGGAGTGCTTCAGGCTTCGGCTGCCGGCACATTTCCTATCCTCGTCGCTTGATTGGGGCTTCATTCATTCCATTCCTGACCCGATCAGATGACTGGAAACAGGCTGTGGATTTTCAATACTGTCCGTGACACGTGGACACATCTTATGCTCGTTAACTATAGCTTTTATTAAACAAAATGACCGAGCTCGACAGCTGCAGTCGCTTAAGTATTCGGGAGATAGTAGGTTCGAACCCCACTGTCGGCAGCCCTGAAAATGGTTTTCCGTGGTTTCCCATTTTCACACCAGGCAAATGCTGGGGCTGTACTTTAATTAAGGCCACGGCCGCTTCGTTCCCACTCCTAGCCCTTCCCTGTCCCACCGTCGCCATAAGACCTATCTGTGTCGGTGCGACGCAAAGCAACTAGCAATAAATAAATAAATAAATAAATAAATAAATAAATAAATAAATAAATAAATAAATAAATAAATAAATAAATAAATAAATAAATAAATAAATAAATAAATAAATAAATAAATAAATAAATAAATAAATAAATAAATAAATAAATAAATAAATGTCTGGTATACAATTTTGAACAAGGACGATGTTTCATGGTGCAATATCTTGAGATTTTGAGCACCTCTTGTAAGAGATACGAATATACAGTGCAGGATGACACGTCACCGGGTGTAAAGAACACAACGTGTCCAAGTGTAGAAGCAATAATAGAGGGTTGTACTGAGGCAAACACAGACACCCAGAAAAATTACCCAGATGGGACTAATAACTCCGATCCGGTGAGGAATCGAACCCGTAATCCTCTTAACTGAAGGCTCCAACGTAGCAAAGAAGCCAGATAGTGTTGTTGTTATTATTATTATTATTATTATTATTATTATTATTATTATTATTATTATTATTGTTGTTGTTGTTTTCGTTTCAGCCATCTATGGGCTGCAATTACGCAACTTCCATTGCTTTCTCAAGTTCTTTCTCCTTCCTCTTTCGCCAGTATTCCTTCATACGTTGGCTTGCTCGTGCTCGTTCTTCTGCCGAGAATACTCTATTCTTCCTCGTTTTCTCATCAGCTAGGTCCTTCACCTCCGCAACTCTCTGCCTGAAAATTTTCCTGTTTGTTGTATCTTCTGCCGTGATCCTACATTTTTCTAAATCTCGGTGGACTTCTTTTACCCATGGGACTTGTGTCTTCCTGTTCTCCTGGGAGGTGGGGATCCTGTTGGCAAGTCTCTCTGATCCCATCCTTTTAATATGTCCGTAGAACGTCAATCTCCTTTCTTCCATTGTGGTGGTGATGTTTTCAAATTGTTGGTGTAGTTCTTGGTTTGGTCTCATGCGAAACGTAAGCTTGTCTGATGATTTTCTGGGTCCAAGAATCTTTCTAAGAAACCTCCTTTCTTTCTTTCTTTCTTTCTTTCTTTCTTTCTTTCTTTCTTCTACTTATTATTATTGCCGGCTCCGCCGTGTAGGGGTCGTGTGCCTGCTCCTTACCCGGACGTGGCCACTTCCATTCCATTGCCTCCTGATGTTAACTGAGGCGTTTTTCTTCTCCTGCCATGTGCATTCTACCATATTAATCAAAGAATGGTCAATGAAAAACTTTCTAAAATGATATTTAATCATGTCTCCTCATTAAAAGTCAATAATAGTTGAATAATAGAAATTGGAAACGACTTTCAAGACATCAACATAACAGCCCCAGCAGGTTCGATTCCCGGCCAGGTCAGGGATTTTTACCTCGATCTGAGGGCTGGTTCGAGGTACACTCAGCCGACGTGATTGCTGTTGAGGAGCTATATGACGGTAAGTTAGCGGCCCCGGTCTAGCAAGTGAAGAATAACGGCCAAGGGGATTCGTCGTGATGACCACACGACACCTCGTAATCTGCAGGCCGTCGGACTGAGCAACGGTCACTTGGAATGCCAATGCCCACTAGGCAATTGCGCTATTACTATTATTATTATTATTATTATTATTATTATTATTATTATTATTATTATTATTATTATTATTATTATTATTATTATTATTATTATTTACTACCATTAGATCAGAACATTCTGTACAAATTCCTGCATTGTCTAATTTTACTGGAGTGAACCTTTTATGTTTGCCTGAGACGCCTTGACAACTGGCCAACTCATCGCCGCCCACATCATAACACCACCTGGTGGAACCATTTGTATAAACCTGTGGCGTGTGGCAGGAACGCTGTACAATGATACCGAAATACCTCTTTTGCTCACTAACGACTATCTTGTCGGGTGTCAGCAGGTCCAGGATTTTGCTGTTCCTTTTTTTTTTTTTCACTTTGTTTACGGACCGATACAGATAGGTCGTTTGGCGACGATGGGACAAGAAAGGGCTAGCAGAGGGAAGGAAGCAACCGTGGCCTTAATTAAGGCAGAACCCCGGCATTTACCTGGTGTGAAAATGGGAAAACACGGAAAAATAATCTTTAGGACTGCCGACAGTGAGCTTCGAACCCACTATCTTTCGAAAGCAGAGCTTGTCTCCATAGCCGTAGCACCTTAACATGCGCGATCACTCCGCTGAATAATAATAATAATAATAATAATAATAATAATAATAACATAAATCTGATATTAATGAAAATGCCACCGGGCGAGTTAGCCGTGCAGTTAGGGGCGCGCAGCTGTGAGCTCGCATCCGGGAGATAGTGGGTTCGAACCCCACTGTCGGTAGCCCTGAAATGGTTTTCCGTGATTTCCCATTTTCACACCAGGCAAATGCTGGGGCTGTACCTTTATTAAGGCCACGGCCTCTTCCTTCCCATTTCTGGGCCTTTCCTGTCCCATCGTCAACAAAAGACCTATCTGTGTTGGTGCGACGTAAAGCAAATAGCTTTATTTTATGCGAATATAACCCAAACAATTTAATATAAGTTTATATCGCGATCTTATATAGAGCAAATATATATATTAAATGCCGGGCTTAGACGGTTGAGGCACTGGCCTTCTGACCCCAACATGGCAGGTTCGATCGTGACTCAGACCGGTGGTATTTAAAGGTGCTCAAATACGTCAGCCTCGTGTCGTTAGATTTACTGGTACGTGAAAGAACTCCTGCGCGACTAAATTCCGGCACCTCGGCCTCTCCGAAGAACCGTAAAAGTAGTTAGTGGGACGTAAACATTATTATTATATGTTGAATATTCTAATTTTTAATGCCTATAAATGGCTATTTGCTTTTTTTTTTACGACATTAACAGTGTATTTCATTGAAAAAAGTTAAAATGAGCCATTTAATTTTTGAAACTGCGCGATAGGTACAGTCACTGCTAAAATGAGACAGTCCTGTTCTTGTAGGTTCGGGTGCAACGTTAATATTCAAAGAGATAGTTGGTTGACGTTGAACTGTAATCCTTCTTGTATATAAAAAAATGCATATTTTCGGTTATGGAATTTCTTTATTTGTAAATTTTACATGCATAAATTATGCTTTCTCATAACAAGTTATTTTCACTTCATAAGGTGCATGTGGTCCTGAGGCTCACTCAGACTACACCAAAAATGAGTTCAGGTTAATTCTTGGAGGCAAAGGCGGCCGGGTCTAGAGCTAACCACTCTACCTCATCAAATGCTGAGGTTACGGATAGTGGAAGAATTTACCTTCCACCCCTCCCAGAGCCTTCATGGCCTGTACGGAGATGATTTCTGCTTAACAAGTTTATGTTAAAACCGTAAATGAATGACAATTAATCCAGTAGTACTGTAAACGTTTTGAAAGGACTTCCTTTTGGGAAAGTCAAATATCAGAAATATTTTCAATAAATGAAACTCAAGTGGATAAATATTAATTCACTTACATTTCGAGAGACTTCTGTTCGGAATTTGGAGTAGATAAGTATAGGATTCAGTGAATCGAAAAGGGAAAACTGGCTCAGAGTCTACGAAACTACTATAACTGAAATACTTGGCCGTGCTGTTAAGGGCGTGCCTCTGTGAGCTTGCATCCGGGAGATAGTAGGTTCAAATCCCACTGTCGGTAGCCCTGAAGATGGTTTACCGTGGTTTCCCATTTTCACACCAGGCAAACGCTGGGGCTATACCTTAATTAAGGTCACGGCTGCTTCCTTCCAACTCCTAGGCCTTTCCTATCCCATCGTCGTCATAAGACCTATCTGTGTCGGTGCGACGTAAAGCCACTAGGAAGAAAATGTCTCTCAGTCATGGCCATCCACCAGTACTTCACATCACAACCTGTACGTTTGCTAGGTAGCATCGCGTAACACATTTTGCATCGATAATTTCGTGACGCAGATGTTCAGATGACCCCCAGCCATAACATTCTTCTTCTTCTTTAGACGCCGTTGCCAGGCTCCTCACTTTCATCTATCCTATCCGACCTCCATTGGTCAACTCTGGTTTTTTCCGACCCCGACGGTATTAGGTTTGAGAATCCGAGGGAGTCTTTCATTTTCACGTCCTTCGTGGCCCTCGTCTTTCTTTGGCCGATATCTTCATTTTTCGAAGTATCGGATCCTATCCATTTTTCTCTCTGATTAGTGTTACATAGAGGATGGTTGCCTAGATGTACTTCCTCTTAAAACAATAATCACCACTACCTCTCCATATGGAGATCGGCGATCCACGTATCCATCTCTGATCTCGACATTGCAACATGAAAAGCTTCTTCTGATGTATATCTGTGCCATCTTCGAATGTTCTTTTGCCATGAATTTTTCTGTCTACCAACGGACTGCTTCCTTGTATCTTTCCTTCAATAATTAGCTGTAATAATTGATACCGCTGGCCCCCTTATAATATGTCCTAAGTATTGTGTTTTCCTTTCTTTAAAAATAATAAGTAACAGTTCTTTTTTCTTCTGATGAAGAAATTCGACATTTTAAAATTTCAATATCTAAGGTATAGCCTACGCAATAGACGGCAATACAGATACAGTTCAAAGGCATCTGTACGTTTTTTAGTGTTTGGATACAGGGTTCAGCTTTCACATCCATATAGGAGAATACGGAATATGTAGCAGCGGATCATGTCGTTTCGAGGTGCCGACTGAGATCTGATCTTACATAGAATGTCGTCATGGCAATGAGTTGTGTCCTGGCCTGCTAAATTTTAGATTTTATTTCTCGTTTGGAATCATATTGGTCGTTCAGCGTGGTGTCTAAGTATTTCAAGGATGACACTTGCTCTACTATATGACCTTTCATTGTGAGATTTGCTCGTATTGACATATTTATGTCAAATATACAGTACTTATTTTTAATACCAATTAAAAAAGCCTAGTGTTTACATTTTTTACTTTGTAGGGCCTTATTACCTGCCTTCTTTGCAGTTAGTGCCTAACGTCCAGTCTCTTGTGATAATAAATCCTCCAAGTGATGTGTCAATAAAGCTACTATTTGAGGATTCTTGTACTGAAGACAGTTAAATCTGTGTCGCACTGTGCAAGAACGCAGTTTCACAATGTTGAACTCTGGAGGAGAGCATTCAACCATCACTAGAACACAGATGACCTCAATGTTTTCCGCATCTCTACAAACAGCAGTGGCTCATCGTTATGAAGGATGGTTTGTTCCGGAAGTTCTGCCAAGTTTTAGCTGTTCCTGGACGCACATCTGAGGTGCAGCCTGCGGTCCATTGTAATGCCATTAAGACTGAGAGCATTGCCATGTAAACAAGTTTAAAACAAGAGCACTATCCCACATCTGCAGCGGATTTATTGGAAAGTGCAACGGCTTCCGTCTGCCACACATCTGAGTACACAGGATTGAAATGCGGAAGGAGATAAAAAATCTGTGCACTATGTCCATTTTTGTTTAAGAAATTGAGAGTTTGACACATAAACTCTATATTTTCTGCGCTTTTTCTTTCAGCATGCAAAACACTATCTCGTACGCACAATAACTAGCGAGATAACCAGTTGAGGTAAAAGGCACCATGTCTTGTATACCTCTTAATGAAATGAAAGACATAATAGCAATGTGTGGATAATATTCTGACGGTGTCCGCACAAAGTCTACTCCAAGGATTCTGCTCAAGGCTTAACGTCCCCATCTGACGGACGAATCGCCATCAACACCGTATTATGCCCTCACCGTGGAGAGTTTCGGAATTGAGTAATCTACCCTAGCTTGCCAGCCAACATTCTGATGCTGGAAACTTTCCCTACCACCGGGACTCCAACCAGCTAAACACGGTTTCACATAATTAAGATTTGGCACCTCAATGATCACAGTGAAATAAATCGGCATATTTTGAGAAGTCAAAAATACTAATTGTATTGAATAATTGTAAAATAATTTTAATAATAATGTTATTAGTTCGATACCGAGGTCGATAGCTGCAGTCGCTTAAGTGCGGCCAGTATCCAGTATTCGGTAGATAGTTTGTTCGAACCCCACTGTCGGCAGCCCTGAAGATGGTTTTCCGTGGTTTCCCATTTTCATACCTGGAAAATGCTGGGGCTGTACCTTAATCAAGGCCGCGGCCGCTTCCTTCTCACCCTTAGCCCTTTCCTGTCCCATCGTCGCCATAACACCTATCTGTGTCGGTGGGACGTAAAGCAACTTGTAGAAAAAAAAATAGTTTTACATCTCATTAACCACTTTTATGATTTTTTGGAGACACCGGGATGCCGGAATTTAGTCCCGAAGGAGTTATTTTACATGCCAGTAAATCTATAGACACGAAGTTGACGTACTTGAGCACTTTGAAATACCACCGGTTCGAGCCAAGTTGGGGTCAGATGGCCAGAGCCTTGACCATCTGAGCTACTCAGCCCGGTTCTCCTATACAGTTTCATAAATAAATAAATAAATAAATAAATAAATAAATAAATAAATAAATAAATAAATAAATGACTGGAAAAATCCTCAATAAGAAGGTATTAGAAACCAAATATATTGTATCCAAATATATCGATTGTCATCGAAAGTCTGGAGATATCCAAAATATTGGCGACATAACTCTGGACAGTTTTCAGAGGTGAGGATGATTTTTTGAATGATCGGAAGGACGAGATGTATCTATAAAAGGAACCTACAATAAAAAAGAAATTGGGAAGTTTTGAGCCTTTTTCCAAAATATCAATTGATACTCCCAACTATCGAGGATCTGAAGGTATCGAAAATATCGGTGTGCCAACCGTAGTTAATAGAGCGTTAAAATCGTGGGTCGTATTTATGAAACAGTCTTTTAATAAGCGAATTACATTGTTCGTTGTGTTATATAACGCTCTCAAGATTCATTAAGAGACACCCCAGTGTTCTGTGTTATGCATCATCAAACGTAACTAATTATCTGACGCCTTTGAGGCCCATAAATACCTGCACTTCGCGTCATTAGACGAAACCACAATTGTACACGGTAATGCTGAATATACCGAAGAAAGAACTGCTCTTGTTCACCAAATATTTGACTACAGAGGTTATAATTGTTCTGTTAAGGCAGAAAAGAAAATCAATCCAACCACTTTGCCAAGGCTGTATTACGACATCGAATCTATTTAACATTTGAATTGTAAAAGAAGTAATCGGCACTACGGTGCAGCCCATGAAGGCAGGCCCTTGGTGGAGTGGAATGCAAAGTCCTCCATAGCTTCATTAATGAGTGGAATAGAGAGTGGTTAACTCTGTGCCTGACAGGCTTAACATGATACTCATTTCGGTGTACCGAGTGAGTTGGCCGTGCGGTTAGGGGCGCGCAGCTGTGAGCTTGCATCCGAGAGGCAGTGGTTTTGAACCCCACTGTCGGCAACATTGAAAATGGTTTTCCGTGGTTTCTCATTTTCACACCAGGAAGAAGCTGGGGCTGTACCTTAATTAAGGCCACGGTCGCTTCCTTTCCACTCCTAGCCCTTTCCTGTCCCATCGTCGCCATGAGAACTATCTGTGTCGCAAATGTGTATTGTAAAAACATTTCGGGTGTGGGCTGGGTAAACCCCAGGGTCAATTTTCCTCCTCGAAAGCAGATCGTTCTTTATATATTTACCAGGTTTTAACGCAGTTACGGCCCTGCAGTGTAGGAGTAGCGTGCCTGCCTCTTACACGGAGGCTCCGGGTTCAATTCCCGACCGGGTCAGGGATTTTTACCTGATTCTGAGAGCTCAGGCTACGTGATTACAATTGAGGAGCTATCTGACTGTAAGAAAGCGGCCCCGGTCTAGAAAACCAAGCGTAACGACCGAGAGGATTCGTCGTGCCACCACATGACACCTCGTAATCTGCAGGCTCAGTAGCGGCACTTCGGGACTGTTGCGCCGTGAGGTTTGGTTTTTGATTTTAACGCTGCCCTAACGATGACGATGCAATAGGAAGCGCTAGGACGCGAAATAAATGTCCACGGATTTCCAACCCACCATTCCCCAATGAAATCTTACAGTTACACGGCGCTTACCGTGCACCTAACTGGCTCGGTGCAGAAGTGGAAGTTTCCTTTCTAAATTGTTCGCCTTCCTGACGGGAAATCGAACCAACGGCCTTCTGGATGAACCGAACATGCCCTTAGCTTCTCAGCTTTAATTACCAAGGAAGGAAGTTGACTTAGCCATGCAATGTAAGACAAACAGAGGGAAATGAAGGTGATGATTGTTAGATTCATCATTTAATAATTCTTTGTACGAGTTGTCGAATTAGACGAGGTCACAGAGTTAGTAGCAAATTCTTCTCTGTAGGTGAGGATAATAGAATACTTTCAGGACATTTACTCCCTATCGTACAATGCGCCTAACTTAAGAGAGTGGGTTGGAGGCCACGTGTACCCTTGAGGAAATTGCTCCTTCAGGGTTTATATGAAGAGTAAGCCTGGCAAGTACGGCATTAAAATTTGGGTTTGTGCCAAAGTGAAGACATGTTACTTACTACGGCTCTAAGTTTACACAAGGAGGGTGGACAATGTTCGAGAAGTGAATCAAGGACAGAGATGTATTGGATCTGCTCGAACTAATCCTGAATAAAGGTCATGGCGTGACAACAGATAATTTTTTCACCAAGACACCAGAACTACTAAAATGAAACACGACACTGGTTGGTACCGTGCGTTCCAGTAGCAAAGAAATTCGGAAGGAATTTTTACTCGACAGAAAGAAAGAAGTTCATTCTTCAATGTTTGGTTTCACAAATTACGTTACTGTAGTTTCCTAATTATTGCAGATAAATGAGGTAGTCCACCTAATCAATACAATATACAATTAGTGCTTCAGTTCATTTAAATCATGGTACTAGTTTCGGCCTATTGATATTAGGCCATCATCAGCCGTAAGACCTTAAGTGGGGAGACCCAGCTTAACACGGAGAAAATAGGCCAATATTAATTCGATTTTTATAAATGCGACAAACGTTGTTGACAAATGCTGCACATATCCCAGTATTGGCATGCGTCAGGGCAATCAGAAGCAACTTCAATAATGTCAAAATTCTAATTATAACATCTTAAAATAAAGTGTTCAAAATTTCCCGCCTTTTTTAACAATATATCACGGTTTCCTTTATAACTCTCTTACTGATTCACGGATAATTATGATTTTTTCCGAGTTTCCTCCCACAATGTTGTACTATAATCTGTACCTCATTCAGGTCAATAGGATTTAAATTAGATTTTATATAACATTTTTATTTAAAAACTATTAATATTTTCTGGTGCTCGGAATAAAAACGCGACAAAAAATCCAAATCACAGTCTATGTTAATGATTGAGGTTCATTTTGTAGCTGGAGGTTTGATACACACTTTAAAAAAGGCAAAGTACGAAAATTCTCATAAACTTGGAATTTATAAGGGAAACAGTGATATATTGTTAAAAAGGCGGGAAGTTTTGAATTTTTTATTTTAAAATATTAAAATTATTAACATTCTGTGATTATTGAAGTTGCTTCTGGTTGCCAGGAAGTATGCCAATACTGGGATATGTGCAGCAATTGTCAACAACAATTGTAACATATTTAACAATCGAATTAATATTAACCTAGTTTTTTCCTTTGTTAAGCTGGGTCTCCCCCTTAAAACACTTAAAAAACAAATTGGCCATACATATGACAAAAATAGATAGCTATTTTTTTTGCTATTTTGCTATTTGCTTTACGTCGCACCGACACAGATAGGTCTTATGGCGACGATGGGATGGGAACTGCCTAGGAAGTGGAAGGATGCGGCCGTGGCCTTAATTAAGGTACAGCCCCGGCATTTGCCTGGTGTGAAAATGGGAAACCACGGAAAACCATCTTCAGGGCTGCCGACAATGGGGTTCGAACCCACTATCTACCGAATACTGGATACTACTTGAAAATAGTTCTGATCTAATATTTAATATTGACTAAAATAAGTCACTGTCTTGAAGATATATAAATAATTTGGTCAACACTTGTATAAAATTAAAAGGAATTGGTGAAAAATTAAGATAGAATAGATTGAAGTTAATTAGATCTTAGTTGATGATGTTTTGAAACAAAGGCCGAAACTAGTACCATGATTTAAATACATTGAAGTAGTATTTTTATTTTGTATTGATTAGGTGGATTACCTCATTTATCTACAATAATTATATTGTTATCAATACAGAATATGAAAATTATAAAGTTTGATGTAGTTTTCTATGTTCTAAAAAGTGGCAAGTCGATAATCTTATTTTCTACTCAGCATCACGAGAGGCAAGTGAGTGGTGAAGAAAGGGAACGCAAACCTGAAATGATATTCCAGCAATGGTACCGTAGACAATGGGGGCAAGATGACAAGAGAACACTCATGTGTTAGAGGAACCAGGTGAGCCATTCGACTTTTCATGGAGATGGTGGATATTAGAACACTGCATGCATATATTCTGTACACACAAAGATTTCCTGAGTGGTAGGAGAATAATTGGAGCCGACGGAAAACTCTTCATTACTGAGCTCAGCGACGGCAACATGGAAGAAAGAGCTAGAAATATCAGTGGTCTTCATAAGGTTGTACTGATGCACTGTGGTGTCTGGTATCCCTCCCGTGTGGGGGGGCCACCAAGTTAGTTGTAAGCTTAGAGGGTTGTAGGGTTGGCCCTTACATGTGGACTGGTCATCCGCCCGTGTAAGAGGACGCTTAGTAATTCAATTGATGTGTTTTTAGTTCGGTCTATAATTTTTCAGTTTCATTGGGTTTAATGGTTCTTTGTTTTATGTAATGGCATTGTGAACATGTATCTGGGCTAAATGCCTGTAATGTTCCATAAATTACAATTGCTTGCTTGCTTACTGATGCACTGAAAGCATGTGATATTGAAATATCGAGAACAATGGTCCAACCTCAGGTTTCAAGTTACCAACACGACTTCTATGTCAAGACTGCAAGATATTCTGAAGGTTTTGTTGTGTAATGTCCAAGAAATCTGTGTACACGGAGAAGAGACTGTCATTGTGAAGTGAATGTTGTGCAAAAATTTACCTAAATAAATAGTTTAAAAATGTTATTTGTTATTTTGAGACCAAGTCCTGCCTTACTGGATAGGCAGCCAAAATGTATACGTTTTTATTTTAAAGGAGACCAACGTTGAATTTGTCGTTTGAATTATATAAAAATTATAGTGCATTGTATCTATGATCTGTTTAAATACTTTTAATGATTTAAAACATTTTATTTATATATTAAAAAAAGCTATTCATTGAAAATCATATAATCTAAAACAAGTTTTACAGTACAGTGTTTTCTCTAGGACCCTTGTAGTGGGTGCATCACCGTGCCGTGTTTACAGACCGCCTGGCTAACATAACCTAGGTATATGCTTACATTATATTAATACATATTTGAGTCGTTAAGCGCCCCAAATTAAAACGCAAATACTGTAAAACTGTTTATTTAAATGATAAATCTTCATTATTGTCAGCATAATTTAATCAATTACATCAGAGTTTAAAGGTATAGCTTTATCGCGTAGTGTTGTGCGCGTGCGCTGTCTGGATTTCCGTGGAATCGCATACGAGCACTCCATTCCGCACGACGTCACAAATCCATAGCAACCGAGTGATAAGTACCGAAGTTGCATGATTATGAACGAGCAATAGAATACTAGAAGTTCAAAATACTCTGTTAAGTCTTTTTGTGATAATAACACAAACATATTTAAGCTCTTTAAGCCTTTAGGCTTTTTCAGTAGTGAAATTGCCAGCGTTTCGCCCCAGTGTAGCAGTGGGCTCATCAGTTGGAATGCTACACCTTTCCAAGACGCTGGCGCTAATGCGCCGTTGATAAACCACTGCAAGTCTCCTACGTGGGACAAAGCAGTGACCGTGCGCCAGGGGAAGCATGTGCCTCCACCTGTATAAATCTTTCAGGAACGTTTGTAACAGATGAACCCAAGACAACTAATAATATTCATCTCTGAGAAGGTGACAATTCGACCTATCTAAAAACTTGATTTTCCAAATACGTTGCCCTAACCGTCGAAGATTTGAAGGAGCGGCTTCACAACCAGGACAACATCAATGAAAAGTTCATCGGAGACAAAGACAAGAAGAAGAACTTGTGAAACTATTTTTCCAAATTTTTAAAGTTACTTGTGAGAATGCTTCTATACAGCCAAAGTCTGAGGTTAGGGAAGACATGTTTTTAACACTAAAATAATTCAGTTTTGCAGTTAATGTTTACCTGTTTCATTAACCATGCTTCGAAATTCTGAGCATTCTATGAACACCATACCTCAATGCTACCGTGGTGAAGATGCTCAGCAGATCTTTCGAAATAAACATTATAACCCAAACGAGTGCAGTAGAAGTGCACTTCACGTGAAGGAGGCGATCGGGGGAAGGTTGAACGTGAGAAGATAGCAGGGTTCAGAAGTTGAAAAAGTATGGAAGCCGTGAAGTCCAAAGTGTCCTTGACATTCAACTACTCGCCTTAAGAAAAAGGAGGTCTTAATAGAGCAGGGTCTGATAAATAAGAAAACAACAAGAACAATGTTACGACTCTTCTAATGTTGGAAGACAAGAAGTTGCCAACAGTAGAGTCATGGGCTAGGCTGCACTCATGCTGTGATTCACATCCATCGGCTTTCTCAACCACAGAGGCAAGGTGCTTAAAGATGTGGCATTTTGGCAATGGTTGGGATTCACTCAAAATGCCTGGCTCTCGAACATACAGTGAGGATAACATAACGTGTAAAATTATGCCTAGATATAAAACTAACTGTTGAGACCAGAAAGAAGACTTATGGGAGCTGGAAAGAAGTTGCAATGTGCTGCGCAGCTCGACGAACGATTGTTCGTTGGTATAAAATTTCTAGGAGGCTTGTAACCGATGAAGCTAAGACAATTGATAATATTCATATCTGAGAAGGTGAAAATTTTACCTATCTAAACAGTTTCTTTCCCAACTACGTTGTCGTTAACCGTCGAAGATTTGAAGGAGCGGCTCCACAACCAGGGGAACATCAGTGATAAGTTCATCGGAGAAAAAGAAGTAAAACTTGTGGAACTAGTTTTCCAGATTTTAAGGTTAGTTGTGAGAACTCTTCTAGAGAGCCGAAGTCTGAGATTATACAGTAGAGCAGGTTGAAGCTGTGCGGGTGTTTCCTCAGCGCAGCAGGCTACTTGAATGTGCCCTGAATTCCACTCGGTCTTACGGCGAACGCGTTTGTTTGGGTTTCTACATGACTCATCCAGTGTCTTATTGAAGATATTTATTCCCGTTCCTTGTGACAAAAAACAAGACGTCATTGCGTGCATATCCACTACTCATAGTCAAACAACGTGCAAGTTCGCTGACTGCAACTTTCTGTTTGATTTTAAATACGAAAATATTTATTTTGAATTATATTTAAGGAAAGATGACATAAAAGTCTTCGGCTGGCATTGAACACCGTATCTTATGGTCAGAATCTCATGGCTAGCTATTCGGTTACACGAGGGTGTTTATATCAAATTGTGTGTATCAAGCGTCTCCGAAAACCGTAAAGTGGTTAGGGGGTCGTTAAATTGGTAAAATTTATTATTATTATTATTATTATTATTATTATTATTATTATTATTATTATTATTATTATCTCAATTTTGGCCATCTTAGGACCATGTAAAATAACCCGTCCGTTTCCTGCTTCCTTTCTTGCTTTCCAACAATTTTTCATTATTTCACTGTGTTTTTTCCTGCTCTCTTCTGTCCAGATGTTATTTCCTTCCTTCTTACCTTTCTCGTGGTAAGCCTTGCAATTTTGTATCAACCTCCTAAAATGTCTTCTATCCTGTGTTATATCTGCTGTCATTTCCAGGTAACATCGGGATATGCGTTTTCAGCTTATATGATAGGCCTTCTAAGATTTCCTTGTACACGACGTTAGTGCATTACTCCTGATGTGTGTACATAGTCCAGTGCGACGTTTTTCCAAGTCTTTTCCGGCCGTCTGCCCGTTATTTTGTTCCTTTCACTTTATATTATATTTAGGCCAATCCATTCCTTCTCTTTCCCTAAAACTACGATAAATTCTAAACCCGTCATTGAAATTATATAATTTACAGGATTTTTTATCTTAATAAAATTATTGGGGTGAATAAACAATTTGCATTGATTACGCGATTAATCTCAAAATATTGTTCCTAATTTTAAGATCGACTTTTTACTACAAACAAAAACGATTATTGAGGGCTATTATTTACTAATACGTGTATATCTATGCTCAACAATTCTTCCACACGTATTTCTGGTCTCCCGTTGACGGTTTCACCAGTGTAAGCCAAGGAAACTCTCGGATGACCGTTTTTGTTTGACATCCTTAGTAGTCAACTTATTCCTTGGCACTACAACACTTGAAGGGCCTTGACCTCCCTCACAACTTCTGCCCAGACTTCGCCATGCCGTAATTTATTTCTCCATTATCTAATTTTCAAATTCCTCAGGATTTAGGCCTGCTCCTCATAAGGTGCCGGCTTCCTCTTAAAAATCTTACTGACCTTCTTACCCTCTGATATTCCTTCCACATAGCCCAGCTACTCAGTCTATTACATTTCACCTCTAAAAAAGGAAGGACCTGGTCTATTGCACAGCTTTCTAATCTCTCCTACGCTCTTCAATACCCTCTTATCAATCACCCAGTCACAAACGTTTCTCAGCATTTTCTTTTCCCATCCCCTTAACAGCTCCTCATCCGCGTTTATCATTGCCCATGTCTCACCACAGTACACTGATAACTTAGCTTTCTAGCAAGATTTCTTGCTTTGAATACTTCGCCTAGAGCAAAGCCCGTCTGTTATTTTCACTTCCTTCACAAAAATTCACCATTGCTCGGCTACAATTTTTATGGTTTAATGTTTCACACATTCAAACCTTCATTGATACAACGGTGAAAATCACATCACAGTCTTATTCCTGGATTTTTTCGACTTCCCCTAGATATTGCGTAATGTATACACAAAATGATCTGTTTACCGATACACAAATATTTTGCGTTTTGGTGATGCACAGGATTTCTTAAGGGAAATCATGGATAGGACGAGCATTGTGACATTCGCGGTTTCGGCACAGCAGTGATGATATATGCGATTACATTTTCAACATTTCATGGCGAAATAAGGCTGTTGATATTTCTTCCCCATGAAAATTAGCCCTGTATTTAAAATATTTCAGGTTTATATAAAATTATATTAAAAATAATTGTATACGAATCAGTCACCCTTACATCTATCTGCATTAGCATACAACATAAGGCAACATTTTCCTCTCGTATACCACGGTACAACACTATAGTTAGAAAAAGAATCTTCCACTCTTCGCATTTGAAACCACTCGTAAATAGTATACATTTAACAACGAATTCTTTAAATAAATCGCCCTCTGCTTTCAATGTTACTAAAATTTCAATGATATTGATCTCTCACTTTTTGCCATCATGGTCATTACTGAATAACTGTTCTCCCTAAATTCCGAGATCATATCTAAATACAAAGCTATACTTCAACTTAATACCTATTCCGGCGTTGCTGATAAGATCGCACATGATGTCAGTCCGTCGAAGAAGACGGGTAGGAATCAAAGTTCACGTCAAAGTATGGTCTTACGATGTATACATTCGCCATATCCACTGTAGCATCATCTAACAAGCTCTTATAGACAGTTTGCTTGGGCTTAGTGGTAGCGTTGGTGGTGAAGCTTGGAATCATTGCGTTGTTGATATAAGTTTCAACAGTCAACGATGCAAGCGTTTGATTGTGAATAATAACCACACTGTACATTTAAATTTCACAAAGTTATAGCAAACAACATGCAAACATGCAAGGGTAGAGTTGTGCTAACAGAAAAATGCAAAGCTTTTGAAAAATTTGATGAAAATATAGTAGAATGTTTAAAATCTCAATCATGACCAAGCTGAAGGGGCCTTGTGGTAAATTGAAAAGAGAAGCAATTATTCACGAGGCATTGTAAGCAGGCGAAATAACAAACTTACATGAGTTCACCAATTATGTGACTATCTGTAAAAGGCGTAAATGTCATCAAATTCTGAATTTTCATCAAATATACGGGCTGAGAAATAGTCTTTAGCAAGAATTGAAATTTTTTTCAGATTATTCCATTCGAAGATCGATATGCTGACAAACTTTTAACGATACCTGCAGATACTGTGTAGCTAGTCATAAATCCATGAAAATTGGAAGATAAATTTATTTAGCATATTAGTATAACTTGATGTTTATTCTGGGGCAGTTGGTTTGTTTCCTTGGGACATGGGACCGAGTTGAAGAGCACGGTAATACTTGCGGAAGGATTAGGTAAAGTACTGTCTTTAGTGCTTGTGCAGGCACTTAGAGTGTCAAATACGATGTAATCTCAACGTTTATTTCTTTAATAATTTTTTAAAAATACAAGTCAGAGAATACTGAAACTATGTCATGACCAAGTGGGAGGTTATAACACCTTTTATCAACCATATGGGTTGTTTTGCAGACCATGGAATTAAATAAATGAATGTTCTCTGAAGTTCTATCCATGACGAATGTAACCAAGCCATGGCAACATGAGGAGAAGTCTGATGAAAAAAAAAGCATTATGTATTTGGTACAAATTGACATGAAAAAAAAAAAAACCAAACATCTTGGAAACGTCTGTTTCTTAGGAAGATTTTTTACTTAAAATCTATATAAATAAAGAGTAATGACCGTGTGTCTGTACATTGACCATTTTGACGAAATCCGTTTCAGGTGTAATAATGACCGTCTGCAGATATTTTGGCTTTGATGTCTGTTTGAATTCTTATAACTTGAAAACTACTGGGTATATTTCTACCAAACTTCATATTTAGAATCTACCTGACCTTGGGTAGGGTTTAAGGCCAATATTGAATCTAAATCCCTGATATAGCTGGGGGTTTATACGAAACCGAAACCGAAACCGTGATTTTTCACTTCCACAAAATATACACAACCAAACTTAATACTGTCATGTCATTTCAAGGTGCGTTACAGGATGTATGTAAATAACCATTTTACTGTTTTCGATAGAACAGATAATAAGAGAGGTTATCGTCAACGATTGGTTTCATGAGTCTCCAGCCGCAGCGCCACTGCCGGTTTCAGACGAACAACAATGTGTAACCGAAAAATATGGAGAATTACGCAAAACTTCAGACCAGGAACTCTGTCATCATCCTCATTCTGTCTCCACTTTGTTCAGTTTTAAAATACTTCACGTTAGAGTATTGCCACTTGCTTTAGTAGAAGAATATCAGTTCAACATGCCGTATTAAATGTCTGAATACAGGGATGTAACTTCGCATAAACTCATGAAGGAATCATGAAATCTGTTACCGATTCCCGTGCGAAGAACGGTACATATGCTAGTATTAAAAATGTTCATTAATTTGGATAAAACGATAAATTTAAGATAGAAAGTCGGCAGATAGTAGTATAAGATGTTTAACAAAATATTAAAATAAATATATAAAAGGTAGTCAGTTTCATGTGAAATAGTTTGTCGATTTGCAGTACGTTGAGCAATCTGTAAAATCGACTGACACTGAAAAATTTAAGGAGAAATATTGAATTCTAGGCTACCTTTCCTTGATTACAGTTCTCTTGTCACTAACATCTTCAAAACTAATATTTTTCTTAAATGAAATTAAAATGTTTTCTTTTTTATCACAGAAACAGTCAAATTTACGGAACTTAAGCTATCATAAAGCAATCATATTTACAATAAAAGTTGTATATACTGCTTGGTGCGTCTTTAAATCACATCTTTCGCTTATCACCCATAAAAAATCCCACCCGGATTCGCCAGTAAGACACCACACTTTAATTCTTTGAATTATTTAATATATTCCATCAATTCTTTTGATTTGCATATTATATTGCCCTTGATGATTACTCAGCAAGCTGTATCTTAAAGATAATCCTTATCTAAGGAAAGTTATCCTTCTTGGGTATTTACCTAAATGCGAATTTTTTATTTCACCCAGTTTGGTTCGGGTTATACGATTCTTCCCGTGCTATGGACTGTACGTGTGCGTTCAGCGACGTTGTGAAGCAGTTAACTAGACAGCGTCGTTAAAAATAGAAGTGCCAGGGTTATGATATCTCCTAAAATAGATGTTAGCTACGTACATCCATTAACACTGTAACAGCTCAACTAGAAAGAAGTTCTCCTGCTTATTTACGAGTAAATAAGGAATCAAACGACCACGTGATTAAATTGTATTGAAACGAATTCCTCCAAAACAGTTATTCATATACAGTAGATACAGATCCTAAGTCGAAGATATATTCTAAATCCATGAAAACGTATCATAAAATAAACTACCATGTTTTAATTTTTTAATCATCGACAGAAGACACACCCGCTCGCAACTGTGAGTGATCACAAGGTTCCGGAATACAATAGAACTTTTTTAAAGATAATATAAAGATACATTAGTATCTATTAACAATAATATATATATGGTGGTTTAATACTGTCAACGAATTCTTCAAATTATTTAATGAAAGGTTGTGTATTTCGGTCAACGAGAGACTCAGCTTCCTGAGACAGGAACTCTTGTTCTTAAACGAATTATTTAAAAAACACTAACATAAACTAATTCAGTGTTTAATTTACCACACACGACATGTTTATAGCACACATCACGTAAGGTTATACACTAAACGGGAAATATCGCCGCTCAAATCTCGTCACTGCTGCCAACTTGACAAGTTACATATTGAAATGATGAGATAAAACCATCAACAAAGTAACCTCAGTGTGTGTGTCTGTTAGGTCATCAGCCCAAAGGCTGGTTGGATCCTCAAATAGCACCACCAAGGTTATGCGGTTATAAGGAAACCCCAAAAACCAATGGCAGCACCAAAATGAGGCGTACTAGGCAAGATGAGGAGCGAGGTAGTTTGCCATTGCTTTCCTCACTGGGTCAGAAAGTACTATTGCAGCACGACTGACCCTATGAGCAGCACCTTTCGTAACACTCAGATGCACTAGTCATGCTCTGAATGTCATTACTCAGCACTACCCATACCCCAGCAACTTCCATATTGTCACAGCCATGGATGTTGACTGGGACTTCAGTGGAAGCTACACTTTACTCTGGCCTGTGCCAAGAGATAGATGCAAAAGTACTGTATCCATCAAGAAATGACAGCAGGCTTAAACCTCAGTGTAAGTGTCAATATGGGAGGTTCCCTCACCCAAGTTACTGATAGTAAACAATCAATCAAGATATAATTAAGTCGGTTTTCAAGCTTAATTAGGAAATAAGTGAATGCACGCACTCTCTTTCACACTCAATCAATTTAATGTTTTATATTTCTGCCTTTATTTTGATATATGCTTTACTATAACGGTATTCTTCGGAATTTGCCTTGTGCAAATAATTCAGCTCCCTTATTGAAATTTATTATTTTTCGGACTGAAGAGAAACCACGCTGTAATAAATACACGCAAGCAAATATATTACATGTGTATATGCCTTTTAAGTCAATAAGAATACACAAAGGATAAGTCTGCAAACCATACCAGAGTCGTGACAAAACAAGGTTCCTTCCATTTGAACTGAACTGCTCTTCATAGAGGAGGTAATGTTGCTTTCCTTTTCGCAGTTATTGCAGATTTTTCTTGCTCCTTAGACATCTTAATCAAATTTTATACTACATATGCCGTAAGTCCATAATAATACTTAATGATTGGTGTCCATTTGGGGATCATGAAAGATGATATTTATTCAAGGTGTGTACTTGGTGATACTTTTTTTACTCAGGAAATTACAGGAAGAAAATCTGGCAGTTAATGAGCTAAAATAAGTAGTTGTATTTTTGAAGGGCGAAAGAAAAAGCTGTGTTGGATACTCCATGTTACGATATTGGTAGGTAAAGGATCCATTGTGATACGTTTGGTGATTATCCGACATAAACAAAGAAAACGGGCAGAAGGTGGAAAATGACAGAGGCAGCTACAATGTCGAGGAATTAAAATACATACAAATGGTAGCTGAAGCCATAAGATTTATTATTATTGAGGAAAGCAACTGGGAAACTACCCCACTCCTCACGTCCCTAGTATGCCCCTTAAGTGACGCCTAGGCTATGGCAGCTGATGGCGGAACTGTGGAGGATCAAACCAGCCTACGGGCTGAATACCTAGCATACATAATAATAATAATAATAATAATAATAATAATAATAATAATAATAATAATAATAATAATAATAATAATAATAATAATAATAATAATTATTATTATTATCTTCCTTTTATGGCCCGCTAGGGACAACGTGCCAATTTCAATTCCTCTTCAATTTCTCTTCCTTTTTTCCGAATACTCCTTCATCTTTTCGCTGTGTTTCTTTTTTCTCTCCTCAGACTCCTTTACGTCAGTTTTCTACACCAGTGGTATTCGAGACTTGTTAGGTGTACCCCAAAATCCAAATGTTTTGCCTTCATACCCTCGAAGTACGAGTATATTGCGATTATACCAGAAGTAACAAATTATTGTTGCTGGATGCAAAATAATATTGACTACAATAAAAATAAAAATAAAACAAGCCTCGTGGCTCAGGCGGCAGCGCGCCTGCCTCTCACCACTGGTTTCCGTGGTTCAAATCCCGGTCACTCCATGTGAAATTTGTGCTGGACAAAGCGGAGGCGGGACAGGTTTTTCTCAGGCACTCCGGTTTTCTCTGTCATCTTTCATTCCAGCAACACTCTCCAATATCATTTCACTTCATTAATCATTCATTAATCATTGCCCCCGAGGAGTGCGACAGGCTTCGGAAGAGAGCACATTTCCTATCCTTGCCGCTAGATGGGGGCCTTCATTCATTCCATTCCTGACCCGGTCGAATGACTGGAAACAGGCTGTGGATTTTCGATAATAATAACAATCATCATCATGATCATCCGCAGCTTATTCCACTTGCTCAGTGTCCCTGCGAGCACTGAGACGTGAAAGAGTTGCGGCCGGTAATTTAAGGTCGCTTCCCCTTCCTGACACCAGGGGATTTTCAACTGAAAATTCACCCCAGCGACACCAGGAATCAAACCACGGTCATCAGGATGTCAGGCAAGCAGCTAAGCCGCTACACCATCCTGTTTCCCAGTAATAACAATATCGTATTGAATACAATTGTCGCTGTGCAAAGGAAACCTCGTAAGTCATTCAGAGCAAAGTTTTCTGAAAGTCTCACTGAAAACAGAAGCCACGATAAATTTGCGTACCCCTTGAGACGATCCGGCGTACCCCTCGTTGTTCACGTACCACACTTTGAACACCACTGATCTATAGCATTTTGCCTTGGAATCCTTCCATATTTAACATATTATTTCTATTTGATTTCTTCTTTTCTTATATTATTTCTTTTCTTGAATTCAGGTTCTTGTTGACTTGTTTTCTTCTTCTACTTCTTTATCTGTTAACCCTCCAGGGTCTGTTTTTCCTTCGGACTCAGCGAGGGATCCCACCTCTACCGCCTCAAGGGCAATGTCCTGGAGCTTCAGAATCTAGGTCGGGGTTGCAACTGGGGAGTATGACCAGTACCTCGCCCAGGCGGCCTCACCTGCTATGCTGAACAGGAGCGTGCGGGGGGATGCGAAGATTGGAAGGGATAGACAAGGAAGAGGGAAGGAAGCGGCTTTAAGTTAGGCACCATCCCGTCATTTGCCTGGAGGAGAAGTGGGAAACCACAGAAAACCGCTTCCAGGATGACTGAGGTGGAAACCGAACCCTGCTCTACTCAGTTGACCTCCAGAGGCTGAGTGGATTCCGTTCCAGCCCTCGTACCACTTTTCAAATTTCGTGGCAGAGCCGGGAGTCGAATCCCGGCCTCCGGGGTTGGCAGCTAATCACACTAACCACTACACCACAGAGGCGGCGACTTTTTTTCTCCCAGAGGTATTTGAATACCTTTTTTGTTAATATAAACCCTAAGGTTTCCGTTGTTTTTTCTATGGTCTAACAGATTTATTTATTACTTCTTAATTTCCACAGTTCTGTACTTTTAATTGGACCCAGGCTATCTATAATGATTCTTCTTTATAACAATTGAAGCTTATCTAATCTATACTATTTTAATACTACGCTAGACATGCATTATTATTATTATTATTATTATTATTATTATTATTATTATTATTATTATTATTATTATTATTATTATTATTTACGAGTCGTTGGTTGAATGGTCAGCGTACTGGCCTTCGGTTCAGAGGGTCTCGGGTTCGATTCCCGACCGGGTCGGGGATTTTAATCTTCATTTGTTAATTCCAATGGCTCGGGGCCTGGGTGTTTCTGCTGTCCCCAACATCCCTGCAATTCACATACCACACACAACACTATCCTCCACCCCAATTAAACGGAGTTACCTACACATCCTAATCGGAGGGTCTGCCTTACAAGGGCTGCAATCAGCTAGAAATAGACACAAGAAATTAAATTATTATTATTATTTAATTTGACTTCTTTATTATTCTAGATTAAGAAACGAGATTTCCACTTCTGGAGGTGCATATGGCCCTGAGGTTTACTCAGCCTACACCAAAAATGAGTACCAGGTTAATTCATGGGGGCAAAGGCGGCCGGGCGTAGGGCTAACCACTCTACCCCATCACGTGCCGAGGTTAACAATGGTGGAAGCCTTTACCTTCCACTCCTTCAAGGGCCTTCATGGCCTGTACGGAGGTGACTTTGCTTTGCTATTATTCTAGAGAAACTTCCACGGCTAATATCACATTTAAAACTGGTCGTAATAATCCCAACACTTCTCTTTGGAGATAACGAGTTTTAAGTTGGTGGTGATGATTAGGCGACCATCCACATAATAGTGTTGATAAGAGCAGTTTAGAGGATGTCTGCAATAATGAAGGAAGAAATCCCAAATTAAAAGTATGACGCCCATGTAGAAAACAGGAAATTAACCACAGTTCCTGGTTAGCCATTGTTACCTGTGGCAGTTCTAAGAGAAGCAGTTTACCTGGTGACTTGGCTGTGCGGTTAGGAGCGCGCGGTTTTGAGCTTTGCATCCGGGAGATACTGAGTTCGAATCCCACTGTCGGCAGCCCTGAATATGGTTTTCCGTGGTTTCCCACTTTCACACCAGGCTGTAAATTTATTGAGGCCATGGCCGCTTCCTTCCAACTCCTAGGCCTATCCCATTGTCGCCATAAGACCTATCTGTGTCGGTGCGACGTAAAGCAAATAGCCTATCCCATCGCCGCCATAAGACCTATCTGTGTCGGTGCGACGTAAAGCAAATAGCCTATCCCATCGTCGCCATAAGACCTCTCTGTATCGGTGCGACGTAAAGCAAATAGCTTATCCCATCGTCGCCATAAGACCTCTCTGTATCGGTGTGACGTAAAGCAAATAGCTTATCCCATCGTCGCCATAAGACCTATCTGTATCGGTGCGACGTAAAGCAAATAGCTTATCCCATTGTCGCCATAAGACCTCTCTGTATCGGTGCGACGTAAAGCAAATAGCTTATCCCATCGTCGCCATAAGACCTCTCGGTATCGGTGCGACGTAAAGCAAATAGCTTATCCCATCGTCACCATAAGACCTCTATGTATCGGTGCGACGTAAAGCTACTAGCAAAGAAAAAAAAGAAAGAGAAGCAGTTTAAAGTACGAGAAGCTTTACTCAAGCAGACATTATTGCCTGTGGAGTGTCACAGGTACTGTATATTAAATGAAACTCATAAAGCAATTTTCTGGGAGTGTTCCTTCCTCAAATAGACAAATCGTACATTGAACAAAGTGTTGAGACATAGCTTCTTCTAAATATACTCACGGACGGATATCACTTTTCACAATGTTTGCAAAGATAAGCCATCATTAATTCATTTGAAATTATGTCGTATAAAGTGAATTGCATTAAAATCCTCAACTTCACATGAATTGATAATATCAGGTTTTTGTAGAGATACTGTTGATAAGAACAGGATGGCAGCTGCAATGAAGGAAGAAATTCCAAATTAAAATGAATACTCTGAAGAGGTTGTGCCCGGCTCCTTGACTTAAAAGTCAGCGTAATGAATTTCAATTCAGACGGTCCCGTGTTCACTTCCCGGCCAGGCTAGGTATTTTAGCTGTATTTGGTTAATTCTTCTGGCTCGGAGACTCGGTGTTTGCGTTCGTCTCAGTATTTCAATGCACCATTCTTCCTCTTCACACAATACTACGCCGCGCTACAGACCATCATAGAAATATGGAGTTGTTATTACATCCCTCTACATAGTGTTGGCTCTGAGAAGGGCATCCGACCGTAAAGCTGGGCCAAATGGGCACAAAAAGCCGGCTTCGGGGAATGAGAAAAGAAATAAATCCATGGAGAAGAAGAAGAAGAAGTCTTACCGATGATCGTCCTGTGCTCTAAATGCTAAAGGATTGTAGCTATACGGAGAATAAAGCAGATTAGGAGGATGTTATTACACACTACGAGTTTTTGAGGTAACAGGTAATAGAATGCGGTTAAAGTATGGATGGGAAGAGAATCAAATTTGTCTTCTTCCTCTGTGAATCAGTGATAGAATGTCTGTTAACGAATCCCAAGATCGTAGGTTCAAACCTAGCAGTCGTAGTCGGATATTTGAAGGATGGAAAAGAAGATCCATTCGAGACTCCATATTGTGCGATGTCAGCATGTTAAATATCTCTGGTGACACATTTGGTGTTTACCCAACAAAATTAATTAAAAGCCAGCCATAGATCGCTTAGTCTCTGGTATAGTATAATGCAACGACGAAATTGACCCGCAGGCAACCAGTGGCATACAATTCTAATGTCAGCCTCATGGTATTTTACAATGCTTAGTAAAGCTAAAGGTTCCACCTATTCAATACGTTATCGTAATGGTCTATTTAGAACATCACATATTTATTTAACTTATCATAAAATATATCTTTGGGACCGGTTTCGGCAATCCACTATGTCATCATCAGCCATTGAGTTTTTTATAGCAAGGAACATTCAAAAATTTAAAAATATGCAATAGCAAGTCCTATTCTTACATGAAAAACATTAAAAATATAGCTAAATAGCATAGGCCCATTGTACTATACAAATAACATGTCTTTTTTGAAAAATACAATATTATTTAGTGCATCTAAAATTATTTTTTATATATAATTGACAAAATAATTTTAGATGCACTAAATAATATTATATTTTTCAAAAAAGACATGTTATTTGTATAGTACAATGGGCTATTTAGCTATATTTTTAATGTTTTTCATGTAAGAATAGGACTTGCTATTGCATATTTTTAAATTTTTGAATGTTCCTTGCTATAAAAAACTCAATGGCTGATGATGGCATAGTGGATTGCCGAAACCGGTCCCAAAGATGTATTTTATGATAAGTTAAATAAATATGTGATGTTCTAAATAGACCATTACGATAACGTATTGAATAGGTGGAACCTTTAGCTTTACTAAGCATTGTAAAATCTTACGTCAATACGGACAAAAAATGAAGTTTTTATTACTAAATAAGCCTCATGGTAGTCGAGAACAAATTATTATTATTATTATTATTATTATTATTATTATTATTATTATTATTATTATTATTATTATTTACGAAGACGCGGAAACAAATTTCTCTGCGAAACGTAAAGAATTTCGCCTTGTTTTCTTGATATGACAAAAGCACAAATGTTTATTATCATGTCTACGATTCCTCTTCTTCTTCTTATTATTATTTGTATGCAGAAAATAAATGAACTTAAAGCTGAATGCCCTGCCAGTTCATGAGACAAATAATGTTTAACCAAATTTCCATGGAACAATGTAAAACTTTACATCTAAAGAGTTAGATATACATGGCAGGGATGCTTCGAGGTCTACTTTCCAGTTTTGAAAAGGATGTTCTCGAAAGGTTAAGAAACTGGCACATTTAACAAAAATGCCCAAAATAAATTAAAATTTAGGTCGGCCTAAAGCTGTATACATGGTTCATACTGTACTCCGTACAGACCATTTCTGCCCTTGGAGGAAGTTGAGTTAATGGCTCCCACTATCCATAACCTCGGCAGTAAGTGGAAAGAGCGGTTATCTCTATGTCCATCCGCCTTTACGTCTAGGAATTGAACTGGTACTCACTTCTTATGTAGGCTGAGCAAACCTCACGGCCATGTGCCTCATCAGAAGTGGAAATATCATTTATAAATTTTTCGACTTCCTGACCCGAAATTGAAGCCGCGTCCTTCAAGGTAAATCGAGTACGCCTTTGCTGCATTGGCTAGGCAGCACTCACATAGGATATTAGAAAAATCATTAAAATCATCAACTCAGTAGGATAAAGACTGGGGATTAGTAGCGCACGTGATTTCATTGAACGAATACTGGTAGAGGCAAATAATGTTCTAAGAACTATCTGAGCCATCATTTCCGATACAAGTGGCTCCGCAGTGTGTTAAATGAACCCTGAGGACATCGGATCCTAAACTATTTGGTCACCCGATAATTTATTTCGAGAACTGAAGAAATTGAGGGAATGATGCATTCTACATCTATCTGCATTTTCTTGGAGTATTTTGGCGTCGGTCTTGTCCTACATTTCTTGAAGAAAATCTTATTTCATGTTATTGTTATCGGAAGTTGGTCACATTTATAACCAACCAAAACAAACCAACCCATGGCGTAACAGCCCATTATTAGGATCTTGCCCTGCCAAGACGACTGCTATCCTGTAGACACTGGAGTGTCACGTGGTCCACTACTTCCCGTACCAGGTAGCTCCACAGTTGGGCTCACAAGGCTGAAGGAAAACCCGTTCCAGATCTCAATCCAGAATCGAGCCCAGTACCTTCGGGTAAGGTACAGAAGGAATAATAATGTTATTGGTATTTTCACGTCCCACTAACTAATTTTTTGACAGCGTTTGGAAACGCCGAGGTGTCGGAATTTTGTCCCGCATGAATTCTTTTACATGCCAGTAAATTTACTGACACGAGGCAGATTACCTTCAAATACCACCGGACTGAACCAGGATCGAACCTGCCAAGTTGGAGTCAGAAGGCCGGCGCCTGAACTGTCTGAACCACTCAGTCCGACAGAGGCAGAAGGATTGTCCCTTCACCACATTCGTAATTTCCTTAACTTAAATAATTAAACATCTCTGACAAATTAAATTAGCAGAAAACTGTTTAATGATGTGAACGTTGCCTGATACTGGAAGAGGGACCTATATCGTATATTATAGCATAGCGTCCAAGAATTTTCTCATTAATGTGTTAGAAGTAGGGGCAAAATACGGAGTTATTTCAAGAAATCTATTTCGTGATATACGGAATTCAGACCTTGAAATTACCCATCAGGTGGCAGCCCTGATGACTCTACCCTTGTACACAAATTTCTCAACTTACTCTTCAACATGTGTTCTATGTAATGTCAGCCTATAAAATGATGTGTTTAATGAAGGTTTAGAGAACGCTTGTGCTATATTAACAATCCTGATTTCACCGAAACTTTGAGAGGAAACATGCTTTCAAAACCTTCTTCATCATCTTCTTGTACTGAAGAAAACACATACTGACCTCCAGGGCGCCTGGTCGGAACTCATGTTGCAGTTGGAGGCTCCAAGCCCTTGACCCGCTAGGGAGAGGACAGATATCCTAACAGGAACTCAACTTGTCTTGCTATTAGCACCTTCCACTGGCGGCCACTCACTGACTACTGTGGCCGGCGTCGCGGCGCGCTAGCCCCCTCATAGCCCCACCACTCCCGACGTCGCCGGCCTCTGCCAAATCTCCTCTCGCAGCCTCTCCGCTTAGCATCATCTACAATGTTAGGGATCTTTCTTCTTCATTAAAACACACATGTCTTATTACTTGCAATCACAAGGAAGCGCTAATAGTTTGTGATTACAAGATTTAAATGAGGATCTGAAGTTCCGAGTCATCGTGAAGATTCTTATCATTATTGAAAGTCACTTAGAAGAGAAAAATCTAAAACAAAATTGCCCACCTACAGTTCATCCAGCACACACATCATTGTTTGCCGTAATTTAGACGCACGTGAATCGAATAAAAATAGTTCTGTGCTGGTGGCGATTATTGTTTCAAGGGTAAGTAAAACGTAACAATCACAGTCTTAAAGAAATCTATTACCGGGCGTTCGTCGTGCGGTTAGGGGCGCGAAGCTATGAGCTTGCATCCGAGAGATAGTGGGTTCGAACCCCACTGTCGGCAGCCATGAAGATGGTTTTCCGTGGTTTTCTATTTTCACACCAGGCAAATGCTGGGACTGTACCTTAATTAAGGCCACGGCCGCTTCCTTCGCACTCCTAGCTCCTAGTCGCCATAAGACCTATCTGTATCGGTGCGACGTAAAGCAAATAGCAACAACAAGAAAAGTAATCCATTCTTCTGAAGTACTAAATTAAATATTATTTTCTCCTAGATATACCGGGTGGTCGGAAGCAATGTGAACCGGGTTTATGTGCGTGAGAGGGTTGGCCATACTGATAAATAATTCGATATCTCGCGCCATTGTCATTTTATCAGCTGTTGAAGTTGGCCAATCAGATCGCGAATTCAAGTGAGCTTTGCGATGCGTGTTACTAAATCTTAACGCGGCTTAAGACCAGCTTGAGAGAAACAATTTTTGTTTGAAGAATACAACATGCAGTGACCGGGGTTTGAACTGGGGCATTTTTTATGAGGAACGTATGAAGCGTGATAGCCCAGTACATTGTCTCTAGTTTCTCAGTAAGATGGTCCCGGTTCGAATCCTGGCACTTGAACACGGACCTCCGAGCTGAAAGAATCACCCCATAACAAGTATGCTACGGTGATACAGGCTGCAACAAATGAAGTTACTGTGCGGTTAGGATCACGTAGCTGTGAGTTTGCATTCGGGAGATGGTGGATTAGAATCCCACCGTAGGCAGTCCTGAAGATGATTTACCATCGTGGTCACCGTAACGGGACCTCTGGTTTTATGTGGAATCAAAAATACAACATGCTTTATTCGTGGTGGTGGTGGTGGTGATTATTGTTTTAAGAGGAAGTACAACTAGGCAACCATCCTCTATATAACACTAATCAGAGAGAAAAAATGGAAGGGGTCCGACACTTCGAAAAATTAAGATATCGGCCAAAGGAAGAAAAGGGCCACGAAGGGCATGAAAATGAAAGACTCCCTAGCCCTCGCAAACCTAATAGCGTCGGGGTCGGAAAAGAACAAGAGTTGACCAAGAAAGGTCGGATAGGATAGATGAAAGTGAGGAGCCTGGCACAAGTAAGTGGAAGCAATGCCAGGACTCAGCTGAGGGCCCCGTGGTCGCCAACCTACGCTCCAAAGTTCAGAGCCCCTGAGGCCCCTTTTAGTCGCCTCTTACGACAGGCAGGGGTTACCGTGGGTGTTATTCTACCGCCCCCACCCACTGGGGGACTTTATTCGTGGTTTGAGCTGGGACATTTTTTATGAGGAACGTATGAAGCGTGATAGCCCAGTACATTGTCTCTAGTTTCTCAGTAAGATGATCGCGGTTCGAATCCCGGCCAATACACGTCGGATTTTTCAAGTGGAAAGTCAGTGGTTCAGACTCCATGGAAAACGGGAAGTTTCGTGGCTGTGATCATGACATCAACAATCATTTAAAACAACAAGCTTGCTTGGGAATCGAGGGATGATTTCTATCTATATATATAAAAGCAAGTCGGGCTGGAGCGATGTATATATAAATATTTAAAAATGAAAAAAGACGTGAATTAATGAGGCACTTCCATAAATCTCAGAAATTTGAAACTTGGTACGGAGGAAACTGATGACCCCAGGATCCCTAGAAAAATCGGAAATTCTCAAAATTCCCTGAAGGGGGCACGCTGGGGGGGCTCAAATTTTGGGCTCAGCATAAGAACACAGTCGTATAGTATATCCAAAACGATAACCTATAGGTTTCGTGGGCTTAAAAATTTTCGAGAATTTCCTCATTTTTATCCCCTATCCCCCCAAATCAAGATGGCGGCACAACCTGCCAGACGAAGTAGACAATTGAAATTTGGTGAAATTATAGCTTTTGGTCCCTAACCGACGGGAAAATTCCAAGATGTTCAAATTTTTCACTTTTTACCCCCCTAAGATATCGAAATATATAGGCAATTTTAATGACTGTGCAGACATTCCTTTTGAGCTATTTTTTGGCTAAACGGTAAGTCGTATCACAAAACGGATGGCACAATGTCCCTTCAATTCGGAGTGATCTACAACTTTGGTCCTGTGACATTTTGACGTATCTCTCTCTCTTATACGTTAAATTTGGCCGTATTTCTGGATTGTTCGTAAATTTGGTGATTTTTACAAGTATATTTCATTGTTTGACACACTTATAAGAATGATAGGATCATCACGTTGTGTGCGCACATTGGCACGATTAAGGGACATGTGTGTACCAAATTTCATGATTCTAGCTTATACATAAGTAGGCAAAAAGTAATGTAAAATGTTAAAAATGCACCCAAATTTCACCCTATTCAAAATTTGATCTCAATTTACCCCCTTAATATGGGAGATACGAGGAAATGGTTTAGAAACAAATATGTAGATCGATAAATGAGGCGTCTGATGGCGCAAACCGTTTCTTAATATCATAAACCGTTTAGGAGATATGAATCTCGAAGTGGAAGTCTGCACTTTTCAACGTGCTCATGCTTATCCGTCATCTATATATATAAAAGCAAGTCGGGCTGGAGCGATGTATATATAAATATTTAAAAATGAAAAAAGACGTGAATTAATGAGGCACTTCCATAAATCTCAGAAATTTGAAACTTGGTACGGAGGAAACTGATGACCCCAGGATCCCTAGAAAAATCGGAAATTCTCAAAATTCCCTGAAGGGGGCACCCTGGGGGGGCTCAAATTTTGGGCTCAGCATAAGAACACAGTCGTATAGTATATCCAAAACGATAACCTATAGGTTTCGTGGGCTTAAAAATTTTCGAGAATTTCCTCATTTTTATCCCCTATCCCCCCAAATCAAAATGGCGGCACAACCTGCCAGACGAAGTAGACAATTGAAATTTGGTGAAATTATAGCTTTTGGTCCCTAACCGACGGGAAAATTCCAAGATGTTCAAATTTTTCACTTTTTACCCCCCAAAGACATCGAAATATGGAGGCAATTTTAATGACTGTGCAGACATTCCTTTTGAGCTATTTTTTGGCTAAACGGTAAGTCGTATCACAAAACGGATGGCACAATGTCACTTCAATTCGGAGTGATCTACATCTTTGGTCCTGTGACATTTTGTCGTATCTCTCTCCCTTATACGTTAAATTTGGCCGTATTTCTGGATTGTTCGTAAATTTGGTGATTTTTACAAGTATATTTCATTGTTTGACACACTTATAAGAATGATAGGATCATCACGTTGTGTGCGCACATTGGCACGATTAAGGGACATGTGTGTACCAAATTTCATGATTCTAGCTTATACATATGTAGGCAAAAAGTAATGTAAAATGTTAAAAATGACCCAAATTTCACCCTATTCAAAATTTGATCTCAATTTACCCCCTTAATATGGGAGATACGAGGAAATGGTTTAGAAACAGATATGTAGAGCGATAAATGAGGCGTCTGATGGCGCAAACCGTTTCTTAATATCATAAACCGTTTAGGAGATATGAATCTCGAAGTGGAAGTCTGCACTTTTCAACGTGCTCATGCTTATCCGTCATCTATATATATAAAAGCAAGTCGGGCTGGAGCGATGTATATATAAATATTTAAAAATGAAAAAAGACGTGAATTAATGAGGCACTTCCATAAATCTCAGAAATTTGAAACTTGGTACGGAGGAAACTGATGACCCCAGGATCCCTAGAAAAATCGGAAATTCTCAAAATTCCCTGAAGGGGGCACCCTGGGGGGGCTCAAATTTTGGGCTCAGCATAAGAACACAGTCGTATAGTATATCCAAAACGATAACCTATAGGTTTCGTGGGCTTAAAAATTTTCGAGAATTTCCTCATTTTTATCCCCTATCCCCCCAAATCAAAATGGCGGCACAACCTGCCAGACGAAGTAGACAATTGAAATTTGGTGAAATTATAGCTTTTGGTCCCTAACCGACGGGAAAATTCCAAGATGTTCAAATTTTTCACTTTTTACCCCCCAAAGACATCGAAATATGGAGGCAATTTTAATGACTGTGCAGACATTCCTTTTGAGCTATTTTTTGGCTAAACGGTAAGTCGTATCACAAAACGGATGGCACAATGTCACTTCAATTCGGAGTGATCTACATCTTTGGTCCTGTGACATTTTGTCGTATCTCTCTCCCTTATACGTTAAATTTGGCCGTATTTCTGGATTGTTCGTAAATTTGGTGATTTTTACAAGTATATTTCATTGTTTGACACACTTATAAGAATGATAGGATCATCACGTTGTGTGCGCACATTGGCACGATTAAGGGACATGTGTGTACCAAATTTCATGATTCTAGCTTATACATATGTAGGCAAAAAGTAATGTAAAATGTTAAAAATGACCCAAATTTCACCCTATTCAAAATTTGATCTCAATTTACCCCCTTAATATGGGAGATACGAGGAAATGGTTTAGAAACAGATATGTAGAGCGATAAATGAGGCGTCTGATGGCGCAAACCGTTTCTTAATATCATAAACCGTTTAGGAGATATGAATCTCGAAGTGGAAGTCTGCACTTTTCAACGTGCTCATGCTTATCCGTCATCTATATATATAAAAGCAAGTCGGGCTGGAGCGATGTATATATAAATATTTAAAAATGAAAAAAGACGTGAATTAATGAGGCACTTCCATAAATCTCAGAAATTTGAAACTTGGTACGGAGGAAACTGATGACCCCAGGATCCCTAGAAAAATCGGAAATTCTCAAAATTCCCTGAAGGGGGCACGCTGGGGGGGCTCAAATTTTGCGCTCAGCATAAGAACACAGTCGTATAGTATATCCAAAACGATAACCTATAGGTTTCGTGGGCTTAAAAATTTTCGAGAATTTCCTCATTTTTATCCCCTATCCCCCCAAATCAAAATGGCGGCACAACCTGCCAGACGAAGTAGACAATTGAAATTTGGTGAAATTATAGCTTTTGGTCCCTAACCGACGGGAAAATTCCAAGATGTTCAAATTTTTCACTTTTTACCCCCCAAAGACATCGAAATATGGAGGCAATTTTAATGACTGTGCAGACATTCCTTTTGAGCTATTTTTTGGCTAAACGGTAAGTCGTATCACAAAACGGATGGCACAATGTCCCTTCAATTCGGAGTGATCTACAACTTTGGTCCTGTGACATTTTGTCGTATCTCTCTCTCTTATACGTTAAATTTGGCCGTATTTCTGGATTGTTCGTAAATTTGGTGATTTTTACAAGTATATTTCATTGTTTGACACACTTATAAGAATGATAGGATCATCACGTTGTGTGCGCACATTGGCACGATTAAGGGACATGTGTGTACCAAATTTCATGATTCTAGCTCATACATAAGTAGGCAAAAAGTAATGTAAAATGTTAAAAATGCACCCAAATTTCACCCTATTCAAAATTTGATCTCAATTTACCCCCTTAATATGGGAGATACGAGGAAATGGTTTAGAAACAAATATGTAGAGCGATAAATGAGGCGTCTGATGGCGCAAACCGTTTCTTAATATCATAAACCGTTTAGGAGATATGAATCTCGAAGTGGAAGTCTGCACTTTTCAACGTGCTCATGCTTATCCGTCATCTATATATATAAAAGCAAGTCGGGCTGGAGCGATGTATATATAAATATTTAAAAATGAAAAAAGACGTGAATTAATGAGGCACTTCCATAAATCTCAGAAATTTGAAACTTGGTACGGAGGAAACTGATGACCCCAGGATCCCTAGAAAAATCGGAAATTCTCAAAATTCCCTGAAGGGGGCACGCTGGGGGGGCTCAAATTTTGGGCTCAGCATAAGAACACAGTCGCATAGTATATCCAAAACGATAACCTATAGGTTTCGTGGGCTTAAAAATTTTCGAGAATTTCCTCATTTTTATCCCCTATCCCCCAAATCAAAATGGCGGCACAACCTGCCAGACGAAGTAGACAATTGAAATTTGGTGAAATTATAGCTTTTGGTCCCTAACCGACGGGAAAATTCCAAGATGTTCAAATTTTTCACTTTTTACCCCCCAAAGATATCGAAATATGGAGGCAATTTTAATGACTGTGCAGACATTCCTTTTGAGCTATTTTTTGGCTAAACGGTAAGTCGTATCACAAAACGGATGGCACAATGTCCCTTCAATTCGGAGTGATCTACAACTTTGGTCCTGTGACATTTTGTCGTATCTCTCTCCCTTATACGTTAAATTTGGCCGTATTTCTGGATTGTTCGTAAATTTGGTGATTTTTACAAGTATATTTCATTGTTTGACACACTTATAAGAATGATAGGATCATCACGTTGTGTGCGCACATTGGCACGATTAAGGGACATGTGTGTACCAAATTTCATGATTCTAGCTTATACATATGTAGGCAAAAAGTAATGTAAAATGTTAAAAATGACCCAAATTTCACCCTATTCAAAATTTGATCTCAATTTACCCCCTTAATATGGGAGATACGAGGAAATGGTTTAGAAACAGATATGTAGAGCGATAAATGAGGCGTCTGATGGCGCAAACCGTTTCTTAATATCATAAACCGTTTAGGAGATATGAATCTCGAAGTGGAAGTCTGCACTTTTCAACGTGCTCATGCTTATCCGTCATCTATATATATAAAAGCAAGTCGGGCTGGAGCGATGTATATATAAATATTTAAAAATGAAAAAAGACGTGAATTAATGAGGCACTTCCATAAATCTCAGAAATTTGAAACTTGGTACGGAGGAAACTGATGACCCCAGGATCCCTAGAAAAATCGGAAATTCTCAAAATTCCCTGAAGGGGGCACGCTGGGGGGGCTCAAATTTTGGGCTCAGCATAAGAACACAGTCGCATAGTATATCCAAAACGATAACCTATAGGTTTCGTGGGCTTAAAAATTTTCGAGAATTTCCTCATTTTTATCCCCTATCCCCCAAATCAAAATGGCGGCACAACCTGCCAGACGAAGTAGACAATTGAAATTTGGTGAAATTATAGCTTTTGGTCCCTAACCGACGGGAAAATTCCAAGATGTTCAAATTTTTCACTTTTTACCCCCCAAAGATATCGAAATATGGAGGCAATTTTAATGACTGTGCAGACATTCCTTTTGAGCTATTTTTTGGCTAAACGGTAAGTCGTATCACAAAACGGATGGCACAATGTCCCTTCAATTCGGAGTGATCTACAACTTTGGTCCTGTGACATTTTGTCGTATCTCTCTCCCTTATACGTTAAATTTGGCCGTATTTCTGGATTGTTCGTAAATTTGGTGATTTTTACAAGTATATTTCATTGTTTGACACACTTATAAGAATGATAGGATCATCACGTTGTGTGCGCACATTGGCACGATTAAGGGACATGTGTGTACCAAATTTCATGATTCTAGCTTATACATAAGTAGGCAAAAAGTAATGTAAAATGTTAAAAATGCACCCAAATTTCACCCTATTCAAAATTTGATCTCAATTTACCCCCTTAATATGGGAGATACGAGGAAATGGTTTAGAAACAAATATGTAGAGCGATAAATGAGGCGTCTGATGGCGCAAACCGTTTCTTAATATCATAAACCGTTTAGGAGATATGAATCTCGAAGTGGAAGTCTGCACTTTTCAACGTGCTCATGCTTATCCGTCATCTATATATATAAAAGCAAGTCGGGCTGGAGCGATGTATATATAAATATTTAAAAATGAAAAAAGACGTGAATTAATGAGGCACTTCCATAAATCTCAGAAATTTGAAACTTGGTACGGAGGAAACTGATGACCCCAGGATCCCTAGAAAAATCGGAAATTCTCAAAATTCCCTGAAGGGGGCACGCTGGGGGGGCTCAAATTTTGGGCTCAGCATAAGAACACAGTCGCATAGTATATCCAAAACGATAACCTATAGGTTTCGTGGGCTTAAAAATTTTCGAGAATTTCCTCATTTTTATCCCCTATCCCCCAAATCAAAATGGCGGCACAACCTGCCAGACGAAGTAGACAATTGAAATTTGGTGAAATTATAGCTTTTGGTCCCTAACCGACGGGAAAATTCCAAGATGTTCAAATTTTTCACTTTTTACCCCCCAAAGATATCGAAATATGGAGGCAATTTTAATGACTGTGCAGACATTCCTTTTGAGCTATTTTTTGGCTAAACGGTAAGTCGTATCACAAAACGGATGGCACAATGTCCCTTCAATTCGGAGTGATCTACAACTTTGGTCCTGTGACATTTTGTCGTATCTCTCTCCCTTATACGTTAAATTTGGCCGTATTTCTGGATTGTTCGTAAATTTGGTGATTTTTACAAGTATATTTCATTGTTTGACACACTTATAAGAATGATAGGATCATCACGTTGTGTGCGCACATTGGCACGATTAAGGGACATGTGTGTACCAAATTTCATGATTCTAGCTTATACATAAGTAGGCAAAAAGTAATGTAAAATGTTAAAAATGCACCCAAATTTCACCCTATTCAAAATTTGATCTCAATTTACCCCCTTAATATGGGAGATACGAGGAAATGGTTTAGAAACAAATATGTAGAGCGATAAATGAGGCGTCTGATGGCGCAAACCGTTTCTTAATATCATAAACCGTTTAGGAGATATGAATCTCGAAGTGGAAGTCTGCACTTTTCAACGTGCTCATGCTTATCCGTCATCTATATATATAAAAGCAAGTCGGGCTGGAGCGATGTATATATAAATATTTAAAAATGAAAAAAGACGTGAATTAATGAGGCACTTCCATAAATCTCAGAAATTTGAAACTTGGTACGGAGGAAACTGATGACCCCAGGATCCCTAGAAAAATCGGAAATTCTCAAAATTCCCTGAAGGGGGCACGCTGGGGGGGCTCAAATTTTGCGCTCAGCATAAGAACACAGTCGTATAGTATATCCAAAACGATAACCTATAGGTTTCGTGGGCTTAAAAATTTTCGAGAATTTCCTCATTTTTATCCCCTATCCCCCCAAATCAAAATGGCGGCACAACCTGCCAGACGAAGTAGACAATTGAAATTTGGTGAAATTATAGCTTTTGGTCCCTAACCGACGGGAAAATTCCAAGATGTTCAAATTTTTCACTTTTTACCCCCCAAAGACATCGAAATATGGAGGCAATTTTAATGACTGTGCAGACATTCCTTTTGAGCTATTTTTTGGCTAAACGGTAAGTCGTATCACAAAACGGATGGCACAATGTCCCTTCAATTCGGAGTGATCTACAACTTTGGTCCTGTGACATTTTGTCGTATCTCTCTCTCTTATACGTTAAATTTGGCCGTATTTCTGGATTGTTCGTAAATTTGGTGATTTTTACAAGTATATTTCATTGTTTGACACACTTATAAGAATGATAGGATCATCACGTTGTGTGCGCACATTGGCACGATTAAGGGACATGTGTGTACCAAATTTCATGATTCTAGCTCATACATAAGTAGGCAAAAAGTAATGTAAAATGTTAAAAATGCACCCAAATTTCACCCTATTCAAAATTTGATCTCAATTTACCCCCTTAATATGGGAGATACGAGGAAATGGTTTAGAAACAAATATGTAGAGCGATAAATGAGGCGTCTGATGGCGCAAACCGTTTCTTAATATCATAAACCGTTTAGGAGATATGAATCTCGAAGTGGAAGTCTGCACTTTTCAACGTGCTCATGCTTATCCGTCATCTATATATATAAAAGCAAGTCGGGCTGGAGCGATGTATATATAAATATTTAAAAATGAAAAAAGACGTGAATTAATGAGGCACTTCCATAAATCTCAGAAATTTGAAACTTGGTACGGAGGAAACTGATGACCCCAGGATCCCTAGAAAAATCGGAAATTCTCAAAATTCCCTGAAGGGGGCACGCTGGGGGGGCTCAAATTTTGGGCTCAGCATAAGAACACAGTCGCATAGTATATCCAAAACGATAACCTATAGGTTTCGTGGGCTTAAAAATTTTCGAGAATTTCCTCATTTTTATCCCCTATCCCCCAAATCAAAATGGCGGCACAACCTGCCAGACGAAGTAGACAATTGAAATTTGGTGAAATTATAGCTTTTGGTCCCTAACCGACGGGAAAATTCCAAGATGTTCAAATTTTTCACTTTTTACCCCCCAAAGATATCGAAATATGGAGGCAATTTTAATGACTGTGCAGACATTCCTTTTGAGCTATTTTTTGGCTAAACGGTAAGTCGTATCACAAAACGGATGGCACAATGTCCCTTCAATTCGGAGTGATCTACAACTTTGGTCCTGTGACATTTTGTCGTATCTCTCTCCCTTATACGTTAAATTTGGCCGTATTTCTGGATTGTTCGTAAATTTGGTGATTTTTACAAGTATATTTCATTGTTTGACACACTTATAAGAATGATAGGATCATCACGTTGTGTGCGCACATTGGCACGATTAAGGGACATGTGTGTACCAAATTTCATGATTCTAGCTTATACATATGTAGGCAAAAAGTAATGTAAAATGTTAAAAATGACCCAAATTTCACCCTATTCAAAATTTGATCTCAATTTACCCCCTTAATATGGGAGATACGAGGAAATGGTTTAGAAACAGATATGTAGAGCGATAAATGAGGCGTCTGATGGCGCAAACCGTTTCTTAATATCATAAACCGTTTAGGAGATATGAATCTCGAAGTGGAAGTCTGCACTTTTCAACGTGCTCATGCTTATCCGTCATCTATATATATAAAAGCAAGTCGGGCTGGAGCGATGTATATATAAATATTTAAAAATGAAAAAAGACGTGAATTAATGAGGCACTTCCATAAATCTCAGAAATTTGAAACTTGGTACGGAGGAAACTGATGACCCCAGGATCCCTAGAAAAATCGGAAATTCTCAAAATTCCCTGAAGGGGGCACGCTGGGGGGGCTCAAATTTTGGGCTCAGCATAAGAACACAGTCGCATAGTATATCCAAAACGATAACCTATAGGTTTCGTGGGCTTAAAAATTTTCGAGAATTTCCTCATTTTTATCCCCTATCCCCCAAATCAAAATGGCGGCACAACCTGCCAGACGAAGTAGACAATTGAAATTTGGTGAAATTATAGCTTTTGGTCCCTAACCGACGGGAAAATTCCAAGATGTTCAAATTTTTCACTTTTTACCCCCCAAAGATATCGAAATATGGAGGCAATTTTAATGACTGTGCAGACATTCCTTTTGAGCTATTTTTTGGCTAAACGGTAAGTCGTATCACAAAACGGATGGCACAATGTCCCTTCAATTCGGAGTGATCTACAACTTTGGTCCTGTGACATTTTGTCGTATCTCTCTCCCTTATACGTTAAATTTGGCCGTATTTCTGGATTGTTCGTAAATTTGGTGATTTTTACAAGTATATTTCATTGTTTGACACACTTATAAGAATGATAGGATCATCACGTTGTGTGCGCACATTGGCACGATTAAGGGACATGTGTGTACCAAATTTCATGATTCTAGCTTATACATAAGTAGGCAAAAAGTAATGTAAAATGTTAAAAATGCACCCAAATTTCACCCTATTCAAAATTTGATCTCAATTTACCCCCTTAATATGGGAGATACGAGGAAATGGTTTAGAAACAAATATGTAGAGCGATAAATGAGGCGTCTGATGGCGCAAACCGTTTCTTAATATCATAAACCGTTTAGGAGATATGAATCTCGAAGTGGAAGTCTGCACTTTTCAACGTGCTCATGCTTATCCGTCATCTATATATATAAAAGCAAGTCGGGCTGGAGCGATGTATATATAAATATTTAAAAATGAAAAAAGACGTGAATTAATGAGGCACTTCCATAAATCTCAGAAATTTGAAACTTGGTACGGAGGAAACTGATGACCCCAGGATCCCTAGAAAAATCGGAAATTCTCAAAATTCCCTGAAGGGGGCACGCTGGGGGGGCTCAAATTTTGCGCTCAGCATAAGAACACAGTCGTATAGTATATCCAAAACGATAACCTATAGGTTTCGTGGGCTTAAAAATTTTCGAGAATTTCCTCATTTTTATCCCCTATCCCCCCAAATCAAAATGGCGGCACAACCTGCCAGACGAAGTAGACAATTGAAATTTGGTGAAATTATAGCTTTTGGTCCCTAACCGACGGGAAAATTCCAAGATGTTCAAATTTTTCACTTTTTACCCCCCAAAGACATCGAAATATGGAGGCAATTTTAATGACTGTGCAGACATTCCTTTTGAGCTATTTTTTGGCTAAACGGTAAGTCGTATCACAAAACGGATGGCACAATGTCCCTTCAATTCGGAGTGATCTACAACTTTGGTCCTGTGACATTTTGTCGTATCTCTCTCTCTTATACGTTAAATTTGGCCGTATTTCTGGATTGTTCGTAAATTTGGTGATTTTTACAAGTATATTTCATTGTTTGACACACTTATAAGAATGATAGGATCATCACGTTGTGTGCGCACATTGGCACGATTAAGGGACATGTGTGTACCAAATTTCATGATTCTAGCTCATACATAAGTAGGCAAAAAGTAATGTAAAATGTTAAAAATGCACCCAAATTTCACCCTATTCAAAATTTGATCTCAATTTACCCCCTTAATATGGGAGATACGAGGAAATGGTTTAGAAACAAATATGTAGAGCGATAAATGAGGCGTCTGATGGCGCAAACCGTTTCTTAATATCATAAACCGTTTAGGAGATATGAATCTCGAAGTGGAAGTCTGCACTTTTCAACGTGCTCATGCTTATCCGTCATCTATATATATAAAAGCAAGTCGGGCTGGAGCGATGTATATATAAATATTTAAAAATGAAAAAAGACGTGAATTAATGAGGCACTTCCATAAATCTCAGAAATTTGAAACTTGGTACGGAGGAAACTGATGACCCCAGGATCCCTAGAAAAATCGGAAATTCTCAAAATTCCCTGAAGGGGGCACGCTGGGGGGGCTCAAATTTTGGGCTCAGCATAAGAACACAGTCGCATAGTATATCCAAAACGATAACCTATAGGTTTCGTGGGCTTAAAAATTTTCGAGAATTTCCTCATTTTTATCCCCTATCCCCCAAATCAAAATGGCGGCACAACCTGCCAGACGAAGTAGACAATTGAAATTTGGTGAAATTATAGCTTTTGGTCCCTAACCGACGGGAAAATTCCAAGATGTTCAAATTTTTCACTTTTTACCCCCCAAAGATATCGAAATATGGAGGCAATTTTAATGACTGTGCAGACATTCCTTTTGAGCTATTTTTTGGCTAAACGGTAAGTCGTATCACAAAACGGATGGCACAATGTCCCTTCAATTCGGAGTGATCTACAACTTTGGTCCTGTGATATTTTGTCGTATCTCTCTCCCTTATACGTTAAATTTGGCCGTATTTCTGGATTGTTCGTAAATTTGGTGATTTTTACAAGTATATTTCATTGTTTGACACACTTATAAGAATGATAGGATCATCACGTTGTGTGCGCACATTGGCACGATTAAGGGACATGTGTGTACCAAATTTCATGATTCTAGCTTATACATATGTAGGCAAAAAGTAATGTAAAATGTTAAAAATGACCCAAATTTCACCCTATTCAAAATTTGATCTCAATTTACCCCCTTAATATGGGAGATACGAGGAAATGGTTTAGAAACAGATATGTAGAGCGATAAATGAGGCGTCTGATGGCGCAAACCGTTTCTTAATATCATAAACCGTTTAGGAGATATGAATCTCGAAGTGGAAGTCTGCACTTTTCAACGTGCTCATGCTTATCCGTCATCTATATATATAAAAGCAAGTCGGGCTGGAGCGATGTATATATAAATATTTAAAAATGAAAAAAGACGTGAATTAATGAGGCACTTCCATAAATCTCAGAAATTTGAAACTTGGTACGGAGGAAACTGATGACCCCAGGATCCCTAGAAAAATCGGAAATTCTCAAAATTCCCTGAAGGGGGCACGCTGGGGGGGCTCAAATTTTGGGCTCAGCATAAGAACACAGTCGCATAGTATATCCAAAACGATAACCTATAGGTTTCGTGGGCTTAAAAATTTTCGAGAATTTCCTCATTTTTATCCCCTATCCCCCAAATCAAAATGGCGGCACAACCTGCCAGACGAAGTAGACAATTGAAATTTGGTGAAATTATAGCTTTTGGTCCCTAACCGACGGGAAAATTCCAAGATGTTCAAATTTTTCACTTTTTACCCCCCAAAGATATCGAAATATGGAGGCAATTTTAATGACTGTGCAGACATTCCTTTTGAGCTATTTTTTGGCTAAACGGTAAGTCGTATCACAAAACGGATGGCACAATGTCCCTTCAATTCGGAGTGATCTACAACTTTGGTCCTGTGACATTTTGTCGTATCTCTCTCCCTTATACGTTAAATTTGGCCGTATTTCTGGATTGTTCGTAAATTTGGTGATTTTTACAAGTATATTTCATTGTTTGACACACTTATAAGAATGATAGGATCATCACGTTGTGTGCGCACATTGGCACGATTAAGGGACATGTGTGTACCAAATTTCATGATTCTAGCTTATACATAAGTAGGCAAAAAGTAATGTAAAATGTTAAAAATGCACCCAAATTTCACCCTATTCAAAATTTGATCTCAATTTACCCCCTTAATATGGGAGATACGAGGAAATGGTTTAGAAACAAATATGTAGAGCGATAAATGAGGCGTCTGATGGCGCAAACCGTTTCTTAATATCATAAACCGTTTAGGAGATATGAATCTCGAAGTGGAAGTCTGCACTTTTCAACGTGCTCATGCTTATCCGTCATCTATATATATAAAAGCAAGTCGGGCTGGAGCGATGTATATATAAATATTTAAAAATGAAAAAAGACGTGAATTAATGAGGCACTTCCATAAATCTCAGAAATTTGAAACTTGGTACGGAGGAAACTGATGACCCCAGGATCCCTAGAAAAATCGGAAATTCTCAAAATTCCCTGAAGGGGGCACGCTGGGGGGGCTCAAATTTTGCGCTCAGCATAAGAACACAGTCGTATAGTATATCCAAAACGATAACCTATAGGTTTCGTGGGCTTAAAAATTTTCGAGAATTTCCTCATTTTTATCCCCTATCCCCCCAAATCAAAATGGCGGCACAACCTGCCAGACGAAGTAGACAATTGAAATTTGGTGAAATTATAGCTTTTGGTCCCTAACCGACGGGAAAATTCCAAGATGTTCAAATTTTTCACTTTTTACCCCCCAAAGACATCGAAATATGGAGGCAATTTTAATGACTGTGCAGACATTCCTTTTGAGCTATTTTTTGGCTAAACGGTAAGTCGTATCACAAAACGGATGGCACAATGTCCCTTCAATTCGGAGTGATCTACAACTTTGGTCCTGTGACATTTTGTCGTATCTCTCTCTCTTATACGTTAAATTTGGCCGTATTTCTGGATTGTTCGTAAATTTGGTGATTTTTACAAGTATATTTCATTGTTTGACACACTTATAAGAATGATAGGATCATCACGTTGTGTGCGCACATTGGCACGATTAAGGGACATGTGTGTACCAAATTTCATGATTCTAGCTCATACATAAGTAGGCAAAAAGTAATGTAAAATGTTAAAAATGCACCCAAATTTCACCCTATTCAAAATTTGATCTCAATTTACCCCCTTAATATGGGAGATACGAGGAAATGGTTTAGAAACAAATATGTAGAGCGATAAATGAGGCGTCTGATGGCGCAAACCGTTTCTTAATATCATAAACCGTTTAGGAGATATGAATCTCGAAGTGGAAGTCTGCACTTTTCAACGTGCTCATGCTTATCCGTCATCTATATATATAAAAGCAAGTCGGGCTGGAGCGATGTATATATAAATATTTAAAAATGAAAAAAGACGTGAATTAATGAGGCACTTCCATAAATCTCAGAAATTTGAAACTTGGTACGGAGGAAACTGATGACCCCAGGATCCCTAGAAAAATCGGAAATTCTCAAAATTCCCTGAAGGGGGCACGCTGGGGGGCTCAAATTTTGGGCTCAGCATAAGAACACAGTCGTATAGTACATCCAAAACGATAACCTATAGGTTTCGTGGGCTTAAAATTTTTCGAGAATTTCCTCATTTTTATCCCCTATCCCCCCAAATCAAAATGGCGGCACAACCTGCCAGACGAAGTAGACAATTGAAATTTGGTGAAATTATAGCTTTTGGTCCCTAACCGACGGGAAAATTCCAAGATGTTCAAATTTTTCACTTTTTACCCCCCAAAGACATCGAAATATGGAGGCAATTTTAATGACTGTGCAGACATTCCTTTTGAGCTATTTTTTGGCTAAACGGTAAGTCGTATCACAAAACGGATGGCACAATGTCCCTTCAATTCGGAGTGATCTACAACTTTGGTCCTGTGACATTTTGTCGTATCTCTCTCCCTTATACGTTAAATTTGGCCGTATTTCTGGATTGTTCGTAAATTTGGTGATTTTTACAAGTATATTTCATTGTTTGACACACTTATAAGAATGATAGGATCATCACGTTGTGTGCGCACATTGGCACGATTAAGGGACATGTGTGTACCAAATTTCATGATTCTAGCTTATACATAAGTAGGCAAAAAGTAATGTAAAATGTTAAAAATGCACCCAAATTTCACCCTATTCAAAATTTGATCTCAATTTACCCCCTTAATATGGGAGATACGAGGAAATGGTTTAGAAACAAATATGTAGAGCGATAAATGAGGCGTCTGATGGCGCAAACCGTTTCTTAATATCATAAACCGTTTAGGAGATATGAATCTCGAAGTGGAAGTCTGCACTTTTCAACGTGCTCATGCTTATCCGTCATCTATATATATAAAAGCAAGTCGGGCTGGAGCGATGTATATATAAATATTTAAAAATGAAAAAAGACGTGAATTAATGAGGCACTTCCATAAATCTCAGAAATTTGAAACTTGGTACGGAGGAAACTGATGACCCCAGGATCCCTAGAAAAATCGGAAATTCTCAAAATTCCCTGAAGGGGGCACGCTGGGGGGGCTCAAATTTTGGGCTCAGCATAAGAACACAGTCGTATAGTATATCCAAAACGATAACCTATAGGTTTCGTGGGCTTAAAAATTTTCGAGAATTTCCTCATTTTTATCCCCTATCCCCCCAAATCAAAATGGCGGCACAACCTGCCAGACGAAGTAGACAATTGAAATTTGGTGAAATTATAGCTTTTGGTCCCTAACCGACGGGAAAATTCCAAGATGTTCAAATTTTTCACTTTTTACCCCCCAAAGACATCGAAATATGGAGGCAATTTTAATGACTGTGCAGACATTCCTTTTGAGCTATTTTTTGGCTAAACGGTAAGTCGTATCACAAAACGGATGGCACAATGTCCCTTCAATTCGGAGTGATCTACAACTTTGGTCCTGTGACATTTTGTCGTATCTCTCTCTCTTATACGTTAAATTTGGCCGTATTTCTGGATTGTTCGTAAATTTGGTGATTTTTACAAGTATATTTCATTGTTTGACACACTTATAAGAATGATAGGATCATCACGTTGTGTGCGCACATTGGCACGATTAAGGGACATGTGTGTACCAAATTTCATGATTCTAGCTTATACATAAGTAGGCAAAAAGTAATGTAAAATGTTAAAAATGCACCCAAATTTCACCCTATTCAAAATTTGATCTCAATTTACCCCCTTAATATGGGAGATACGAGGAAATGGTTTAGAAACAAATATGTAGAGCGATAAATGAGGCGTCTGATGGCGCAAACCGTTTCTTAATATCATAAACCGTTTAGGAGATATGAATCTCGAAGTGGAAGTCTGCACTTTTCAACGTGCTCATGCTTATCCGTCATCTATATATATAAAAGCAAGTCGGGCTGGAGCGATGTATATATAAATATTTAAAAATGAAAAAAGACGTGAATTAATGAGGCACTTCCATAAATCTCAGAAATTTGAAACTTGGTACGGAGGAAACTGATGACCCCAGGATCCCTAGAAAAATCGGAAATTCTCAAAATTCCCTGAAGGGGGCACGCTGGGGGGCTCAAATTTTGGGCTCAGCATAAGAACACAGTCGTATAGTATATCCAAAACGATAACCTATAGGTTTCGTGGGCTTAAAAATTTTCGAGAATTTCCTCATTTTTATCCCCTATCCCCCCAAATCAAAATGGCGGCACAACCTGCCAGACGAAGTAGACAATTGAAATTTGGTGAAATTATAGCTTTTGGTCCCTAACCGACGGGAAAATTCCAAGATGTTCAAATTTTTCACTTTTTACCCCCCAAAGACATCGAAATATGGAGGCAATTTTAATGACTGTGCAGACATTCCTTTTGAGCTATTTTTTGGCTAAACGGTAAGTCGTATCACAAAACGGATGGCACAATGTCCCTTCAATTCGGAGTGATCTACATTTGGTCCTGTGACATTTTGTCGTATCTCTCTCCCTTATACGTTAAATTTGGCCGTATTTCTGGATTGTTCGTAAATTTGGTGATTTTTACAAGTATATTTCATTGTTTGACACACTTATAAGAATGATAGGATCATCACGTTGTGTGCGCACATTGGCACGATTAAGGGACATGTGTGTACCAAATTTCATGATTCTAGCTTATACATAAGTAGGCAAAAAGTAATGTAAAATGTTAAAAATGCACCCAAATTTCACCCTATTCAAAATTTGATCTCAATTTACCCCCTTAATATGGGAGATACGAGGAAATGGTTTAGAAACAAATATGTAGAGCGATAAATGAGGCGTCTGATGGCGCAAACCGTTTCTTAATATCATAAACCGTTTAGGAGATATGAATCTCGAAGTGGAAGTCTGCACTTTTCAACGTGCTCATGCTTATCCGTCATCTACATCTATATATATAAAAGCAAGTCGGGCTGGAGCGATGTATATATAAATATTTAAAAATGAAAAAAGACGTGAATTAATGAGGCACTTCCATAAATCTCAGAAATTTGAAACTTGGTACGGAGGAAACTGATGACCCCAGGATCCCTAGAAAAATCGGAAATTCTCAAAATTCCCTGAAGGGGGCACGCTGGGGGGGCTCAAATTTTGGGCTCAGCATAAGAACACAGTCGTATAGTATATCCAAAACGATAACCTATAGGTTTCGTGGGCTTAAAAATTTTCGAGAATTTCCTCATTTTTATCCCCTATCCCCCCAAATCAAAATGGCGGCACAACCTGCCAGACGAAGTAGACAATTGAAATTTGGTGAAATTATAGCTTTTGGTCCCTAACCGACGGGAAAATTCCAAGATGTTCAAATTTTTCACTTTTTACCCCCCAAAGACATCGAAATATGGAGGCAATTTTAATGACTGTGCAGACATTCCTTTTGAGCTATTTTTTGGCTAAACGGTAAGTCGTATCACAAAACGGATGGCACAATGTCCCTTCAATTCGGAGTGATCTACAACTTTGGTCCTGTGACATTTTGTCGTATCTCTCTCCCTTATACGTTAAATTTGGCCGTATTTCTGGATTGTTCGTAAATTTGGTGATTTTTACAAGTATATTTCATTGTTTGACACACTTATAAGAATGATAGGATCATCACGTTGTGTGCGCACATTGGCACGATTAAGGGACATGTGTGTACCAAATTTCATGATTCTAGCTTATACATAAGTAGGCAAAAAGTAATGTAAAATGTTAAAAATGCACCCAAATTTCACCCTATTCAAAATTTGATCTCAATTTACCCCCTTAATATGGGAGATACGAGGAAATGGTTTAGAAACAAATATGTAGAGCGATAAATGAGGCGTCTGATGGCGCAAACCGTTTCTTAATATCATAAACCGTTTAGGAGATATGAATCTCGAAGTGGAAGTCTGCACTTTTCAACGTGCTCATGCTTATCCGTCATCTATATATATAAAAGCAAGTCGGGCTGGAGCGATGTATATATAAATATTTAAAAATGAAAAAAGACGTGAATTAATGAGGCACTTCCATAAATCTCAGAAATTTGAAACTTGGTACGGAGGAAACTGATGACCCCAGGATCCCTAGAAAAATCGGAAATTCTCAAAATTCCCTGAAGGGGGCACGCTGGGGGGGCTCAAATTTTGCGCTCAGCATAAGAACACAGTCGTATAGTATATCCAAAACGATAACCTATAGGTTTCGTGGGCTTAAAAATTTTCGAGAATTTCCTCATTTTTATCCCCTATCCCCCCAAATCAAAATGGCGGCACAACCTGCCAGACGAAGTAGACAATTGAAATTTGGTGAAATTATAGCTTTTGGTCCCTAACCGACGGGAAAATTCCAAGATGTTCAAATTTTTCACTTTTTACCCCCCAAAGACATCGAAATATGGAGGCAATTTTAATGACTGTGCAGACATTCCTTTTGAGCTATTTTTTGGCTAAACGGTAAGTCGTATCACAAAACGGATGGCACAATGTCCCTTCAATTCGGAGTGATCTACAACTTTGGTCCTGTGACATTTTGTCGTATCTCTCTCTCTTATACGTTAAATTTGGCCGTATTTCTGGATTGTTCGTAAATTTGGTGATTTTTACAAGTATATTTCATTGTTTGACACACTTATAAGAATGATAGGATCATCACGTTGTGTGCGCACATTGGCACGATTAAGGGACATGTGTGTACCAAATTTCATGATTCTAGCTCATACATAAGTAGGCAAAAAGTAATGTAAAATGTTAAAAATGCACCCAAATTTCACCCTATTCAAAATTTGATCTCAATTTACCCCCTTAATATGGGAGATACGAGGAAATGGTTTAGAAACAAATATGTAGAGCGATAAATGAGGCGTCTGATGGCGCAAACCGTTTCTTAATATCATAAACCGTTTAGGAGATATGAATCTCGAAGTGGAAGTCTGCACTTTTCAACGTGCTCATGCTTATCCGTCATCTATATATATAAAAGCAAGTCGGGCTGGAGCGATGTATATATAAATATTTAAAAATGAAAAAAGACGTGAATTAATGAGGCACTTCCATAAATCTCAGAAATTTGAAACTTGGTACGGAGGAAACTGATGACCCCAGGATCCCTAGAAAAATCGGAAATTCTCAAAATTCCCTGAAGGGGGCACGCTGGGGGGGCTCAAATTTTGGGCTCAGCATAAGAACACAGTCGCATAGTATATCCAAAACGATAACCTATAGGTTTCGTGGGCTTAAAAATTTTCGAGAATTTCCTCATTTTTATCCCCTATCCCCCAAATCAAAATGGCGGCACAACCTGCCAGACGAAGTAGACAATTGAAATTTGGTGAAATTATAGCTTTTGGTCCCTAACCGACGGGAAAATTCCAAGATGTTCAAATTTTTCACTTTTTACCCCCCAAAGATATCGAAATATGGAGGCAATTTTAATGACTGTGCAGACATTCCTTTTGAGCTATTTTTTGGCTAAACGGTAAGTCGTATCACAAAACGGATGGCACAATGTCCCTTCAATTCGGAGTGATCTACAACTTTGGTCCTGTGACATTTTGTCGTATCTCTCTCCCTTATACGTTAAATTTGGCCGTATTTCTGGATTGTTCGTAAATTTGGTGATTTTTACAAGTATATTTCATTGTTTGACACACTTATAAGAATGATAGGATCATCACGTTGTGTGCGCACATTGGCACGATTAAGGGACATGTGTGTACCAAATTTCATGATTCTAGCTTATACATATGTAGGCAAAAAGTAATGTAAAATGTTAAAAATGACCCAAATTTCACCCTATTCAAAATTTGATCTCAATTTACCCCCTTAATATGGGAGATACGAGGAAATGGTTTAGAAACAGATATGTAGAGCGATAAATGAGGCGTCTGATGGCGCAAACCGTTTCTTAATATCATAAACCGTTTAGGAGATATGAATCTCGAAGTGGAAGTCTGCACTTTTCAACGTGCTCATGCTTATCCGTCATCTATATATATAAAAGCAAGTCGGGCTGGAGCGATGTATATATAAATATTTAAAAATGAAAAAAGACGTGAATTAATGAGGCACTTCCATAAATCTCAGAAATTTGAAACTTGGTACGGAGGAAACTGATGACCCCAGGATCCCTAGAAAAATCGGAAATTCTCAAAATTCCCTGAAGGGGGCACGCTGGGGGGGCTCAAATTTTGGGCTCAGCATAAGAACACAGTCGCATAGTATATCCAAAACGATAACCTATAGGTTTCGTGGGCTTAAAAATTTTCGAGAATTTCCTCATTTTTATCCCCTATCCCCCAAATCAAAATGGCGGCACAACCTGCCAGACGAAGTAGACAATTGAAATTTGGTGAAATTATAGCTTTTGGTCCCTAACCGACGGGAAAATTCCAAGATGTTCAAATTTTTCACTTTTTACCCCCCAAAGATATCGAAATATGGAGGCAATTTTAATGACTGTGCAGACATTCCTTTTGAGCTATTTTTTGGCTAAACGGTAAGTCGTATCACAAAACGGATGGCACAATGTCCCTTCAATTCGGAGTGATCTACAACTTTGGTCCTGTGACATTTTGTCGTATCTCTCTCCCTTATACGTTAAATTTGGCCGTATTTCTGGATTGTTCGTAAATTTGGTGATTTTTACAAGTATATTTCATTGTTTGACACACTTATAAGAATGATAGGATCATCACGTTGTGTGCGCACATTGGCACGATTAAGGGACATGTGTGTACCAAATTTCATGATTCTAGCTTATACATAAGTAGGCAAAAAGTAATGTAAAATGTTAAAAATGCACCCAAATTTCACCCTATTCAAAATTTGATCTCAATTTACCCCCTTAATATGGGAGATACGAGGAAATGGTTTAGAAACAAATATGTAGAGCGATAAATGAGGCGTCTGATGGCGCAAACCGTTTCTTAATATCATAAACCGTTTAGGAGATATGAATCTCGAAGTGGAAGTCTGCACTTTTCAACGTGCTCATGCTTATCCGTCATCTATATATATAAAAGCAAGTCGGGCTGGAGCGATGTATATATAAATATTTAAAAATGAAAAAAGACGTGAATTAATGAGGCACTTCCATAAATCTCAGAAATTTGAAACTTGGTACGGAGGAAACTGATGACCCCAGGATCCCTAGAAAAATCGGAAATTCTCAAAATTCCCTGAAGGGGGCACGCTGGGGGGGCTCAAATTTTGCGCTCAGCATAAGAACACAGTCGTATAGTATATCCAAAACGATAACCTATAGGTTTCGTGGGCTTAAAAATTTTCGAGAATTTCCTCATTTTTATCCCCTATCCCCCCAAATCAAAATGGCGGCACAACCTGCCAGACGAAGTAGACAATTGAAATTTGGTGAAATTATAGCTTTTGGTCCCTAACCGACGGGAAAATTCCAAGATGTTCAAATTTTTCACTTTTTACCCCCCAAAGACATCGAAATATGGAGGCAATTTTAATGACTGTGCAGACATTCCTTTTGAGCTATTTTTTGGCTAAACGGTAAGTCGTATCACAAAACGGATGGCACAATGTCCCTTCAATTCGGAGTGATCTACAACTTTGGTCCTGTGACATTTTGTCGTATCTCTCTCTCTTATACGTTAAATTTGGCCGTATTTCTGGATTGTTCGTAAATTTGGTGATTTTTACAAGTATATTTCATTGTTTGACACACTTATAAGAATGATAGGATCATCACGTTGTGTGCGCACATTGGCACGATTAAGGGACATGTGTGTACCAAATTTCATGATTCTAGCTCATACATAAGTAGGCAAAAAGTAATGTAAAATGTTAAAAATGCACCCAAATTTCACCCTATTCAAAATTTGATCTCAATTTACCCCCTTAATATGGGAGATACGAGGAAATGGTTTAGAAACAAATATGTAGAGCGATAAATGAGGCGTCTGATGGCGCAAACCGTTTCTTAATATCATAAACCGTTTAGGAGATATGAATCTCGAAGTGGAAGTCTGCACTTTTCAACGTGCTCATGCTTATCCGTCATCTATATATATAAAAGCAAGTCGGGCTGGAGCGATGTATATATAAATATTTAAAAATGAAAAAAGACGTGAATTAATGAGGCACTTCCATAAATCTCAGAAATTTGAAACTTGGTACGGAGGAAACTGATGACCCCAGGATCCCTAGAAAAATCGGAAATTCTCAAAATTCCCTGAAGGGGGCACGCTGGGGGGGCTCAAATTTTGGGCTCAGCATAAGAACACAGTCGCATAGTATATCCAAAACGATAACCTATAGGTTTCGTGGGCTTAAAAATTTTCGAGAATTTCCTCATTTTTATCCCCTATCCCCCAAATCAAAATGGCGGCACAACCTGCCAGACGAAGTAGACAATTGAAATTTGGTGAAATTATAGCTTTTGGTCCCTAACCGACGGGAAAATTCCAAGATGTTCAAATTTTTCACTTTTTACCCCCCAAAGATATCGAAATATGGAGGCAATTTTAATGACTGTGCAGACATTCCTTTTGAGCTATTTTTTGGCTAAACGGTAAGTCGTATCACAAAACGGATGGCACAATGTCCCTTCAATTCGGAGTGATCTACAACTTTGGTCCTGTGATATTTTGTCGTATCTCTCTCCCTTATACGTTAAATTTGGCCGTATTTCTGGATTGTTCGTAAATTTGGTGATTTTTACAAGTATATTTCATTGTTTGACACACTTATAAGAATGATAGGATCATCACGTTGTGTGCGCACATTGGCACGATTAAGGGACATGTGTGTACCAAATTTCATGATTCTAGCTTATACATATGTAGGCAAAAAGTAATGTAAAATGTTAAAAATGACCCAAATTTCACCCTATTCAAAATTTGATCTCAATTTACCCCCTTAATATGGGAGATACGAGGAAATGGTTTAGAAACAGATATGTAGAGCGATAAATGAGGCGTCTGATGGCGCAAACCGTTTCTTAATATCATAAACCGTTTAGGAGATATGAATCTCGAAGTGGAAGTCTGCACTTTTCAACGTGCTCATGCTTATCCGTCATCTATATATATAAAAGCAAGTCGGGCTGGAGCGATGTATATATAAATATTTAAAAATGAAAAAAGACGTGAATTAATGAGGCACTTCCATAAATCTCAGAAATTTGAAACTTGGTACGGAGGAAACTGATGACCCCAGGATCCCTAGAAAAATCGGAAATTCTCAAAATTCCCTGAAGGGGGCACGCTGGGGGGGCTCAAATTTTGGGCTCAGCATAAGAACACAGTCGCATAGTATATCCAAAACGATAACCTATAGGTTTCGTGGGCTTAAAAATTTTCGAGAATTTCCTCATTTTTATCCCCTATCCCCCAAATCAAAATGGCGGCACAACCTGCCAGACGAAGTAGACAATTGAAATTTGGTGAAATTATAGCTTTTGGTCCCTAACCGACGGGAAAATTCCAAGATGTTCAAATTTTTCACTTTTTACCCCCCAAAGATATCGAAATATGGAGGCAATTTTAATGACTGTGCAGACATTCCTTTTGAGCTATTTTTTGGCTAAACGGTAAGTCGTATCACAAAACGGATGGCACAATGTCCCTTCAATTCGGAGTGATCTACAACTTTGGTCCTGTGACATTTTGTCGTATCTCTCTCCCTTATACGTTAAATTTGGCCGTATTTCTGGATTGTTCGTAAATTTGGTGATTTTTACAAGTATATTTCATTGTTTGACACACTTATAAGAATGATAGGATCATCACGTTGTGTGCGCACATTGGCACGATTAAGGGACATGTGTGTACCAAATTTCATGATTCTAGCTTATACATAAGTAGGCAAAAAGTAATGTAAAATGTTAAAAATGCACCCAAATTTCACCCTATTCAAAATTTGATCTCAATTTACCCCCTTAATATGGGAGATACGAGGAAATGGTTTAGAAACAAATATGTAGAGCGATAAATGAGGCGTCTGATGGCGCAAACCGTTTCTTAATATCATAAACCGTTTAGGAGATATGAATCTCGAAGTGGAAGTCTGCACTTTTCAACGTGCTCATGCTTATCCGTCATCTATATATATAAAAGCAAGTCGGGCTGGAGCGATGTATATATAAATATTTAAAAATGAAAAAAGACGTGAATTAATGAGGCACTTCCATAAATCTCAGAAATTTGAAACTTGGTACGGAGGAAACTGATGACCCCAGGATCCCTAGAAAAATCGGAAATTCTCAAAATTCCCTGAAGGGGGCACGCTGGGGGGGCTCAAATTTTGCGCTCAGCATAAGAACACAGTCGTATAGTATATCCAAAACGATAACCTATAGGTTTCGTGGGCTTAAAAATTTTCGAGAATTTCCTCATTTTTATCCCCTATCCCCCCAAATCAAAATGGCGGCACAACCTGCCAGACGAAGTAGACAATTGAAATTTGGTGAAATTATAGCTTTTGGTCCCTAACCGACGGGAAAATTCCAAGATGTTCAAATTTTTCACTTTTTACCCCCCAAAGACATCGAAATATGGAGGCAATTTTAATGACTGTGCAGACATTCCTTTTGAGCTATTTTTTGGCTAAACGGTAAGTCGTATCACAAAACGGATGGCACAATGTCCCTTCAATTCGGAGTGATCTACAACTTTGGTCCTGTGACATTTTGTCGTATCTCTCTCTCTTATACGTTAAATTTGGCCGTATTTCTGGATTGTTCGTAAATTTGGTGATTTTTACAAGTATATTTCATTGTTTGACACACTTATAAGAATGATAGGATCATCACGTTGTGTGCGCACATTGGCACGATTAAGGGACATGTGTGTACCAAATTTCATGATTCTAGCTCATACATAAGTAGGCAAAAAGTAATGTAAAATGTTAAAAATGCACCCAAATTTCACCCTATTCAAAATTTGATCTCAATTTACCCCCTTAATATGGGAGATACGAGGAAATGGTTTAGAAACAAATATGTAGAGCGATAAATGAGGCGTCTGATGGCGCAAACCGTTTCTTAATATCATAAACCGTTTAGGAGATATGAATCTCGAAGTGGAAGTCTGCACTTTTCAACGTGCTCATGCTTATCCGTCATCTATATATATAAAAGCAAGTCGGGCTGGAGCGATGTATATATAAATATTTAAAAATGAAAAAAGACGTGAATTAATGAGGCACTTCCATAAATCTCAGAAATTTGAAACTTGGTACGGAGGAAACTGATGACCCCAGGATCCCTAGAAAAATCGGAAATTCTCAAAATTCCCTGAAGGGGGCACGCTGGGGGGCTCAAATTTTGGGCTCAGCATAAGAACACAGTCGTATAGTACATCCAAAACGATAACCTATAGGTTTCGTGGGCTTAAAATTTTTCGAGAATTTCCTCATTTTTATCCCCTATCCCCCCAAATCAAAATGGCGGCACAACCTGCCAGACGAAGTAGACAATTGAAATTTGGTGAAATTATAGCTTTTGGTCCCTAACCGACGGGAAAATTCCAAGATGTTCAAATTTTTCACTTTTTACCCCCCAAAGACATCGAAATATGGAGGCAATTTTAATGACTGTGCAGACATTCCTTTTGAGCTATTTTTTGGCTAAACGGTAAGTCGTATCACAAAACGGATGGCACAATGTCCCTTCAATTCGGAGTGATCTACAACTTTGGTCCTGTGACATTTTGTCGTATCTCTCTCCCTTATACGTTAAATTTGGCCGTATTTCTGGATTGTTCGTAAATTTGGTGATTTTTACAAGTATATTTCATTGTTTGACACACTTATAAGAATGATAGGATCATCACGTTGTGTGCGCACATTGGCACGATTAAGGGACATGTGTGTACCAAATTTCATGATTCTAGCTTATACATAAGTAGGCAAAAAGTAATGTAAAATGTTAAAAATGCACCCAAATTTCACCCTATTCAAAATTTGATCTCAATTTACCCCCTTAATATGGGAGATACGAGGAAATGGTTTAGAAACAAATATGTAGAGCGATAAATGAGGCGTCTGATGGCGCAAACCGTTTCTTAATATCATAAACCGTTTAGGAGATATGAATCTCGAAGTGGAAGTCTGCACTTTTCAACGTGCTCATGCTTATCCGTCATCTATATATATAAAAGCAAGTCGGGCTGGAGCGATGTATATATAAATATTTAAAAATGAAAAAAGACGTGAATTAATGAGGCACTTCCATAAATCTCAGAAATTTGAAACTTGGTACGGAGGAAACTGATGACCCCAGGATCCCTAGAAAAATCGGAAATTCTCAAAATTCCCTGAAGGGGGCACGCTGGGGGGGCTCAAATTTTGGGCTCAGCATAAGAACACAGTCGTATAGTATATCCAAAACGATAACCTATAGGTTTCGTGGGCTTAAAAATTTTCGAGAATTTCCTCATTTTTATCCCCTATCCCCCCAAATCAAAATGGCGGCACAACCTGCCAGACGAAGTAGACAATTGAAATTTGGTGAAATTATAGCTTTTGGTCCCTAACCGACGGGAAAATTCCAAGATGTTCAAATTTTTCACTTTTTACCCCCCAAAGACATCGAAATATGGAGGCAATTTTAATGACTGTGCAGACATTCCTTTTGAGCTATTTTTTGGCTAAACGGTAAGTCGTATCACAAAACGGATGGCACAATGTCCCTTCAATTCGGAGTGATCTACAACTTTGGTCCTGTGACATTTTGTCGTATCTCTCTCTCTTATACGTTAAATTTGGCCGTATTTCTGGATTGTTCGTAAATTTGGTGATTTTTACAAGTATATTTCATTGTTTGACACACTTATAAGAATGATAGGATCATCACGTTGTGTGCGCACATTGGCACGATTAAGGGACATGTGTGTACCAAATTTCATGATTCTAGCTTATACATAAGTAGGCAAAAAGTAATGTAAAATGTTAAAAATGCACCCAAATTTCACCCTATTCAAAATTTGATCTCAATTTACCCCCTTAATATGGGAGATACGAGGAAATGGTTTAGAAACAAATATGTAGAGCGATAAATGAGGCGTCTGATGGCGCAAACCGTTTCTTAATATCATAAACCGTTTAGGAGATATGAATCTCGAAGTGGAAGTCTGCACTTTTCAACGTGCTCATGCTTATCCGTCATCTATATATATAAAAGCAAGTCGGGCTGGAGCGATGTATATATAAATATTTAAAAATGAAAAAAGACGTGAATTAATGAGGCACTTCCATAAATCTCAGAAATTTGAAACTTGGTACGGAGGAAACTGATGACCCCAGGATCCCTAGAAAAATCGGAAATTCTCAAAATTCCCTGAAGGGGGCACGCTGGGGGGCTCAAATTTTGGGCTCAGCATAAGAACACAGTCGTATAGTATATCCAAAACGATAACCTATAGGTTTCGTGGGCTTAAAAATTTTCGAGAATTTCCTCATTTTTATCCCCTATCCCCCCAAATCAAAATGGCGGCACAACCTGCCAGACGAAGTAGACAATTGAAATTTGGTGAAATTATAGCTTTTGGTCCCTAACCGACGGGAAAATTCCAAGATGTTCAAATTTTTCACTTTTTACCCCCCAAAGACATCGAAATATGGAGGCAATTTTAATGACTGTGCAGACATTCCTTTTGAGCTATTTTTTGGCTAAACGGTAAGTCGTATCACAAAACGGATGGCACAATGTCCCTTCAATTCGGAGTGATCTACATTTGGTCCTGTGACATTTTGTCGTATCTCTCTCCCTTATACGTTAAATTTGGCCGTATTTCTGGATTGTTCGTAAATTTGGTGATTTTTACAAGTATATTTCATTGTTTGACACACTTATAAGAATGATAGGATCATCACGTTGTGTGCGCACATTGGCACGATTAAGGGACATGTGTGTACCAAATTTCATGATTCTAGCTTATACATAAGTAGGCAAAAAGTAATGTAAAATGTTAAAAATGCACCCAAATTTCACCCTATTCAAAATTTGATCTCAATTTACCCCCTTAATATGGGAGATACGAGGAAATGGTTTAGAAACAAATATGTAGAGCGATAAATGAGGCGTCTGATGGCGCAAACCGTTTCTTAATATCATAAACCGTTTAGGAGATATGAATCTCGAAGTGGAAGTCTGCACTTTTCAACGTGCTCATGCTTATCCGTCATCTACATCTATATATATAAAAGCAAGTCGGGCTGGAGCGATGTATATATAAATATTTAAAAATGAAAAAAGACGTGAATTAATGAGGCACTTCCATAAATCTCAGAAATTTGAAACTTGGTACGGAGGAAACTGATGACCCCAGGATCCCTAGAAAAATCGGAAATTCTCAAAATTCCCTGAAGGGGGCACGCTGGGGGGGCTCAAATTTTGGGCTCAGCATAAGAACACAGTCGTATAGTATATCCAAAACGATAACCTATAGGTTTCGTGGGCTTAAAAATTTTCGAGAATTTCCTCATTTTTATCCCCTATCCCCCCAAATCAAAATGGCGGCACAACCTGCCAGACGAAGTAGACAATTGAAATTTGGTGAAATTATAGCTTTTGGTCCCTAACCGACGGGAAAATTCCAAGATGTTCAAATTTTTCACTTTTTACCCCCCAAAGACATCGAAATATGGAGGCAATTTTAATGACTGTGCAGACATTCCTTTTGAGCTATTTTTTGGCTAAACGGTAAGTCGTATCACAAAACGGATGGCACAATGTCCCTTCAATTCGGAGTGATCTACAACTTTGGTCCTGTGACATTTTGTCGTATCTCTCTCCCTTATACGTTAAATTTGGCCGTATTTCTGGATTGTTCGTAAATTTGGTGATTTTTACAAGTATATTTCATTGTTTGACACACTTATAAGAATGATAGGATCATCACGTTGTGTGCGCACATTGGCACGATTAAGGGACATGTGTGTACCAAATTTCATGATTCTAGCTTATACATATGTAGGCAAAAAGTAATGTAAAATGTTAAAAATGACCCAAATTTCACCCTATTCAAAATTTGATCTCAATTTACCCCCTTAATATGGGAGATACGAGGAAATGGTTTAGAAACAGATATGTAGAGCGATAAATGAGGCGTCTGATGGCGCAAACCGTTTCTTAATATCATAAACCGTTTAGGAGATATGAATCTCGAAGTGGAAGTCTGCACTTTTCAACGTGCTCATGCTTATCCGTCATCTATATATATAAAAGCAAGTCGGGCTGGAGCGATGTATATATAAATATTTAAAAATGAAAAAAGACGTGAATTAATGAGGCACTTCCATAAATCTCAGAAATTTGAAACTTGGTACGGAGGAAACTGATGACCCCAGGATCCCTAGAAAAATCGGAAATTCTCAAAATTCCCTGAAGGGGGCACGCTGGGGGGGCTCAAATTTTGGGCTCAGCATAAGAACACAGTCGCATAGTATATCCAAAACGATAACCTATAGGTTTCGTGGGCTTAAAAATTTTCGAGAATTTCCTCATTTTTATCCCCTATCCCCCCAAATCAAAATGGCGGCACAACCTGCCAGACGAAGTAGACAATTGAAATTTGGTGAAATTATAGCTTTTGGTCCCTAACCGACGGGAAAATTCCAAGATGTTCAAATTTTTCACTTTTTACCCCCCAAAGATATCGAAATATGGAGGCAATTTTAATGACTGTGCAGACATTCCTTTTGAGCTATTTTTTGGCTAAACGGTAAGTCGTATCACAAAACGGATGGCACAATGTCCCTTCAATTCGGAGTGATCTACAACTTTGGTCCTGTGACATTTTGTCGTATCTCTCTCCCTTATACGTTAAATTTGGCCGTATTTCTGGATTGTTCGTAAATTTGGTGATTTTTACAAGTATATTTCATTGTTTGACACACTTATAAGAATGATAGGATCATCACGTTGTGTGCGCACATTGGCACGATTAAGGGACATGTGTGTACCAAATTTCATGATTCTAGCTTATACATAAGTAGGCAAAAAGTAATGTAAAATGTTAAAAATGCACCCAAATTTCACCCTATTCAAAATTTGATCTCAATTTACCCCCTTAATATGGGAGATACGAGGAAATGGTTTAGAAACAAATATGTAGACCGATAAATGAGGCGTCTGATGGCGCAAACCGTTTCTTAATATCATAAACCGTTTAGGAGATATGAATCTCGAAGTGGAAGTCTGCACTTTTCAACGTGCTCATGCTTATCCGTCATCTATATATATAAAAGCAAGTCGGGCTGGAGCGATGTATATATAAATATTTAAAAATGAAAAAAGACGTGAATTAATGAGGCACTTCCATAAATCTCAGAAATTTGAAACTTGGTACGGAGGAAACTGATGACCCCAGGATCCCTAGAAAAATCGGAAATTCTCAAAATTCCCTGAAGGGGGCACGCTGGGGGGGCTCAAATTTTGGGCTCAGCATAAGAACACAGTCGTATAGTATATCCAAAACGATAACCTATAGGTTTCGTGGGCTTAAAAATTTTCGAGAATTTCCTCATTTTTATCCCCTATCCCCCCAAATCAAAATGGTGGCACAACCTGCCAGACGAAGTAGACAATTGAAATTTGGTGAAATTATAGCTTTTGGTCCCTAACCGACGGGAAAATTCCAAGATGTTCAAATTTTTCACTTTTTACCCCCCTAAGATATCGAAATATATAGGCAATTTTAATGACTGTGCAGACATTCCTTTTGAGCTATTTTTTGGCTAAACGGTAAGTCGTATCACAAAACGGATGGCACAATGTCACTTCAATTCGGAGTGATCTACAACTTTGGTCCTGTGACATTTTGTCGTATCTCTCTCCCTTATACGTTAAATTTGGCCGTATTTCTGGATTGTTCGTAAATTTGGTGATTTTTACAAGTATATTTCATTGTTTGACACACTTATAAGAATGATAGGATCATCACGTTGTGTGCGCACATTGGCACGATTAAGGGACATGTGTGTACCAAATTTCATGATTCTAGCTTATACATAAGTAGGCAAAAAGTAATGTAAAATGTTAAAAATGCACCCAAATTTCACCCTATTCAAAATTTGATCTCAATTTACCCCCTTAATATGGGAGATACGAGGAAATGGTTTAGAAACAAATATGTAGAGCGATAAATGAGGCGTCTGATGGCGCAAACCGTTTCTTAATATCATAAACCGTTTAGGAGATATGAATCTCGAAGTGGAAGTCTGCACTTTTCAACGTGCTCATGCTTATCCGTCATCTGTATAAATTAAATCGTAAGGACCGTGTGTGTGTACATTGATTATTTTGGCGAAATTTCCGTACAGTTATCCGTTTCACCTGTAATTATGACCATCTGCATCATTTTTAGCTTTGGTGTCCGTTTGTCTGTTTGTTTTCTGTTTGTTTGTTTGTCTGTCCTTCTATAACTTGAAAACTACTGGATATATTTCCACCAAACTTCATATTTAGAATCCACCTGTCCTTGGGTAGGTTTTAGCGCAAAAAATAAAAGCGTAACGACCGTGTGTCTGTACATTGATTTTGGCGAAATTTCCGTACAGTTATCCGTTTCAGGTGTAATAATGACCATCTGCATCATTTTTATCTTTGGTGTCTGTTTGTCTGTTTGTCTGTCCTTCTATAACTTGAAAACTACTGGATATGTTTCCACCAAACTTCATATTTAGAATCCACCTCTCCTTGGGTAGGTTTTAGCTCAAATATCGTTTCTAAATCCCTGAACTGAGTGGGGATTTTTACGAAACCGAAACCGTGATTTTGCACTCCCTCAAAGTATACACAACCGAACTTAATGGAAATCAACCTGCCTTAATGAAAATGAATTTCTAAACCTTTTTTTCTCATGTGCATCATTTCGATAACCGGATTTAGTAAGGGATATATCATTAACGGACCGTTTTTCGGTACAAATCCCAGCGGGTGCGTGTAAAGCGTACTTCTTACAACTTGAAAACTAACAAGATATTTGAACCAAATTTTATATATAGCATCCATCTGTCCAGGGGTAGGTTTCCTTGGTGTCTGTTAGTTAGTTAGTTAGTTAGTTAGTTTGTTTGTTTGTTTCTTTGTTTGTTGGTCTGTTTGTCTTTCTCTAACTTGAAAACTACTGGATATATTTCCACCAAACTTCATATTTAGAATCCACCTGTCCTTTGGGGAGGTTTTAGGGCAAATATTGTTTCTAAATCCCTGAACTAATTGGGGGTTTATACGAAACCGAAACCGTGATTTTGCACTCCCTCTAAATACACACAACCAAACTTTATGGAAATCTACCTGCCTTAATGGAAATTAATTTCTAAACCTTTTCTTCTCATGTGCATAATTTCAATCACTTACAGGAAAGATAGTATGATCAAACTCTACACGAACATTGGCCCACCCAGTACCCACATGTGAGCCAAATGCTATGCCACATAATTATCCGAAAAGTAATGGAAATGTAAGATATTCTTACACAAATTTCAACCTATTCAACGTTTTTGATTCAATCTGACCCATGAATAGATTAGATGCGAGAAAATATCATAGGACCAGCCATTTAGATCGCTAAATACTGCGCCTTACAGTACAATCCTTTGTCGATATGACGTACCGTTTAGCAGCAGTTAATCTGTAAATGAAGGTCTGCAATATTGTAAACATTCATATACTTTCGTATGTCCATCTGTATATATATTCATTGATGTCGATTTGTAGAGATCGAGAAAGGATGTGTCTGCTATTGTAATCAGTACTCCCTACACCGACTTTGACTGCTGGCAGTAGGAATGGGGTCCTTCTCCAACTCCTGTGTAACTGGCATTAGTAAGGAGGGCCTACCATTTTAATGAATAATTCACTTTTCGATTTGTCTTGCAGAAGGCAAGGGATCATGCAGTTTTGTTCGAAAGTCCCCTACTCTATTGTGTTTGGCTCTAGGCCAGGGTGCCCGCCATTATAAACAAATGTTCCAATCTAAAATTTGACTAGCATTAGGCATTGTGGCCTGCTATTTTCATGGAAACTCACTAATTCTGTGTGACTGGCAGTAAGCTGGCTAGCAGCAGTAAAAAGGGACTGTCATTATAATGATAACTGCACAACTCAATTTTGACTGGTGGTAGGGAAGTTGCCTGGTATTATAATAAAAACTCCTCAACTGTAACCTGTCTGAAAGTAGGAAATGGGTCTGCCATTGTAACTAAAACTCCCCAAATCGATTGTGACCGCGCAGTAGGCATTGGGGCCTGCAATTATAATGTAAACTTGCCAACTCGATTGTGAATGGCAGTAGGCAAGTGAGCCTGGCGTTATCATCACAACTCCGCAACCCTCACTTTACATTGGAAACAACGTATGTGGACCTCCCCATGCTATTTCTCGGATAAGGCTAAGAGACATGCAATTTTAAAACAATCTCATTTGCTGCACGCACAGTATTTACGTCGATATCCGTATACAATGTAGAATACCGTAGCGAAGCACGGGTACATTTGCTAGTATTATATAAAAGCAAGTCGGGCTGGAGCGATGTATATATAAATATTTAAAAATGAAAAAAGACGTGAATTAATGAGGCACTTCCATAAATCTCAGAAATTTGAAACTTGGTACGGAGGAAACTGATGACCCCAGGATCCCTAGAAAAATCGGAAATTCTCAAAATTCCCTGAAGGGGGCACGCTGGGGGGCTCAAATTTTGGGCTCAGCATAAGAACACAGTCGTATAGTACATCCAAAACGATAACCTATAGGTTTCGTGGGCTTAAAAATTTTCGAGAATTTCCTCATTTTTATCCCCTATCCCCCCAAATCAAAATGGCGGCACAACCTGCCAGACGAAGTAGACAATTGAAATTTGGTGAAATTATAGCTTTTGGTCCCTAACCGACGGGAAAATTCCAAGATGTTCAAATTTTTCACTTTTTACCCCCCAAAGACATCGAAATATGGAGGCAATTTTAATGACTGTGCAGACATTCCTTTTGAGCTATTTTTTGGCTAAACGGTAAGTCGTATCACAAAACGGATGGCACAATGTCCCTTCAATTCTGAGTGATCTACAACTTTGGTCCTGTGACATTTTGTCGTATCTCTCTCCCTTATACGTTAAATTTGGCCGTATTTCTGGATTGTTCGTAAATTTGGTGATTTTTACAAGTATATTTCATTGTTTGACACACTTATAAGAATGATAGGATCATCACGTTGTGTGCGCACATTGGCACGATTAAGGGACATGTGTGTACCAAATTTCATGATTCTAGCTTATACATAAGTAGGCAAAAAGTAACGTAAAATGTTAAAAATGCACCCAAATTTCACCCTATTCAAAATTTGATCTCAATTTACCCCCTTAATATGGGAGATACGAGGAAATGGTTTAGAAACAAATATGTAGAGCGATAAATGAGGCGTCTGATGGCGCAAACCGTTTCTTAATATCATAAACCGTTTAGGAGATATGAATCTCGAAGTGGAAGTCTGCACTTTTCAACGTGCTCATGCTTATCCGTCATCTATATATATAAAAGCAAGTCGGGCTGGAGCGATGTATATATAAATATTTAAAAATGAAAAAAGACGTGAATTAATGAGGCACTTCCATAAATCTCAGAAATTTGAAACTTGGTACGGAGGAAACTGATGACCCCAGGATCCCTAGAAAAATCGGAAATTCTCAAAATTCCCTGAAGGGGGCACGCTGGGGGGGCTCAAATTTTGGGCTCAGCATAAGAACACAGTCGTATAGTATATCCAAAACGATAACCTATAGGTTTCGTGGGCTTAAAAATTTTCGAGAATTTCCTCATTTTTATCCCCTATCCCCCCAAATCAAAATGGTGGCACAACCTGCCAGACGAAGTAGACAATTGAAATTTGGTGAAATTATAGCTTTTGGTCCCTAACCGACGGGAAAATTCCAAGATGTTCAAATTTTTCACTTTTTACCCCCCTAAGATATCGAAATATATAGGCAATTTTAATGACTGTGCAGACATTCCTTTTGAGCTATTTTTTGGCTAAACGGTAAGTCGTATCACAAAACGGATGGCACAATGTCCCTTCAATTCGGAGTGATCTACAACTTTGGTCCTGTGACATTTTGTCGTATCTCTCTCCCTTATACGTTAAATTTGGCCGTATTTCTGGATTGTTCGTAAATTTGGTGATTTTTACAAGTATATTTCATTGTTTGACACACTTATAAGAATGATAGGATCATCACGTTGTGTGCGCACATTGGCACGATTAAGGGACATGTGTGTACCAAATTTCATGATTCTAGCTCATACATAAGTAGGCAAAAAGTAATGTAAAATGTTAAAAATGCACCCAAATTTCACCCTATTCAAAATTTGATCTCAATTTACCCCCTTAATATGGGAGATACGAGGAAATGGTTTAGAAACAAATATGTAGAGCGATAAATGAGGCGTCTGATGGCGCAAACCGTTTCTTAATATCATAAACCGTTTAGGAGATATGAATCTCGAAGTGGAAGTCTGCACTTTTCAACGTGCTCATGCTTATCCGTCATCTATATAAATTAAATCGTAAGGACCGTGTGTGTGTACATTGATTATTTTGGCGAAATTTCCGTACAGTTATCCGTTTCACCTGTAATTATGACCATCTGCATCATTTTTAGCTTTGGTGTCCGTTTGTCTGTTTGTTTTCTGTTTGTTTGTTTGTCTGTCCTTCTATAACTTGAAAACTACTGGATATATTTCCACCAAACTTCATATTTAGAATCCACCTGTCCTTGGGTAGGTTTTAGCGCAAAAAATAAAAGCGTAACGACCGTGTGTCTGTACATTGATTTTGGCGAAATTTCCGTACAGTTATCCGTTTCAGGTGTAATAATGACCATCTGCATCATTTTTATCTTTGGTGTCTGTTTGTCTGTTTGTCTGTCCTTCTATAACTTGAAAACTACTGGATATGTTTCCACCAAACTTCATATTTAGAATCCACCTCTCCTTGGGTAGGTTTTAGCTCAAATATCGTTTCTAAATCCCTGAACTGAGTGGGGATTTTTACGAAACCGAAACCGTGATTTTGCACTCCCTCAAAGTATACACAACCGAACTTAATGGAAATCAACCTGCCTTAATGAAAATGAATTTCTAAACCTTTTTTTCTCATGTGCATCATTTCGATAACCGGATTTAGTAAGGGATATATCATTAACGGACCGTTTTTCGGTACAAATCCCAGCGGGTGCGTGTAAAGCGTACTTCTTACAACTTGAAAACTAACAAGATATTTGAACCAAATTTTATATATAGCATCCATCTGTCCAGGGGTAGGTTTCCTTGGTGTCTGTTAGTTAGTTAGTTAGTTAGTTAGTTTGTTTGTTTGTTTCTTTGTTTGTTGGTCTGTTTGTCTTTCTCTAACTTGAAAACTACTGGATATATTTCCACCAAACTTCATATTTAGAATCCACCTGTCCTTTGGGGAGGTTTTAGGGCAAATATTGTTTCTAAATCCCTGAACTAATTGGGGGTTTATACGAAACCGAAACCGTGATTTTGCACTCCCTCTAAATACACACAACCAAACTTTATGGAAATCTACCTGCCTTAATGGAAATTAATTTCTAAACCTTTTCTTCTCATGTGCATAATTTCAATCACTTACAGGAAAGATAGTATGATCAAACTCTACACGAACATTGGCCCACCCAGTACCCACATGTGAGCCAAATGCTATGCCACATAATTATCCGAAAAGTAATGGAAATGTAAGATATTCTTACACAAATTTCAACCTATTCAACGTTTTTGATTCAATCTGACCCATGAATAGATTAGATGCGAGAAAATATCATAGGACCAGCCATTTAGATCGCTAAATACTGCGCCTTACAGTACAATCCTTTGTCGATATGACGTACCGTTTAGCAGCAGTTAATCTGTAAATGAAGGTCTGCAATATTGTAAACATTCATATACTTTCGTATGTCCATCTGTATATATATTCATTGATGTCGATTTGTAGAGATCGAGAAAGGATGTGTCTGCTATTGTAATCAGTACTCCCTACACCGACTTTGACTGCTGGCAGTAGGAATGGGGTCCTTCTCCAACTCCTGTGTAACTGGCATTAGTAAGGAGGGCCTACCATTTTAATGAATAATTCACTTTTCGATTTGTCTTGCAGAAGGCAAGGGATCATGCAGTTTTGTTCGAAAGTCCCCTACTCTATTGTGTTTGGCTCTAGGCCAGGGTGCCCGCCATTATAAACAAATGTTCCAATCTAAAATTTGACTAGCATTAGGCATTGTGGCCTGCTATTTTCATGGAAACTCACTAATTCTGTGTGACTGGCAGTAAGCTGGCTAGCAGCAGTAAAAAGGGACTGTCATTATAATGATAACTGCACAACTCAATTTTGACTGGTGGTAGGGAAGTTGCCTGGTATTATAATAAAAACTCCTCAACTGTAACCTGTCTGAAAGTAGGAAATGGGTCTGCCATTGTAACTAAAACTCCCCAAATCGATTGTGACCGCGCAGTAGGCATTGGGGCCTGCAATTATAATGTAAACTTGCCAACTCGATTGTGAATGGCAGTAGGCAAGTGAGCCTGGCGTTATCATCACAACTCCGCAACCCTCACTTTACATTGGAAACAACGTATGTGGACCTCCCCATGCTATTTCTCGGATAAGGCTAAGAGACATGCAATTTTAAAACAATCTCATTTGCTGCACGCACAGTATTTACGTCGATATCCGTATACAATGTAGAATACCGTAGCGAAGCACGGGTACATTTGCTAGTCAGTTATAACGGCGCTAGTTGTCTTTCCTTAATCAAGAATATACGACGACCAACAGGAAAGCTGGGCAAGAGAGTTTCTAATACGTTTGGAGAAAGAGGAAAGAAAGATCTAGAGTGATAGATGGGGAAGCATAAATCAAGGCGAATTTTGAATACACAGATCGATATAGGAACTGTATGAGAGGGTAGAACCAATTTCGAGCGTAATATGAAAAATGAAGACTGACCACGAAGATAATTAATAATAATAATAATAATGATAATAATAATAATATTAATAACAACAATGTTATTGTTTTTATGTCCCTCAAACTACTTTCGACGTTTTTCGGAGACGACGAGGTGCCGGAATTTAGTCCCGCAGGAGTTATTTTACGTACCAGTAAATCTACCGACACGAGACTGGCGTATCTGAGCACCTTCAAATACCACTGGACTGAGCCAGGATCGAACCTGCCAAGTAGGGGTCAGAAGGCCAGCGCGTCAATCGTCTAAGCCACTCAGCCAATTACGGAACGCGACATGCTTAACGGGAAATAACTGGTCGTAGAAAATCGGGGAGTATTAGAATACAATTGGCATGGCGGAAAATCTATTGAATTTTCCTTCGGGAAATCAAATGAGTTCGCCTCTGTGGTGTAGTGGTTAGTGTGATTGGCTGCCAACCCTGGAGAGCCGGGTTCGATTCCCAGCTCTGGCATGAAATTTGAAAAGTGGTACTTTGCTGGAACGGGGTCCACTCTGCCTCCTGAGATCAACTGAGCAGAGGTGGGTTCGATTTCCACCTCAGTCATCCTCGAATTGGTTTTGCGCGGTTTCCCACTCCTACTCCAGGCAAATGCCGGGATGGTACCGTACTTAAGACCACGGCCGCTTCCTTCCCCCTTCCTTGTCTATCCTTTCCAAACTTCCCATCTGCCCACAAGGCCCCTGTTCAGCATAGCAGGTGAGGCCGCCTGAGCGAGGTACTGCTCCTCCTTCCCAGTTGTAACCCACCGACCAAATTTCTCACGCTCCATGACACTGCCCTTGGGGCGGTAGAGGCCGTAAGACATATTTATGTAAAAATCGCAGCCATCTCCGTACAGTCTTTTAGGGGGGACAGGGTACGTTTTCCACACACTGTAATTTTACGGTTATGTGAACGAATCGTATCCACGAAAATTTATTATATTTTTTGTCCTAAATGGAGGAAAATAATTGATTTCACCTAAATCAACAGTCAAATTAGCGGTAAATTGATAAATACCATTATTACAAGAGAAACATAGATCCGTAATTCTTTCTTTCTTTCTTTCTTTCTTTCTTTCTTTCTTTCTTTCTTAATCTGTTTACCCTCCAGGGTTGGTTTTTCCCTCGGACTCTGCGAGGGATCCCACCTCTACCGCCTCAAGGGCAGTGTCCTGGAGGGTGAGACATTGGGTCGGGGATACAACTGGGGAGAATGACCAGTACCTCGCCCAGGCGGCCTCACCTGCTATGCTGAACAGGGTCCTTGATGGGGGATGGGAAGATTGGAAGGGGTAGACAAGGAAGAGGGAAGCGGCCATGGCCTTAAGTTAGAACCATCCCGGCATTTTGCTGGAGGGGAAGTGGGAAACCACGGAAAACCACTTCGAGGAAGGCTGAGGTGGGAATCGAACCCACTTCTACTCAGTTGACCTTTCGAGGCTGAATGGACTCCGTTCCAGCCCTCGTACCGCTTTTAACATTTCGTGGCAGAGCTGGGGGTGGCAGCTAATCACACTAAGCACTACACCACAGAGGCGGACTAGTTCCTTAATTGCGGCGACTATTTCGCTGTAGACACGACTCTCTTCTGTGGCATTCCGCTTCGTCGTGCCGTCATTTGTTTCCTTCCTGAGGTCCACGGATAGCATCCACGAATGGAAGTGCTGTGTCTGTGAATTGTCAATGTCTTTGTCCAGCGCGAGCAGTTCAAAGGGGAAAATGGAGGTAAAAAGTATATAGGAAATAAGAAAAAAATGAAATGAAATGGCGTATGGCTTTTAGTGCCGGGAGTGTCCGAGGACATGTTCGGCTCGCCAAATGCAGGTCTTTTGAGTTGACACCCGTTGGCGACCTGCGCGTCGTGATGAGGATGAAATGATGATGAAGACGACACATACACCCAGCCCCCGTGTCAGAGAATTTAACCAATTATGGTTAAAATTCCCGACCCCGCCGGGAATCGAACCCGGGACTCCTGTGACCAAAGGCCAGCACGCTAACCATTTAGCAATGGAGACGAACAATAACAAAAATTGATTTTGTTGAAAGAAAAACTAGTATGATTCCTCGACCAATATTTGTATTAATTAATGAGTTATGGGCACAAGTCAACAACTCGCCCCACCAAGTAACATGAAGCGAAGCAAAGCAAAGCAAAGCAAAGCAAAGAAGTTCAAATAAGTTAAGTGAGCAAAGACTTCACACACAAAAGTGTTACATGAACAAAAGACATTCTGAAGCGCTGTGACGTAGCAGATTCATACTCGTAATGTAGCGAAGTATGTGTGTATACTGTATACTTTTGTAGTAATAATGGCGTTTATTAATTTAACCACTAATTTTACTGTTAATTTGTGGAAAAGCAATTTTTATCTTCTATTTAGGACAAAAATTATAATGAAATTTCATGGATACGATTCGTTCACGTACCGTAACTTAATAGAATTATTAACTTTTTGCCGTCTCTCCACTTCCTATCGTTCATCCTTATAAACAGGAACTAGTACATATATCTTAGTCGTCACGTCTTTCAGGATGTTTACCAGGTATCGCTTCAGAAGTCTTCCTCGTGAACGACGTCCTTCTGGGTCTAGTCGAAAGGCTGTCCTAGTTTTAGAAGTATAGCTACATTGTGTCACAGGACCATGCCATAGGAGTAGTGTGTCCTTCCTCTTTTCTGTGATTTGGGCTACACAGAGATTTCTTCACACATCTTCATTTCTAAGATGGCTCAAGCGAATTAATCACAGTGTACATGGCAACATGGAGAACCTGCTCTTGCTTCCTAGTCAAAACAAAATCTTCTGCCTTCAAATATTCTGGTATCTTCTTATAGAAGAGAACAACAGTTACCAGTCTCCACATTCACCATGATGCACTTACCGGTGTCATAGGTAAGGCAGTAGGAAACGTCATTCCACTGAGGCTCAAATTGTAGGACTCTAGCAAGACATAGAAGATATTTTAGTTTCAGGAGGTCAAATGGTCTGTATCGCTATTGACTTATCATAGGCTATTCTAGGGTAGATCATGGGAAATTATCGACGATATTGAGGGCAATTTGACTATACAAAAGAGTGGTTGAATGGGTGGCTAAATGTCTAGAAAACAGAACTCAGGGAATTAGAGTAGGTGAAGTGTTATCTGAGCTTGTAATGATTAGTGTTCTTATAGGAAATCAAAGAGAAATTTGGAAAGGGAATCACAGTCCAAGGAGAGGAAATCAAAACCTTGAGATTTGCCGATGATATTGTTATTTTATCTGAGACTGCAGAAGATCTCGAGAAGTTGCTGAATGGTATGGATGAAGTCTTAGGTAAGGAGTACAAGATGAAAATAAATAAGTCCAAAACAAAAGTAATGGAGTGCAGTCGAACGAAGGCAGGTGATGTAGGAAATATTAGATTAGGAAACGAAGTCTTAAAGGAAGTAGATGAATATTGTTACTTGGGTAGTAAAATAACCAACGATGGCAGAAGTAAGGAGGACATAAAATGCAGACTAGCACAAGCAAGGAAGAGCTTTCTTAAGAAAAGAAATTTGCTCACTTCAAACATTGATATCGGAATTAGAAAGATGTTTTTGAAGACTTTTGTGTGGAGCGTGGCATTGTATGGAAGTGAAACATGGACGATAACTAGCTCAGAAAGAAAGAGAATAGAAGCTTTTGAAATGTGGTGTTACAGAAGAATGCTGAAGGTGAGATGGATAGATCGAATCACGAATGAAGAGATACTGAATCGAATTGGTGAGAGGAGATCGATTTGGCTAAATTTGACGAGAAGAAGAGATAGAATGATAGGACACATCTTAAGACACCCAGGACTTGTTCAGTTGGTTTTTGAAGGAAGTGTAGGTGGCAAGAACGGTAGGGGTAGACCAAGGTATGAATATGACAAACAGATTAGAGCAGATGTAGGATGCAATAGTTACGTAGAAATGAAAAGGTTAGCACAGGATAGGGTGGCATGGAGAGCTGCATCAAACCAGTCTATGTACTGATGACTCAAACAACATAGATACATATGATATGAGTAAAGAACTGGAATCATATGCGGATGATGTTACAGTGTATAGATTAGTAAATGTGGTGGAGGATTGTGCGCGGCTGCAGGGGGACTTAGACAATATTGTGAGATGGAAAGCGGATAATCGTATGATGTTGAAGTGGATTAAATGTCAAGTTGTAAGTTTCACCAAGAAGAAAACTCCTCTCAGTTTTAATTATTTCCTTGATGGGATGATAGTACCTTACGAGGAACACTGTAAGTACCTACATGTTAATATAAGAAATGATCTTCATTGGAGTAATCATATTAACGAGGTTGTTAAGAAAGGTTACAGATCTCTTCTTATGTTTATGAGAGTATGTATGGGTAGTAGTAAGGATGCAAAGGAGAGGGCGTACAAGTCTCTGGTAAGACCGCAGTTAAGAATATGGTTTCAGTGTATGGGACTTACACCAGGACTACTTGATACAAGAACTGGAAAAGATCCAAAGGAAAGCAGCACGTTTTGTTCTGGATGATTTCCGACAAAGGAGTAGTATTGTCAAAATGCTGCAAACTTTCGGCGGGGATGATTTGGGAGTAAGGAGACGAGATGCTGGTCTATTTGGTATGTTTCGAGTTGTCAGTGGAGACATGGCGTAGAATGACGTTAGCGGACGAATTAGCTTGAACGGAGCTTTTAAATGTGGGAAAGAGCATAATATGAAAATAAAGTTGGAAATTCAGAGGACAAATTGGCGCAAATATTCATTCATAGGGCGATGAGTAGTCCGCCTCTGTGGTGTAGTGGTTAGAGTGATTAGCTGCCACCCCTGGGTTCGATTCCAGGCTCTGCCACGAAATTTGAAAAGTGGCACGAGGGCTGGAACGGGGTCCACTCAGCCTCGGGAGGTCAGCTGAGTAGACGGGGATCCGATTCTCTCCTCAGCCATACTGGAAGTGGTTTTTCATAGTTTCCAACTTATCCTCCACGCAAATGCCAGGATGTGCCGAACTTATGGCCACGGCCGCTTTCCCATCCCCATCAAGGCCCCTGTTCAACATATCAGGTGAGGCTGCCTGGGCGAGGTACTGGTCATCCTCCCCAGTTGTATCCCCGACCCAAAGTCTCGCGTTCCAGGACACTGTCCTTGAGGCGGTTGACGTGGGATGCCTCGCTGGGTCGGACAAAAATTAACCCTGGAGAGTAAACAGACGAAGAAGAAGAAGAAGAAGGAGGAGGAGGTCGAGGAGAAAGGGACTCGAATACATTTTCAAGGGAAATGATAGATACATTTCCAAGTTCTGCGAAATCGTTAAACGATTGACAGGGAGTCTGCCACCTGGACGATAGTCCTAAATGCAGATCATTGATGAATGATTAATTGAATGTGTGATCACAGACCCAAAATATTGCAAGTGAGTGGTCGATATTGATGGTACCATTGGATCAGGTGACACATTTAATAGCCGTCCATTCTCAGCTAGTCTGTTGTTGCAGATTTGTGTCTGGTGCTGAAGTTCAAGACTGCGAATGCACCACATCATCTGCAGATGGGAGCCTCCAAGGATGCAGTGACTGAGTCGTTAAAGTAACAATACAAAGAATGATTAGTTGAGGTGAGTGGGGCTGAACCTCAATGAACACTAACGGTGATGCTGAAAGCTGGTGAGATTCCAGATGGACATCTAATCATGCTTGTGACGGTACTGTACAGAATTTGGATCCGCCCTACATTCATCTCTGGAACTCCGCGGCTCCGAGATGAATAGTACGTGACCCGATTAAAAGTTATTTTTTAAGGTCTTGAAACGCTAAATGTTCTTCTTTACTCTATGACACTCCATCAACAGACGTGTGGAAAGGGTAGCGTCGATGGGACTGCACACTTTCACAAATCCGGATACATCGCAACCATATAAAAATAACATCTTCCTTTATTCCCCGTAAGAAATATTCAACCGAAGATCGTAATAAAATACAAAAATGAAGAAAATTTTACAGTGAATATTAACGCTCATCGGAGCGCACTAAATTATTCAGAACAACAAAGATGTCGCTTACTGAATATTTTGACTCTCCAGTTCAGATGCTTCTATAAATATACAAGCAAATAATTTATATAAATATAGAATACACTAAACTCAAGGGAGCCTTTTCCTGAAAAGTAAGCAGTTGAATCTTCCACGACAAAATGTGATGAAAAAGTGGTGAAGGAGATTTTGTTGGTCGAGTCCGTCCAAAAATTGCATAGCTTACTCTGGAAGCGATCCAGGCATGTTCTCTGCCAAATGTCTCCTGCATTTATAGCCGCCGTTGCAACCAGTCTTTGGCTAACGTTTCAAAGTGTTTACAATATTTAATTACTATTCTTCAGTGGGACGAAAAAATGATACACTTCGGTGGCTAACGTGTTCTAACGCGCTGTTCAAGGCAGAACTGGGGGACATCTCCGGTCAAGAACCTTGATATTCTTTGTGGGAGTTCTGATAACTGATACTTAATGTAACTGAATTATTTGTTAAAATAGTAGCTTCATTCACTCGGCTCGTTTATAAAATTACAAGCACATTGAGTGGGAGATTGAATTTAATAATGTACTGTACATTCATATATAGCATAGAAATTTGAAAAATATAATATTACTAGCGACCTTTCGCACGGGAGCAATTGTGAACTTTGTGGTGATCTGATAGGCCTATAGGATGAAAAATGAAAACGATACCGAGAGCTATCTTCTACGCACAGTTATATACCCTCGCAGAATATTTTGTAGCCTTTTCATGCTCAACAATTATTCTTCAACATATACAACATATAGTCGAAGAATGTCCTCTGAGACCTTTCCCCGGCGATCCAACAAACTTCCTAGTTATGACGGAGATATCAATAGACCACAATATTATGAGATAATTATTGTAAATATTAATTTTTTAGTGATGTGGCCATACGCTAAATCAATCAATCAATCAATCAATCAATCAATCAATCAATCAATCAATCAATCAATCAATCAATCAATCAATCAATCAATCAATCAATCAATCAATCAATCAATCAATCAATCAATCAATCGGGACTGTAACTCGAGAAAGCGCCGGATGGTTGAGTTTTCTGTACTTCCTTTCCTACAATCACCACTGCTAAGATCCTTTCTTTCATAGATTAATGTTTTATTTGCCTAGACCTTCCTCGTAACTGTTTTATACAATATTGTTCCTCTTGGCAGTAGGATCAGTTCAGGCTGATGGTGGTGGTATCCCGTAGGTCTATGGTTACAGTTTATGTGGGATGAAATGGGACCCCTGATAGGCTACATCTGACAACGTTCCTCACCGGTGAACGTTGCAGCAACCTGCTGGCGGATCATACTTACCCCTTTGTTCACCTCTAGCACCACCTACCGGCCGAGTTGGCCATGCGGCTAGGGGCACGCAGTCGTGAGCTTGCGTCCGATAGATAGTGAGTTCGAACCCCACTGTCGGCAGCGCTGAAGATGGTTTTCCAAAGTTTCCCTTTTTCACGCCACACAATTCAGACTCGTTGGCTGAATGGTCAGCGTACTGGCCTTCGGTTCAGAGGGTCCCGGGTTCCATTCCCGGCCGGGTCTGGGATTTTAACCTTTATTGGTTAATTCCAGTGACCCGGGGGCTGGGTGTTTGTGCTGTCCCCAACATCCCTGCAACTCTCACACCACACATAACACTATCCTGCACCACAATAACATGCAGTTACCTATACATGGCAGATGCCACCCACCCTCATCGGAGGGTCTACCTTACAAGGACTGCACTCGGCTAGTAATAGCCACACGAAATTAAAATGACCAGACAATTGCTGGGGCTGTACCTTGAGGAAGGCCACGGCCACTTCCTTTCCACTCCTAGGCCTTTCCTAACTCATCGTCGCCATAAGACCTATCTTTGTCGGTGCGACGTAAATAAAAATTGAAAAAAAAAACAAGTAAATCTTTAGCAACTTGCAGACGTACAGCAACACAATGCTTCGGCTCATCATTTCCGAGTTATATACCTGACTGGTTTGCTGAGCCTTTCACCACGGATGTGAAGGTGCTGCCCTGGCCCTCGAGGAGTTCCGATCTCAATCCCATTGAGCACGTCTGGGGTGCTGTCAAGAGGGATGTGCGTGCCCTTGATCCTGTTCCGACCAATATTATTGGATCATGGGAGGCTGTGCAGCTTCGGGTGTCTTGTGGAGTCCATGCCACGCCGCATCGCCGTCGAAAAGCTGTAGCCAGGTCTCTCTAATTCAGTTGCTCATCAGTGGAATGTAGAGATTTTATAATGGAAAGTAAGCAGCTGTTCTAGTAGGATGTCTTTCATGACTACGTGTGTTTTATTTCTCTTCTCCCTGGCCTACCATACACTGGACAAACAGAGAACATTTTACAACCACTGAACGCAACACATTCCTCGGTATCGGCTATTCATGTCCCATCGTAGGTGGCAAGCACGGTCACAACAGCTGCATTATCTCACATTCTACAGTGTAACTCACGAGAATAACATGCAGTGAGTAAGTTACTCAATTCTGTACAGGAAACTTCTAGAAACTATGAGATGATCAACATGGTGACTATAGTGCCAGATCCAATCCTTGGACGTAGACTGTCTAAATGGCACCATACAAAGAAGCCAGAGAAACACTGCTTATACGTCTGTAACCGAAATTTAATGGTGTTAAGTAGGTCAGTTCCTTTCAGCTTCCTCAGCCTCAGCCAATAATAATAATAATAATAATAATAATAATAATAATAATAATAATAATAATAATAATAATAATAATAATAATAATAATATCTGAGTAGCTCAGACAGTAGAGTGCTGCTTTTCTTAGCCGAAATTGCCGGGTTCAATTCCGTTTTATCCTCGTGTCAGTAGACGAACTGGCACGTAAAAAGATGCCTCTCCGAGACGAAATTCCGGGATCTCGGCGTCTTCGAAAACTATAAAATTTGTTAAATTGGGCGTAAATCAGTTATTATTATTATTATTATTATTATTATTATTATTATTATTATTATTATTATTATTATTATTACCGTGTTTTGGTGGAGCAGCAGAGGTGAAAGAAGGTGCGGGCTGGAATGGGTCTAACTACATGTCCGAAAGACGAATTTAAAATTGAAATAAAAGTTATATTTTCAACAGATAACAAGTTTTAACAGTTTTTCACTAAGTGAAATAACAATGAATATTCAGGTACAATAACAAGCGAAAAACACAAGTAAGGTGTCTTTACAAATTCTGGGCTACGAGCCCCAAACTTTAACAATTTCTGAGCTCTCAGCTCACAACCACAAATTACCAAAGGGCAGAAAACCCCTAATTACATGGAGCACTTACTCTCACCTCGTAATGTCAAGCCTCCTAGAGGCACCTTTCAAAATACTAGAAAGAGCTGACCCGCTCTTAATTGTCCAAGCCTATTAAAGGCAATAACATATTATTATACTAAACTGCTATTAAGGCACAACTTATAATGGAACAGGGGTACCTCGTACCCAATCTACTGGGCCTTCGCAGGAAGGAAAACAAAACGGGTTTAGTTAATGGCCTAAAATACAAAGCTGAATGGAGGCGAGTACTTGCACTCCTACATGAAAGCTTGTTAAAACCTAAATGGCGCTAAGCCGATACACAGGGGCTATTCCCATACTATAGAGGTGACTCGTATAAGAAAAATAATTTAACACATTAATGAAGAGAAGAAAATCGGTCACCTCAAATCCAAAATGAATGGGAGCTCGAGAGGGTAGGACACTCTCTATCCCCGATTTACAGTTAAAGTAATAAGAAAAATGTTTACATAAGCCGGCACTAAGTTACATTTTGAACAGGTAGGATACTTTGAAAGGGTTTCAAACCTTCCCCGGGGGTTAAACTGCTGAGCAAGAAAGAAATAAAGATGTTAAAAGGCCAATACCTTTGCTGAAGAGCGGCTGCTCGAAGGAAGAGGCGCAACCCGCCCCCTGCTATACTTCCATACACTAAGCTAGATGTTGTTGAAGTGGCGAAGAGCCGAGAAAATCAGCAGTTTTTAAACCCTCGTGGAAGATTCGAGACCTTTCATGAATAATAAAGACACACCCACTCAATTTTATTGGGTAGCTAAGAGTTACACATGGAAATTCGAAGAAGAAACCTCTGATAGGTGGAAAATTAATTACAGAAATTACTGATTGGCTCAGTTCAAAACAGGCGGAAAGAAAGCTTAATATTGCCAACCCACAAATGAAAGAACAAAATTTAGTAAAGACCAAAACTTATAACAAAATTTCTTCAACAAAAGTTCCTTCACTTCGCACCAGTGTGCATGATCATAGTTTTTTGGGTAGAGACATCTGTTAGCGAATGTCCACACTTCTTGATCCATAGAAAACAAAACACGTTGAAATCCACACAGTATAGACAACTTTGTAATCCCAAAATTTATAGTAGAGACCTCTTCTGAGAAAACTCATGAATTAATACAGTTCTAAAAGTTCACAGTTTCTCCGGTAGAGGAGAATTTACTGGCGGAAGATTTAAATTTGCGGCGTAGAGGTGTACCGCCCGGTACAATTATTATTATTATTATTATTATTATTATTATTTTTATTATTATGTTATAGTCTCACCTTCCGTGCACCTACAGACAGTAGAGAATACCAACTCTTTTGGAAGCCCTATTAGAAGATATTCTACCGGGCGAGTTGGCCGTGCGGTTAGGGGCGCGCAGCTGACAGCTTGCATCCCGGAAATAGTGGGTTCGAACCGCTCTATCGGCAGCGCTCAATATGGTTTTCCGTGATTTCCTATTTTTACACTAGACAAATGTTGGGGCTGTACCTTAATTAAGGCCGCGGACGCTTCCTTCCCACTCCTAGCCCTTTCCTGTTCCATCGTCGCCATAAGACCTATCTGTGTCGGAGCAACGTAAAAAAAAATTACTTTTATGTGTGGGGGGGGGGGGAGTTAATCTCCAAATTGTGTCATCAAATATGTTTTCAGCGTCGATTTTTTCTGCCCCTGAAATTTTCCCACCCTTTCCCGCATTTGAACTCGCGATTTTGGGATCTGGAACCTAACACCCAACCACTACCTCTGATCCACTGGGAAAGTTCAATTAATTTAATGAATTTGAAGACATTTAACACTGTAAAACCTTGGAAGGCGAATGACAATCCCATGAGACCATTTACTGGTCTTCTTCTTTTTAGCCTTTATCTATTCGCCCCTGAATGCAGACCCCTTCCATTATTTTCCAGCCTCTTCGAGCTTGAGCCACTTGATACCACTGTGTTCCTGCTACCTTCTTTTCACCATCGAGCCGCCTCTTTTGTGGTCTCCTGTGAAACATTCTAGGGGTCTAGAGAAGTGTCCCATCCATTGTTGTTTCAGTCTAGCAATTCACTCCAGAACATCCGTTACCAGTATTCTTCTTCCAATCGAATTTTATCCGGACTGCCCGTGGCGTACTGTGTGCACTGTAGCTTTAAAGCGCTTGCTTTAATTACTGCGTTGATGGGGTGAAAGTTCCTTTTGGGGATCATTGTAGGTATCTGGGTGTTAATATACGGAAAGATCTTCATTGGGGTAATCACATACATGGGATTGTAAATAAAGGGTACAGATCTCTGGACATGATTATGAGGGTGTTTAGGGGTTGTAGTAAGGATGTAAAGGAGAGGGCATATAAGTCTCTGGTAAGACCCCAACTAGAGTATGGTTCCAGTGTATGGGACCCTCACCAGGATTACCTGATTCAAGAACTGGAAAAAATCCAAAGAAAAGCAGCTCCATTTGTTCTTGGTGATTTCCGACAAAAGAGTAGCGTTGCAAAAATGTTGCAAAGTTTGGGTTGGGAAGAATTGAGAGAAAGAAGAAGAGCTGCTCGACTAAGTGGTATGTTCCGAGCTGTCAGCGGAGAGATGGCGTGGAATGACATTAGTAGACGAATAAGTTTGAGTGGCGTTTATAAAAGTAGGAAAGATCACAATATGAAGATAAAGTTGGAATTCAAGAGGACAAACTGGGGCAAATATTCATTTATAGGAAGGGGAGTTAGGGATTGGAATAACTTACCAAGGGAGACGTTCAATAAATTTGTAATTTCTTTGAAATCATTTAGGAAAAGGCTAGGAAAGCAACAGACAGGGAATCTGCCACCTGGGCGACTGCCCTAAATGCAGATCAGTATTCATTCATTTGTTAGAGTCATAGTTCCTAAACCATAAGTTGTAACTGGTGAGATGCTTGTGTTGTAAGCGTTGGTCTTCAGACACACTGGAATATCCTTGCTGGTCAAAAATAAACTACATTTTCTAAATGCTGCTCAACTACGTCCTTTTTCTCAAAGAATTTTTGCGATTTTGGTTGATTTGGTATATAAAGCTCCTGGAAAATATTTATGATCAAGCAACAATGGTAGTCAGAGTGGACGAAGACCTCATCACCAAAAATATCCCAGTTGGCAAAGGAGTTCGACAAGGTAACACAATCTCTCCAAAGCTGTTTACCCTTGCCTTTGAAGATGTATTCAAAACTATTCATTGGGATAAAAAAGGAATAAAAATCAACGGGTTATATTTGAACCACCTGCGTTATGTCGATGGCATTGTGCTGATAAGTGAAAATCTAGATGATCTATAAAGCATGATCCAAGAATTAAAAACTGTCTCTGCTAAGACTGGTTTGGAAATGAACATTAATAAAACGAAAATACTAAGCCCAGACAGTCAACCACTTAAAATGGGCAACCAACATATAGAAGCTGTCGATGAGTACATCTATCTTAGACACAAGATAAAACTTGGAAAAGACAACCAACGTGCAGAAATTCCTCGCAGAATAGGTATGAGTTGGATAGCATTCCGAAAACTAAGATTCATCCTGACCAACAAGGATGTTCCAATTAACCTGAAGACCAAGGTTTATAATACGTGCGTGCTGCCAGTTACTACTTACGGTCTGTAAACGATGACTGACGAAGGAAAGTGCTCGCAAGCTTCAGCGAACACAACGAACCATGGAGCGACAGATGCTAGGGATCAGCGTTAGGGATAAGATCCGTTCAGAGGACATTAGGAGAAGAACGAATGTAACAGACATCCTAGAGAGAGTAGTAATACTAAAATGGCAATGGGTAGGACACGTAGCTCGACAAGAATATAACAGGTGCACCACTAGGATTGTTCACTGGAGACCATGGGGACACAAGAGAGGCGTTGGAAGACCCCAGAAGAGATGGCTCGATGACATACAGCTGTTGGCTGGAACACGCTGGTTCCAAGTGGCTCAAGACCGAAGGCGTTGGAAGCATATGGAAGAGGCCTCTATACAGCAGTGGATTGAAGTAGGCTAGAAAAGAGGAAGAAGAAGAAGGTTGATCCTTCCTAGTGGGATTTTGTATCCGAGGTATTCATTGACAGCTTCAGTGGTTTTATGTCGAAATTTGAAATGTCTGTTTTCGGGTCTTAACATTTCAGTATTATCGGTGTTTTTCTCCAAACCAGACGCTGCTGAGGCAGTCTTGAATTCCTCAATCAAATGAATCAATTTAATGGCCAAAAACTTGCAGTCATTTTAAGAAATAGTAATTTATTTTGTTAGATCTTCTTCACTCCACCTCTCTGGTGTAGTGGTTAGTGTGAATAGTTGCCACCCCCGGAGGCCTGGATTCGATTCCTGTTTTGCCACGAAATTTGAAAAGGGTTCTAGGGTTGGAACGACGTCCACTCAACCTCTGGAGGTCAACTGAGTAGAGAAGTGTTCGATTCTCGCCTCAGCCATCCTCAAAGTAGTTTTCTATGGTGTCCCACTTCTCCTCCAGGCAAATGCCGGGATGGTACTTAACTTAAGGCCACGGCCGCTTCCTTGTCTATCCCTTCCATTCTCCCCATCCACCCACAAGGCCCCTATTCAGCATAGTAGGTGAGGCAGCCCGGGCGACGTACTGGTCCTCTGTCCCAGTTGTATAGCCTGACCCAAAGTCTCACGCTCCAGGACACTGCTCTTGAGGCAGTAGAGGTGGGATCCCTCGCTGAGTACGAGAGAAAAACCAACCCCGGACGGTAGACAGATTAAGAAAGAAAGAAAGAAAGAAAGAAAGAAAGAAAGATCTTCATGAAAGTAGAGAAAGCGTTATTATCCCCCAAGTCAGTTCGTGAGAATGGCTGAAAAAATCGTTTGAAAGTTTTGCAATGATGCAGTTTATTTAATTATTTATTTATTTATTTATGTTGGGGTTTCTTAGCTTTTCTGGGGGGGGGGGGCGGCAAATAATATTGAGTACCAATCACAGCCATAAGAAATATGTGAATTAGAAGGTTGAGGCAAGATAAATGTGCAGCCTAAGAGCGAGCGACTGAGCGAATTGGCCATGCGGTTAGGGTCGCGCAGCTGTGAGCTTGCATTCGGGAGATAGTGGGTTCGAATCTCCCTGTCGGCAGCGCTGAAGTTGGTTTTGCGTGGTGTCCAATTTTTACACCACCCAAATGCTGGGACTGTACCTAATTTACTGTTAGGCCACGGTCGTTTCCTTCCCTCTCCCAGCCCTTTCCTATTTTATGGTCGCTATAAGACATATCTGTATCGGTGCGACGAAATGCGGATTTAAAAGGAAAGAACGAACGACTGGGGAAGCTCCGCACAATGTGCAGAATTCTTGGTTGGCTTTGTCCGAAAACTTACAACTTGACTAGTGTTGAACATACCGATTAATCAGTTCCTCAAATACCTCATTTTCCAAAAGAATAAAGATGATTACATTAGTGTATTTAGAATTTGAAAATGATAAATTAATATTCCTATTTATTTTGCTATTTTGTATCAGATGAAATAATGTGAAAACCGAACATTCATATTAACGGCGTTTGCTATTGGCCACGTTCTCGGCAATGCATTAGTGATATATTTTAAAATTTTCATTAAAATACAAACAGTAGAAATATATGTCCTCGAAACTAATCCTTTGAAAGATACAATATAAGTTATTCGTAATTTGTAATTAAATAACAAATTTTGCTTGCCAATGGATCAAATCCCTCTCCCTCAAGATCACATTCGGACATAATATTTGGTGTTTAAACTAAAAAAAAAAAGATTTTTTTTGTTAACACTCTAGGGTCACCGTTTTAGGTTGTTGATGGCAGACATGGGTGGAATGAGGACACTGTCCAATGCCTACGGACAGCCGTTCTTTGCGGAAGTGTTAGCAGCGACTCGGCCGTGGGCGATCCTCTGCGGAGGCCGAGAGGCGGCCGGTCTCTTGGCTGAAACTTAGACAACATTACCCACCACACGCAAAAATACCTCGAGTTGCTTACGTAATGCTCCCTTCCTTTTCTCACCGCCCTTTCGTGAGTTCTACTCTCATGTACTTTCATTGGTAGCCGGGTAATCTAGGAGAAGCTTTACGATACGTTTGAGATATCACCAATTTAGAACTGGGTAAGGCTATCTTGGATATCATATAAATCTGGCTTTGTATCATTTTTCTTCATTCACCGTCTCTTGGCTTTGTATTTTTTTGTTCAGTCACCGTCACTTGGTTTTGTATCTTTTTGTCCAGCCACCGTCACTTGGCTTTATATGGTCTTCTCCAGTCATCATCGCTTGGTTTTTATATCTCTTTCTTCGTTCACTGTAGCTTAGCTTTGTATCTCTTTCTTCAGTCACCGTCGCTTGGCTTTGTATAGGTTTATCTAGTCACCGTCGCCTGGCTTTGTATCTCTTTCTTCAGTCACCGTCGCCTGGCTTTGTATCTCTTTCTTCAGTCACCGTCACATGGCTTTGTATCTCCTTCTTCAGTCACCGTCACTTGGCTTTGTATCTCCTTCTTCAGTCACCGTCACTTGGCTTTGTTACTCATTTTCCAGTCACCGTTGCTTGGCTTTATATGCCTTTCTTCGGTCACCGTCACTTGGCTTTATATGCCGTTTTTCAGTCACCGTTACTTGGCTTTGTATCTCTTTCTTCAGTCACCGTCACTTGGCTTTGTTTCTCATTTTCCAGTCACTGTTACTTGGCTTTGCATGGTTTTGTCTAGTCACCGTCACTTCGCTTTCTATCTGTTTTTTCAGTCACTGTCACTTGGTTTTGTATCTCTTTTTTCAGTCACTGTCACTTGGTTTTGTATCTCTTTTTTCAGTCACCGTTACTTGGCTTTGTATCTCTTTCTTCAGTCACCGTCCCTTGGCTTTCTCACCAGTCACCATCACTTCTTTTTCACACTCCAGTGAGATTTTTACTTTGAATCCTAGTAATTAATCTGGTCATCGGTCGATCATCTATGCCGTACACCCAGTAAGTGGCGTTACTGATTGATGCTTTAAACGATAAAACAAAGGTAATATTGGCCACTCTTTTGCTTTAAGACGAAGTTTGAAGTTTGAATTGGCTTGTTAAAAGTTAATTTATGACAAGTAATCACACGAATTATCTTTAATAACTTGTCATATGCCAGCAAAGCTGCCTCTGTGGATCAGTGGTAGAGTGTCGGCCTCCAGATCCCAAGATAGCGGGTTCAAACCCGACAGAGGCAGTCGGATTTTTGAAGGACGGAAGAAAGTCCATTCGACACTCCATGTCGTACGATTCCGGCATGTAAAAGATCTCTAATGACACATTTGATGTTTACCCGACAAAATTCATTAAAATCTCAGCCACAGACGCCCAAGAGAGATCCGATTTAGTCTGTCTGCCATCTAGTAGGCCTAGAGTAAAACGGAACGTCGAAATTGACGAGCAGACAGCCAGATGGTGTCAAATTGAAATGTTTGCACACAGTAGCTGAGGCCATAGGATTATTATTATTATTATTATTATTATTATTATTATTATTATTATTATTAAATGCCAGAAAAACATTTGTCTATATCAACATATCAAAATTTAATAAAACCATGGTACCATGAACTTAATATTGAAGCCGTCTTTAGTTCAGTGGAATACGGTATTTGGTGGGATAAGCAACTCAGATGGTAGAGCGGTGCCCTTCTGAGATCATATTGACTAGCTCGATCCCAGTTCAGTCCCGTGATATTTGAAGATGTTCACATACGTCATCCTCGTGTCGGTAGATTTACGGGACACAATTCTAGCTCTTCGGCTTCTCTGAAAACTGCTAAAGTATTTCGTGGGACGTAAGAGCGTTATTTACCGAGCTCGATAGCTGCAGTCGCTTAAGTGCGGCCAGTATCCAGTAATCGGGAGATAGTGGGTTCGAATCCCACTGTCGGCAGCCCTGAATATGGCTTTCCGTGGTTTCCCATTTTCACACCAGGCAAATGCTGGGGCTGTACCTTAATTAATGCCACGGACGCTTCCTTCCCATTCCTAGGCCTTTCCTATCGCTTCGTCTCCATAAGACATATCTGTGTCGGTGCGACGTAAAGCAAATAGCAAAATAGAGCGTTATTATTATTATTATTATTATTATTATTATTATTATTATTAAAGTAAAATTTTACAATATTTACAGGCCACTAGAGACGAGTTCTCTTGCTCGGCAGTGAAGCATGGATAATCAAGAAAAGAGACGAAACCAGAATCACCGTTGAAGGGATGAGAATCAAGAGACGTATAGTAGAATACTCACGATGGTACCGATAAAGGAACTGATGAAGGAAGTGAAGTCAGATGCCCGAAGAACTGGAAGGACCCTGTCAACAAAATGGCAAGGGACAGAGACACAAAGCAGATCTTACCATACAAACTCAGGAGATTGTCGTCCTATTGGACTTCCAGTTAAGAGATGAATACAAATCGTAACAGACCACTTGGACTAATGCCTGTCTGCAAAACGAAGTTGATGATTATGATGATGATGATGATGATGATGATGTTCCTGGTGCTGATCATTTAATTCGCTAATTACTTCATCCTCTCTTATTCTTCAACAAGTTATTTGCAATGAATATGAAGCAATCTTAAATTATAAAAACAAAAACGCAAGGACTCTTTAAAATAAATGGAAAAATGCATAATAAAAATCAGTAGCTAATACAGCACAATAAAGAGGAATAAGAAGTAGGATAGTAGAAGGAATATATCAATGAAAACAAAAGTAAAACACAATTTTGAATAGTAGGCTTATAAAGCATAGTGATGAAAAAAGAAAACAAATATTTCGATGTATAGTAATTCAAAAGAGAAAAATGGGCATGGTATTGAATGTCTCTCACATTTAACACTCTATCAGACAATTTTTATTATTAATAAAATACAACTCACGTCCCGTGTAGATACAGATTCTACTGGTACTCACAACAACTATGGCCCAGTTGTTTCTGAGATGTTCTTGCTAGTGTTTCTTCCTTTCTTTTCAATTGGCTTTACGTCGCACCAACACAGATAGGTCTTATGGCGACGATGGGATAAGAAAGGCCCAGGAGCGGGAAGGAAGCGGCCGTGGCCTTAATTAAGGTACAGCTCCAGCATTTGCCTGGTGTGAAAAAGGGAAAACCACGGGAAACCATCTTCACGGCTGCCGACAGTGGGATTCGAATCCACCGTCTCCCAGATGCAAGCTCACAGCTGTGCACCTCTAAACGCACGGCCAACTCGCCCGGTCTACCGAATGCAATCTAACAGCTATGCGACCCTAACCGCACGGCCATCTTTCCCGATTTCCTGAGAAAAGTGTACCCGCGAGGATATTACAGTATACTAGACCATGAGCTCATTACCTTGTTTTTTGAGCAACTCTAAAACAGACTAATTCTTTTATCTACGTTAGTGGACTTTTATGTCGCACCAACACAGATAGGTCTTATGGTGACGATGGGATAGGAAAGGGTTAAGATTGGGATCGAAGCAGCCGTGGCATTAATTAAGGTACAGCCCCAGCATTCGCCTGGTGTGAAATGCGAAACCACGGAAACCAATCTTCAGGGTTGCCGACAGTGGGGTTCGAACCCACTATCTCCCGAATGCATATAGACAGCCGTTCGTTCGGTGTTAGTGATTCCTTGTAGTATTTTACTTATATATACGTTATATTTTACTATTGCTGTTAAAATATTAACATTCTCAGAGTAAAGTGCTGTCAAATTTACTGTACACATAATTATCTTGTAAACATCAGACTATTAAGCTTCTTGTTATCTTGTCAAGTAACATGACTCTCTACGTAGTCTACATACACTCATGTTCAGAAATTAAGGATAATGCTGATACATGGTGAAACAACGCAATGGTGGGCGTTTGCGGTTTCACCTCAGGGTATGACCATGTGGTGCATTTGACCTGCGGTCGTCGCACGGTGGCGCTGGCAGCAGTCCAAATGTGCTGAGGTGTGTTGGTGCATGTCGGAGTACGGTGCAGCGAGTAAGTGTGCAGATGTTTTCAGACGTGCTAATGGTGACTATGTGGTGAAAGTGGCTCAATGAACACATATTGGTGACGTTATGAGGGGTAGAATAATAGGGCGACTGGAGGCTGGTCAAACACAGCAGGTCGTAGCACGGGCCCTCCGTGTTCCACAAAGTGTGATCTCAAGATTATGGCAACGATTCCAGCAGACAGGAAACGTGTCCAGGCGCTACAGTACGGGACGTCCGCAGTGTACAACACCACAAGAACACCGATATCTCACCATCAGTGCCCGCAAACGGCCACGGAGTACTACAGGTAGGCTTGCTCGGGACATTGCCACAGCCACTGGAACATTTGTCTCCAGACACACAGTCTACAGACGACTGAACAGACATGGTTTATTTGCCCGGAGACCTACAAGGTGCATTCCACTGACCCCTGTTCACAGGAGAGCCCGTAAAGCATGGTGTCAACAACACAGTACATTGTCATTGGAACAGTGATCACAGGTTATGTTCACCGACGAGTCCAGGTATAGTCTGAACAGTGATTCTCACCGGGTTCTCATCTGGCGTGAACCAGGAACCAGATACCAACCCCGTAATGTCCTTGATAGGGACCTGTATGGAGGTAGTGGTTTGATGGTGTGGGGTGGGATTATTATTGTTGCACCTACACCCCTGCATGCCTTTGATAGCGGAACTGTAACAGGTCAGGCGTATCGATCGGGACGTCATTTTGCACCAGTATGTCAGCCTTTTCAGGGGTGCAGTGGGTCCCACCTTCCTCCTGATGGATGATAACGCACGGTCCCACCGAGCTGCCATCGCGAAGGAGTACCGTGAAACAGAAGATATCCGGCGAATGAAGTGGCCTGCCTGTTCTCCAGACCTAAACCCCATCGAGCACGTCTGGGATGCTTTTGGTCGACGAATCGCTGCACGTCTTCAAACCCCTAGGACACTTCAGAAGTTCCGACAGGCACTGGTGCAAGAATGGGAGGCTATACCCCAGCAGCTGCTCGACCACCTGATCAAGAGTATGCCAACCCGTTGTGCGGCCTGTGTACGAATGCATGGTGATCATATCCCATATTGATGTCGGGGTACATGCGCAGGAAACAGTGGCGTTTTGTAGCACATGTGTTTTGGGACGGTTTTCTCAACTTATCACCAATACCGTGGACTTACAGATATGTTTCGTTTGTGCTCACTATGTGCCTATGCTATTAGCGTCAGTTTTGTGTAGTGTCACATTGTGTGGCACCACAATATGCAATTATCCTTAATTTATGAGCATGAGTGTAGATCACAACTTGATACGTTCTTGTTTTCTTGTTGAGTAATATGACTTGCTATGTAGTCTACACAGATCACAACTCGGTATATTCTTGTTTTCTTGTTAAGGAATATGACGCACTACGTAGTCTACATAGATCACAACTCCATATGTACTTGCTTTCTTGTTAAGTAACGTGACTCGCTACGTAGTCTGCACAGATCACAACTCGATATGTTCTTGTTTTCTTGTCGAGTAACATGACTCGCTACGTAGTCTACACAGATCACAACTCGATATGTATCTTGCTTTCTTGTTAAGGAACATGGCTTACGATGTAATGTTCACAGAAAACAACTCTGTATATTCTGGTTTTCTTGTTAGGTAACTTGATGTTAAGATTTAATGTACACAGAACACAACTCAGCATGTTCTCACTGTCAAGTAGCAGCCGCGTACGATGCCGTCCACACAGAATGCATGTCGGTATATTCTTGTACACTTGACTAGACATGTTGTTAAACCTGTGACCATGTACGACCTTCTGAGAGCAGGCCATTGGTGACCTCAATTTCTTCTCACACCTCGTCAAGTCCAAACTGCTTCTTACGCAGGCCGAGCGGTTGACTATTTTATTTTTAAGAACCATCGCTATTAATACCTCCTCGCATAACGCACAGATTGAGGAGCAGAAATAGCTTGTCAATGCTTGCCATAACGTATCCTTGGGGTTGTTCCATAAGCAGAGAACTGGCTGAAAGACTGCTTTTAATGATCCGTTCACTGTCCTGACATTCTGAGTGACAGTGGCTGCGGAACATAAAGGAGCTTGAAGGCTTCGGATTCGCGACGTCTCTTACATTATCCTTTAGCTGAAGGTCTAGGAATTCTCAGAGAAGAAGGATGTCTTTCCTTCTTTCTTTTTTTCTTAGTTTTTTTCCCTGCCCACTTGCCTGAGTTAGTTCTCTACGTTCATTGATCTTGTCATGGTGCGCTTAGAAATTGCATTTCGTTTATTCTAAATAGAACAGTTATATCATAAACTGCATTTAAACACAATGGAACATATCTCAATCCATGAGAAATACGGGCGCCTATCCGAGATAGGAGAGGTGATGATGATAACGATCTTAATTAATTAATTATGGGGTGTCGAAAACGCTATTGATCAGGAAGATAATGAAAGTGACTATCAAAATGAAAAACTTGAAGGAACGGTCATTTGAAGAATGGTGTGGTCAAATACCTAACCCCCGAAAGCCCTGATATCGCTGAGCTGAATGCAAACAAAATTGGGTGTTTACAATGTCCTAAGTCCCTAAAATTGGTCAAAAATAACTAAATAGTGATTGACAGTTTTAGTTGAGGTGTACTCCGTTTCTTCTGCAGCCACTCACCTCCGTTAGATGGCGTTTCACAATTAGAAACATACATCAGAGCTCTGTGGTAAAGTTTAGAAACGGTATTTTAAAATATACGGGACAGTTCACGAAAAACGGGGTAATATGCTTCCCGTATAGTTTTTGCCGTGACAACGAGACACTTCAGAGAAATAAGGGACAGTCTCGTAAAAAAAAGGAACGTCTAGTCACCCTATGGTAGGGCTCAATGTTGCTGCTCACTAATCACTAAAAACACTATGCCATTAAAATTCTCCTCGAACTCCCTTAGAGAAATTTGCCTCGACATCTATTAGGTGTGCTCAGCCAGACATGCCGACAATCTAAAATAAAGATTTGATCATAATTAAAGAGATACCCATACTGTTTATATTGGCAATCAACTCGGCCAGGGACAGCGGAAGCCGTCAACTTGCAGCTGGTTCAGACAGCCTCAGTTAGCTTTGATATTTTCTTTGTACTGGTAGAATGCAAGTAGTCTCATCGCGTAGTATGCTGGCAGCACATGGGACTCGAACATCTGCTTGTTACATGGTGCTGATTGAGTCTTCGTCTTCCATCTCCGCCATTTGTATTTCTTTAACATTTGGCGCCCTTTCTCCAGAAATTGTTGGCGATAATGACTTAAAATCAATATGTAGATATTTCAGGAGGAACAGTAAATATTTCGGGGGCCCATAGTATTGATTAATTCTAGTAAAATAAATAAATAAATAAATAAATAAATAAATAAATAAATAAATAAATAAATAAATATGCCCAATGTGCAATGAGTCTGGAATTCTCGATGTTTTAATCGATCATTATCGCTGATCTCCATTTAGGGCTTTTAAAAAATTGATTTCAAAGGACTTGGAAATTTATTAAATATTTCCTTTAAAAACATTCCAATCTCGAATTCCTCTTCCTATAAATTAATGTTTATCCTAATTTTTCCTATTGAATTCCAACTTTATCTTTATTAAAAACACCACTCAAACTTATTCCTCTACTAATGCCATTTCACGCCATCTGCTGTCACTGACAGCACGGAACATACCACTAAGTCCCAATTCTTACCAGCCCACATTTTGCAACAATTTCGTAACGCTATTTTTTTTGTCGAAAATCACCCCGGACAAATCGAGCTTTGGATTTATTTTTTCAGTTCTCGAATCAAGAATCTTGGTGAGGGCCCCATACTACCAGAATCATACTGTGGGGTTTCCAGAGGCTTATATGGCCTCTCCTTTACATCGTTGCTACAGCCTCTACATACCCTCATAACCATGTACAGGGATCTGTAATCTCTATTTCAAATCCTGTTTCCTTTCACGCTCATAATCACATATAAGCTTCAATACACTGAGCACAATTGGAATTGTAAAGCAATCTTAGGGTCTCTTCAAGAATAAGACTTTGAAAGTATCCGCTATGATCGGAAAATTCTAACTTTGAAGAAAGTAGCGTCTATGAAACAGACTTAAAGCAAAGTTGACTTTGGCCGAAGTAACTTTGAAAAGTACAAATTTTATGAACTGATGAAATGATAATGTCTGTAATAATAATAATAATAGAAAACAAGAGAAGAGTGGCTTCCGTCAAGTACTTTTAGTTATTGCTGTTCAGGCCTAGCGTATCGTAATTTTTCGTGTTTTAATTTCCTCAACCGTAGACAAAAAAAAAAAAAAAAAAAAAAAAGATGATAATTTTCAGTACAGAGACCGTTCTAATTATTCTGCTGGCAGCTGGCAGGCTTACACTTCGTAAGTCAACAGAAACTAGTCGAAAATTGCCTATAACAAAATAATAAATTAGGCCTATAACTAGAACATTACGCTTCTTCATTTAACATAACCTCAGTAAACGTGTAAAAGTATTTCAGTAAAGTAAGAAGTCTAGTAATACACATTTACCCGTAGCATAATATCTTAAAGCAATTAGCAGTTGTATGCCTACTGGAGGAATAGGTAGTCCTCTTCCAGTTTTCGTCATTAGTGCACCTTCGAACATCGTGCGGTTTTTTTTATCGAATCTGTACCTAATTTGGAATTCCTTATCCCTGTAGAACTCAATCGGGTTTTTCACATCTCGTATAACTCGACGAGGGGTATGCGGGGCTTGGATAATCTCCTGGATATATTCAAAATCTTCCACAACCTGGATTATGTTTACAGTAGAATATACGCCATTGTATTATCCCCTACAGTCGACTTTGTGAAGTCAAAGTACGGGCCACTGACACTTTGAAGCAAGTCTCGCCCAAAGTCTACTTTCCGCAGTCTCGACTATGAATGGCAAAATGGTGACTTTAGTGGGTACAAGATCGACTTTGCCTCATAGTCTTGTTCTTGAATACGACCTTTAGAACTGTTCTTCTCTCAGTTCCTTGTCTGTAATTTCTACATTGGTATTGAACCCTTTGGTCCATATTGAGGGATACCTACCTTTCTTACCTATCAGCAAAGTTCATGAGATCTGTCTCTTGGGTCGTATCGGGTTCTTCGTCACTTGCTGAAGTAAAGGTAGGGTTCAGTAATTCTAATCTATCTACTGGAATGAAAGGTCTGTTTAAAAGATTCCTATTTATTCAGGAAAATTCTGAAGCAATCTGATATGTCAACGGTATCATAGAAGTCAATTGTGTCCACTGGACACCACAATCATTTTTACATAAAGGTCAGAACACTGGTGTGAGACTTTAACGTAACTGCCTGATGGGCATTCTTACTAGAAACCATTGTCTCAATTATTAATTATTTAAGAAAGGAAAGTCTGGAAATCCTTAAATTCGGCTTCCATGTGAGACCACATGTACCATCATAGTGATTCGTTATGGTCCAGCCCTCGTAACACGAAATCTGGACTCTGGGTATAATTAAGGCAGTCCAATTGGTGTGTGCCACACAGTGGTTCTACGGCATGGACCCTTAATTGAATCGATGTGACCTGCGTCTATGTCATGGACCGACATCTAATCTTCTAAGTTACTTTAAAGTCATTGTGGATGATGACCGCAAGGAAATGATGCTACAATGACATATGGCCCTAATCCAAGTCACTGAGGTTGATGACCCCCTGACCATCCAAGTTTCTAGGCTGAAGGCTAAACACAATTAAGTTACATCGGTTGATGACCAAAGTTTCCACTTTACTATCCCCAGCACATTCACTGCCCAATCAATCAAAGTTCAATAATTACAACAATAGCAATGCTCACAAACTTTGTGGCAGTAAAATCCATTTCCTTCGGATATGTCCCCTTAATCGTTACTTTACATTTTAATATTCCCCAGAAAACAAACTAAAATTTCCAGAATGCATCTCCAAGTTATTCGCTTGATTAAAGTTATTTCAAAATGTGGTTTCACTGAATTTAATAATTAAATAAATTTAAATGATTTAGCGAAATGTTAAAGAACAGTAAATTTTATCTCCGCGGACTCTGGTTTCTTCACAAATTTCTACGCAGCTGTGATGTGAATTCAATCTTGTGATATTTATCTGGCTGGAAAAGAATTGTTACATAATTCATGTCCAGTTATATATCTTGTCTCATGATTTCACACTTTAAAATCTAATCTAGTCCTAACCGTTATTAACACTTGGATATCCTAAGAATCTACGTACAAACCAAACAACTCGCCATATAATTACGATGTCATATCTCGTCATACCATTTATGAATTTTGCACACCCCTCACAGACAAATCAATCATCACGACCATCGCTCTATATTTTGGACAACCCTGAATTTGGTTACTCTGTTCCTTATACTCGAAGTTCATGGTTTCAAATGTTCAATACGTCCCCAATTAAACAAATTTTACAGTATTTCACAATACTCAGATCATTACCGGCTATGAATTTCAACTAAATCCAGCATTTTAACGTTTCCCCGGCCGAGAATATAGTATAATCTCAATTCCACGCCTGTCCCGTTATCACAGCTGAGGCCTCTCGTCCCCAAGTTCGCTTGGCAGTAACATGAAACCCCTGGTTTATTCCAGTTGACTGGCTTCTCAAAATGCTCTCTTTAAACTCTGCCGACAAAATTAAACAAATACGATATTCTGACCAATAAAATGCACAGATTAAGCTTCAAGATGCCCACACTAATTATACGCGTCGCCTATTAATACCGCTATGGATTTCTATGAATTTCTTTCCATTCCCAACATTATAAAATATACCTCGGGCTATCGTGTCCCGGCTTCAATGACAGGTCCAACCTGATTCACAAATCTCATATCAACAAAACTAACCTCTGTTTCCCAGCTCCACAATTATCATCGATAAAGAACTGGAATAAAATCCTCACTAGAAATCTCGACGTCTAATATCGCACAATGCATTAATCATGAATAACTTCGCATAAAGGATATCGTATTTAATAACTTGATTTTTACGAGAAAATGACTGAAACATTCTACTAGATCTTTTATTGTCAGTCAGACACAGTTCAAAATGGGCCTAGAAAAACGTTTCTCTCCGTGACCAAATTCATCACCCTAGGTTCTCACCCGACAGCGCGCTTCCACTCGATTGAAAATGAGTAACCATGGATTCCTACCTTATTAACGTCAAATTGCAGACAGAAAAATTTTACGTCGAATGAACATCTTAATTTGACATCACAAAATATAGGCAGTACACTCACACGGATGACGATCTACATTGGACGTGATATCACTTCGAAACCCTATTCAATAACTTTTACAACATTATACGGCACTCGCAAGACTTCAAAAATTTATCTAAGTGGGAAATAAAACAAATGACTCTTTTAGTCGTACTCTCACATTTACAAAACTTAGTAGGGGTGACCACTGCGTCGTATATCCCCATTCAAATACACTTTTAGAGATCATGAGACAAGATATAAGAGGTAGTAAGATGGAAAGTCACATACCTCATGTAGTCACACCATTGTTCGTCATAGGGCTCACCTGCGACCCTGGCATTTTATTTAGCCATTTTTACATTCATGGCTGTACAGATCATTATGTTTCTTCAGGTTTCCTGGAATAAAGCATTAAAAAAAGAAAATACCCTTCACTTGTTTGCTGAGCGCACACGATGGACTATAATTATTTCCGCACACGAATTAATCACATTAGAATTTATTCAGTACTTTGACCGTCCTATCTGGTACAATTATTTCACTCAAGAAAACTATCTCCTCATGGAGACAAGACCTAGCCACAATGGCTGAAATCTGCAGTTGAACTCAGTCTACTTTCGTTGGTTTGATTTCGCAGAGCAGCTCAACTATTTTTCGTCCGCTTTGTATCACAAATGCCGGAGAAGGAGACTGCGTCATGGCGTCCCTTCATATTTTTAGCAGTTACCCCCTCTCTTCGGATATCTCCCTTTGCCGCCAAGAAAATTTCTATAAATTTTCTGACTTATCTAAACTGTAATTTCAAGAGTTTTGAAAGTGACTACATGCTTGCTACATTTCTGGCGGTAGTGTTCATGGACATTTAAAATGTATACGGGTTCGATTTATGAGATGATTGACCTCCTTTGATAGGCACTATATTTTTTGACTTGGCTTGGATCACGCCATGTACACGCGCTTTGAAATAGTTCACAAAAATGACTTGAGATTCTTCCGCCGTCGACACGTGTGGCTGACGTCACGTACCCCAGAGCGTGGGACCGAAGGTAATCACCCCCTCGTCATGTGTCAAATCCATGCTATCAAGAATCCAACTTTTAGTTTAATTGTTAATTTATGCATAATGTTGTTAGGGCACAAAGGTCATGGGTTCAGTATGTAACAAGTTGTTTCCAGCAAATCCTATATTGGTCTCTCCACCTGTTTGTGTACAGAGTATATACTGCAGACTCCCCGTGCTAAGATTAACCCTTTGGAGTTCAACTGTATTTCCTCTCACATCCTCTGCAGGCCCAGTTTAAAATCAGGTAAAAAGACTGGCAAAAACCAACACATATTTATTTTATATGATAAACAATTTGAAACTAAATTTGTATAAACTTTATATTGTTGAGCAGTGAGAGAGAATTTTTTATCAGTGAATATTTTAAGAACTATTTTTTTGAGACGGAGTCCTGAGTTCCTTGGACACGTTCCATAGAAAAATGGCGTCTATCATCCCTCACTTTCCTGGCTGAACATACGGCACACTCCTTTGTTTTCTCGTCCTCCCGGTTATCAGTAGTTCCCTTTGAGACAAAAGATTGACATCAGAATCGCTATTAGCTCGTAACTGATCGTAAACATAGTCAGTAGATTTCAAGTTGCTGGCATAGATGTTGTATTTCCACAGAAAACACTTCTAAAACAAACGAACAGGTGATAGTTATGTTATATATGAGGTAAAGCATGTCTGTCCTCCAGTTCCCTGCAAATTGACGAAAAATCTAACCTGCGTATCTGCAATGTCGGACCGAGACAGACAGTGGGCTGCAGAGGGTTAAGGTAAGCTGATTGCGAGGTCTGAATGTCAACATACGTTACCTATCCTTTATCTCGAGGTAAAATTTACAGTATTTTTCCCATCTGTAGGCACATTAGCGACGAGGAAGTAAAATTTCCCACTTCTTCTGAACTTTGCTAAAAAAAAATTAACCCAAGAATATTACCTCGAAAACGAGCGTTTTAAACGGGTGCGAAATGCGCTATAACGGGGTATTTTATGATGTCATCCTATAGGAAATCTCTAGGGACCCGGGAAAAAGCGCATGGTGGTGATTACTCTTTTAAGAGGTAGTACAACCGAGCAACAATCCTGGGTGCAAAGTGTTGAAGGGATCCTACACTTCGAAAATGAAGGTATCGGCCAAAGAAAGGCAAGGATCATGAAGGACGTGAACATGGAAGACTCCCTAGGTCCCTGTACGCAATACCGTCGGGGTCGGAAAAGAACAAGAGTTGACCAGGGAGGTCATATAGGATAGATTAAAGTGAGGAGCTTCTGCAGAAGTCAGTGGAAGCAATGCCATGACCCTTACAACAAGCAGGGGATACCGCGGATACATTTTTTGTTATGTGCTTTACGTCGCACCGACAAAGATATGTCTTATGGCGACGATGGGACAGGAAAGGCCTAGCAATGGGAAGGAAGCGGCCGTGGCCTTAATTAAGGTACAACCCCAGCATTTGCCTGGTGTGAAAATGGGGAACCACGGAAAACCATCTTCAGGGCTGCCGACAGTGGGATGCGAGCTCACAGCTGCGCGCTCCAAACCGCATGGCCAACTCGCCCAGTCGGATACATTCTAACGCTACCACTCACAGGGGAACAAGAAAGCCCGTATAATCCGGGTTAGCGTAATAAACGGCAATGTCTAGTCGAAGTTTTGCTTGTTGTAAGAGGCGACAAAAAGGGGCCTCAGGGGCTATTAATTTGTGAGCGTGGGTTGGCGACCACGGGGCCAATAATAATAATAATAATAATAATAATAATAATAATAATAATAATAATGAATTAGCAAGACATGCAATAGAAAATGGACTTACGATGGATATGATTCACAACAGAAAAGAATTTAGAAGCCGAGTGGACAGAATCAAAACATTCCAGGAGAAACCACCAAAATGTAGACCCAAACTAGTCATATCTGAGAAAGAAAGGAAGGTCAGAAGTGAAGGAATGAAGATGTTCTGGGAGAAGAAGAAGAAGAAGAAGCCTTAAGTTCGTTGCGGTCCATAGGCGGCCAAATTTGGAAACAAGAAGAAGAATGAATTAGCCCCGTAGTACAGTGGTAGCGTGTCTGCCTCTTACCCAAAGCCTCCACATTCGATTCCTGGCCAGTCCAAGAAGTTTAATTCTGGGCAGATCAACTGAGAAGCTGTGTGATAGGAGAGGCAGTGCACTCGGTCGCGGATGCCAAGCACAACGGCTGAGAATGCTGAACTCTGACCATGTGAACTCCAGTATCAGGCAGCCATCTTGACAGGTCAATATAATACCTTCTTCGCCACAGTTATTATTATTATTATTATTATTATTATTATTATTATTATTATTATTATTATTATTATTATTATTATTATTATTTGGAAATATAACATATATTTTTGTGTTTCTTTACAATCCTCACTACGTAGTATAATAGGTTCCAACTCAAGTTGCAACGAACACGAATTTAACTGGCCGTAAGTTGTGTATGCAAGTGTTGATTGCCACCTGTTCCTGAAGTCGCACGCCATCTGTGGTCTGCTCTAGTCCGGAGTTAATTCTGGCTGAGAGATCCAGGACGGCGGGGAGCGTACTCGGGATTTCCTGAGACGAGACATTGCCAAAATGCGGAGGACTGCTAGTTATGTGCTGTATGCTTGTGTCCCACTACTTGGCCTAGAGCACGTGCGACCTGGTGTCGGTCCAATGAGCTGGGTACTGCATGTCTCTCTGCCAATTCAACAAGCAGTCCCTCTTGTCACTGTAAAGTAAGAATCAATGCCGAGTCGATTGGCTAGACGTTATTAGATATGCAGCTTCAGTTCAGGAGATAGTTGGTTCGAACCAAACCGTTGGCGGTTCTGACGGTAGTTTTCCATGGTTTCCCATTTTCACACACAATCAAGGTGAGTTCCTTCCTTCTCAGGTGAGACATGTTCTTCACGAGAACACCCAACGTGTAAAGAACTTTACCAGTATGAATGAACAACATACTATTCTCTCCCAACCACAGATCACCAGTAACTGCGTACAGTGTGTTCCATTGTCAATCAATCAATCAATCAATCAATCAATCAATCAATCAATCAATCAATCAATCAATCAATCAATCAATCAATCAATCAATCAATCAATCAATCAATCAATCAATCAATCAATCAATCAATCAATCAATCAATCAATCAATCAATCAATCAAACCTGTAGTTTTCGTGATTTTCGATATCGAAATAATAACCGTCTAGGAAAAAAATTGTCTTTATTTATTTATTTCATTTCAATATAGGCACCTGAGCCAAGGCTCTTCTTGGTGCAATACAAATAAATGACAATGGCAGCTATATTCACAATCTGATTACAAAATAAAATACAGTAAGTATATAATTTAACATGGTGTAAGAGATAAGATAGGACAAAGCTTCCTAACCATAATTACCATACTATTTCAGGTATTTAGTTACGTTACTTTTGAAGAAAGATAAAGTTGGTAACATTTTTATATTTTTTGGAAGCGAGTTATACATAGTTATAGAAAAATGCCAAAGAGAGTTTTGACCATAACTAGTGGAATGAATCTGATTGTAGTGAATATTATAAATAATTCTTGTTTCATAATTATGAATCTGTGAATTGGTAATTACTGATGTGTTTGAGCGGACTAATTTGTTTTGAATTTTATAGATCATAATTATAGAAGCCTTTATGCGGAGGTTTGGAAGTGATAATATATTACAATATTTATACAGATCTTTAGTCGGTGTCAGAATGGGCAGTTTGAAAATTATTTTTAGTGCTCTCTTCCTAAGGACCTCTACCTTTCCAAATAATTCTTTATTACAGCATGCCCAGACATGTATCATATAAGAGATGTGGCTTTCAATAAGAGCATAGTAAATACCTTTCAACAACCCACGAGAAAACTTATATCGCAATCTACTGAGGATACCAATCACAGGGATAATTTTATTACAAATAGTCTCCACGTGATTACTCCACGACAGATTTTCATCTATAATCAGTCCTAAGAATTTAGTACTGTGCACTTTCATTACTCTTTGATTGAAGAAAAGCAGATTTTTTATCCAAATTTAATACATATAAAGGTTTGTGACAATTTATGTAGTTTGTTTTTGTTAGATTGATGGTTAATCGGTTGGAATTAAGCCATGTTTCAAGTAATCGAATATCCTGCTGCATATTTTGTTCAAGTTCATGATTGCTAGAGCCTGTATAAAAAATATTAGTGTCTTTCAAGAAACCCCACGAAAAGAAGTCGCAAGGTGTTATATCTGGGTCAAAAATACAGGGTCTCTCATACCATAAACCCAGATCGAACGTAGCTGTAGTATGGGGGCGCGCGCGTATAGTTGTTGACCTTGCAAGCAGCCTGCAAGTGTTCGACCTAGCAAGCATGAGTCGCCAGTCTGAATCTCAGCTGTTAACATGATGAGACAGTTATCATTGTAACACTGCATTTACATATGTGAAAGTTCTGGTTTCATCTTAATGGTCGTGTGAACAGTCATAACTCTTGCTATTGATGTGCAGAAAATCCTAGTGGTGTTTATGAAGTCCCTCACTAAGATAGGAAGATGGGTTTGGTTGATGTGCTGTTAGTGCAAGGCGAATAATTGACCTTTTCTTTTTCAACAAGATTCAGTCCATCTTCCTAAGTTTAGTCTTTTTTTAAATTATATTTTTTCGTGGCGTCGACCTCTGCAGATCTTTTGCCACTACTTTCATCATATGATAGGAACCTCTAAGTGTAATTGAAGACATGGATGGAAGAAGGGCTTAAGTCAGGTTGTGGCGTTATTCGGTAAATTGCATATATACGTCCCTTGGAGGCTCTTCTAGATACTACCTAAATGGCTTATCGGTAGTGTCAATAGATGGCGTGTGATGTGCTATATTGAGTTGCGCCGTTCTTCCAAATATTACTCATGTCCGACTTAAAATACACCCCAATGCTGACTTAGGGAGAGCCAGCAATCATCACTCATCAGACTCGAAACAGCTGACGCAGGAGTAATGTCAGGAGGAGAAACATCTGATATTTCAGCAGATGACAGTGAATATTTACCAAATGAAACCTCAGATGATTCGGATACTAAATCCTTACTATCAGAATGATCTGCCGTTCTCAGCCCACTGTCATTTGCAACACCACAAACTAAAGGACTTCAGTTTTCAATTCCAAAGTATGTCATATTATGTCACTCTCCTGAAGGAACTGTATCAGGAAACCAGAATTATAATATTACGTTTCATGACAAGTTTCAGTTATTGAAGGATATATGGTCTGTAAGATAATTTGGATAGCTTTCCAGTCCCTTGTGTAGGTACTGAACCCAGAAAATTAAAAGTTGTTAAAGATTTAGTAAGCTTTCTATGCGCAGGCGCACGTGCATGGTTTGAAAATATTTTCCGGGGAGCTGAATCTGTGGGAGTAGGAAATTCTCGATATAGTGACTCCCCTAATAATATGTTGTGCCCTGTCAAATGTTCTAACCTGTAAAACTTGTCTACATGCTTCCAACAATGTAAAAAACATTAATTTTCAATGAAAATGTTTCTTGAAAATGGAATAAGGGCGTAACTCAAAATACAAAATTTACAACAAAGCAAAAAATGTATAAATATTTTTGATGTACATATTATGAAATAATCAAGAATGTAGTTAAGTATAATATACCACAATTTTGTATTTCTGAGAAAAGTGTTTGATGTTGTAATTCTTTAAACTCATTTATCTCAAAAGAGTGTTTTTTGAGTTACGCCCTTCTTCCATCCATGTCTTCAATTGCGGAAGTGTAGAGTGTTGAATGTGAGGAAAGGAACGTTAAGGACGACACAAACACCCAGTCCCCAGGTCAGGAATATTAATCAATTATTAATCAATTAAAACCCCTGACCCGGCCGGGAATCGAACCGGGGGCCGCCGGGTGACACCACGGGACCGGACAAGTTTAGTCTTACTAACCTCTTCAACTATTTAATACCATCCATAAAGTATACTGCAACCTTCTCTCTTTGTCACGTTGCGTCAGCTTGTACCGGGTGAGTTGGCCGTGCGGCTAGGGGCGCGCAGCTGTGATTTCGCATACGAGAGATAGTGGGTTTGAACCCCACTGTCGGCAGCCCTGAAGATGGTTTCCCATTTTCACACCAGGCAAATGCTGGGGTTGTACCTTAATTAAGGCCACGGCCGCTTCCTTCCCACTCTTAGGCCTTTCCCACCCCAACGTCACCATAAACTGTGTTGGCGCGACGTAAATCAAATAGCAAATAAATAAATAAATAAATAAATAAATAAATAAATAAATAAATAAATAAATAAATAAATAAATAAATAATTTGACGAGCCCGCCTGGTGACCATGATCGTTAAAGAGTCAAGTCTAAACGGTCTGACACCGAGGTTAGCCGGTTCGAGTCCCGTTGGTCAATAACATTTTCACCATCAAAATGCTGGGTGGCGGGGCAGGGAAGGTGGTGGTATACAATTTATAATCACTAGATTGCGTGCCAAAAGCCTGAGGTAAATTCTAAACCTCTCCGCAGTTCTCATATGGAGTGAGGGCCATATGATGCTGCTGATAGTGATTCGTCCGTCAGATGGGGACGTTAAGCCTTGAGCAGACCCCTTGGTGCTATTCGACAGGAGTAGGCTATATGCCGGCACCACGATTCACCCTCTCCCTTCCTACTAACATATATTACATCATTCTTTTCATCTCACTGAGTCCCCTGATGAAGTTGACGTCAGGAAGAACATTCGGTCATAAAAACCCGCCACGATAGATTCATCTCACCTCATACCCGACCCCGTAGAGAAACGGGACAAGGGTGGGACAAACATTGATTAGTTTAATGGAGAGGTTAAAATCTTGCGTTTTGTGACACTTTCATACAAACAGGGTGTCCAGTGTTACTTTGTCACCATTGTATCATACAGACACAAACTCTTAATTTTCTTGTGATGTGTTATAAAGATGTATTTAATTTCACAATCCCGTTTTAGTCATGATGTGCATTTAAAAGAATGGTTTATAATAAATTTAAAATGCCTTAATAATTAGCTTTCTTCTCCTTCTTCTTCTTGTACCATATCCTCATTGGATGTCGGCTGTCATCAGGGCGATCTAGTTCTAGTTCTCAGCAACTGAGAAAAGAGTGGGGCTACTGAGCCATACCATTCTCGTAGATTCCGTAGCCAAGACATTCTACTTCTTCCGCTACTTCTCCTTCCTTCAATTTTTTTTTTTTTTGCTAGGGGCTTTACGTCACACCGACACAGATAGGTCTTATGGCGACGATGGGATAGGAAAGGCCTAGGAGTTGGAAGGAAGCGGCCGTGGCGTTAATTAAGGTACAGCCCCAGCATTTGCCTGGTGTGAAAATGGGAAACCACGGAAAACCATCTTCAGGGCTGCCGATAGTGGGATTCGAACCTACTATCTCCCGGATGCAAGCTCACAGCCGCGTGCCTCTACGCGCACAGCCAACTCGCCCGGTCCTTCAATTTTACCTTGTAAGATAAGCTGAAGGAGGAGTCTATATTTATCATTTCGAATGATGTGGCCAAAGTACTTAAGTTTATTCTTTTTTGATGTTGTGCACTACCTCCATCCAGTTCCTTGTTCAGGTGTTGGAGTACTTCAGTGTTACGTATTCTGTCAACCCATGATATTCTGAGAAGGCGTCGATAGCACCACATTTCAAACGATCGAAGTTTTTCGGTGGTGTTCTATTTTAGGGTCCAAGTCTCGGCACCATAAAGTGAGACAGAAAATACATAACACGGAAGTAAACAGAGACGGAGATTGATCTTAAAGTCCCTGCTACAGAAACGTTTTCCAGGTACTCATATTTTTAAACCTATCATTTAGAGAATTTTGCGTAGGGATTTATTGAACTTTTAGCCATGCGTGAGGGGTATAATCTCATAATAGTTTGAGAACCTCTGATCTTAAGAGTTTGTTACTTGGACAATACCTTATGCATTGTTGTTGTTCATACAGAGAGAGCAGAACTCGAGTGTGTTGTGACCTTAGTGCTTCCTACTCTGATAACGAGATATTTTTGGAGAACGCTGTTATTATAATAGCAAATTGTGCAGTTAGAGTTCTTTGAAGTTATTTCTGCCTGTCCTAGTCGCTTGCCAAACTGCTTGTCGCAGACGGAACGCACGCTCGCATCTCAGTTGTTTCAACGCATTCTAATCTTCTTCTTTAATAACAATCACTCTTATCAGGCAACAGTCGTGCATTCTCTGCGAAACACACATTTTGTGCAATGAAATGTGAACATTAAAAAAATATATTCAACCAACCAGAATATCTAATGTTCATAAGGGTATCCTTAAGAGGACAATATCCATGAATTTAAGACGTACTAGAGGACCCGTGTGAGAAATCTCACATTTTCATAAAGTATGTGGAGGAATACCCCCCTGGTGAACTAAGGAATACACAAATCAATACAATGTTAGACAGTCTTACTTACCACTTAACGTACTGTTTGATTTTTTAACATTTATGGTATCCACTTAAACGGAAACAAATGTATTTATTTATTTATTTATTTATTTATTTATTTATTTATTTATTTTAAGTGGCGAAGTTAGGGCTCTTGGCCCTCTCTTACACTTAACCACATGCAATTTTTTTTATTTTTACGGTATTAATCTAAAGTGGAGATTACCACATTAACTGTTTATCACTTTTAAGTCACTTTGACGAAGTCCGTTCTATAATTACTGATACAAATATGCATTTAATCGGCCTGAGTGAAAGTTGGTTGACTAACAGTCCAATTGGCCATTTCCACTATCGGCAGCCCTGAAGATGGTTTTCCGTGGTTTCCTATTTTCACACCAGGCAAATGCTGGGGCTGTACCTTAATTAAGGCCACGGCCGCTTCCTTCCAACTCCTAGGCCTTTCCTATCCCAACGTCGCCATAAGACCTATCTGTGTCGGTGCGACGTAAAGCCCCTAGAAAAAAATTGCCCATTTGGACGTAACATCGTTTACTGAGACACACTGACGACGATTTGTGAGGTAGGATATAAAGAAATTGAGCGCATTCTGTTCAACGCCAAGGGAGAGCAATTTTGAAAGGAGTAGTTGTATGTTGACTGTATCAAATGCACTGCTAAAGTCAAGGAGCGTGAGTACCGTCACCTGTCACTTATCCATAGCAAGCCTGATATCATCTGTTACCCGAAGGAGTGATGTCGTCGTACTGTGGCCCTTCCTGTAAGTGCATTGTTATACTGACTAATGTTTCGGAAGTAATTTTTGGCTTTACTATCATTCTTTTCTTAACTGATAATAACCGAATATTATAATGACATAAAACAGGTGTCTCAGCGGCTAAAATATGAAGCGGACAGCAATGATGGAGCGTATTTTTCAACAGCAACAGTATTTGCAAATCGCACACTTCGTACAATTTTTAAAACTCATTTTTAAAAAGAAATTATCGATATTTGAGAAATGAGAGTATAATTCCTCTTTTTTTGAATGCTCATTTGTCACGATCGGTTTCTTGTGAACCCCGGAAAAGAGATCTTTTATGATGTGAACGGTGAGGTTTTTTTAAGGGGAGCCATGACTGGAATGTTGCAAATTTTTACCAACAAAAAAAAAAAAGATTTTTATGTTAACCTTAAAATTTTCTCAACTCTTCATCTTTTTATTCCCGTTATCACTTTCCCTGATGCCATTTATAAAGCTCTAAATGCCGGATTTAAAGGCACGGCGTATATAAAGCAAGTATACGCTCCATTTTCTTCAGAGATCTTTCGGACCACCATTTAAATAACCCCACTGGAATATATTTACCTTCGAGTAGGCCTAGGCTGTGCATAAGACGAGACAGAAGTCTGAGGGAGTATCTTAAAGTCCAGAGCAGTTTCTTAAAACATTCAATAGCATTTTTTTTGCTTAACCGTTTGGCACTCAGCCTATATGCAAGGGTTTGCTCGAAGACACTCAGACTAATTTCTGTCATTTTCCAAACCAAATTTAAAAAAAAATCAACACGTAAACAGTTTAACACACATTAAAATAAAATAAATCACACTAATACAGGAAACTATGAGCATTTCAGAAATGAATATACCTAGGACGTTTTGTTATTAGTAAAGCACAAAAAATTATTAAATTTTGAAAATAAATTATTTAAAAAATTTTTGGTTTTCAATGACTGAAAAAATCAGACATTATTATGTCTTCCTTATTTACTCCTAGACGTGAAAGAAAGAACATTTAATACTGAATAATTTTATATCAGTATGATGTGTGTGCTGCAATTCGTTCATGAAGCATGGCACAAAGTTATTCTCTGTACATGTAACGGTCATCGATGTCAGGTCCTCGCGGTCCGATGCACGGTGAGCAGCTGTGACTGTGTCATTTCCCACATAATTCGAATCACTTTCCGAAAAAGGAGGTCATTATTACTGTCTAAATCATCTGAAAATTCAAGGCCTCATTCGGCCTTGAATTTGGCCTAGCCATTGCGATAAAAAGATGACGCAAGCACGTGCAAAAACGGAATTATGAAAAGGAGTTAAATAGTTTGCGAAGTACAGCGAACACACGATATACCAAAGAAACGAAATATACTCTAAACTGAACTCATATCAAGATCAAATTGTTGTATTCATAAGCCAACCAAAACAGATCCACGCAATAACTTCAAATAACCACAACATAAACATTCACTGTCAACAGATTTCATTTGTCGAAAATAAAAATATTTTGTAGGGCTGGTGGATATATCTGTAGAGTAAAACGCAAATTCAACGCTTTAAGGTACCGTCACGATCAACTGTTATGATTTAACAGCCACGCAAGTGACCAAAGTCCATAAATAGGACAGAGTCGATGTTTTGGCGCCGTGAGCTTTCTCGCCATAACCTCTCGCGCCGATAGATCGGCCCGCTGAGTGCGAAAGGGTTAAAATACTGTATTATCAGCTCATTGCCACATGTAAAATGCATCTTCGTATCAGATTCCCCTGAATATTTCAGATAATGTTTCATGATGTACAGGAAATAGAAGTTGTTCTGCAATTTATTATCATTTGAAAATCACCTCATATTTTTGTTCCGAAAGTAACACCATTGTTTGAACAATGAAAAATTGAAAAAACTTCTATCTCCAGTTGCAACCCAGTGTTGCAATTAAGTATATAAGCATTTTTGACAAGTGTGCCAAATTATAGCCGAAAAATAATTAAGAGTGTGCCGAATGGAGCATTTTCCATCCAACATATCGATGGCTTAGTGCACAAACAATGTATGTCCAAAAATCATGATTCTGAGAAAACTCAGATTGAAAGTTTATGAAGTGGCAATTACTTACGACAAATTATATAGCTGTAGCCAGTGTTACTGATCTTTGTAATTGTATTTCAACAACTAAACCACATTTTTGTGCATCACTCTAGGAATTATTCACTATATTTTAATGGAAGTTTTGGACATACAACATTTGACACTAAAAATGTGAAAGAGAAGTTCAAGGCACAAACGTTGTATTTCTCAAAGGAATTGATTTCAACATTCGTTATAATAATTTATTATTAAATTATTTCATTTTCTTAATAAAAGCAAGTAATGAATGATAAGTAATTAAATAAAGTTGAATAATAATTTTTTTTTTTTTTTTGCAATTTGCTTTACGTCGCACCGACACAGATAGGTCTTATGGCGACGATGGGACAGGAAGTGGCTAGGAGTGGGAAGGAAGCGGCCGTGGCCTTAATTAAGGTACAGCCCCAGCATTTGGCTGGTATGAAAATGGGAAACTACGGAAAACCATCTTCAGGGCTGCCGACAGTGGGGTTCGAACCCACTATCTCCCGAATACTGGATATTGGCCGCACTTAAGCGACTGCAGCTATCGAGCTCGGTTTGAATAATCATTGTTCAGGTAAAAATATGTCTCAAATCTTTCAAAACAGTGTCCACGACATACAATATTTGTGCTCCATCAAGGCAGTAGGAATTTGACATTTTCAACAGTAAAATAATATGTCCGGACATACTATATTTGCGCTTTCAAGTGAAATGAAAAACAAATGGACATACCTAGGCTAAAGTTATTATATGGGACATACAATATTCGTGAAGTAGTGCTATTGATTTAACTGGGACATGCAATATTTGCACCTTGGAAATCAGGATGTTCCCTAGTATTTGGACATTAGCTAGAAATGTTTGAGAGATATCCAAATATGGTATTAACTCCAAATTGGCCATTAATGGACATACAAAGTTTGTACACTAAGCCATCTATATACAAAATAAATATTATTCGTTAATAGCTTCGCAACAGAAGCCTCACTGGCTCAGTCGGCAGCACGCCGGCCTCTCACCGCTGGGTTTCGTGGTTCAAATCCCGGTTACTCCATGTGAGATTTGTGCTGGACAAAGTGGAGGCGGGACCGTTTGTCTCCGGATACTCCGGTTTTCCCTGTCATCTTTCATTCCAGGAACACTCTCCAGTATCATTTCTCTTCATCTGTCATTCATTAATCACTGCCCCAGAGGAGTGCGAGAGGCTTCGGCAGGCGGCACAATTCCTATCCTCGCCGCTAGATGGTGGCTTCATTCATTCCATTTGTGACCCGGACAAATGGCTGAAAACAGGCTGTGGATTTTCAACGTCGCAAAAAATGAACTAACCAACTCGAAATTTTGTGTGGTGCTCTATTATATTAATACATGCTTGCGATTTACGTTTGATTGTGTTAAGTGGTAAATGGTGGAAGTTCCAAATGCCAGTCATGACTGTCCTTAAGGAGAGTTTGAAAGGCAAAAATGTGAATTTTTGACATTTTAAAAAATAAGTCCTACAATATTATTTAGTGTTTCATGATTAAAATGGTGTATAATTTACCTCTGTATGAGTGCTAGAAGTATTTATTTTTAATTTAAAACATTGCTTGCATATCCGTCAGGCTGGTTGATTTTGGACATGCATCTCCTTATTTACGAATATCTCTGAAACTACTGCACGTAGAAGGCTGTGGTTTTCGCCTATCGATGGAGAATACTCGGCGCTCAATTTTCGTTACTATTTTGTTTGAAATAGGTCTGCCGCTATGCTTGCTTTTGTGTAATGAATGTTGAATTTCGTGTGAATTAGTGTTCACTGGAAGTGCTTCCGTGTAGTTTAATTGCACTTATTTTGGTAAACAAAGTATAAATATGCCTGGAAGTACGAGTCTATTTGGGAAACGTAAGTTTTGTGGCAACCAGCATACTAAAAACACAAGACAATGTGGTTCACATGAGGTAGAATCAGGCAACAGTGTAGAAACAGATTGTCAAAATGTGACACCAATCAAGAAGACAGACACGCCTCCTACCAGTGCAAGTGAATCTAAATTAGGTAAACATTTTGAAGAACTGGGATTCGGAAGGCTGAAGTTTCAGGTGAGTATTTTGAGCACGATAATTCTATACTTGTAGCAGTTATGGAAGCTATCAAGCCAATCTACAGAGACCTAGCTCATCCAGACCTTCACACTCGGAATCCCAGCGAGTCTTTCAACAATAATATCTGGGCTCGAGTGCCCAATATTGTATTGATTTGTGGGGTTAAGAACTTTGAAATGGAGAGTCAGTGATGCTGTATTAACATTCAACGGTGGGAACATGGGAAGAGTAAGAGTGTTATTGCATCTTAACATCAACCCTGGCCGTCATACTATGAAAGTACTGCACCATTTAGACAAATTAAGAATTGCCAAGGCACAGCGTGCAGCAGAGTTCAACACCAAAGCAGCAAGGTCATCGCGAAGGAAAAGATTTTTAGAAAAGGAGAGGTACCAGGAAGAGGATGCTGACTATGCTGCGGGGTGCTTTTGAGCCTTAATTCAAACATCTGAGTGAGTTCTTATAATTTCAAATTTTAAACCTGGTTTTCTCAAAATGACTTTTTTTTACAATTAATGTTCCCGTATCTGAAAAACTACTTTTGATACACACATGAATCTTTGTGAGATGCTTTATTATACCTTTCTATCCTTACTGAAGCAGAATCATAGCACAGGTTTCCATAGACATGAAGTAAGGGGTGTCCATCTACAAATATTTTGTGTAAAAATGGCACCTTTAAAAAAATAATATATCTCGTTCTTTTGGTTTCTATATTTTAATTCTGCTTCAGTCCACATAAATAATATAGAAATGTCATCGGTAAAAAATTCGGAGTCGTATCTTCATTGGTTCCAAAAATATAGGAACATAATCTTGGCTTATTTAACATTGGCAGGATAGGCCTTTTAAACTCCCCTTAAGGGGACTTCCCTCTATCAATGGCAAGCAGATAATGTCGTAAGTCATAGCTAACTCATTTTTTTATTGGTGGTGTAAGTTGTGAATCTCGGATGCAAAGGGAAGTATTACGCAATAATATTTTCCCCTTAACACTAATCCGAAGGAAGAAGTTCCAGTGCTGGTGGTAGGTTAACGTCGCACTAGCAACGTCGAAGGTTTTCGGCGACGCAAGGGTAGGAAAGGACTAGGCCGGGAAGGTAGCGGCCGTGTCCATTATTGCGATTTTTTCAATTTATTTTTTATTTAAAGTTGAAATTTTCTGTTTATAACAGAGCGAAATTTTTGTTAATATCTCCAATACTTTTAACGCCAAACCCTGTCACCGAACCAAGCCCTTTATGGGAAATTTTCCCGTAACTTTTGTTTTTCAGAACCCCGATAACTCTAAAAGTTTTTAATATATTACGATGAAATTTTGCTTATATGTATATTTCATAAAGAAGAAGAAGAAGAAGAAGAAGAAGAAGTATTGAGCTAGCTTCATTGGTTAAGTTTTAAAATCATTTCAAATGAACATTAATAACAAAATTGACTGGTTGAAAATAACTTCATAAAAGTATTTATACTTGATAGACTCCCATAATTCTAGTACAGGTTGTAACTATACCATTATTAATCATAAAAAAGAAGAAAATCATAAAAGAATATTCAGGTGTTTTGCCGTTTCCCTGAAAATTTCCAAATAGTGGCCATGGTACATCGCCATTTTTAATAATTAATTATATATAATGACATGGGTTTATATGATTTCTAAATATGTAGGCATATTATTGAATAATTTATTTGACATGCTAAGTTTTCTTCTAATATTCACTTCAATTGCTGCGAAAAGAAAGTAATTAATACACTCCTGGTGTGAAAATGGGAAACTAGAGAAAATCATCTTCAGAGTTGCTGAGGGTGAGATTCGAACCCACCACCTACCGAATGCAAGCTCACACCAACGTGACCTAAACTGTACGGCCAATTCGCTCAATGCTTACCAGAATGAGAGTGTAGGTAGAATGAAGTGAAGGGCCACGAAGAGCCACGAAGGGCCATGAAGGGCGTGACAATACAGTCGAGACAAAGGAGAACAAGAATGGCAAAGGGAGGTTGGACGAGGAAGATGGAAGTTTGAGGCATCTCATCGCCAGAACACACTCTCAAGTTGAGAACTCCTCAGAAGCCACCTCTTTCAGTCACCTCTTGCTACAACTTGTAATATTCTTTTGAACGGACGTAAGAAGTTACATTTAATAAATACAGAGTATTTATTTCAATTTTTAGCTGTTTGTACTATGTATTTATTTATTTATTTATTTATTTATTTATTTATTTATTTATTTATTTATTTATTTCTAGTTGTTTAACATATCACTAACATAATCGAAGGTTTTCGGCGACTTGAGATGGGGGAAGGGCTAGGATTCGAAGGTAGCGACCGTGCTCTTCATTAGGGTACAGCCCCCGCACCTTCCTGGTGTGAAAATGGGAAACCACGGGAAACCATCTTCAGTGCTGCCAAAGCTTAGATTCAAACCCACAATCTCCCGAATTAAGCTCGCAGCAACGCGACCCTAACGGCGTGGTAAACTCGGTCGGTTTTCATGTTCTTGTGAAAATGACAGTGGTTGGACTAAAATTTCAGTTATTTAAAGTGTTAAACTGAAAGCCTCAAAACTAGTTGAAGATAGACGATTGTGGAGGCCTTAATAAATTCAGAGGCTTTCAGACTGAACGCTGGAAGTCTAAATAGTATACAAACGACTCCCTTCAGCCTTGACGCAAGTGTAATAAACTGATATAACTTGAAAACAAAATTCTCTGACGCATGGGTAAATAATTGCAAGTATCGAGCTGCTATTATTATTATTATTTTTATTATTATTATTATTTGTTATGTATGCCTATGCAGTAAATGAAAAGCAATGACGTATGGCTTTTAGTGTCCGGAGTGTCCGAGGACAAGTTCGGCTCGCAAGGTGCAGGTCTTTTCGATTTGACTCCCGTAGGCGACCTGCACGTCATGAGGATGCAATGATGATGAAGACAACACATACACCCAGCCCCCGCGCCAGAGAAATTAACCAATGATGGTTAAAATTCCCGACCCTGCCGGTAATCGAACCCGAGACTCCTCTGACCAAAGGCCAGCACGCTAACCATTTAGCCATGGAGCCCGACATTTTCCTCATAAATATATCGTCTTAGCGCCTCGAAATACCGAGTGACAGACAGTGCACGGGAGAGAAATACTGCCCCACAACACAGGTATCACTCAGAACGAAAATTCTTTGATACAGTTCATGCAATACTGAACCTTAGATAACAGAACCTTTCTGATCTGAGTTCTAAGCTGAAATACAGTATTATCACATAGCGGGTTTTCTACGTTCAACGACGATATATAGAGCACTCTTTTGAAATTTGGTGCCCCCAGTTTATGTATCTTTTTTATACCGTTCTTATTTATTTTAACACCTTCTCTTAAACACATAATCAGTACTTCAGGTTTTTGATTGTCTATCTTGATTTTATAACTAATGTGTGAGATTTAGGTCCCTCTATTTAAGTAATCATTTAAAATTTTTCGTAGATCCCAGTCTTAAATTAATATTGTTTTTTTTGGGGGGGGGGATTTAGCTCTTTCACTTAAATACCTAAACAAGGATGACCATATTTTCAAAATAGAGAAGAAGGATATTTCAAGATTTTCTTGACTATAAGAAGGTACAAAATGGGACATATGTAATTAAAATTCAGCAGTACCTGATTAGAATAGCGCATATCAGAATAAGTTATTTCCCACTTGGAACAAAGAACTAAAGTGCGTTATCGACTTTGACATATTTTTAAGGTTTTAACAGCGTTTTAAAAATTATTTGTTCCAAAATATATCACTCAGCTGTATTATCAATTACAAACATTGGTATATGGTCGTTGAAGAAATAAAACCTCGCATGTCACAATGCTCTTCCTGTCCATTATCTTCCTTAAAACTGGTCACATCCCCTAGCCATACGTGGATATGCAGCCCATCAGAACAATTATTGTGTTCATTTTTCTAAGCAAGTGTGTAAAGGAAAATGAACCTTATCGCACTGTGCTGTAGGAATGTGTGTGTTTCTGTGACGTATTTACTAACTCCTACAGTATACTGTTATTAAGGTCCAATTTCCTTTAAAATTTTGCATAGGAAAGTGAACACAACGAACATTGTTCTGATGGACTGCATATCCATATGTGGCTAGGAGGCGTGGTATGTTTTAAGGGAAATAATGGATAGGAAGAACATTGTGACATACAAGGTATTGTTTCCTCAACGCCGATATTTACCTTATTACATGACAACTTGCAGAAATACAGTGGACTTAATCACAGATCTGAAAATTGCCCTACCACTTACGATTGCCATCATTCACGCACTTTTCTGAAGAAACTATTTCATCCCAAAAATGTTTGATCTTTCAATGCGACATTTTCACTGTTTGTTGTTAGTACAGCTGATACATCTGTACTGCCTCGCGTTACAGCATCAAGTTCTGACTTACTAAAGAGAGAGAGTTATTTTTTGCCACGTCAATATGTTACGCAAGATCTGAGGCTTCATAATTGTTTTAAATATTGTGCTATACCTATTGTGTGTTTTTATCACAATTTATGTTATTCTAATTTTTGCTTATCAGGACACCCATAGTTCCAATTGATCCGGACAATCCAGTCCCTCCTGCAGTTGTCAATCACGCAGCGTACAGATATTCGATTTTGGAATATGATGGCTAATTAACGAACCATTAGTAGACGCTTTCGCATATTAACATTCAAAGCTTCTACAACTATTACGGTCATGCCATTATTAAAAGGGGTCAAAATGGGACCGGTATTTATAAAAAGGGGACAATTTAACGTCCCGTTTGAGTATCATGGAGACAACGGGACGGCAATAGGAGAAAGGGGCCGACCCCCCCCCCCAAAGCGGACGTCTGGTCACCCTAACCTAATCAATATTTTGGATTCCGGTAGCGTGCACTGATTATATCATTAACATTTTGGATTTTATTCGCTTTCTTCATGTAATATACTTTTTTTAGATTTCGATCTCTTTCCTAAATATGTAATTATATTTTTAAATTGCGAGACTATTGGGCCGATGACCTTAGATGTTGGACCCCTTTACACAACAAGCATCATCATCATCAAATTGTGAGTCATTCACTTTAATGCAAAGCCAACATTTTTTAGTAGCCTTTCTCCAATATATAATTAATTTTTCGAATTTCCCTTTCATTATGTAATCATTTTAAATTTGGTTCCCATTCTTAAGAATATATTTTTTATTTCATTCACATAAAGAAACTGTCAATATTTTTGGTTTTGATTACCGGTATCTATCCTGTGTGTATAATACATTTTTGGGATTTGGCTCACTTTCTTTAAGTAATCTACTTTTAAAAAACGATTCCTATTCAAATAAAAAAAATTGTCGGGGAGAGACGGGATTTAGCTCCTTCTCTTAAATATATAATCAATCTCATTGGTTCTTGTTGCCTGTATTTCATATAATTATAATAATTTTGTGGGTTAGTGGTTTGGTTCCCTTTCTGCATGTAATTCACTTTTTATGATTCGTTTCTTTTTCTCATTTTTTGAATCAATTTCTGCTATTTGGATCTTTTTTAAAATGGATTTGTATACAAGGATATTCTGGAGAAAGTGGATCTCCCTCTTATTTAATCAATTTCTTGTGTATGTGGAGCAAGCTATTAAACATTTTGCAATATTTAATGGATTAGGTTCCCTCCCTTAGAGGCTATGACGTCACACATGCAAAAGTAAAGAAGAGCATTAACGAAATAAGCTAATGGAGAAAGAGCGGAAGAGAGATTTGCGGGAGTCATTTCATCACCTCGGAGTAAATACTGTCAAACAGAATACCACATCCTGTGAACACGTACTAAGAGTAAAATATAGCAGATTTCACTACCCATACTGTTGAGATACGAGCAACAATAAACATTCATTTGTTTTACGTTCCCAGAATATTGCACCGTAAATGTTGGTCAGTGCCCTCTGGTTGTGTGTTGTGGCTATAATTGATCGATGAGTGGTATACACACGCACATACCAAAGTTGTGAGAACGCTTGGCTGTATTCTTAGCGTCATGACACACTGTGCGGTTCCTCGACCGACCTCCAATGCACTTGAGGTAGTAACAAACCTGAATGATCGCGAAAGCATTCTTCCCACAACTCCTCAGAATGATATGTCCAAAGGTGACAATGAATCACGATCAGCAGCGCGGAAGACGAGGAGGAATTCCTTGCGAAGCTTGTGGAGGTTCATACATTCTAAAAGTGCAATGTTTTAACAGAGAGTCGGACAGAGCAATTGGAGGCTCCAATGCAAGACGAGAGTAAGTCCATTCCTCACATTTTTCAGCAAATAAGAAACAAGTTTTACACACTCCACACCGTTTTAGTTTTGCAATAACGTAATCATAAGCTTACATCAACAAAATTACAAGACAAGATGGGCAACACAATAAGCAGGATCTTATCATTTGTATTACAAAATTTGTTTTAAAAAATATGAATTTGGACTTATTTGCTTTTTACAATGGATTAGGGTATTTATTAATTTTAATAAACTGTTTTCAAAAGTCAAGCAATAGTGCTCCGTTTAATTGAGGTGTGCAATGCATCTCAAGTTTTTATTCACTCATATTCATCATAACCCTATTCAGAATTTAAAGTTGCAGGTGGAATAGTTCTATAAAATCCCGAAGTGTTTCTGAGTAACGAACTGTAGCCGATATTCGATGTCCTTAATGTTTGCCTCTTTAATCGAGATAGACCCATCGTACTTTTGCTCAGAATTCGCCTTTGATGCAATTCTTGATTACTCTTCCCTTATAGGCTATAAGTAGATGTCTTTTTCAGGCCCCATATGTCGAAGTTTGAAACAATGCTTGGCGACAGGTAGAGATATTCCTGATATAACTTAGATGATTTGAATAATGGAGTATACATATTTTAATTATCTAAATGCTAATGACAGAACACATGGCTAAAACTGCACTCTAGCACTCTAATGCACCCTTTGAAGTACAAGGCTGAGCGACTGCATTATTAGACTTCCGAAATTTGCAATTGAGTCTACTGGACTTTTGAATGGTAACCTGACTTATTTATTGATATGATATAGGAATTTTTGGGTTTATGCCGTGTCAATAAAGTAAGGTGAAATTCTTTACGTTTCGCAGAGAATTTTACTCTGCGTCTTCAGTAGAAATTTTCCACTGTTCACGAGGAAGACTTCTCCAAGAATGAAAGTTTGAATGTAGTCGCTACTAATAGAAGTGTAAGTGGTACGTACATTCGTCACCAGATGGATCACCGAACGCGGTACAGCGCTGAAATTCGAAGCGGAAGCTGACGGCACTATCAGAATCAGTCTGAGAGGGGATCACACAACAGGTGTACGCACTTATGAAAGTCGGACACTGTTATAAGCATGGAATCACGCCTATAACTACGGGCCGTGAAAGCATCGATGCTGACCTATTTACATTTTGTATTAAAAATTCTGAAATGTTACAATTTTTCATTGACTCAAACACAGCCTTGTGGGAGTTTAACGTTTAAAATTAGTACACCAGCAGTTGTCCACTAACACCCTCTGCAGAGATCATGTAAAAGCCTTTTTTTTACGACACTTTGTACTGGAGCCTCCAATTCTTAAGAAATGTAACTTTAGACGGTTAGAAACATTTCAATATCACTTGAATTTGTGTTCTACCAAATAACAATCAGACAATCTGAATTATGCATGGCTTCTGCTTCTTCTTTTCTAGCCTATTTCAAACCACTGCTGGATATAGGCCTCTTCCATATGCTTCCATCGTCTTCGGTCTTGAGCCACTTGGAACCAGCGTGTTCCAGCTAACAGCTTTATGTCGTCGAGCCATCTCTTCTGGGGGTCTTCCAATGCCTCTCTTGTGTCCCCATGGTCTCCAGTGAACAATCCTAGAGGTCCACCTGATGTAGTCTTGTTGAGCTACGTGTCCTACCCATTGCCATTTTAGTCTTGCTACTCTCTCTAGGATATCTGTTACATTCGTTCTTCTCGTGATGTCCTCTGAACGGATCTTATCCCTAAGGCTGATCCCTAGCATCTGTCGCTCCATGGCTCGTTGTGTTCGCTGAAGCTTGCGAGCACTTTACTTCGTCAGTCATCGTTTACAGACCGTAAGTAGTAACTGGCAGCACGCACGTATTATCAACCTTGGTCTTCAGGTTAATTGGAACATTCTTGTTGGTGAGGATGAATCTTAGTTTTTGGAATGCAGTCCAACTCATACCTACTCTGCGAGGAATTTCTGCACGTTGGTTGTCTTTTCCAAGTTTTATCTTGTGTATAAGATAGATGTACTCATCGACAGCTTCTATATGTTGGTTGCCCATTTTAAGTGGTTGACTGCCTGGGCTTAGTATTTTCGTTTTATTAATGTTCATTTCCAAACCAATCTTAGCGGAAGCAGTTTTTAATTCTTGGATCATGCTTTCTAGCTCATCTAGATTTTCAATTATGAGCACAATGTCATCGGCAAAACGCAGGTGGTTCAAATATAACCCGTTGAATTTTATTCCTTTATTATCCCAATGAAGGGTTTTGAATACATCTTCCAAGGCAAGGGTAAACAGCTTTGGAGAGATTGTGTCACCTTGTTCAACTCCTTTGCCAACTGGGATTTTATTGGTGATGAGGTCTTCGTCCACTCTGACTACCATTGTTGCTTGATCATAAATGTTTTCCAGAAGCTTTATATACCTTGAGTTTATCATGGCATTTTGAAGTGCCTTCATGATTGCCCAAATCTCCACTGAGTCAAAAGCTTTTCTATAATCAATGAAGGCCAGATGAATCTTGATGTTGTACTCAGTGGTTTTCTCAAGAAGAAGACGAATAGTCTGGACGTGTTCAACAGTTGAGAAACCTTAACGAAATCCCGCTTGCTCGGCAGGTTGATAAAAATATAGTTCTCTTGTGAGGTCTCTTTGAAGATCTAAGTATAGGTAAAATGATAAGAAAATATTGACTATGTTTTAATAGCGGATAAGCAAACTAAATCATTCTCCGCATAGCTAACAAAGAGGATGTACATCCCACAGTCTACAGCGAGTTTACTAGGTCGAATTTCAATATTTACTGACGATTTCATAATAAGTGTGGCTATAATCTTCAGGGTATTTGATTAGGTTCATTCAGACAGGCTCAACAGAAAAGGCTGACAAATCGCAAAGCCCTCTTTGGAGACTACTCGATTTGTAGAGAGAGGCTCCGTCAGTAGGCAAAATTTAAGGTAAATTTTGCTGTAACTCAGATACAATGGTCAACCCTTTGCTCAGGACCATACATGAAAATGACGTTTGTAAATTGATCTTCTCTCAGAATGGGTTTGAACTCAAGTCCGACCGCGTGAACTGAGAACATTTTTACTCCTCGGCTAAGCAACCCACTAAAAAGAGTGAAACAGAAGGAAAATATTTTGAAATGAACTTACAAGCTTCAGACGAAACCCTCATAAACACTGATTATAAGGGGGTTAAACATCTAGGCAAGGAAGAAATGGACGCCCACTCAATGGAGAACTTGAAAAAATTAAGTTTAAGTGGTATTGACAAGCACATGATTTCATCAAACGGCCAAGAAAATATTTCGTAGAGTATTGTGAAATGCTGTTGTTTGAATCATCAGTCCATAGACTGGTTTGATGCACCTTTCCATGCAACCCTATCCTGTGCTAATATTTTCATTTCTACGTAACTGCTGCATCGTACATCTACACTAATCTGCTTGTCATATTCATATATTGGTCTAACCCTACCGTTCTTACCCCCTACACTTCCCTAAAAAAGTAACTGAACAAGTCCTGGGTGTCTTAAGATGTGCCTTATCATTCTATCTCTTCTTGTCATCAAATTTAGCCAAAGCGATCTCCTCTCACCAGTTAGTTTCAGAATCGCTTCATTCGTGATTACATCTATGCATTTCACCTTCATCATTCTTCTGTAACACCACATTTCAAAAGCTCCTATTCTATTCCTTTGTGAACTAGTTATCTTCCATGTTTCACTTCCATACAAAGCCACACTCCAGACAAAAGTCTTCAGAAACATCTTTCGAATTCCTATATCAATGTTCGAAGTGCGCAAATGTCTTTTCTTAAGAAAGCTCTTCCTTGCTTGTGTTACTCTGCATTTTATGTCCTCCTTACTTCTACCACCGTTGGTTATTTCACTATCCAAGTAACAGTTCATCTACTTCCATAAAGATTTCACTTCTCCGGGCTGAGTGGCTCAGACGGTTGAGGCGGTGGCCTTCTGACACCAACTTGGCAGGTTCGATTCTGGCCCACTCCGGTGGTATCTAAATGTGCTCATATACGTCAGCCTCGTGTCGGTAGATTTACCGGCATGTAAAAGAACTCCTGCAGGACTAAATTCCGGCATCTCGGCGTGTCCGAAAACCGGAAAAGTAGTTAGTGGGACGTAAAGCAAATAACATTATTATTATTATTATTATTATTATTATTATTATTATTATTATTATTATTATTATTATGGCTTCATTTCCTAATCTAATATTACGTGCATCACCTGCCTTCGTTCGACTTTACTCCATTACTTTTGTTTGGACTTGTACTCCTTCCCCAAGACTCCGTCCATACCATTCACAATTTCTACAGATCCTCTACAGACTTAGATAAAATAATTAATAAAGAGGGATGTCGAGAAAGAAGAAAAGGAAGGAAAAGGAGGAAATAAAGGAAGGAAGAATAATGGCAAATGGAGGAGAATACTGTAATCAATTTATTGAGAGAAGAGGGAAACGGTAAGGTGGCCATTCTGTGTACATGAGGGAAGGTGAAAGAGAGGAAACATATGAGAATCCATGTATATTAAGCGGAGGAATTATGAGTAAGCCCAAATAATAAGAGTCCAAAGGAAACATGTTGTGAAAGTCTGATATCTAGAAGAAGAAGAACAAGAAGAAGATTAAAGCTTTAAAGAAAGGGAATTCGCAAATGTAAAATTATTAAATTAGGACAACCCGAGAAAAACAGCTAATATTTTTGTATCAACAGAAAGAGGCTGTCTGACGGAGGAATTAATGGTGTGCATGGTTTTCGTCGATGTCACCTTTCCATATTTGATACAGTGAAGACCTAGCACTATTAAAACTACTACACTGATGTATATGACAAATTGTACCACTTAAAATTTTGGACATTTTACTTCAAGGTTTTCATACTTGAGACAATATACTTTAGATTTTGCAAATGAATAAACCTCTTCAACTTAGTTTCTTCGGTTTGTTGATGTTTCCTATTAATATCCCCCAAGAGTTAAGGTGGTGTAATCCTCATTGAATTTAAACCGAGAATGACATCACTTCATCTTTCTCATATTTTCTGCTCGACATCACATGTTTGTTTTCATTTCCTCATGTGTTAAGGGTTCTGTCTTAGGGAGAGCTTCTGAAAATCAAGCGGCACAATATACTTCGCACATTGATTGCTGGAAGCCCCCGCAAACATGAACACTTAAAGTTCTATAAAAAAGTAGGATATCTTTCCACAAGTGGATCTACAAGATTAGCTGATGTTGTTTTCATTGACCGGGGAAAAGTTCTTGGTGATATTCTGTAAACGATCAGATTTATTTAGATATATTTGAAACAAAACTTACTTCAAATTTAAGTTTGAACCTACAATGTACGCCTAATAATAGCTTTACGCGGCACCGGCACAGATAAGTCTTACGGCGATGATGTGATAGGAAATGAATAGGAGTGGGAAGGAAGCGACCGTGGCCTTGATTAAGGTACAGCCCCATCATTTGCCTCGTGTGAAAATGGGAAAAAACCGAGCTCGATAGCTGCAGTCGCTTAAGTGCTGCCAGTATCCAGTATTCGGGAGATAGTAGGTTCGAACCCCACTGTCGGCAGCCCTGAAGATGGTTTTCCGTGGTTTCTCCTCTTATGCCCAGCCTAGGCCTACTACAAGGTAAATATATTCCAGCCTGATTATTGAAATGGTAGTCCGTAAGAACGTCGAAGCAAATATTGTCTGACAACGTGAGAGAAAGGTGTGTATCCTTGCTCTATATACAGGCCCTACCAAATTTTAAGGACGCCTCTATATTCCATGAACATGATTCCTGTTCTTAAACGTTTGCTCTCAGGCATTCGATTTTTTGCAGGGAACTAGTGAATTTTTAGAGGAACATTTCCTGAAATTTCCATTACAATATCACTTCTTGTTTTGAAGTTACTACATTTTTTGTTTATAGTAATTGGAAAGAAAATAGCTTTTCTTAACACGTGAGGAGCTCTGGACAGTACCATATGAGGATTACGTTAATAATACATTTGCTATGGAGGAACACAAATACCTGTGGAATATTTATAATTGTAATAGAGCAACAGAATATGTTTCCATTAAACATGTTCCCCGTTTTATAGACCGCAACATATCCACAGAAAGAGGGTATAAAACAAACATCCCTTGACCTTGGTTGGATAGGAGACCCCTCAAGCTACAGAGATACTTCGTGTGTTTCGTTTTAATACGAATGAAATTGCTGTTACGTTGTAGTACAAATCGATGGCTTAGCGCACAAACAATGCAGGTCAAAAATTATGATTGTGAGAAAACTCTAATTGAAAGTTTATGAAATTGCAGTTACCTGCGACAAATAATGTAGCTGTAGCCAGTGTTACTGATCTGTAGATTATTTCTTTGTAATTGTATTTCAACAACTGAACCACATTTATTTGCATCAGTAAAGGAATTATTCACTATATTTTAATGGAAGGTTGGTACATACAACATTTGGGATTAACAATGTGGAAGAGAACTTCAAAGCACACACGTTGTTTTTCTCAAAGGAATTGATTTCAACATTATATTTCATCATTTATTATTAAATGACTTTATTTTCTTAATAAAATCACAAGAACAATAAAACCAAACCCCACGGCACTTAACACCCTCGAAAGGGCCTTTGCCTGCCCAGTGACCGCTGCTCAGCCCGAAGGCCTGCAGATTACGAGGGGTCGTGTGGTCAGCACGACGCATCCTCTCGGCCGGTATTCTGGCCTTTCGAGACCGGGGCCGCCTTCTCACCGTCAGATAGCTCCTCAGTTCTAATCACGTAGGCTGAGTGGACCTCAAACCAGCCCTCAGGTCGAGAGAAAAATCCCTGACCTGGTCGGGAATCGAACCCAGGGCCCCCGGGTGATAAAATCACACGGTATGGATAATAAGTAACTACATGAAGTTGAATAATCTCTGTTCAGTTATAAATAGGTCTCAAATCTTTCAAAGCAGTGTCCAAGACACACAATATTTGTGCTGCATCAAGGCAGTAAGAACTTGAAATTTTCAACAGAACAATAGTATATCCAGACATACTATATGTGCGCCTTCAAGTGAAATTAAAATCAAATGGACATACCTAGGCTAAAGTTATTATACGGTACATACGATATTCGTGAAGTAGAGTTGTTAATTTAACTACGTTATGCAATATTTGCATCTTGGAAAGCAGCATGTTCCCTATTATTTGGACATACTATAATTGTGAATTAACTAAAAATGTTTGAGAGATATCCCAATATGGTATTAACTCCAAATTGGCCATAAATGGACATACAACCAAGGTCAAGAAATGTTTGTTTTATGGTCGCTTTCTGTGGTTCTATTGCGAAGTATAAAACGGGGAGATTATTTAAATAGAAACATATTCTGCTGCTGTATAACAATTATAAATATTCCACACGTATCTGTGTCTATCCATAACAAGAATTATTAATGTAATCCTCATATTGTACTCTGCAGATCTCCTCAAGTATTAATAATAGCTATTTTCTTTTCAAATATTATTTAAGAAATGTAGTTATTTCAAAATAAAGAGTGACATTTTAACGAAAATTTCAGCAAATGTTCCTCTATACATGTTCTAGTTTCCTGTAACAAATCGTATGCCTCAGAGCAAACGTTTAAGGACAGGAATCATGTTAATGAAACATGCAGGTGTCCTTCAACTTTTGGTAGGACAGTACGCCGTGCCGCTACCCTTTAAATCCGGCATTAAAAATGCCGTTAGGGCAAAATTGATAACAGGATTTGAAAGTGCGAGAGCGGGGGGATTTTTAAGGTTAAAATTGAAAATTCAACATTTTGGTCAAAAAATCACAACCTTTCAGTCCTAACATTACATTGCCTGACTATTGTTAACTGACATGAACCACTCACTTCCTCTAGATGGCATTATTGCTTGGAAATACACGAAAACTAACCCATAGAGCAGCACGTGTAGTGCCTGTGTGTGGTCGTAAGTCATAGACCTCGAGGCCGGAACTGAGTGTGTCCTCCCACACAGGAACAGGTAATATTGGCCGCCAAAGATAAAAATACGAAACTTCTGCGTCACCACCCGCTTCGCGAATAAAAATATTCCGTAGCCAGCGAGAACAGGACATTGACGGCCAGAAACTTGGCTACTAATGACCATTTTTTCACAACAGTCTGAGTGACGTTTACTTTGGCCTCTTATATAAAGTTGTTTAAGGAAGTGTGTAGCGTCCTACACCGAAATATTTTACATATTTACAGTGATTACATATCCACAGGGGGTGGTGATCATGCGAAGTGTTTATTAAGACTTGTCTTGTGCCAAACGTCGTAAAGGGGAAATGTTCCCAGTGATTTCCTTAAATTTGTGGAAGCTAAGTTAGTGAAACCATTCACAGTATTCCTGTTGTCGGAGAAAATGTCTTTGATATTCAAGCGGTAACAAAATATTATTCATTATCACACACAAAAGGTTAAGGCTTATCGCTGCCACCATTTTCCTTTCAATCCTACTCTTCTCTTCACTTCGTTGTAGTTTTTTTATCCCATCAAGTCTTCCTAGTTTTACCTTCAAAGACGTTAAGTAGGAAGTCATTATGTCTCAGCATATGACCCACAAGTTTTTTCTTCTTTCTTTCCATATCTTTTATCAGTCTCCCTTGCTCATTGATTTCCTTTATAACATCTCGATTCGTCTGTTCTTCAGTCCAGCGTGGCCTCGTCATTTTCCTACAAATCCACATTTCTGTTGCTTCCAATAAATCCATTTCTTTTTTCTTTTTTAATTGTCCAACTCTCACAACCGTAAAGTAGTACAGTTCAGACGAAGGATTTTATAGAATTCGTTCTTATATGGGTGTTTGTTAAATCATCATCATCATAGGTTGTTCTGACATCCGGCAGGTCAAATCATAGCTGTGACCTCCACACCTCCCGATCTTATGCCCTTTTCTTCACTTCTGCATAATCTTCCTTTCTTTTTCTAATGCTGTCTAATAACTGATATCGTCTCCTTACCCTTCCTCGTTTTCCTTTTATCATCCCTTCCATTGCTACTCGTAGTAAAGTATTATGTCTTAGATCAGGGCCTTTCAGGGTGCATGTACCAGTGCATTGCGCGGTGCACGGTGCAAAAGACGACTTAGCTTGGTTGACCACAGTGCAGACCCCCACTCATCCATTTGGAGCAATAGCGCTGTCTCTCCCTTTCCTCACGCCTCTCTCGCTCGCTCCACCTGTCTCCCCTCTCCTCACTTGCTCCGTAGCGCTCCAAATCCAAGCCGAGTTGAGCCGAGCTTAGCCGAGTCGCCCTGAGACGAAACGCTGGTCCGAGCCGAGCCGAGTGGAACCGATGCACAGTGCACAGGACCTCTGCGCCTCAGTTCGCACGCATGAGAGTTTGGGGGTTTGAGAGGCCCTGTCTTAGATGATGCCCTATCCAATTTTTCTTCCTTTTTTGGATTACTGTCAGCATGTTCCTCACTTCTCTCACTCTCTTCAATACTTCATTATTTGATATTTTATCTTCCCAGCTTACTCCTTCAATTCTTCTCTAAATCCACATCACAAATGCCTCGATTCTTCTCTGTTCTTTGTTAAAAGACTTCTTTTATTTTCAAAGGCCTGTTTAGCAAGAGTTACTCTTGATTTCTTTGGTACATCTATTGTCTTCAGTTGTAAAGCTTCCTAAGTAACAGAAATGTTGCACTTGTTCTATTTTGGAATTTCCTATTCTTATATTTGTATATGTTTGTATATTCTTACCAACACAAATTCGCCAAAAGTGTAAGCACTCAACAGAATTAGTATGTGCCAACTTGAAAGAGTCATGTAGCGAGACTGAAACCGGCCATAAGGTGAACGTTCTGACAGAAAGTGTAAAGACGTGCAATCAGCGAAATTAGGAAGTATCTACTCCATGTGTTCTATGTCACTGTACATCTGAGAATAATAAATGCATCAAGGCGCATAATTCTCTAAATTGCTCAGAGTGCTAATTTTAACATCAGCATCAATCTCTCGTTAAGGAGTTATTAGAAGTTTTCATTTGCTATCTTGATTTAATTTTCGAAAATACATTCATTAAATTGTTTATCAGAGGCAATTTCTTGTTTAAAAAGTTGCAAACCTCTTCACATGGTTATGAAGGTATTTAGGGATAAGGTTGTAAATGTAAGATTCCAGTTAGAGCATGGTTCCAGTGTATGGGACCCACACCACGATTACTTGATACAAGAATTCGAAAATATCCCAAGGAAAGCAGTGATTTCCGACAAAAGAGTAGCGTTACTAAAATGTTGCGGACTTTGTGCTGGGAAGACTTGGAAGCAAGGCGACAAGCTGCTCAACTAAGGGGTATGTTCCAAGTTATCAGAGGAGAGATGGCATGGAATGACATTACCAGACGAATAGGCCTGAGTGAAGCTTTTAAAGTAGGAAGGATCATCAAATGAAGATAAAGCTGGTGCAAAAGACGACTTCGCTTGGTTGGTTGAACAGAGTGCAGACCCCCACTCCTCGATTTGGAGCAGTAGCGCTGAATGGCCAGCGTACTGGCCTTCGGTTCAGAGGGTCTCGGGTTCGATTCCCGGCCGGGTCGTGGATTTTAATCGCTTCTGAGTAATTCTTCTGGCTCGGGGACTGGGTGTTTGTGTCCGTCTCAACACTCTCATCTTCATATTCAGACAAAACACTACACTGACAACCACCACAGAAACACACAATAGTGATTACATCCCTCCACATACGGTTGGCGTCAGGAAGGGCATTCGGCAGTAAAACAGGGTCAAATCCATATGTGCGACCCCACAGATGTGGGAAAAGCGGTAGAGAAAGAAGATTAATCTACAGGATGATAAATAATGAATTGGAATAATTTATAAAGAGAAATGTTGGATACATTTTGAAGTTCTTTGTAAAAATTTAAGAGAACGCTAGGTTAACTACTGATTGCTAATCTGCCACCTGGCCGACAGCCCTAAACGCAGTTCATTGATGAAGATGATCTCGGTAACGTTCTGTTTATAAATTTGACACCTAGCACTTTTCTGTTGATTTAAGGTCATTTGAGAGTGAGTTTCCTTGTACAATAAACGTAAAGCTGTTGGCAATGAGACTACAGTTTGACGGTTGTTCACGATTTTCCTTTGAATTAAGTCGTAGAGGAAACAAAGGACATAACATATTTTGTATATTGTGTTGTATCTTACCTCACAACTTCTGCCTGCTCTTCCTCATCGGATACAGCTAGTGAAGGAGGTAATGGAGACGCTGGTAAACTAATAGGTCTTCTGTAGTCAATATAAGATGCCAGGCCGTACCAACCCTCAGATCGTCGATCACTTTCAAACATCAGCATACGCCTTTCCTGAAACATTAGCATGTCATATGAAGTCAAAAATATTTTACGACATCGTAAACTAAGATTCCAACAACGGTATAGAAATCTTGTCATATCAAAATCCCAATCCTAGTATTTATAAGCGGAAACATGCGTACAACAATGTCAACACACAATAGTAAAGAGCCCAACACACATTTCCAGAAACACTTTAAGGAAACACTGCGCAGGATCGGCCTCAATTAATTCTTGACTACACTCGTTCCGGAAAAAGTACCCTTCAGTTCAGGTCAGTTCAGTTCGTCGTCTGGAGCTGACAATTATATTAAAATACTGGCTGTTCATTCACAAATGATTGCATTTAACCTAATTATGCCTGTAACTATTTTTGTCACTAATACTGATTTTACCTGCGTCGGCACAAGATCTATAGATATTGTTGAATGGTATGGAGTACGAGATGAAAATAAATACGTCCAAACAAAAGTAATGGAGTGCAGTCTAACAAAGTCAGATGATGCAGGAAATATTAAATTAGGAAATTAAGTCTTAAAGGAAGTAGATGATTATTATCATCTGGGTAGTGAAACAACTAACGATGGCAGAAGTTAAGGAGGACATAAAATGCAGACTAGCCCAAGCAAGGAAAGCCTTTCTGAAGAAATTAAATTTGCTTACTTCGAACATTGATATAAGAATTAGAAAGATGTTTCTGAAGACATTCGTCTGGAGCGTGGCTCTGTATGGAAGTGAAACATAGACGATAAGTAGATCAGAAAGAAACAGAATAGAAGCTTCTGAAATGTGGTGTTATAGAAGGATGCTGGATGTGAGATGGGTAGATCGAATCATGAATCAAGAGATACAGAATCGAATTGGTGAGAGGAGAGCGATTGGAAAAATTTGACCACAAGAAGAGACAGAATGATAGAAAACATCTTCAGACATCCAGGACTTGATTAATTGGCTTTTGGTGGAAGTGTAGGGGGTAAGAACGGTAAGAGTAGACCAAGGTATAATACGACAAGCAAATTATAGCAGATGTAGGGTGCTGAAATGAAAATATTAGCACTGAACAGGGTGGTATGGAGATCTGCATCAAACCAATCTATGGACTGAATACTCATACAATAACAATACTGATTTTTGACTCAAATATCTGGACGTCAGAGATAAACTATCGTGACATTTCACTTCCTTTACAGAAGAACAGAAAGAAGCAGCTGATGCACATGTTTTGTTAGCTTTAAGGCAGGTCGAATCGACAGTTCTGACTGTGGTAAACTATCGTAAGATCTATAATTTCGTGTGGCTATGTCTAATCGGGTGCAGCCCTTGTAAGAGGGTGGGCGGAATCTGACATGTGTAGGTAACTGCGTGTTATTGTAGTGGAGGATAGTGCTATGTGTGGTGTGTGAGTTGCAGAGATGTTGGGGACAGCACAAATACCCAGCCCCGAGCCATTGGAATTGACCAATGAAGGTTAAAATTCCCGACACGAAGTTATTATTTGTGTTATTCATGACTTTGTTTGTAAAGTAACTGCGTTATAATTATTAGTTGAAAATATGTAATATGTATTAAGCAAATCATTATAAAACATTTTTGAGGTATTAAGCCTAACAGAAAAGTAGAAGTTTTGTAAATAAAGAATTCATTTGGTGGGGCGTGAAATTTACGGATGCTAAGGGGGCGCAGGCGCACAGAGGTTGAAAACAACTGCTCTAGAACAAAGGTGGGCAATGAGAGACCTCGGCTCTTTGAGTTAACGGTATGAGCGAGGGAAGAGCTGAGAGCAGCTGACTTGTAATAGTTTGTGCTGTAAAGCAGTGGTATGTGTACCACTAGAGGTACGCGGGGTTGTGCGCAAATTTATCTAGCTTGTAAGGTTTTTCAATGAGCAGTTCAGAACTGACTTGAGCCTGCTCATTTTCAATAACATCTTACTTTGTTGCCATTGATGCTTTCACGGCCCGTACTTATAGACATGATACTGTATAGGCTTTTGGGCTTATGCTGTGCCAAGAAAATAAGGTGAAATTCTTTATGTTTCGCAGAGAACTGTGCTCTGCATCATCAGAAGAAAATCTCCACTGTCCACGAGAAAGGCTTCTTAAAAAATGAATCCTTAAATTTAGAAGTTATAATAGAAGTGGAAATGGTACGTTCATTCGCCACCAGATGGCTCCCCAGACGCGGCACAACGCTAGCGTTCGAAGCGGAAGATGACCGAACCATCAGAATCAGTCTAAGAGGTTCACATGTGAACAGTTCTCTGCGAAACGTAAAGAATTTTACCTTATTTTCTTGATACGGCATAAGCCCAAAAGCCTATACAGTATCAAATCTTATTTTGATTTAGTGGTTTGGTCCACTACTACAAAGAGTCTCATTTCCGAACTATTCATTCCAAAGTATGTGTCAATTTGTTCCTCCCATTGACTAGGTATGCTCATGCTGCATTGCTCTTTTTAAAATTTCTTGTACCAGGCGAGTTGGCCGTGCGTGTAGAGGCGCGCGGCTGTGAGCTTGCATCCGGGAGATAGTAGGTTCGAATCCCACTATCGGCAGCCCTGAAGATGGTTTTCCGTGGTTTCCCATTTTCACACCAGGCAAATGCTGGGGCTGTACATTAATTAAGGCCACGGCCGCTTCCTTCCAACTCCTAGGCCTTTCCTATCCCATCGTCGCCATAAGACCTATCTGTGTCGGTGCGACGTAAAGCCCGTAGCAAAAAAAAATTCTTGTTTCGAAATCCACTCATTCACTTACATATTTTTCATTACCGGTATATGTAGTACAATAGTATGTTCAGTCCGTCAGCGATGCCGCTGGTGGGATCCTCAACAGTTCTGCCATCAGCTGTCATAGATGGCCTAGGCATCACTGAAGAGGCGTATTAGGGAAATGAGGAGTGAGGTAGTTTCCCGTTGCTTTCCTCACCGAGCCAGAGTTGCTATTACATATCAGTCTGCCAAGCCCACTGTAATGCATACACCAACCGACCTTATGAGCAACATTTTCACACCATTCTTAGCAGGGACTGGCTGCATAAGGAATGGCATTACTATCCTCGCTCATACCTCAGTCACTTTCATATTGTCAAAGCCAAGGATAAGACAGAGACAGATCTATGGAAGTAACAAAATTGCTCTAGCCTATACCAGAATACATAGTGCACTGTAAACACTAGGTCCTGCCAGCAAAGGAATAGTACAGTAGTATTTCTCGCATTAATAATATACTCGTATATATTGTTGTTAGGCAATGGAAACATCGTAATTCCACTCGTGAGAAAACCACGTTTCTCCATCTGCCTTGTGAAGGCTTCCCGCGTTGCCTGAGAAGGGAACAGAAGATTCCAATGGTGGAATAACTGGGCTATCATTACGAAATGAAAAATGCCAGGAACAGTTCTCCGATCATTGCTCACAGCTCAGTTTTCGGCTTCTCCTGTAAACTTTATTCCGAAGGAGTTACGAGGTTCCTCTACCCAACGACGATATATAACAGATTGTCATTATTGGGGAACAGGGTGATGTAATGGCTTAGCTGCTTGCCTGTCATCTTAGCGACTTTGGTTTGATTACCGGTGTTGCTGGGGTGGGATCTCAGTTGAACCACCTGTGCCTCAGTGCGTGCAGGGACCCTGAGCAAGTGGGAAAACTTCGGATGATGATGATGATGATGATGATTATAGCTAATACTATTTGGCAACCAACAACAACCATTTGTTATTTCTGATATAATCGGGGGTAGGAAGGTAAAACAATTGGATTTTGTGGGTACGCCAACTAAAAATTTGAATACCACTGCTGTAAAGACTAGATGGCGATATGCAGAGTCATGGTGCAAGCAAAGCCAGAGCAGTGTACCTGGCTGATTCTATTATGTATACTCAGTACAATCGTACAGTTCATTTGTCGTTCATTGCTTCTGCTGTATTCCTATACAAGCTTTTATGTTGGCCTGCAGTATTTATATGAGTGCAGTTAATAGCCAGAAGATTATTCAGTTATCACATGTCAAAATAATCAATTTTGTTCCCTTTTGGCTTTTGGGTTATGCCGTGTCAAGAAAGTAAGGTGAAATTCTTTACGTTTCGCAGGTACTCGTATCAAGGAACATGAACGAAATATTCGTCTCAACCAGCGAGACAATCAGCAATAGCTGAGCACGCTCTATCGTCGGGACATGATGTCGTGTTCCAAGATGCTCGAGCTCTTACCCACACTAGACATTACAAGTCCACGATTATACGGGAAGCTGTGGAAATACGTAGAAACCCTACAATTTCAATAGGGACACTGGCTATCAGTTAAGTAATACGTGGTTGCCAGCCGTTAAGGATTTACGTAGGTAGTTCCCTTCCCTGACTCTTCACTATTGTTATTTCATTTCGGTGTTTTCTAAATTCATACGTTCCTCATCACCAGATGTTTCATTCCACGCTTGTGTAAATGTCATACTATGTATATGTGTGTATACCTGTTATGTTATGTGAGTCCGTCTCAGACTGATTCTGATGGTTCCGTCAGCTTCCGCTTCGAACGCTAGCGCTGTGCCGTGTCCGGTGAGCCATCTGGTGAGGAATGAACGTACCACTTCCACTTCTGTTATAACGTCTAAATTCAAAACCACATTCTTGGGAAAGTCTTCCTCGTGAACAGTTCGAGATTATCTTTAAAGACGCAGAGCAAAGTTCTCTGCGAATCGTAAAGAATTTCACCTTAATTTCTTGACATGTCATAAGCCCAAAAGCCTATATCATGTCTATAAGTACGGGCCGTGAAAGCACAAGGCGTTTGTATACAAAATAACTTATTTTGTTTCCTCACCATAATCTACTGCACTGAAGAGAACAAGACATTAGACACAATAAAACTGTTAAAAGTTGTAATCTCTTCAGATATGTGCCCCTTCACTAGTTGTAACTGAGAGCTGTGCAAGCAGCTGCTAGGCTGCACCTTCCGTCAGAGCGCATACCCTGCTACTTTACCTGCCTGAGCTGGATCCGAGTTATGCCCACCTTTGCTCTAAAGTCACTTACGTGATAAAGAACATAAATCTACTTACCCTCCGTGACGGGGAGAGATACTTTTTTCATGCATGCATGAATTCAGTTCATTCATTCACTCCTGCATTCATGCAATATTCATGCATTAATGTATTCAGGCATGTATTCATCCGCATGGAATGATCTCACCTTATCTGCTGGAGTTCCGTAGATGTAGGCTGAGAACATTCAACTCAGTCATTCATTCAATCATTCGGTCGTTCATTAATCATTCATTCACTCATTCATTCACTCATTCATTCATGCATTGTCCCACGAGGAGTGTTCTCACCTTATCTGCTGGAGTCCCGTAGATGTAGGCTGAGAGCATTCATTCATTTAATCATTCATTCATTCATTCATTCATTCATTCATTCACTCATTAAGTCGTTCATCATTCATCATTCATTTACTCATCCATTGTCCAATAAGGAATGTTATCACCTTATCTGATGAACTGCCATAGATGTAGGCTAATAGCATTCAATTCATTCAGTCACTCATTCAATAACGAATGCTCTCTCCCCAGTTGGTGGCTATCCGTGACTGGAAGAGAGGAGTGTTCATTCGCTCATGAAATCCAGTCCAATCAGGCAGTTCATTCATTCATTCATTCATTCATTCATTCATTCATTCATTTAATAACAAAAGCTCTCTCCCCAGTTGGTGGTTATCCGTGACAGACAGAGAGAGAGAGAGAGAGAGAGAGAGAGAGAGAGAGAGAGGGAGAGAGAGGGAGAGAGAGAGAGACCTCTTTTCATCCATTCATGGACATGCGTCATTCATTCGTTCATCCATTCATTCATTTAGTGATGTATTCATCCACATGGAATCTTCTCACTTTATCTGCTGGACTTCCGTAGATGTCGGCGGAGAGTATTCAACTCATTCAAGCATTAATTTATTCATTCATTCATTCAAAATTAATTCATCACTGCAACGTACCAAAATAATCTAATCAGGCAATTCATTCATTCATTCATTCATTCATTCATTCATTCATTCATTCAGTTAATTCATAATGTCTACTGTAAGCTAAGGATAACACTGTTCAGACTCGTGACACGAACAAATACTTGCACTAACACGAATTAATAGGAGTAAGATAGATGTTGTCCTAGAATGTATAACAATCTTAACATCTAGGGTAAAAAAATATCTTAGGAACTACAATTTGGAGATCGGTTGTGAAATAGTGAGTAGGCGTAATTGTAACGTTTAAGGTAGATAAATTAATCGTTAAAAAATATGCATGTATCAAATAACTTGGATTGCAATAAATGTTACTCTCCCCTCATTCCTGGCGATCCGGAATTAGGGGACGGAAGTATTCAATTCAGTTCAATTCTATTCTATTCTATTCTATTCTATTCTATTCTATTCTATTCTATTCTATTCTATTCTATTCTACTTACCCTTAGAAAGTCGCTGGTACTGTCAAAGGAGTCCAAGGAGCTGGTCTCGTCCCCATCCTCCTCTGGAAGACCTTTCTGGGCACTTTCAAGGAACGCTCTACGACTATCGTTCACCTTCTTCCTGATCTCCGTCATGTACTGGTTCTGCTCCTCCAGAATTACCTCTCCATTAACGTTATTGGACACGGAACTGAACCACTGAGTCCCCTCAACGTCGCTCGAGGAACTGTCGTGGCCGTTTGTTACTGTTTTACGATTTGGCTTCATCTTATATTCCCATATGCTGGGAGTGGTCGGGGTTTTGGGCTCTGCTGTCATTTTGCCATTTTCTGAACTGGAAATCTCTCTTTTAATTTCAGGATCTGATATCTGTTCTTTGAAGATATTCTTTGAGCTCCGTGTTTTCTGAATGCTACGAGTCTTTGGTATGATAATTTCATCAGTCGTACTAGGCGTGCTTGGTGTAGCTGGCCTGCTTAAAGTCTTTGGTGATATCAGTTCTCTGTATTCGTTCACAGAACTTTGTGTCTTTGGAAGAGAACTAGTCTTTGGTATGCCCATTTCTTCGTAGTTCTTTGGTGAGATTGGTGTCACAGGATTACTAAAAGAATTTGTTGTTTCAGATATGCCCATAATGTTTGGTGAAATTGGGCTTGGTGAATTTGGAAATGATGGAGTACTCGGTGTTCTGGGGGTTCCAGGATATGATGAATTGCTTGGTGTCTTTTTTGTCTTTGGTATACCGGGATAGGAGAAATTTGTAGGTGTTTTTGGCGTGCCAGGAAAAGTGAAATAGTTTGGAGAACTCGGTGTGGAAGGGAAACTTCGACTAGGGGCCACTTTCTGCACTAGTATGTCCAGACTCTTGCCAGGGTTCCGCACCATGTCCTCTACTTCAACAAGCAGCATTTCATCCGCCTTCTTCCCTTCTATGGTGAGCAGAATATCTCCTGCTGCTAGATACTGCGCTGCAAGAGTGCTAGGAGTCACCTGCAAGAGACAAAATAGACACATTAGTATTCTGATCAGTCTAAAACTTTTGGTGTAGTTACATTTTCACTTCGTCTCTGAGGAATGGGGGTAAGGTGTAAGATAACACCTTGCAAGTAGTAACAGCGACAACAGCGGTCTATCATTATGCTTGACAGGAATATGATGCATACCGAATAAACAAGCGAGATTTTAAAAGTCAATCGGTTATTAACATGCATTTAGCACTGGCGCCTAGGTAGCAGATTCCCTAGCATTTGATTTACCTAGTCTTTTCTTCATTGATTTCAAACAACATGGGAAATGTATCGAACATTTCCCTGGTGAAATAATTCCATTCTCTAATTCCTCTTTATATGTGCCCCAATTTGTCCCTTTTGAATTCCCACTTTAACTTCAAATTTTGATCATTTCTGCCTTTAAAAGCTCCACTTCACTTATTCGTCTACTAATGCCATTCCACGCCATCTCTCTACTGACAGCTCCGAGCAGCTCGCCTCCTTACTACTCCAAAGTCTTCCCAGTCCAAAGTTTGTAACATTTCTGTAGCACTACTCTTTTGTCGGAAAAATCGTACTGCTTTCCTTTGTATCTTTTCCTGGTCACGTATCAAGTGTTCCTGTGTGGGTCCTATACACTGGAATCATACTCTAATTGGGATCTTTCCCGAGACTTATACGCCTTCTCCTCTGGGTCTGTATCCTTAATTTACAACCTTGTTAATGAGAATAGCCCAATATTAACACCTACATATTTATAGTGATTCCCATGACGTACTTTCTTCTTCTTCTTCCCCCTTTCCCACATCTGTGGGGTCGCAAGTGCAAACCGTGTTGAGCATGTGGACATGACGCTGTTTTACGACCGGTTGCCCTTCCTGACGCCAAGTCTATATGGAGGGATGAAATCACTATCGCGTGTTTATATGGTGGTTCGTGTATATGAAGAGGAGAGTGTCGGGACAAGCACAAACATCCAGTCCCCAAGACAGAAGTATTAATCACAAGCGATTAAAATCCCCGACCCGGTCTGAAATCGAACCGGGATCCTCTGAAGCGAAGGCCTTAACGCTGACCACTCAGTCAAGGAGTCGGACCCATGAGGTACTTCAATATGTTTATTTAGCGCACGGCGCCAGTGAACAAAGCAGTATAAGAATATCCGTGTCTGTGAGCATTGATCGCTGTTGTTGTTTGATCCATCAGTCCATAGACTAGTTTGATGCAGCTCTCCACGTCACCCTATCATGCGCTAACATTTTCATTTCTCCATCCTACATCTCCTCTAATCTGCTTGTCAATTCATACCTTACCGAGCTCGATAGCTGCAGTCGCTTAAGTGCGGCCAGTATCCGGTATTCGGGAGATAGTAGGTTCGAACCCCACTGTCGGCAGCCCTGAAAATGGTTTTTCGTGGTTTCCCATTTTCACACCAGGCAAATGCTGGGACTGTACCTTAATTAAGGCCACGGCCGCTTCCTTCCCACTCGTAGCCCTTTCCTGTTCCATCGTCGCCATAAGACCTATCTGTGTCGGTGTGACGTAAAGCAACTAGCAAAAAAAAAAAAAATATTCATACCTTGGTCCACCCCTACTGTTCTTGCCGCCTACATTTCCCTCAACAACCAGCTGAACAAGCCCTAGGTGTTTTAAGATGTGTCCTATCATTCTATCTCTTCTTATCAAATTTAGCCAAATCGATTTCCTCTCGCCAATTCGATTCAGCATCTCTTCATTCGTGATTCTACCTACCCATCTCACCTTCGGCATTCTTCTATAACACCACGTTTCAAAAACTTCTATTCTCTTTCTTTCTGAGCTAGTTATCGCCCATGCTTCATTTCCATACAATGTCACACTCCATACAAATGTCTTCAGAAACATCTTTCTAATTCCTATATCATTGTTCGAAGTTAGCACATTTCTTTTCTTAAGAGAGACCTTCCTTGCTTGTGCTCGGCTGAATTTGATGTCGTCTTTAGTTCTGTCATCGTTAGTTATTTTACTACCCAAGTAATAATCCTCATCCACTTCCTTTAAGAATTCATTCCCTAATCTAATATTTCCTGCATCACCTGACTTCGTTCGACAGCACTCCATTATTTTTGTTTTGGACTTAATTATTTTCATTTTGTACTCCTTACCGAAGACTCTGTCCATACCATTCAGCATTTTTTTCTATTTGCTTTACGTCGCACCGACACAGATATGCCTTACGGCGACGATGGGATAGGAAAGGCCTAGGAATGGGAAGGAAGCAGCAGTGGCCTTAATTAAGGTACAGCCCCAGCATTTGCCTGGTGTGAAAATGGGAAAGCACAGAAAACCATCTTCAGGGCTGCCGACAGTGGGGTTCGAACCCACTATCTCCCGATTACTGGATACTGGCCACACTGAAGCGACTGCAGTTATCGATCTCGGTGCAATTTTTCTAGATCTTCTGACGTTTTCATACGAAAGGTAAGGTAACTATAGAACAGGTGGCACACTTCATAATTAGTGTTATAGAGATCATTGTACAGTCGCTCAAAAAGAAATGAGAGCATCGTACTGTTTAAGTTCCTCGTAGGTACATTTTTATCAGAGACAATTGAACCTGTTGTAGGTAACCCGCGGGGTTTGTATCCTTATGGAAAATTAAATTAAATTCAAGTCAAGCCTGTTTGCACTCGATCTTATTTTGAGTGATTGTACTTAGGCAACATAGTCTCTATCTTCTTCGTTACTTTTACGTGATTCAAATATGATTACCATCTATTTGTTGTTCGAGAGATACTCTCGATTTGTGAAAGGATAATCTATGGAACACTGACCGATGTTGGTAACAACGAAGTCAAAATTTCACTTCAGAAGCACTTCTTCAACGCAAATATCTTGCATGTGTGTTACATTTCTGGATATTTCAACTTCCTGTGTACAGAGTGTATCAGAACTATAGCAACAAAAAATTAATCAGGGATGCTCTTGGTGTTACGTTAAGAACGACGACGCAATCGGATTGGCGGAGAAGAATTCTCTTTTTGAGAAAATGAGATTACTTTGTTATTTAAGGGCTCGTCGTATTTGTTATGCCAGAGCACAAGCAGCTGCCGTGCTTCAGAGAAGAGAAGGGGAGGGAGGGGAAGTGGGGCGTATGATGGAAACAGAGATAAAGCTCCGCGCGTTCCACTCGCTCAGTATTGTGCTTGTCTCTTACAGGCAATATCCACAGTTCGTTTATTAAACAGACGTAACTGCACGCACAGTACAAGAACACACCGTAATAAAGACTCACTTGGCAAGCAAGGAATGCACCAGATCGTTTCCCCTCTCGTCTATTGGTCGCAGTAACGTTCTTTATTATTTAACATTCTCGAAGATGCAACACTGCCGCCCCACGATTGTGTATTCCTTCACTCACAACATTGTAAATGGAATGAAATACTGAACGAAGGAAACAATACGTTCAGTGGTTTGATTACAGTTGATGTTCAATATGCTTTCCTCCTACTTCGATGTACAATTCACAACAGTGTGGTAGTGACCTTTGGACTCTGTTCAGGACCTGGAAAGCTGCCTGTATTCTTGGTACAATTTCGTCTTCCCTTTCTACAGGTTTCGCATAATAGTCAGTTACTGCAGAAGAAACTGTACACTGCCTACTGGGGCTGGAAAGCGACGATGCAAAACAAACGAGGAACTTGTGCATTCGCACTGAGCATTACCTCTGTCTTCCACTTCCCACTTCCCACTTCCCACTTCCCACTTCCCACTTCCCATTTCCCCTCCCTTCCCTTCCCTCCTCTGACACACAGCAACGTGCAGCGTCTTGCTATCTGGCATAGCAAATACGGCAAGTTCTTCAATGTGAATCACGCGCCCGGAAGTAACGAACTAACCTCATTTTCTCAAGAAAAAAGTAATTTTCTCCGCCAATCGGATTACACCATCGTTCTTGACATAACACGAAGAGAATCCCTGATTGTTTTGTCAGTATAGTTCTGATACACTCTGTTAAAATATTGTGCTCATATTCAAGTGAGGAACACTTTATAACTGATTCTTACCACTGATAGGTTTTAAAATTGAGAACTGAATATCGTGAAAGAGGTGCATATATATTCAGTCATCTAAAACTTACTAAGGGTGGGATCAGAAGGACAAACAGACACATATACTCTTGTATTTCCTGTAGTTAGTAGTAACTATCCTAACTTACCAGTAACATCGTTGAACGGGGTTGGTTACAACAGTCATAACATAACCATCATTATTTTAAGATGCAATTACAAGATTGAAAATGTGGAATTTTTAGCCCCAAGTTCGTGTTAACGTAGATTCACGTTCCTTGACAACGGGTCACACAGAAAGAATAATGTTAAGACGCTTTTAGTGTTTGAGTAGAAGACGCATATCGCCGAGATGATATAACTTACGGTTATGTTTAATGTCTCAATTGACAGATACAAGACGAGGCTACCTGTTGCAAAAAATGTGGAACGTAGTTTTCATGAAGTAGCACTTCAAAGTAAGGCACAATTTGCGTTAAATTTCGTATACTCTGTTGTAAGATGTCTCGCGCACTCAGTTGGAGGTTCGCTGAAACAGCAAAAACAATTCAATAATTAAGTCTACGAAACATTCAAAACCCTGTGGCCGTTACAATAGTGACAGCCTGCCGCCAATTTTTATACTAAAGATAGCCGTTACAATAGTAACAGCCTACCACCAATTTTTATACTACAGATAACCGTTACAATAGTGACAACCTACCGCCAATTTTTTATACTAAGGATAACCGTTACAATAGTGATAACCGCTACAATAGTGACAACCTACCGCCAATTTTTTTACTAAAGATAACCGTTACAATAGTGACAACCTACTGCCAATTTTTATACTAAAGATAACCGTGACAATAGTGACAGTCTATCACCAACTTTTATACTAAAAATAACCGTTACAATAGTGACAACCTACCGCCAATTTTAATATTAAAGATAACCGTTACAATAGTGACAACCTACCGCCAAATTTTATACTAATGATAACCGTTACAATAGTGCCAGCCTACCGCCAATTTTTATACTAAAAATAACCGTTACAATAGTGACAGCCTACCGCCAATATTCATACTAAAATAACCGTTACAAAAGTGACAACCTGCCGCCAAGTTTCATACTAAAAATAACCGTTACAATAGTGACAGCCTACCGCCACTTTTAATATTAAAGATAACCGTTACAATAGTGACAACCTACCGCCAATTTTTGTACTAATGATAACGGTTACAATAGTGACAGCCTACCGCCAATTTTTATACTAAATATAACCGTGACAATAGTGACAGCCTACCGCCAATTTTTATACTAAAGATAACCGTTACAATAGTGACAACCTACCGCCAATTTTTATACTAAAGATAACCGTGACAATAGTGACAGTCTGCGGCTAATTTTTATACTAAAAATAACCGTTAACAATAGTGACAACCTACCGCCAATTTTTATACTAAATATAACCGTGACAATAATGACAGTCTACCGCCAATTTTTATACTAAAGATAACCGTTACAATAGTGACAATCTACCTCCAATTTTATACTAAAAATAACCGTTACAATAGTGACAGCCTACCGCCAATTTTCATACTAAAGATAACCGTGACAAAAGAGACAGCCTACCGAGAATTTTTATACTAAAGATAACCGTTACAAAAGAGACAGCCTACCGCCAAGTTTCATACTAAAAATAACCGTTAAAATAGTGACAGCCTACCGCCAGTTTTCATACTAAAAATAACCGTTACAATAGTGACAGCCTACCGCCAGTTTTCATACTAAAAATAACCGTTAAAATAGTGACAGCCTGCCGCTAATTTTTATACTGAAAATAACCATTCCAATAGTGACAACCTACCACCAATTTTTATACTAAAGATAACTGTGACAATAGTGACAACCTACCACCAATTTTTATACTAAAGATAACCGTGACAATAGTGACAGCCTGCGGCTAATTTTTATACTAAAAATAACCGTTAACAATAGTGACAGCCTACCGCCAGTTTTCATACTAAAAATAACCGTTACAAAAGAGACAGCCTACCGCCAAGTTTCATACTAAAAATAACCGTTAAAATAGTGACAGCCTACTACCAGTTTTCATACTAAAAATAACCGTTACAATAGTGACAGCCTACCGCCAATTTTTATACTAAAGATAACCGTTACAATAGTGACAACCTACCGCCAATTTTTATACTAAAGATAACCGTTACAATAGTGCCAGCCTACCGCCAATTTTTGTACTAAAGATAACCGTTACAATAGTGACAATCTACCTCCAATTTTATACTAAAAATAACCGTTACAATAGTGACAGACTACCGCCATTTTTATACTAAAGATAACCGTGACAAAAGAGACAGCCTACCGCCAATTTTTATACTAAAGATAACCGTTACAAAAGAGACAGCCTACCGCCAAGTTTCATACTAAAAATAACCGTTAAAATAGTGACAGCCTACCACCAATTTTCATACTAAAAATAACCGTTACAAAAGAGACAGCTTAGCGCCAAGTTTCATACTAAAAATAACCGTTACAAAAGAGACAGCTTACCGCCAAGTTTCATACTAAAAATAACCGTTAAAATAGTGACAGCCTACCGCCAATTTTTATACTAAAGATAACCGTTACAATAGTGACAATCTACCTCCAATTTTATACTAAAAATAACCGTTACAATAGTGACAGCCTACCGCCAATTTTTATACTAAAGATAACCGTGACAAAAGAGACAGCCTACCGCCAATTTTTATACTAAAGATAACCGTTACAAAAGAGACAGCTTACCGCCAAGTTTCATACTAAAAATAGCCGTTAAAATAGTGACACCCTACCGCCAGTTTTCATACTAAAAATAACCGTTACAATAGTGACAGCCTACCACCAATTTTCATACTAAAAATAACCGTTACAAAAGAGACAGGCTACCGCCAAGTTTCATACTAAAAATAACCGTTAAAATAGTGACAGCCTACCACCAATTTTCATACTAAAAATAACCGTTACAAAAGAGACAGCTTACCGCCAAGTTTCATACTAAAAATAACCGTTAAATTAGTGACAGCCTACCGCCAGTTTTCATACTACAAATAACCGTTACAATAGTGACAGCCTACCGCCAAGTTTCATACTAAAAATAACCGTTAAAATAGTGACAGCCTACCGCCAGTTTTCATACTAAAATAACCGTTACAATAGTGACAGCCTACCGCCAGTTTTCATACTAAAAATAACCGTTAAAATAGTGACAGCCTGCCGCTAATTTTTATACTGACAATAACCGTTACAATAGTGACAACCTACCACCAATTTTTATACTAAAGATAACCGTGACAATAGTGACAACCTACCGCCAATTTTTATACTAAAGATAACCGTGACAATAGTGACAGCCTGCGGCTAATTTTTATACTAAAAATAACCGTTAAAATAGTGACAGCCTACCGCCAGTTTTCATACTAAAAATAACCGTTACAATAGTGACAGCCTACCGCCAATTTTTATACTAAAGATAACCGTTACAATAGTGACAACCTACCGCCAATTTTTATACTAAAGATAACCGTTACAATAGTGCCAGCCTACCGCCAATTTTTTTACTAAAGATAACCGTGACAATAGTGACAGCCTGCGGCTAATTTTTATACTAAAAATAACCGTTAACAATAGTGACAACCTATCGCCAATTTTTATACTAAATATAACCGTGACAATAGTGACAGCCTACCGCCAATTTTTATACTAAAGATAACCGTTACAATAGTGACAACCTACCGCCAATTTTTATACTAAAGATAACCGTTACAATAGTGCCAGCCTACCGCCAATTTTTTTACTAAAGATAACCGTGACAATAGTGACAGCCTGCGGCTAATTTTTATACTAAAAATAACCGTTAACAATAGTGACAACCTACCGCCAATTTTTATACTAAATATAACCGTGACAATAGTGACAGCCTACCGCCAATTTTTATACTAAAGATAACCGTTACAATAGTGACAGCCTACCGCCAATTTTTATACTAAAGATAACCGCTACAATAGTGACAATCTACCTCCAATTTTATACTAAAAGTAACCGTTACAATAGTGACAGCCTACCGCCAATTTTTATACTAAAGATAACCGTTACAATAGTGACAGCCTACCGCCAATTTTTATACTAAAGATAACCGCTACAATAGTGACAATCTACCTCCAATTTTATACTAAAAGTAACCGTTACAATAGTGACAACCTACCGCCAATTTTTATACTAAAGATAACCGTGACAAAAGAGACAGCCTACCGCCAATTTTTATACTAAAGATAACCGTTACAAAAGAGACAGCCTACCGCCAAGTTTCATACTAAAAATAACCGTTAAAATAGTGACAGCCTACCACCAATTTTCATACTAAAAATAACCGTTACAAAAGGGACAGCTTACCGCCAAGTTTCATACTAAAAATAATCGTTAAAATAGTGACAGCCTACCGCCAGTTTTCATACTAAAAATAACCGTTACAAAAGAGACAGCCTACCGCCAAGTTTCATACTAAAAATAACCGTTAAAATAGAGACAGCCTACCGCCAGTTTTCATACTAAAAATAACCGTTACAATAGTGACAGCCTACCGCCAATTTTCATACTAAAAATAACCGTTACAATAGTGACAGCCTACCGCCAGCTTTCATACTAAAAATAACCGTTAAAATAGTGACAGCCTGCCGCTAATTTTTATACTGAAAATAACCGTTACAATAGTGACAACCTACCACCAATTTTTATACTAAAGATAACCGTGACAAAAGAGACAGCCTACCGCCAAGTTTCATACTAAAAATAACCGTTACAAAAGAGACAGCCTACCGCCAAGTTTCATACTAAAAATAACCGTTAAAATAGTGACAGCCTACCGCCAGTTTTCATACTAAAAATAACAGTTACAATAGTGACAGCCTACCGCCAATTTTCATACTAAAAATAACCGTTACAATAGTGACAGCCTACCACCAATTTTCATACTAAAAATAACCGTTACAAAAGAGACAGCTTACCGCCAAGTTTCATACTAAAAATAACCGTTAAAATAGTGACAGCCTACCGCCAGTTTTCATACTACAAATAACCGTTACAAAAGAGACAGCCTACCGCCAAGTTTTATACTAAAAATAACCGTTAAAATAGTGACAGCCTACCACCAATTTTCATACTAAAAATAACCGTTACAATAGTGACAGCCTACCGCCAATTTTCATACTAAAATAACCGTTACAATAGTGACAGCCTACCTCCAATTTTCTTACTAAAAATATCCGTACCGGGCGAGTTGGCCGTGCGTGTAGAGGCGCGCGGCTGTGAGCTTGCATCCGGGAGATAGTAGGTTCGAATCCCACCATCGGCAGCCCTGAAAATGGTTTTCCGTGGTTTCCCATTTTCACACCAGGCAAATGCTGGGGCTGTACCTTAATTAAGGCCACGGCCGCTTCCTTCCAACTCCTAGGCCTTCCCTATCCCATCGTCGCCATAAGACCTATCTGTGTCGGTGCGACGTAAAGCCCCTAGCAAAAAAAAAAAAAAATTCCGTTACAATAGTGACAGCCTACCGCCAGTTTTCATACTAAAAATAACCGTTAAAATAGTGACAGCCTGCCGCTAATTTTTGTACTAAAAATAACCGTGACAATAGTGACAGCCTATCACCAATTTTTATACTAAAAATAACCGTTACAATAGTGACAGCCTACCACCAGTTTTCATACTAAAAATAACCGTTACAATAGTGACAGCCTACCGCCAATTCTTCATAATAAAGAAGATAACTCTTGATATAATTTTGCGTAAAGAGGGACAAAATCCACTAAGGATAGCAGGGATGAATTGGAATACAGCAGAAATGAGTGGTAGGTTAATGTCTAGGAACAAAGCTGGCCGAAAATAGAGGTGACTACTCAGTACCAAGGTTACAAATAATGGAAACTTTTGCCTTCCACTCCTCATGCCGTGTACGAAGATGACTTTGATATTTCCGCTTTATCTTAATTATTATCTAAATTTCAGTTTCTCTATAGATCTCGTGAGGTATTATCAGCACCACATCTAGAATATTCTTTCCTCTAGCTGGTTCCATCACTTTCTGATTCAGCTGTCTTTCCCAGATTAACTTATTCACCATTTGTTGGTCATGGTTTCTGCCAGTCGCATTACCTTCCCAGTTAAAATTTCGTAAATTGAGATCACCAGACCTAGTTGCAAATAGTGAGTTATAGATACGTCTAAGTAATTCACAGAGGCTTGCATACTAAAAATTAAAAGATTCTATAATGAGTTGTACATTATTCTTGCTGTTTGTTTTACTTCGCATCATCACAGATGGATTTTATAGCGACGATGGGATAGGACAGGGCTAGGATCGGGAAGGAAGCAACCGTTGGCGTTAATTAAGCAACAGTCTATAGCATTTGGCTATCTCCTGAATGTAAGCTGACAGCTACGTGACCCAAACAGGCTGGCCAATTTGCTCGTTAAATGAAGATGTATGTACGTATCTAACAACACGTAGTAATAATAATAATGATAATATGAAAAACTATATTTATGACAAATAACAAAACTGCTCCACCTGAACTTACCATTAATATGAATTCATTTCGTAAGTGTAAAGGATTTTAAGTACTTAGATGAACGGATCACTGAAATGCCACTGAAAATAAATCAGTAGCTTCAAGGATTCAGAAAATGGAAATTGCTTTTCAACACACAAAACAATTTTTATAACAAAAAAAGAACTTGTCTTGGAACAGTAAAATTTGTCATTACTTAACGGTGATCAAACATGAAGCTCATCACGCTTCAGAAACGTTCAATTTACATCACAAAAATGTAAAGGGACACTTACAGACTAAAGAAAGGAAAATCATGAGAAAAATCATAGGGCCAAGAATTAAAAAATGTAATACATTACCCCAAACCAAACTCGCAAATATATTTAAAAATATCTAAACTTACTGATGCAATAAGACTGCGACAAATTAAATTTATAAGCCATTTGAAAAGAATGAATAACAACAGACTTACTTATCAAATGCACAAACGTTTTGAAAATCAAACGTACATCAAAATGGTATAAACAAGTAGAGAAAGAAACCAAAACCATAAACCAAACCCCACGGCACTTAACGCCCTTGATAGGGCCTTGGCCTGCCCAGCGACTGCTGCTCAGCCGGAAGGCCTGCAGATTACGAGGGGTCGTGTGGTCAGCACGACGCATCCTCTCGGCCGTTATTCTGGGCTTTCGAGACCGGGGCCGCTATCTCACCGTCAAATAGCTCCTCAATTCTAATCACGTAGGCTGAGTGGACCTCGAACCAGCCCTGAAGTCGAGAGAAAAATCCCTGACCAGGCCGGGAATCGAACCCGGGGCCACCGGGTGAGAGGCAGGTACGCCACCCCTACACCAGGGTGCCGGCAAGTAGAGAAAGAGCTCGCTGAATTAGGATCACCAAATCTGCAGGATAGAAATATAATCAGAAAAATTGTTAACACAAGGGGATTTCAGGAAGAGGAGAAGAAACCAACACGACGTACTTGGTCAGAGAAACAGAAATTAATTTTTTTTTTTTGCTAGGGGCTTTACGTCGCACCGACACAGATAGGTCTTATGGCGACGATGGGATAGGAAAGGACAAGGAGTTGGAAGGAAGCGGCCGTGGCCTTAATTAAGGTACAGCCCCAGCATTTGCCTGGTGTGAAAATGGGAAACCACGGAAAACCATTTTCAGGGCTGCCGATAGTGGGATTCGAACCTACTATCTCCCGGATGCAAGCTCACAGCCGCGCGCCTCTACGCGCACGGCCAACTCGCCCGGTCAGAAATTAATTACAACAAACGATGAAAATGAAAAAAACGATTGGGCAAGGAGGGAAGCTCAACAAATGTTGATTCCGTGTGGTGCATAATGACATATTCATGTAGAAAGAGAAGAAGATAATGATGATGATGATGATGATGGTGATGACTAAATTGAGCGAGTTGGTCGCGTGGTTAGAGGCACTCAGCTGTGAGCTTGCATTCGGGAGATAGTGGGTTCGAACCCCACTGTCAGCATACCTGAAGATGGTTTTCCGTGGTTTCCAATTTTCACACCAGGCAAATGCTCGGGATGTATCTTAATTATGGCCACGGCTTCTTCCTTCCAACTCCTACCCCTTTCCTATCCCATCGTCGCCATGAGACCTATCTTTGTCGATTGTAATTGTAAAAAACGGAATCTTGTTGACTACTCTTCCTTTAAATATTGTTGATCTTACGATACGTCGCTGCACAGGTATTTGACCTATAAAGTTTCCTTTTTAACGTACCAGTGATTCTACCGACAAATTATTAACTTATCGCACCGGGATTCTATTCAAGTGTCTAATCAACTGCGTTACCGATCTGATTTTCGTGGTCACTGTACTGAATGTTCTGTGCAGTCTATGTTGGAAGTTGTTGGCGTGTGAGTGATAATGGTTCGCCACGCTTCATAGATCGTTTACTTTCTATTAATCATCCTCTCAGCCGTGCCACTGCATAACAAGTTCTAAATTGCTGTCCTCCTTCTCAACATCTGAGCTATCAACCAGGGTGATATCTTCTTTCGTGGCCGGAGAACTTTCTCCGCTATTAAGTGACCAACAATTATCTCGGAATTATAGCCGTATTACTGGAAGTTAATGACAGCCTAACACGGTACTCTTGCTGCACGTCAAAGTGGATCTGTAACAAGTCTGCTGGATGGCAGAGAAATCAATTAGCATTCCGGTACACTTGAAGAAGTCTGAAGGTAGTTAACCTACAAGGGATCATATTTTGAAAGCCGGACGTAGTAGTCACAGAACTGTGAGATGAATGAGTGACCACAATTCACATGAAGTCTAGTATTGCTTGTTTCAGATACTTCTCTTAAAAAAAAAATACTTTGTCGCCCTCCCTTTGTTAACTCTTGTTCCTTTCTCCTGTCTTTCATCAAACTTCAGTGTCTGACTTGGTAAACTTCTTTCTGTATATAGGGTGCTTCATCATACACGGTATACATTCAGTATCTTATCTAAATGTTTTCATTCCTCTCCCTTAAGGGGAAGGGCAGGCCACTGACAAGGTTATGCCTTCTCTCTGGCCAGGAGATTCGAGTGGGTTGGAAGGTGTATGGAGTGTAGAGTAATGAGATTTGAAAGGGGTATTTCGACCTCTGAGCTAAGTTTTCCGTTCTGCTTTTATAATACAGAAACTTAATTAATTAATCAATCCTAATTAGGAGAGATCAGAGAGGTGATAAGTAAAGCCCGAAAGTTCAGGCTCTTACTTTTGCTAAAATAAGCGGACAAATAAGCACTTAAAATTTAGGAAATAAACAGTATAATAATTAAAATGGGCTCTTCACATACGAGAAGAAGAATTATTGGAAAGAAAGGTTTTTAGAAAGAAAGCCTTACAAATGGAAGGATTCCAAGGGGGGAAGGAAAAGAAAACAGGCACGAAGCGGACTAAGGACAGGAAAAAGGACAGTGAAACAATGAAAGAATACTGCAACTGCAAGAGAAGGAAAGAACAACTAAGGAGGGAGAATTGAAATTGTAGCGTGGTCCTTAGAAGGCCGGAACGCAAGAAGAGTAATAATAAGAATATACGCATTTATAATGACGAAAATGGGCACTAAAATAATAAAGAAGTTTTAATGTAAGCTACGTAACACACATCTGCATCACATTTTACTACTTAATCTTACATCCCCCTGTGGTTGGAGATGATATAGTAGCGTCATCGGTATCCCTTGTCTGTCTGTCATGAGAGGAGGAGACTAAAATGGGGACCAAGGTTTCCCAACTTGGGAGTGTGGGCTGGCGACCACGGTTCCCCTAGCTGAGTCTGGTGTTACTTCCCCCTACTTGTATCGGGTTCCTCGCTCTTGTCTTTCCTGTCTGATCTCACTTGGTCAACTGTTGTTCTTTCATTTTTACGCTCTTCGTGGTCCTTCCTTTCTTTGGCCCATGTCTTCATTTTTTGAAGTGTCGGATCCCTTCCTTCCCCCCCCCCCCATCCACTCTGATTAGTGTTAGTAGAGGATGGTTACCAAGTTGTTCTTCCTCTTAAAACAATAATCATCACCAGCACTTAATTTTACGTAGGAAGGAGAGGACGTGGCAACTCTCCTGAAAATTTGGCTTGTGAAGTTTTCACTAGAAATTTGTGTAATATGAAAATATCGTTGTGTAAATGTTATTTGTTATCTATTAAGTTAAAATCAATTCTTTCTTTATTAATGATACAGTATATTGGAATTAGGCCTACGTATTTTTATTTCCATCGATTAATTTAAATACATAAATCACAGCAGAAAATATCCACAACTTAAAAAGGCAAGAAGAGGCATCAAATAGGCTACGGAACCTAAAATAGGCAAATGAGTCAAAATAATAACTGATCTCACCGTTTGTTTCTATGTGACACTTCGATGTATCCACCCAGATAAGAAAAGGCATTTATTCTAACTTCCGTGCTCTAGTGATAAGTATCAACTTTTGGGTCACGACTTTGGAATTCACTCCCAGCTGCTGTCAGGAACTCAAAACTGAATATCAAAATTTAAGACTGCATATAGAGATTACCTGTTGAATACCGCTGATTGTTTTGTGTGTATGAGGACGTATGATAGGTTGAGTGATTGTGCTTGTATTATTATTATTATTATTATTATTATTATTATTATTATTATTATTATTATTATTATTATTATTATTATTATCTATATATTAAAAAATTGATGAAAAGTAAAGTCACTCAGTCCGGTCATTCTATCGGGTCGATTTCCTTCATTCTTTTTTTTAAACCGAAAGGTATTCATGCACAGATTTGTCATCAGGTACTATAAATCACTTAACTTCCGCCTTCCTCAAATTATTTGATTTTCATTTTTTTTTGTCTCTTTGAAGCAATCATATCTTTGGTTCTAATTGAGATACGGAGTTCGTTTTGGCCTAAGAACACTCTGTGGATCATGCTCTTTCGTTTCAGCTCTTAATTATTCAAATTGGTTGATTCTGAGGAAAGTTATGAGTGCACATTCAATTTGACGTCTTATTTCTTCAACATTTTTTTTCTCATCGAAGCAATCATATCTTTCGTTCTAATTGAGGTACGTGGTTCGTTTTGGTCTAAAAACACTTAGCGAATCAATAACTTTCTTTTGCGGTAATAAATACTTAAATTGGTAGATTCTGAGAAAAGTTATGAGTACATTTGTCTCCATGACGAACATCTTTGAAGGACTTTTTAACAGTTCGGCGCGTAGTGTTGTTCTAAGGAACGTTTAATTCAATTTCTTTGTGTGATGTATTTGCAAGTGTTTTGTTGACATAATATTACATTCTATTACCACAGCAGATCATGTGCTTTATTTCATTAAGTCGGAACCTTGCAAATACATCCGTGAGGATAGTAACGAACAACACCATACTTTGTACATTGCGGGCGGAGCCAGCGGGAAACTGCTAATTATTATTATTATTATTATTATTATTATTATTATTATTATTATTATTATTAACGGTACGTAATATTTAGCTTCTTACTCATGTACATAGATCACTTTTATGGCCATACTTATACTTCCATTTACTATATTACTTATTGTGTTCTCTTTATGCATTGCTTACTTTTTCAGTTTGTATCTTACTTTTTCATTATGTCTGTCTCTTTCTTTTTATCTTTACGCTCCGAATTTATTATTTTATTCCATTTTATTCGTTCCAAATGTTGTCCAAATCTGTAATTTATAGCTTATCTTTGATTTTATAATAGAATAGTGCATATCTTTTATATTTGTATTATCTGTAAATTACTTATGTGGTTAAGTGTAAGAGAGGGCCACGAGCCCTAACTTTGCCATTGCTAAAGTAAATAAATAAATAAATAAATAAATAAATAAATAAATAAATAAATAAATAAATATTTTTGCTGGTGGTTTAACGTCGCAGTAACACATGGAAGGTTTTCGGCGACACCAAGATAACAATAATGGCGTATGGCCTCCAGATGGCCTGGTGCGGGTCATTCTCTCGTAGACGGCCTATTAGGCGACCTGCATGTCTGTGAAGATGAGGGACCTACCTAGGATGATTTCTAATGCTGAATACACCACACACACCCTGCCCCCGAGCCATTGGAATTAACCAATTAAGGTTAAAATCCCCGACCCGGCTAGGAATCGAACCCTGGACCCTCTGGACGAAAGGCCAGGACGCTAACCGTTTAGCCATGGAGCCAGACGACACAACGATGGGAGAGAGATACAACTAGAAAGGTATCGGCCATGGCCTTAATTAAGGTACTGCCCCAACATTTCTCTGGTGTGAAAATGGGAAACTACGGAAAGCCATCTTCAGAGTTGCCGACTGTAGGATTCGAACCCACCATCTCCCAAATCCAACCTCACAGCTGTAACCGCACTGCTAACTCACTCAGTCTGTATTTTTATTTTTTAATATGCATTTCTCTCAGGAATGTGCCTTTAGATGCACTATCAACCTTTCGTCAAATTGTCTATGATGTACATCATTACTCCATGGCTTGAAATAACTGGAAAACGAGCATGTATTGCGCATAAATATCATAAATAAACCGGTCTTCATTTTATTCATAGTCAGTGATAATAGAAGATCTTGGTAAGTAAAAAGTGTGTCCATAAACTCTATTTTTAATCACTGCTTCCTTATTTGGTAATATAGCGGTTACTGGTGAGGGTTAACAGTGTTGTCAGGTCTCCCGAAATTTCAGGAGATCTTATTGTTTTGCAACACACCAGAAAACCCGAAAAAAATAAAAATCTCCCGAAATTACTTGTAATCCAAAATTAAGGAAAATGAATAAAAGTGATTAATGGGGCACTCACTGCGTGACGTTTTATCGATAATATCACCCGTTATGTACTTCACCGCATTCATTTTATGCTCAAATTACGTAATCGCTTCCCTCTTATTGAACTCAAAACTCACGCTTGATTGCATCAATCGAAGGGAAATCACCAACTTGTATATAGAGTACAAAATGTGCATCCTGCTACGACTTCAAAATTGGCGCACAATTTCTACGCCAGATGAATAACTACATCTACAGGAATATTGAAGAGAAAGAGAAGAAGAAAGAAGAAGTAGAAGAAGAAGAAGAAGAAGAAGAAGAAGAAGAAGAAGCATAGAGTAGCTAGAGAGTACGGGTGAGTGAAATTGTATATTTTTCTCATAACAACTTCAAATGACTATATCATTCTTTAATTTAGGCATATTATAACATTTCATTGCTCGAGAAACTACCGAAAGTTTCATTAAAACTCCCGAATTTTTTACGTACAATATACCGATTCTTAATTTGTAGACCACCGAGTTCGATAGCTGCAGTCGCTTAAGTGCGGCCAGTATCCAGTATTCGGGAGATAGTGGGTTCGAACCCCACTGTCGGCAGCCCTGAAGATGATTTTCCGTGGTTTCCCATTTTCACACCAGGAAAATGCTGGGGCTGTACCTTAATTAAGGCCACGGCCGCTTCCTTCCCACTTCCAGCCATCTCCCGTCCCATCGTCGCCATAAGACCTACCTGTGTCGGTGCGACGTAAAGTAAATTGTAAATAATAATAATAATAATAATAATAATAATAATAATAATAATAATAATAATAATAATAATAATAATAATAATAATAATAATAATAATAATAAATAAATGTAGACCTGGCAGCACTGATGGTTAACATGGTGTTGCTATGTTCATATTATGCTGAAGCAGTCTGGGACTTGTAAGTAAAAATGAAAACCTACAACCTGCTTTCCAGTCCTTGACCGGGTCAGGGATGTAATGAATGGACCATATATAGGCTATTAGTACGATGGGGTCGCCACTCCCAATGTGATTTATTAATGACTGATAGATGCTATGAAATGATAATGGAGAGTGTTGCTGGAATGAAAGATAACAGGGAAAATCGGAGTACCCAGAGAATAGCCTGCCCCACCTCCGCTTTGTCCAGCACAAGTCTCACATGGAGTGACCGGGATTTCAACCACGGTATCCAGCGGTGAGAGACCGACGCGCTGCCGTCTGAGCCACGGAGGCTCTTGACTTGTAAGACCAAGTTATAAAATATGAACTGGGACAAACTGAGGGTTAGAGTACATTTACATGATGAAACCGGACCTCAGAGACTCGAAATATTTCCTTTCAGCATTCTCTCAAATCAGCAAAATGTTGTCTGTTGAAAGAACTTAAAAAGAGAAGGAATTCACCGAAGAAGAATTGTGCTGTTTCCCACATGCACCTCTAACATCATACGATGTAGAAATGATATTTTCATTGCAGAAAACATACTCATGACAACTATCCATATGTATAGGTATATTGTATTAACCACGGAAAAGCTATCTCACAGAACAGTTTTATTTATTTGATTATATGATTTTTCATTTGTTTTGTATATTCCTTTTTTTTTTACATTTTTTCCTGCATATTTGCAAATGTATTTTGCTGTGAATTTGTGCATACAGTGACAGAATTCAACAATAGTTCTTTCTTTATTTTATTATTTAACATCCTTTCTCGTGAGCATTTTAAAAATATATTTTAAGGAGCATAGGTTTGCAGGATAAAAGTATAGAGTAAGAAGCAATATTACCTCTCTCAAACCTGCATAATAATAATAATAATAATAATAATAATAATAATAATAATAATAATAATAATAATAATAATAATAATAATAATCAGTTTCGTGATCAGATGTACAGCGCGCCGGCCTCTCACCGCTTGGTTCCGTGGTTCAAATCCCGGTAACTCCATGTGAGATTTGTGCTGGACCAAGTGAAGGCGCGGCAGGTTTTTCTCCGGGTACTCCGGTTTTCTCTGTCATCGTTCATTCCAGCAATATTCTCCAATATCATTTCATTTCATCTGTCATTCATTAATCATTGCCCCAGAGGAGTTCGACAGGTTTCGTCAGCCGGCACAATTCCTATCCTCGCCGCTAGATGGGGCTTCATTCATTCCATTCCTGACCCGGTCGAATGACTGGAAACAGGCCCTGGATTTTCATTTACCGGCCGAGCTACCGCGTTCGGCTACTGTGGAGTTTGTAGTCTAAAAAGTTGCCGCTAGAGACCGCGTGCACCTTCTTGATTCAAGCTCTATCTAACGAAGGTACCTCGTACTTCTATCTATAGCTCTCAGCTTTTAGACAGTGCCTTGGGCTAATCCTTGATTACAAGCCTCAAGAGTATTCAGGGGTTTTAGTAATGATATGGCGTATGGCTTTTAGTGCCGGAAGTGTCCGGGGATATGTTCGACTTGCCAGGTGCAGGTCTTTTGATTTGTTGCCGGTAGGCAACCTGCACGTTGTGATGAGGATGAAATGATGAAGATGACAAATATACCCAGCTCCCGAACCAGTGAAATTAACCAATAATGGTTAAAATTCCCGACCCTCCCGGGAATCTAATCCGGGACCCCTGTGATCAAAGGGCATCGCGCTAATCATTTAGCCATGGAGGGGTTTTAGTAAGGCAATAGTAAGATCCTAATTAAAGTTCGATGGTACGGGACCCTCATCTGGATTACTTGATTTGAGTACTGGAAAAATGTAGAGGAAATTAGCACGGTTTGTTCTGGGCGATTTCCGGCAAAGAGTAGTGTTACGAAAGTGTTACAATATTCAGGCACCGGGCGAGTTAGCCGTGCGGTTAGGGGCGCGCGGCTGTAAGCTTGCATCCGTGAAATAGTGGGTTCGAATCCCACTGTTGGCAGCCCTGAAGATGGTTTTCCGTGGTCTACCATTTTCACACCAGGCGACAGCCACTTCCTTCCCATTCCTAGGCCTTTCCTATCCCATCGTCGCCATAAGACCTATCTGTGTCGGTGCGACGTAAAACCACAAAGAAAAAGCAATCTTCGGGCTGGGAAATCTTGCGAGTTAGGAGCCGAGCTGCTCGACTAAGCGGTATCTTCCAAGCAGTTAATAGAGAGATGGCGTTGAATGACATTTGTTGACGAATAAACTTGAGTGGAGTTTTTAAAAGTAATATGGAGATAAATTTGGAATTCAAGAGGAAAAATTGGGACAAATATTTGTTCATTGGAAAAATTTACCAGTGGTGATGTTCAGTAAATTTTCATCTTTGAAATCTTTTACGAGAAGACTAGGTAAACAATTGATAGGAAATTTGTCATCTGAGCGACAGTTCTTAAAACAGATTAGTGGTAAGTTATTATTATTATTATTATTATTATTATTATTATTATTATTATTATTATTATTATTATTTCCGGCTCTATGGCTAAATGGTTAACATGCTGACCTTTGGTCACACTGGGTTCGATTTCCGTCAGGGTCGGGAATTTTAAGCATAATTCGTTAATTCCCCTGACACGGGAACTGGGTGTATGTGTCGTCTTCATCATTTCATCACGACTCGCAGGTCGCCTAAGGGAGTCAAATCAAAAGACCTGCACCTCGGACACATCCTGGCACTAAAGGCCATACGCCATTTCATTATTATTATTATTATTCTGCTACTACTGCCATAAATAAAATAATAATATACCACCAAGGGGGGGAGTTTTCATTCCCCTTCCCGAAGGGAAGGGGCGGGCCACCTAGAAGGTTACGCCTTCTCTCTGGCCAAGAGATTTGGCGGGGTTCGAGGATTTGGAGAGGTTTGATGTTAAAAGGAAGGAGCTTTGGATTTGTTTAAGTGGAGGATTGGCCTCCTGGCTAAGGTGCAGTATCTGCTCTTTTGCTTTTTATTGATTTCTTTGTGGTTACATACATTAATTGGAATTATTTTACGGTTTACATACATTGGCTGGTTACATAGATAGACTTAAATTCTAATGAGATTGTGGTTGTTTGGAAGGAATAGAGGGATGATTTGATGGTAGAAGGAGGTGATATTTGCTAGGGAGGTGAGGAGTAGTAGAAGGAGCTGGGAGTTTTTATGTGAGTTGGTAGGGGGAGCGAGACGGGTGTGGTTTTGTGAAGGGTTGCGATTGGGGTGGGTGGGTTTTTGCGGAGGGGAGCGTGATGCTTCCACCCGATGGTGCTTCCCGAAGAGCTGGATACCATTTTCGGTCAGGCGGTGAGTTTCTTCGGGGAATATGCAGATTTTTGTAATACTTATGTTCAAGACTTAATTGAAAATACGCCGCGAAAGCATCAGTTTAAATATTGGGGTCGTCATTTACGTTGTCACCGTTATTCTTGTTACTGTTGTTGTTGTTGTTGTTGTTGCCATTGCCGTCGCGGTGGTGGTGGTGGTGGTGGTGTTGACTGAGTCTTCCAGTGAAATATCCACAACCTGTTTTCATTTTCACTCGGGTCAGGAATGAAATGAATGAAGTCCCCATCTAGCGGCGAGCATACGAACTGTTTAGGCCGCCGAAGCCTGTCGCACTCCTCTGGGGCAGTGACTAATGACTCGGGTTCGGAAGTTTATGAGTTAAAGAAGTACAAAATATGTAAGCAAATATACCCTAAAACTAGCTAAAAATGACCTTAAAACTAGTTAATTATGACCCGAAAAAGGTAAAATATGGCTTAAGCATTTTAAGGGATAGGTAGCAGGTATTGAGAGTATTACTAATAATGATGTTATTTGCTTTACGTCCCACTAACTACTTTTACGGTTTTCGGAGACGCCGAGGTGCCGGAATTTTGTCCCGAATAAGTTCTTTTACGTGCCATTAAATGTACCGACACGAGTCAGACGTATTTGAGCACCTTCAACCACCAGACTGAGCCAGGATCGAACCTGCCAAGTTGGGGTCAGAAGGCCAACGCCTCATCCGTCTAAGCTACTCAGCCCGGCAGAGTATTACCAACATAAATGTGCCAAAACGTGATTAGCGACAATACAGCAGACACATTTACTTATACAAACTGACAGAGCTGCAGTAGGTACGTTAAAACTTCACACGTACATCATTCAGTATCCCAATGTGGTAGGAATGAAATAACTCTTCGTTTAGTTTCGTTTCGTTTTTTAGTACCATAGTCCTGATCCTCACTCTGTTTTCCTAAGAAAAGGATGTATTAGCATGTTTTTTTGGTAACTGTCGCCCAGCGTGTATACAGCATCTTTTTCTCGGAATCATATCTTCTAAACCTGTCTATCTCTTTCGGAAAAGGAAAGAAAAATACACCTACTACAGTATTTTGAAATCCTGTGTTTGAAACTCAACGCAGATATCATTTATCTTGTTAATAAATACGCCTTAGTTTAAACAAGGATGCTCAAAATATAACCAAATATGACCTTATATCACTAAAATGAACAAAATAAGACCAATTATGACCTTATATCACTAAAATGAACAAAATACAGTATGACCAAATGTGACCTTATAGAACTAAAATGAACAAAACATAGCCAAATATGACCTTATATCACTAAAATGAACAAAATATGACGAAATATGACCTTATGTCACTACAATGCTCAAAATAGCAACCGAATATGACCTTATATCACTGAAATGAACGAAATATGATCAAATGTGACCTTATAGCACGAAAATGAACAAAACATAGCCAAATATGACCTTATATCACTGAAATGAACAAAATATGATCTTATATAACTAAGATGAACAAAATATGACCTGATAACTAAAATGAACAAAATATGACAAATATGACATTATATCACTAAAATGATCAAATATGACCTTACATCACTAAGATGAACAAAATATGACCTTATATAACTAAAATGAACAAAATATTACAAATATGACCTTATATCACTAAAATGATGGAAATATGATCAAATATAACCTTATATCATTAAAATGATCAAATATGACCTTATATCACTAAGATGAACAAAATATGACCTTATATCACTAAAATGAACAAAATATGACAAATATAACCTTATATCACTAAAATGAACAAAATATGACAAATATAACCTTATATCACTAAAATGATCAAATATGACCTTATATAACTAAAATGAACAAAATATGACCTTACATCACTAAAATGAACAAAATATGACCTTATATCACTAAAATGATCAAATATGACCTTAATAATGCTCACAATATGACAAAGCAATAAAAATGGCTGAAATATGCAATTATATGCAAAATAAAATTGCTTTATACGGGGTCAGGGGTCCATCATTCACAGTTATTTTTCAGATTTCGGGTAAAGTGTCCTCAGGAAAGAAATATGACTTTTCCTCAACATCCGAACCATACTAATGACTGACAGATGAAATGAAATGCTATTGGAGAGTGTTGCTGGAATGAAAGATACCGGAAAAACCGGAGTATCCGGAGAAAACTTGTCCCGTCTCGGCTTTGCCCAGCAGAGCGACCGGGATTTGAACAACGGAACTTAACTATGAGAGGCCAGCGCGCTGCCGCCTGAACCACGGAGGCTTGAGTCTTCCAATATAATGCATATAAAGTACGCCCTAACATACATCGTAGTATGTTATCCAACTGTGGACGTTGCCGACTTGATGAGTGTCCCAGGTTATGCTTGGGGATCCTCAATCAGACATCATGAGCCTGAGTTTACTTGCCGTACAGTTTCTCCTCATTATTTCTCCCACCAACAGAATACGATCTACCCATCCTAGTGTTCACCATCTGCAATGCTTCTTAACTTTTCACGGGGTTCCGTTGATTGAACATGACCTTTGATGTTGCAATAATAATAATAATAATAATAATAATAATAATAATAATAATAATAATAATGTATACCTACCTCTTGGTTCAGTTTCTTTATACGGGGCCGAGTATGAGGTGAGATAAAGTTATATGGCGTGTTTTACGGTCGGATGCCCTTCCGATCGCCAACGCCAGCTGAGGAGCTAATGAGGTTGAAATGAATTATGGTGAATTATGTTGGGTAAGAAGATGGAAGGAATCGGCTGTGGCCTATGAATAGGAACTTTCCCGGCATTTCCTTCGAGATGAAAATGGAAAACCTCAAAAAACCATAATCAGGACAACAGACAGAGGGATTCCTATCCTCTCGTCTCCCGAATGCAGAGCTTAGCTCCATGAATAATAATAATGTATGTCTACCTCTTAGTCCCGTTTCTTAATACGGGATCGGGTATGAAGTGAGATAAAGTTATACGCCGTGTTCTTACGGTCGGTTGCTCTTCCTATTGACAACGTTAGTTGCGGAGCTGCTACAACTACTGAAGTTCACAACCCTAAGGTTGGTTGACAGCAGCACCATTTATGCCATTCTCTTCAGTTCTACATAAGATTGGCATCCCAGCTCCTCCACCATTTGACCAAGGGTATATTCCAGTCTACGCCTTCCCCTACAATTTCTGCCTTCCACAGAGCCCTCCAGGATGAAGGCTAGTAAACTCTCATGTCTGATGATATGTCCAATCCATGTATTTCTTCTTTTTATATTCATTGACAAGCTCGGGGTTTCACCAACTCCTTTCCATTACTTCCTCATTGGTAACTCTATCTGTCCAAGGAATTTTCGATATTCATCTATACCATCATTGTTCAAAGGCTTCTACCCTCTTCCTCCCTGCACCCCTAGTGTCCAGCTCTCACTTCCGTACAGAAATACGCTCCATACATGTCTTAACTAACTGTTTCCTCAGTTTTAAGCTGATGGTTTGAGATCTGAAGAGCTTTCTCTATTTATTGAAGGCTGTCCTTGCCTGGTTAATACTGCTGACCAGATCTCTCTTACTTTCTTTATCAGCTGTTATTTTGCTTCCTAAGTAAGTAAACTCTTCAGTGTTACTGAGCTGGTTCCATCGCAGAGCTATCATTTTTCTTTGTTGCTTATTTATCACTGTTATGTTTGTTTTGTCTGAATTTATTTTCATGTTATATCCCTATATAGGAACTATCCCGGCATTTGCCTCGAAGTGAAAATGGACAAAAGAAAACATACTTGGGACAACCGACAGTGGGGTTCGAACCCCCTCATCTCTCGAATTCAGAGCTTGGCTCCATGGCTACAGCGCGTTAACACGCGTGGCAACTTCGCTAGTTAATAATAATAATAATAATAATAATAATAATAATAATAATAATAATAATAATAATAATAATAATAATAATACATGCAGTAGGCTAAAGCGGTGGTAGTTTCGGTTCCTCTCATCTTGTGTTGTGGTGTGGTGCACACGTGTGCCTCATTTTGTCACGTTCTGCTAATCTTAAAGATCATAAAGGCGGGCGTTATCTTTGCTCCTTTAGAAGCGACACCCTTAGTAGCCAACTGTTCATGGTTAATTTGACCGTAAAACGGTGAAATACTGTTTGGCACGCAGTGCTAGTAGATATAGGAGTTTCTCTATCCCTTCAACTTCTCTCTACCGCACGGCAGATAAATCAAAAGCGTTCCCTCTTTCACGGCATAATAGCCAACTCCAAGCTGCGCAATTCCCCTCTGATAGGACAGTGTTTTCACATTGTTGTTCCTATTTCTAAACGAACTCGGAAGTGATATTTTATTGTTTTTACGCCCATTGTATAGATACATATCTAAAAAATTACTTGTTTCAAGACTACCAAAGTCTTCTCACCTTTTAACATCAACCAAGGAAAAAATATATGAAAATAATAGAGAGGCTCTATTATATTTTTAAGTTCACCAACACACCGAGTGAGTTAGTCGTGCGGTTAGAGGCACACAGCTGTGATCTGTAGTCGGGAGATAGAAGTATAAATATATTTATTTAATGTTCATTACAAGTAGGACCAGAGGTCCCTTTGGCTGTAACTAACTGCCACTGTCGGCAGCCCTGAATATTTTTTCCGTGGTTTCCCATTTTCACGCCAGGAAAATGCTGGGACTGTACCTTAATTAAGGCCACGGCTGCTTCCTTATCTCACCTAATCCTTTCCTATCCCATCGTTGCCATAAGACATATCTGTATCGGTGCGAAATAAAGCAACTTGTAACAAAGAAAAAAAGGTCACCAGCAGGGATCGTCTCCCTTCTGCCCTTCTTTGCCAATTTCTTGGGGTCAGATTTGGCTCAGTTTTAGGGTTGGATGTCCTTCCTGGCGCCAACATGTTGTAGAGGGATGGATTCACAGTTGCGTGTTTCTGTGGTAGTTGGTAGTGTGATGTGCTGTATGTAAGTAAAGAGAACGGTATTAAAACATAGTATCTGAGTCAAAGTAATTAAGCATATACAGTCAAAATTCCGGCAGGGCCGGGAATCGAACCCAGGGCTCTCGGAACCGCCGACCATTCAGCTAAGAAGCAGGAGTTCACCAACAACAAATTAAATTTAAAAATTCAAATTTCTGCAACAACGTCAGCTAAGATATTACTTTAAGAGTCATTTTTTAACATGTTTACTGTACGTCGCACCGACACAGATAGGTCTTCTGGCGACGATGGGACAGGAAAGGCCTAGGAGTGGGAAGGAAGCGGCCATGGCCTTAATTACGGTACAGCCCCAACATTTGCCTGGAGTGAAAATGAGAAACCACGGAAAACCATCTGCAGTGGGGTTGGAACCCACTATCTCCCGAATACTGGATACTGGCTGCACTTCAGCGACTGCAGCTATCGAACTCGGTCTGTATCATAATTCTACGCATCTCCCCATCCTATCTGACCTTTCTTGGTCAACTCTTGTTCTTTTCCGACCCCGATGGTATTAGAGGATTCGAGACCTAGGGAGTCTTTCATTTGCAAGCTCTTCGTGGTCATCGTCTTTCTTTGGCCGATGCCTTCATCTTTCGAAGTGTCGGATCCCTTCCAACTTTTCTCTCTGATTAGTGTTATATAGTGGACGGTTGCCTAGCTGTACTTACTCTTAAAACAAAAATAATCACCACCACCACCCCTCCACCATTTTTATTATTTGTCCGTATCGGCCTGCTAAAAGCCACGTTATTTGAGCTGTCTTCTCTGGGCTTTGATCTCTGCCCAGTGTTCCTTCATTCGTTGCCAGTGTTGCTCTTTTCCTTCTTCCGTCCACGTCTTTCCAATCTTCAACTTTGGCCTTTCTTGAAAACCCTCGTGGTCTTTTAGTTTCCTCCTGTTTCCTCTTGTATATCTTCATTAGCGATCCCGATCTCCTGTAGGTCCCTTCCACGTCCTTGAACCAAGTTGGCTGAAATTATTATTATTATTATTATTATTATTATTATTATTATTATTATTATTATTATTATTATCTATATATTAAAAAAGGGGCTTCCTGGCCGAGGCGGTAAAGGCGTGCTCGGTTCACCCGGAAGGACGTGGGTTCGAATCCCCGTCAGGAAGTCGTAAAATTTAAGAAACAAGATTTCCACTTCCAGAGGTGCACATGGCCCTGAGGTTAACTCAGCCTACACCCAAAATGAGTACCAGGTTAATTCCTGATGGCAAAGGCGGCTGGGCGTAGAGCTAACTACTCTACCCCATCCAGTGCCGAGGTTACGGATAGTGGAAGCCTTTACCCTCCACCCCCCCCCAAGGGCCTTCATGGCCTGTACGGAGATTACTTTGCTTTTGTCTATATATTAAAAGAGTTTACTAAAAACAGGTTTAGCAAATCCGTCCGTCTGTTCTACAGGACCGATTTGCTTCATTTCTATTTTACTCTCTCTGGATATTTTTTCTATTTGCCTGGTGTGAAAATGGGAAACCACGGAAAACCATCTTCAGGGCTGCCGACAGTGGGGTTCGAACCTACTATCTCCCGAATATTGGATACTGGCCGCACTTAAGCGACTGCAGCTATCGAGCTCGGTCTTTCTCCGGAATTAGCTGCCGGTGAATCATGAGACACTGATAGGTCTCTAAGTTCAGCCAACTTTGAGTAATCATAAATATTCATGTCATTAAATGATCACTTCAATAATAGCAGGCGAAGACTTACCCCAGCTCGCAATACTTACAGGTTCATTAATATTCTGATATAATATGTGATTTTCAATCCTTATTAATGTCACTGCAAGCAGCCATATTAGATTACTGCCTGTGAAGCCAGAGAGTATACACTTCCCCTCATGATGGAAGAATACTATTCTCTACTAGATATTCTTTGATTCTCTGATCTTCCCCAGTTTCTGAATTCACTCACCAGATGGGAGAACGTCCCTAATAACGTACATGCCGCTAAGACAAAACACTCTACGTACGTACAGACGAGAAGGTCCACTAGTCTTCTGTATGACCATTAATAAAGCGCAGAGACAAACTCTTGAAAAACTGGGTAGTCTGTTCACCTGAACCAGTATTCAGTCAGGAAAATTATATGTGGCATTATCTGGAGCAAGATCATTTGAAAATGTTAAGACCCAGATACGGCCGAATGGTCCAAGCACAGTGAATATTGTATGGAAAGAACTATATTACCGGTACTAAATGTTCATAAAACTATTGAAAAGGGCAGGAAAAGCAGTATGACTGTGACAGGCATATAAAGACGAGTTATCTGACCTATTTGTAAGGAACTCTGCGGTGCAGCACGGGGCTCACTAGTAATTCTTCTTCTTCTTGTGCCGAGGGTACACCTTCCACAGCCGGTTAGACTGCGTGCCTTCTATAAGGCCATCTATGTAAACAAGCTGGAATTGGTGTACTACAAGATACTTTGATATTCAACTGTTAGATGTCTCTATCATCGGTTTAATTGCTCGCCCTAGCGGGATGAACTCTAATTATTTTATATAAAGGAATGTTTATTTTTTTCAGTTGACAAACCTTAGGTTTTGAGGATTGTTTTGTTTATCTATCGCAGTTGTCAACACTTCAACTGGTTCCTTCTTCAGAACCTATGAGAAACCTGTAAATATTTTTTCTCTAGCCAATTAAAACTGATGGTGTGTACTGGAATCCAGCCTATCAGCAAAACGTCCTGAAAGCTTCCCCTTAAAACACTATAAAAGAAGACCGTTTTTGGCCCGTATTTTCTGAATTGCTCCAGTGTGAAGAGGGTATATTGACGTGAACCAGAAGGCAGGGGCGCGGCCTGCGTGAGGAAGGCCCAGTGACTCAAATTCATGGCAGAATTTTCATAGATATGTGATAGCTCCTGCGGATAGCTTGAGGGGAAGGTTTCAACCTCTTTTATGTAATGTAAATGTCTAAATTTTTGGTTTGAATGTAGAATTTTCTGTCAGTCTGAGGACTCTTTCTATTCCCTACTGGGAAATATGTAATGCAAGGGAACAAAGGGTGATTGCCCTCTGTTGGTTCCCATTCAACTTGGCATGGGTTGACTAAAGTTTCTAAATCTCTAAATTTCTTTAAACGTATTTGGCACTGATTTTTCTCATTTAGTCACCCCGGTGTAGAATAGGATTAGCCTCTGTATCATTTGGCCATAAGCCCAGTTAGGGTTTTAACTATTTCTGTGAGGAGGTGAAGTAGTTGACCTCCTTACCTTTTGATTATGGCCGATCATGTTCAACCTTTTCTTTTACATTAAGGCCATTTAGTATGGGCAGTCATGCTCCTGTTTATTCAGTAAATATTGCTGGTGTTAGTTCCATTTAGGAACAATGAGTTATAAACTGTTGAGTGAAAGATAAACCCACATCGGAGCAACTTGATGCAAATACTTTATGAAGGACAACCGATAGGTTGTCAAGTGGAAATTAAGTGCGCCATAAGAAATTGATGCCTCTGCGAGGCTGGACTATGATATACCAGTTGGAGTGCAGGCTCCTCAAGTGTACTTTCCTGGAGCATTTCTTGCTCTTATAAACAATGCACCTGTCCAAAACAACAACGCTCTTTTCTATGTAAATTTTGTATCTGATTTTCTGACTTCTAAGGCCACTATATTTTTAGAGCTAACGAGCTCATTCTATTAATGTTATTCATTCAGATTTTCTATTTCTCCAATTCTAAACTAAAAAAGGAAAGGTATCAAATTTGAAAATTTGTTGTGTTAAGTTCTACTCTAGTTAATTCCTTGTCCACCCATTCACCGCAGGCGTTTCTTATCCCTCTGTAATCCACGGATACCCCGGAACTATGATTATTATAATTTCTTTCTTATAAGATGTCCGGCTCCTTGGCTGAATGGCCAACACACTGGCCTTCTGTTCAGAGGGTTCCAGGTTTGATTCCGGCCCGGGCCAAGGATTTTAACTCCGTAGGATTACTTTCTCCTTCTTGCGGACTGGATTTGTGTTCGTCTTTATGTACTTCTCTCCATCTACACACAACACATCACGATACCAAGCACGGAATGGTGACTACATCCCTCTACATAGGGATGTGTCGGGAAGGGCATTCGCCCATAAAACTGGGCCAAATCCACTTCAAATGTCGACCCCAATAAACTGGCATAAGGCCAGAAAGAATAAGAATAAGATAGTGTCCAATAAAATAACACTAATAACATTCTCACTGCTTTGAACGGTGTGTAACACTGGGGAATACGAATACAGTAAAACCTTGAATTACAAGTGTTTTTCAAGACGAGCAAAAAGTTTTAATGAACTATAACTTGATAAACAAGCGAAATTTTGCAGTACGAGTCGCAATCATCGGCATGCCGAGTGCGACGTAACCACTACTGAGTCAATCGTTTCCCTCATGCAGACAGATTGTAAGTAATCTCTATACATCGGATTTATATGCTACATAAATCACCAGTATAAGCATGCAACTGCAACTATGCTGCAAAAAGTGGTGAAATATGCATCTATTTTCATGCTATTAAGTACTTGTATGAAATGCAGACGTAACAGTCATTTAATAGACTCACGTGATTCACCCACACCAATACATAAAATTCTTATCATGAATAACCAACCGAATGAAAAGCAAGAAAGTCACACTACTTACTGTTCCACTAGGACAAAAAATCCGTGCGTAGTTTGTGAGACGTATCAATCTATTAGTGTTCACTCTTAAAACAAATGCACACTGTCCTAGACAAGACACAGTAGGCCGATTGCAGAAACGGTGTTTAGACGATGTCTACGGTTAAACAATGCCTAAGTCTGGCTGCCGCATTGCAGAGACGTTATTTGTCACTTAGACACTGTCTAAAACCGTTGTTCAACCGGCCATGTTTAAACACTGCCGAGAACACTGTTTAACCTCAAATGAGAGGAGTGAATCACAATCAGAGGTTATGAACCATGAAACATGTAATTTGTATTATCACGTTGAGACGATTCCGGGAAGAGAGATTAGCCCGACGGCTCTCTGTGGGCCACCCGCTGTTAAATCGCAGTAATTCATTTGAAATGTATGGGGATGTAGAGCTTAAAATAAGATTTCGCTTTTCAAGACACTTGTTTCTTGAGACTGACAAAGGGACAGTCCGGTGACTGACAAATGGAATACAATTATTGTTGGCAACCGATATATTTTAGTATACATGGGGTAATTTCTATGGAATTATAGAACACTTCGACTACACACATGTCAGAATTACTTGTCTCAATGGTCAGAGGCCTGTCACATACATCAACCGGGAGGGATTCACTTATATTTACTGCCAAGCAAGCACACATAATAGTGAAAACTAAAAAGTAGGTTGTATGTGGTTTTTATATATATAATCGTCGTGATAATTCAGATAGGATTTCGGCAACTATGAGATAGGAAAAGAGGAGATAGGAGGAGAGCCGTGGCCATAATAACAGCCCTAGTATTTGCCGGGTGTAAAAATCTTCAGGGCTACCGATGATGCACTTCGAAACTACGATCTCCAGAATGCATGACCCGTACAACGCATTCGGTTACACATTACTATTGTTTCATCTTCCCTTCGTCGAAACTATTTACGACTATATTACACTCACAATCACAACGCTATAATCAAAGCTACACTTCCCCGTACGGTGGCGTGTCGCATTAGTGTCGATAATATTATGAGATTTAATTTCCACCGAAAGCGATACTTTTATCTGTGGGCAAGTCATGCTCATGCTTAGCCATATCTGAGTAATGTGTAGGAGGACAAACAGCTGAGTGGCGTTCGGTGCGCTCACCGACGATTTTTTTTTTTTTTTTTTTGGTTACGACAAGCAAAGAGTTGCATGAAAGATACGTCTATCTCCATTTTCAAACCAATATTGGAACTTTAAACGATGTCTAGTTAAACACCAGCTGAACATTGTTTATGCAATGGAAGATCGTGTTCGATTTGGACGTTGATTAGCTAGACATTGTCTAAGGCTTACAACTAGTCATCGTTTCTGCAATCGGTCCAGTGTGTTAATTAAGACACGTGATAAATAAATTAGTAAGGTTTTGAAGAAACCCATGTAAAAAACCACAAACATGCAGAAACCCACTTAAATACATATTCCTCTTTCATTTTACACTGCACACCCTACTTTTCCTGTCCGTAATTTGCTCTGCAGTACGCTACAACAGTCTTCTCCAAGTTTTCTGGTTTAAATCTGTGGCGGTTATCTGTTAAAATTAGCTTCAATGCGGAAAAAATCTCTCTACATCCGTGGATGTGACAGAACAGTACTTAAATTTGGGAGCGAGTGTAGATGTTAAACAATCTGGTAGACCCACATTATCAATACCAGACAAATATTTGTTTATAGTTATCATGATGTCGTAGCCCGAATTTCGTTTAAGGACACCGCGATATTTTGTTTGCAGGCGGAGTCCAAGATTTCCTGGAATACCTTCCAGTTCACACTTCACGTTCTCCATAATGTCCAGTGAATCACCAAGACGCTATTCACGTGTTTCTAGTTTCTTGATTCTGGCATGAATCGGAAGTGTCTCTTGATAAGTGCCAGTTCCCTTTGAACTGTTTCATTGCCGTAAGAGTTCACACATTAATTACTTTACATTTTCTTGAAGATTGCTTGCAAACCACGTTGAAATATGCATAATGAACGTCGAAACTTGCACAATAAATCCGATATTTGACATACATGCACCAATCTCAACTATATGCAAATATGAATATATATGCACGATTAAATTTAATATTATTCGTCCAATTTTACCTTCAAACGCACCTCCTTGTGCGTTTTGGAGGTCTACATGTCGGCAAACAAAGTATGCATTCGTATACAAATCCGATGTCTAGTAATCTCCCATGGTAGAGCTCAGTTAGCATGCCTCGCTCATATAGTCAGCATCCGTACACTATAGCACTGTAATCGTAATCGCAATCATATATGTGATTTTATATTTTGTTTCCAAATAGTATTTAGTAACTTTCCTACAGCAATGTGTCCCACAAAGAGCGAGGATGAAGAGGAAGGCAGTAAGAAGAAGGAGATGATTAAGATGAAATTTAAGAAGGATATCACTAAGAAGTACGAACAAGTCGTTCCTCTGCTCGATATTGTGAGATTTTACACAAAGTCTACATCAACTGTATGTACAACCCTGGTTACCTGTATGTGCCAACTATCTCCGGAGAGATAGGTTGTGTGAGAAGTATCGATACCGGTGTGCTTTATCGTGCTCCTCTGTCGGTCTGTATATGATTATATTCATTTACGATTTTAAAGAATTGAAAAGGGGATCTATTTTCGTTGTGTGGGGGTTAATTTTGTGTAGTGAATTGAAATTTGTGATACAATATGTGTATGTGTGACCACAGAAATCGGCAAGCATTTTGTTGGCTGACACAGTAATACATTTATAACATGTGGTTTACCCTGCATGGTTGCCCACGTAGGGTTTAACCTAGCTTGATGTTGCTTTCGGTTTTGCAACGCTGCACCGTATTTTGTTATCACAACTTATTTATAAATAAGTATCTGCGGGTGGATTAATTGAAGTTTTGCAGCAATATTTGCAGCTATCGTAATTTCAGGTTATCAAGAAGTTATTCTCATAAGAAAGTCGGTGGTAGCACAGAGGATGCAAAAATGAGACTTGTGTTGTAGTAGTCTGTATAAGAATTTATTTTATATTATGGTGTGCATTATATTAATGTTTGATTTGCGTTTCTATATGGCGGTGTTTAATCTGGATTAGTTAGAATGTTTTAAACTATTAATATGTATTTGGATCGTAGGTGATATGTGTCGTTTCTGTCTGGGCCGTATTGGCCTAGGGTTTTAATAAGTGGGTCATTGTGTGCTCGAGCAGTATTATAAACATTCGTTGTTAATGTATGTACGTAGTCTAGGATGTAGGGTACTTTTGTAATGTCGTGTAGTTCTACGATGGGAATGGTGTGGTCTTTAACACCTAGGTGTAATAACCAGTTTTGTATTCTTCGTAGTTTTTGTATGTTTGTTATGGATATGAAGCCTATGGCTGGGTATACGTATGTGAGGACAGGTCGTATAAGTGTGGTGTAGATGTCGACTGTATGTACAATATTTAAGAAGAATAAAGAAATAAAATGTCTGGATGCAGCAAGAGGATTCGTACGAGTATCATGGTAACGGTTATGTGTTCTAGAAGATGTAGAAAAGTTGCTTCTCATGTCGATCATTTTATATGAATACCTATCTTTGGGTTGTGAAACGAATAAATAATCTGAGTTTCAATTGAGCTGTGAGTTCCACTAAAAAGTTTTAATTACTGCGTTGATGGAGTGAAAGTTCCCTCTAAGGAAAGATCTTCATTCTGGTAATCACCTAAATGGGATTGTAAATAAAGGGTATAGATAGGATATAGGGTATTTAGGGGTTGTAGTAGGGATATAAAGGAGAGGGCATATAAGACTCCAATTAGAGTGTGGTTCCAGTGTATGACGCCCCCTCACTGGAAAAGAAGCCTAAGAAAAGCAGCGCGATTTGTTCTGGACAATTTTCGACAAAAGAATACCGTTACGAAAATGTTGCGAATTTGGAATGGGAAGAATTTGGAGAAAGGGGACGTGCTAATCGACTAAGCGGTATATTCCAAGCTGTCAATGGAGAGATGGTGTGGAATGACATTAGTAGACGAATGCGTTTGAGTGGTGTTTTTAAAAGTACTAAAGATCACAATATTGCACCCATCAGACCACCGGTAAAGGGTGCAATATGAAGATAAAGTTGGAATTCAAGAGGACAATTTTGGGCAAAAAATTCGTTTATAAGAAGAGGAGTTAGGGATTAGAATGATTTACCAAGGGAGATGTTCAGTAAATGTCCGAATTCTTTGCAATTATTTAAGAAAATACCAGGTAACTAATAGTTAGGGAATTTGCCACATGGCCGACTGTCCTAAATGCAGATCAGTAATGACTGATTGCATTATTTCTTAGGGTAAAATTCGCTTTGATATACGAGTGCTTGGATTACAAAAAAACGTTTACTAGAACGAATTATGGTCGCAATCCAAGGCTTTGCATTTTTGCCAAAAATATTTTATGCTGATTCTCAAATAACTATTTTTCTTTTAAAAACCGTTCTTTCTTTCGTTACTTGTCTTACGTCGCAACTACTTGGAAATGTTTTATGGTGACGATGAACTAGGAAACGGCTAGAAATGGGAAAGAAGCATCCATGACCCTAATTAAGGTTCTGACTCAGCATTTGCCTGGTATGAAAATGGAAAACCACAGCAAACCATCTTCAAGGCTGCTGACAGTAGAATTCGAACTTACTATCTCCCGAATGCAAGCTCACAGCTACGTGACGCAAACCGCGTAGCGTACTCGCTCGGTCTTTAAAAATCTGTTGCAGCAGTAATATGACTTTATGACTGAAGGTAGTTCTGCTATCTCCCACTTAGTATGTGCTGAAGCTAATCTTGTTGAACGTGTTGTTCTCTCTCGTCAGTGACGGGAAGGAGCCTACTAGAGGATAGTAAATATTTTGCTACCGAAGACAGGCTGGCTGGAGGCGTTGAACTCTCACCACGTGTCCCCGAGTGCTGGCCACTCTAAAAATACACGTGGATGAGGATTATACAGCCGTGAGTACTCCCAACAGATGTGCTGTACTTATGTCGTGACTATAATATATATTTTACTACGTCTCCTAGAACCCATGGTGTTGTGATATTTTTTTTAAAAAAATTGTCTTGCAGTAGCCAACGTCCTGAACTGAAGGCAGTGGGTTCGAAACATATGGTAATCATATGGCTTTTTAACGTAGATTTACATACTTCGACAGCGGGTACACGGAAAGGAAAAAAAAAACCGAGCTCGATAGCTGCAGTCGCTTAAGTGCAGCCAGTATCCAGTATTCAGGGGATAATGGGTTCGAACCCTACCGTCGGCAGCCCTGAAGATGGTTTTTCGTGGTTTCTCATTTTCACACCAGCCAAATAATGGGACTGAACCTTAATTAAGACCACGGCCGTTTCCTTCCCACTCCTAGCCAGTTCTTATCCCATCGTCATAAGACCTATCTGTGTCGGTACGACGTAAAACAACTTACAAAATCCAGGCTGAGTGGCTCAGACGGTTGAAGCGCTGGCCTTCTGACCCCAACTTGGCAGGTTCGATCCTGGCTCAGCCTGGTGGTATTTGAAGATTTACTGGCACGTAAAAGAACTCCTGCAGGACTAAATTCCGGCACCTCGACTTCTCCGAAAACCGTAAAAAGTAGTTAGTGAAACGTAAGGCAATAACATTATTATTATTATTATTATTATTATTATTATTATTATTATTATTATTATTGACAACTTGTAAAAAAATGGAAAGAAAAAATATTGACACGCATTTCGTTTTTCGACAGAAAGCGTATATCCCCGAGAGTACTTAACTTACGATTATGTTTAATCTCTCAATTGACAGATAAAAGAGGAGTCTGCCAGTTGTCAAAAAAAATCTGAAACGTAGCTTTCATGGCAGAACGCTTCAAAGTAAGACAAAATGTGTACTAAATATGTGACGTCACAGACGTACTGGTACTCTGTTATAAGTAGAGCCCGGATTTTTAGGTGCTGATAGGTTAGACTACAAACTTATTTTAAGCCAATAAGAAGTGTGCCCTACCGTGTACGACAGTTATGCTATGAGGTTTGCATAGACATTAGGAGTGCGGCCTATAGAACTCCTAGAATTTATGTTACTCTTGCTACAGTATGGAAGAGCGTGTTGTGCGACACTTCTTATTAACCAAATCCGTTTGAATTCTAACCTATTACCACCTAAAAATCCGAAGTCTAGTTATAAGATGGCGCTGTGTTGACTCGGTTGCTTAGTTGGAGGTTAGCTGTCGTTGTGAATACACCGTGGTCAGTCGTAGAGAATAAAAAAAATTAATCATGGAAAAGGACTTGATTGGGATTCGTGAAAAGTGAGAGTTGAAACGAGAAAAGTGAATGATGAAGATACAAAAGAAATTAAACGAAAATAGCGTATTAGACATTCTAGAGCCCGGATTATTATGCATTAATAGGTTAGGATGAAAACTTACTGAAGCGAGTAGCAAGTATAGTCTACCTTCACAACGACTATGCTACGGGGTTTGCATGAACATTAATAGCACGGCCCATCAGAACCCCTAAAATTTATGTTACTCTTGCTACATGATGGAAGAGCGGGTGGCCGACACTTCCCACTAACTAAATTAATTTGCAATCTAACCTGTTACTGCATAAAAATCCGGGCTTTAACATATTAATGTGAGAAATTGAAACAGTGAAAACAATTTAATAAGTAGGTCTAGGAAACTCTCAAAACCCTGCGGCCATTACAATAGTGACAGCCTACCGCCAGTCTTTCTTTCTTTCTTTCTTTCTTCCTTCCTTTCTTCTCTTTTTTTTTTTTTTTTTTTTTTTTTTTTTGCAAGTTGCTTTACGTCTCACCGACACAGATAGGTATTATGGCGACGAAGGGGCAGTAAAGGACCAGGAGTGGGAAGGAAGCGGCCGTGGCCTTAATTAAGGTACAGCCCCAGCATTTTCCTGGTGTGAAAATGGGAAACCACGGAAAACCATCTTCAGGGCTGCCGATAGTGGGATTCGAACCTACTATCTCCCGGATGCAAGCTCACAGCCGCGCGCCTCAACGCGCACGGCCAACTCGCCCGGTAATACTCAAGCTACCGGACCTTGTTGGGAAACAAAAAACACAGGTTCAAGTTACTGGCTCAAAAATCAAAATGCTGCGGAGGCAGACATTTGCACTCCTTGAAATCTGTACACAAGGTAAAACCCTATTTGGGCTCCTGGCCCGAAGTTACAGGGGCTAGTCCCATTCTACTGAGGTGACCAGATGGAGAAAATTTAAGTTACAAGGCTACATAGAGGGAACGGTTACAGAAACACAGTCACCTCAAATACAAGTTGATAGGGAAGTCGAGAGGGTGTCACACTCTCTATTCCCGAATTTCAGCTAAGTAGTTTTAGACTGGTTTTGAAATTTATATAGGAAGATGAAGTTTATATTATTGAAGATTAGAAATTAAAGTTACATTCTTAAGGACAGGAAACCTTTCCCTCTGGTTAGCTTTCAGAGGCTATCACCTAGTTAGTACATGGTTGCCATTACCTTATTGCGCTGGATTGATCGATGAAGGGCGAAATGCCTCCGCCTCCAATATTAGCACACATTCAGTACACTCGACGATCAATAAGACAAGGTAGCTCGAAAAATTGTCAGCTTTTTATACCCGTGAGGAAGGTTCAAGAGAGATCTGGACTAATGCCCGAAACACCCCCAGTTTTTATTGACTAATTAAATATGTACAATAAAACCCTGATTGGTTGAAAATTAAATCCCCAAAATTTCTAATTGGTTACTTTTAAAGTTGGCGGCAAGAGTTCGAAGTGTTGACAACTGTGATACACAAAAAGCAAAAGAAATCCAGTCAGTTTAGGAAACCTTAAAATAACACATTACTCCATCACTTTAGTAGTGGCACCTGTTGACCAACGTCCAAACTTCTTGCACTAGTTCTTTCAAGTTTTAAGAGTAAGATGTCAGTTCACAAGGCGCTTGATTTGAATGCACGGTACAATTATTATTATTATTATTATTATTATTATTATTATTATTATTATAAGTTGGTTGAATGGTCAGCGTTGAGGCCTTCGGTTCAGAGGTCCTCGGGTTCAATTCCTGGCCAGGTCAAGAATTTTAATCATTTTAATCATGTCTGATTAATTATTCCGGCTCGAGGACCGGGGTTTGTATTTGTTCCAACACTCCTCTCCTCATATTCAGACAACACACTATACAACAAACAACCACAAAAAGACGCAATACTGATTACATTCCTCCATATAAGGTTGGCGTCAGGAAGGGCATCCGCCATAAACCAGAGCCAAATCTACAAGTGCGACACAGTTTGCACCCGCGATCGCACCGATCTGGGAAAAGCGGTAATTTATTTTTATTATTATTATTATTATTATTATTATTATTATTATTATTATTATTATTATTATTATTAAATCAATCATGTTTCGGACGAAACTATTTTCACATTGATCTGATTTCAGGCCGACTTTGGTGTACGGGAGTGAAAGCTGAGTGGATTCTAGTTATCTTATTCATAAGTTGGAACTAACGGACATGAAGTAGCGAGAATTATTATTGGAACAAAAAGATGGAAAGAATGGAAGGATGGCACTCGGAATGAGCGGATAAAGGCTAAATTAGGAATTAATTCCTTAGATGAAGTTATACGCATATACCAGCGTCAGTGGTGGAGTCATGGGAGACGAATGGTGGATGATAGATTACCTAAGTTCGTTATATAGTAACGGCTTTGAAGAACGCTAATCCTTGGTTATGGGCCTTGCCTCGGAAATTCAGTCAGTAGGCATGAGCATAAATCTAGGCCTATATAAATCCAAGATTATGTCCAACAAGTGGGTTTCAACAAGTAGTGTACAGATCGGAAAGGCATCGTTAGAAAATTTCAGTGGATACATCTCCCTAAGCCAACTTATAAATATAAAGGGGGAAAAAATTGAAATCTTTGGACGCATCAAGCTGGAATGGCAAGCATGTGGGAGTCACTCAGCAATATTCATAACAAACATGACTGTAAATCTTTAAAAAAAATACCTTTTTAGCCAGTACATTCTCTCCTTTTGGACTTATGGTTGTGAAACCCGGAAACTGAACGAATTTACAAATGGAAATTCAGAACAGCCCGAAGAGATATGAAGAGGACAATGTTAGGTTTTACACGGAAAGATAGGAAGAGGGTAAAAGACATATTTGCCATACAGGTTAACGGTATGCTGGAGAGAACAGCTACCTTGAAGAGAGGATACGTCGGCTATGTTCCTTTATGTTGCTTTACGTCGCACCGACACAGATAGATCTTATGGGGACAATGGGACAGGAAAGCGCTGGGAGTGGGAAGGAAGCAGCCGTGGCCTTAATTAAGGTACAGCCCCAGCATTTTCCTGGTGTGAAAATGGGAAACCACGGAAAACCATCTTCAGCGCTGCCGACAGTGGGGTTCGAACCCACTATCTTCCGAATACAGGATACTGGTCGCACTTAAGCGAATACAGCCATCGAGCTCGGTCATGAAAGACGAGAGATGTATGAAAGTGGTACTCGAGTTCAGTCGCGGAGACCAAGACACGCCATTAAGAAAACCACCCGACTGATGTGATGAAGATTTTCGGAAAATCGCTGACGTTCGCCGGCAGAGAACGGCCGAAAACCGTTCCAAAAAATCAAAACCAAACCAAACCCCAAGGCACTTAACGCCCTGCCCAGCGACCGCTGCTCAGCCCGAAGGCCTGCAGGTTATGACGCATCCTCTCGGCCGTTATTTTGGGCTTTCGAAACCGCAGTCGCCATCTCACCGTCAGATAGTTCCTCAATTCTACTTACGTAAGCTGAGTGGACCTCGAACCAGCCCTCAGGTCGAGAGAAAAATCCCTGACCTGGCCAGGAATGGAACCCGGAGCTTCCAGGTGAGAGGCAGGCACGCTACCGCTACACCATGGGGCCGGCTCGAAAACCGTTCCACCTGGAAAGAATTTGGGAATTTGGACTTAGGTTTTAAAAGATCACATTATTTTGATGGAATTGGCCGCTGCTGCTGATGACGATGATGATGATGATTATGACGACGAAGTTGATGCTGTACATGAAACACACTGGAGATTCACTGCAGCCAGAGAAGGGAGTAATATTAAAAACTGAATTAAATGGCGTAAACTCAGTGAAAAGCGGACAAAAGCACTCGAAACATCAATTCGAGATGAATCGTACTTCATCTGCCTCCCGTTCTCTATGGTAAGAAGTTTCCATTATCCCCAGTGGCATCGATCCATTTCAGACCAATATCCAGACTCTGCTGTATTTGAGCATGTGTCTGGAATCGATGAAAATTCAAGTCCCTTACACTTCTACCGGTGTCAATAGACGCTGGGAAGCCAGGATTACACCCATATTTTCTCTTCAACCTATTATTAAATTTGTGTCGGTGTGTGTGTTGAGTCATCAGTCCATAGACTGGCTTGATGCAGCCCTCTTTGCCACCCTATCCTGCGCTAACTTTTTCATTTCTACGTAACCGCTGTATTCTACATCTGCTCTACTCTGCTAGTCATATGGTCCACCCCTACCGTTCTTACCGCGTACACTTCCCTCAAAAACAACTGAACATGTCCTGGGTGTCTTGCGATGAGTCCTATCATTCCATCTCTTCTTCTTGTCAAATTTAGCCAAATCGATCTTCTCTCATCAGTTTGATTCAGTATCTCTTCATTCGCGATTCGATCTATCCATCTCACCTTCAGCATTCTTCTGTAACACCACATTTCAAAAGCTTCTATTCTCTTTCTTTCTGAGCGTGTTGTCGTCCATATTTCACTTCCATGCAATGCCGCGCTCCAGACGAAAGTTTTTAAAAACATCTATATCAACGTTTTTATAAATATATATTTGTATATCATCGGTCGAAGTGAGCCAATTTTGTTTCTTACGAGATCATTTCCTTGCATTTTATGTCTTCCTTACTTCTCTATCGTTATTTTACTACCCAGGTAACGATATTCATTTACTTTAAAACTTCATATCCTAACCTAATATTCCCTGCATCACCTCTGACTTCGTTCGACTGCACTCCATTACTTTTGTTCTGGACTTATTTATTTTCACCTTGTATTCCTTACCCAAGACTCCGTCCATACATTCAGCAATTTCTACTGGCATGGAATCCTCTCATTTGCATCAGCGTTAAATTCTAACAGACAGTGACCATGAATCGATCCCACAAATTCAAGAATAGGATGCGAGGACATGTCTGACTTTGCCTCTTGTCGACCATGCCCGGGCGAAAGCAATCTTTCGATGAGGATTTCCACTCCCATTTGCGGTTACATTTCCACTGTACCACCTGGACTCTTATGGTTGCGGACCATTCACTTTCACCATGGATGACATTAGTATTCATAACCAAGTGACTCACAGACCAGTGTATGTAGTGATTCATTGTTCTGCAAGCCATCAGAATTGTGTTTACATAGAATACAACAGTCCGTGCTTGTTATGTGGGTCAAAGTCCATTCACTATCATAGATCTACTATTGTGCACGTGTTTGGAACAACCCAGTGTTCATAAACAAAAACATGAAGAGCTATGCTAACCCTGTCAAAGCTGTACGTCTACAGGACTTCACATTTTTCTTTACTCACTGATATCCTCGAGCAGATGAAATTATGAAAACTTCGTCCATCTCAGATGACTAGCTCAGATGGCAGAGCGTTGGCCTTCTGAACTCAAGCTGGTTGGTTCGATCCCGGCTCAAACCGGAGGTATTTGAAGGTGCTCAAATACGGCAGCCTCGTGTTGGTAGATTTACAGTACCGGTCAAAAGTTTAGGACCACATTGAAAAATCATGAAGTTCCATCTAGAATCTACAATTTTGCTACTAGACCTCTGAATTTTTTTCCTGAGCTCTCTCATCTAATGATATCCATCGCCTGATTTCAGTGATTTACGCCAAATATTGTATAAGTTATACAATTTTAAATGTTATGAGGTCACATCAGAAAGTCAACATTTTTGGAAATATTATGTACTGTATCCTCTAATTGGTTTCAAGTATCACGACCAAGATTCTTGTAGAGACTTAGCAATAGTTAGGGGTCATTTTAGTATAAATATGAAAATTCCGAAAAAAATGTGGGTTTATTTTATTTTTCAAACGAGTGCTAAAATAGTCAGTTTTTCCTTGTTCTTGTCATAGGTCTCTGTGTGAAATATCGACATCAGAAACGTATTTTTGGATGCCATCCACATAGTGCAAATGAAACTATCAGGGCAGAAAAGTTTGACGCTGATAGCTCACACTGAGACCTTGGGCCATACATGAAAAAAAGCAAAGAAAAGTCAACAATTTTGGCCCTGGTTCAAAAAAAAAAAATACACCAAAGAAACCGGTGCCGCATATTTTCGGAATTTTTATATTTAATACTAAAATGGCCCCACCTATTCCTAAGTATACAGAAAAATCTTGTTGGTGATACTTGCAACCAATCAGAGTATTTAGTACATTATATTACCAAAATTTTTGATTGTTTGGTCTGACCTTCCAAGAGTTAAAAATTCATAACTTCTACAGTACTTGAACTAACTAATCAGGCGACATATATCCTGTTAGATGTGAGGTATCAGAAAAAAAAATTACAGAGGTCTAGTGGCACAATTTTAGGTTCTAGATGACATTCCGTGATTTCTTTATGTGGTCCTAAACATTTGACCGGTACTGTAGTGGCATGTATAAGAAATACTGCGTCGCAAATGTATGTAAGAATATTTTTTTCTCTGGGAAGGATATAGTCTGTCTTTAAAAAATATGCACCGCACTTCTTACGTTCACGATATGACAATCCTACATTGAAAACTAATGAACATGGAAATTTGTTTTCACATTTCTAGTTTGTACGGCATATCGTTGTCAGCGTGACCAACAGGATTCCGAATCAACCCAGGGCCATTAAGCGAGATGATGAACCACGAATAGTCAACGACATGCATATCAATGTAATTAAACTTTCTTAACTCGAAATTTTATAACTCTAATGTTCTACATATCAACGAGATCCTACGTGTTATACGTGTTCTGTAACTCGAAGATCTACTATCAAAATATTTCGACAACTCCAAGAATATCTCAAGGCCAGATGTAAAATATTCTTCTGTAACTTGAAGCCTCTTTCCAGTCATTCGACCGGGTGAGGACTGAAATGAATGAAATCCCCCATTTAGCGGCGAGGACAGGAATTGTGCCGGCTGCCGAAGCTTGTCGCACTCCTCTGGGGCAATGATTAATGACTGACAGATAGAAAGAAATTAAATGAAATGATATTGCAGAGTGTTGTTGAAATAAAAGATGACAAGGAAAGCCGGAGTACCACGAGGAAAACCTGTCCGCTTTGTTCAGCACAAATCTCTCATGGAGTGGCCGGGATTTGAACCACGGAACTCTGCGGTAAGAGACCGACGCTCTGCCGCATGAGCCACGGAGGCTCTGACTCGTAGTTCTACAGAATATTTAAATTATACTACTCGCTCATCCGCACATAAAACTAGGAACCTGAACTTAAGTCGTCTCCTTATACAAGAATAAACATTCTTTAAATTTTAGTCAGTGTGTATCGTTTGACTAGCAAAGGAAAATTACGGACTCTGTTCAAAGAATATGAAATTGCAAGTATCCTAAAATAAGAGCGTTCCTGATCGAGGTATAATATAATTAGTTTTAAAAAGAAAGACTTTATATATATATAATATTAAAATAGTGAACAACCGGGAGAGTTGGCCGTGCGGTTAGGGGTGCGCAGGAGTGAGCTTGTATCTGGGAGATAGTGGGTTCGAACCTTCGTGTCGGCAGCCCTGAAGAGGGTTATCCGTGGTTTCCCATTTTTACACCAGGCAAATGCTTAATTGAGGCCACGGCCGCTTCCTTCCCACTCTTAGCACTTTCCTATCCCATCGTCGCCAAAAGAACTATCTGTGTCAGTGAGAAGTAAAACAAATTGTAAAAAGAAGAAATAGTGGACATAGAAGAAAATTGTGGCAGTGGTGATAAAATGAGGAAGTGCGGTAAATAGCGGTGTAGCTGATGTATTTGTTTTATTGAGCCGCAATAGTACAGTCGATTTTTTTCTGTATCTCGAATTTATTTTCGATGGTATAAAGTATTTTCAGCTTTCGCAGGCTCTTCCAGATATCGAAATTCGACTGTATTAAGAGGTCCTCGCGATATCCCTAGTATGTAACCATGTAGAGACGTTTCCAAATTAACCTCTATATTTTAGCAATCAAACACCAGTGGCGAAGCTATTAGTTAATGAGTGGGGAGGCATCAAATCTTACCTTCTTCCAAACGTCGAGTTTTCTTGGTTGCAAAATGGTTAGTCACGCGGTCTTTCAATAGTTGATCATTCATCAATTCCTTCACAAGCATTTTTCTCGATAGAAATGGTACTAAAATTGCTGAGTCTTTCATTGTTCATTGCATTACGCAAGCATCATTTTATCCCCTGCACAGTAATCATACTCCTTTCAGAGGAAACCATAATCACAGAATAACATTAAGGGAATCAGTTTCGACACTTCCACATACACTGCTTCGAAGTCATCGAGGACAATATAAAGTAAATGTTTCTGAAAGGACAAATGTTTTCCTATATCGGAATAAATATTTAACAATTCATTTTCCAATCTTTCTCTATAAAAAAAATGGGTATGTATTCATAAGATTGTTCAGTTTAACAGCAGAGAGGCTTTCTTTGCAAACTATGAAGTGAGTTGGATCCACCAACTCAACAAACTGGATGCTTTCAAACTCGTCAAACCGTATTTCCATTGGCATAATTAATGTATCAAGAACTCATATATTTATCTTATTTTACGACATTTTTCAGTGCACGAGGATACCGTGTTTGTTGATCGCATGTCCTTGAGGATACCAGTGGTTTTTCTAATTTCATGTCCTGGTGCACCATTCTCGGTAAATTTCAGGCGTTACGAAACTATGGTAAAACGCTTACCACCAGGCGAGTTGGCCGTGCGATAAGGGCCGCGCAGCTGTGAGCTTGCATTCGGGAGATAGTGGTTTCGAACCACACTGTCGGCAGCCTTGAAGATAGTTTTCCGTGGTTTCCCATTTTAACTCCAGGCAAATGCTGGGTTGTGCCTTAATTAAGCCACGGCCGCTTATTTCCCACTCCTATCCCTTTCCTATCCCATCGTCGCCAAAAATCCTATTTGTGCCGGTACTATGTAAAGCATTTCGTAAATAAGTGTAATGTGGTTCAAATGATACATGCGGCTCACCTCCATTAGAGGGTGTGCCTGAAAAGAGCTGCACCACCTCGGTATGTCGACACGATTTACTTTCACTAATAAACTACACCTTCTAACCTGGAGAGTATTATTATTATTATTATTATTATTATTATTATTATTATTGTCTTTAGTCCTCTTTCTTTGCTATTGAGTAGTTACGTTAACTCTGCGTGCAATGTAATAAGTTTTCCTATGCGTTTCAAATGTGTCTTCAAATTCGTTTAATCAATTTTTGAAACGTGACACGCAGAGTGGGGTCGAATTTGAAGACGTTTCCGCGTAAAAAGAAAGTGGAATTTGAGTAGAGATCAAGAGAGAGATGAGTTTCGTCAAAGAGATTGAAAGGAAGAAGTCCGACTCGTTGGCTGAATGGTCAGCGTACTGGCCTTCGGTTCAGAGGGTTCCGGGTTCAATTCCCGGCTGGGTTGGGGATTTTAATCGCTGCTGATTGATTCTTCTGGCTCGGGGACTGGGTGTTTGTGTCCGTCCCAACACTCTCCTTTTCATATTCATACAACATAACAGACTACCAACCACCTCAGAAAAACGCAATAGTGGTTACATCCCTCCATATAGGGTGGGCGTCAGGAAGGGCATCCGGTCGTAAAATAGGGCCTAATGCACATGTGCAATGCAGGTCACACCCGCGAACCCACAGGTGTGGGAGAAGCGTTAGGAAAATAAGAAGAAGATTGAAAGGAGGAAAATAAAACTATTGTCCTAATATTAAAAGAAGCGTTTTGGCAGCTAGTGCAAGGAGGGTCCTTTTACTGGCTACCTGGCTGCACAGAAGAAAGTAGTCGTAAGGGTTGCCATGGAAACGTGCATGGACCCAATGTGATCGCCACTGAGACAAGCCTGCTGTCTACTTGGTAGGAAATAGAGAAAAACAAATTTTCAATAGTAATTTCGGGCGGGTTAAAATGTTACTTAACCTGACAGTAAGGCCTGCGGATCTCATTCGAGAAGACACAATACATGATCAAGATCGAAACAGCGCCCAGAGAGATAACAGTTGAGAGAGAAAGGACACAGGAAGTGGTGAAATTCAAATATCTGGGAGAGTGGATGGACAATAATCTGTCAGAAAGGGAGTGTCTTGGCGGATGCAAACTCTATGGCAATGCGGATAATTTTTCCTGATAATTTATTAATAATAATGTTTATTCATTTTCATTCAGGTATACTCCAGAAATCACTCAAGCCAGACTTCCATACATTTCATGCAGTTATTTTTGCTTGTGGTGAGGTGACATTGACTCTGATGGTATTGTAAAAAGAACCTTGAATGAATAAAGTCGTAAGTCTGACCCAAGTCTAACTGGCTCTTGCCCGCATTTAGTAAAAGGAAAGAACAAAGATTCCGAAAGATTGCCGGTCACTATGTCGGTAGTTGCCGCAAGGGGAAATCCATCATAAACTCATCGCTCTAGGGATTCTGGTGCCAGGTATCAGACCCATTGTATTATGTTAAAAGATATATCCATTTCAATACATTGGGTGAAATATAGATAAACAGCTGCAATATCAGCGGATAACCATTCGCGGATGCGCATAATGCACTGCTGTGCAAATCTTAAGGACGAGATAGATAAAGCAACAGAACATATCAGCTACTTGGTAGAAGTAAATGAATTGCGATAATATGTCGCCAGAGGTCTCCCACACATACATAGAAACCTGGCGTGAGGTCGTCATGTCAATCAATCAATCAATCAATCAATCAATCAATCAATCAATCAATCAATCAATCAATCAATCAATCAATCAATCAATCAATACTGATCTGCATTTAGGGCAGTCACCCAGGTGGCAGATTCCCTATCTGTTGCTTTCCTAGCCTTTTCCGAAATGATTTCAAAGAAATTGGAAATTTATTGAACATCTCCCTTGGTAAGTTATTCCAATCCCTAACTCCCCTTCCTATAAATGAATATTTGCCCCAGTTTGTCCTCTTGAATTCCAACTTTATCTTCATATTGTGATCTTTCCTACTTTTATAAACGCCATTCAAACCTATACGTCTACTAATGTCATTCCACGCCGTCTCTCCGCTGACAGCTCGGAACATACCACTTATTCGAGCAGCTCTTCTTCTTTCTCTCAATTCTTCCCAACCCAAACATTGCAACATTTTTGTAACGCTACTCTTTTGTTGGAAATCACCCAGAACAAATCGAGCTGCTTTTCTTTGGATTTTTTCCAGTTCTCGAATCAGGTAATCCTGGTGAGGGTCCCATACACTGGAACCATACTCTAGTTGGCGTCTTACCAGAGACTTATATGCACTCTCCTTTACATCCTTACTACAACCCCTAAACACCCTCATAACCATGTGCAGAGATCTGTAACCTTTATTTACAATCCCATTTATGTGATTACCCCAGTGAAGATCTTTCCTTATATTAGGGTCTAACCCCACGAAGTAATAGAACAAGACAGCGTGAGTCAATCAGCGAGCTGTTACGGTGCACTGTGGTGGTGCTATTCTTTACAACATGGCCCGGAGACAACATTTGGATGACTTCACACGGGGAAGAATCAGGAAACTGGAAGAAGAGCGAAGTGTGGTGAGTGTAGCGCAGGAGTTTTGTATTGCTCACAGCATTGTTTCACGTTCATGGAGAGCATTCCGAACCACAGGCACTACTGCCCGAACGAGAGCACCAGATCACCGATACATTGTGCAACAGGCATGATGAGACTCACGTCAACAGCGGATGGAATTGCAACCATATTTAACAGGACTGCAACGCACCCAATCTTACGCTCCACAGTGGCACGGTGGTCTGTTTGCCCGCGCATCGGCGGCAGCGTTTGGGATGGTGCCCAAAGTATCAGGTCTGCACCGACGAGGAGTGGGGTCGCTTGCTCTCCTCATATGAGAGCAAATTCAGTGTGAGTAGTACCAGAGGTGGGAACACGTCATGCACACAGGAACATTGTCGAACATGATTAAAGGCATGTTTTTTCGCATTAATTTTTGAACGATTTCGCGAGAATGATACTAATTTTCGCGTTATTTCGCGAAATAGATATTGCCGTATCGCTTTAATTTCGCGTTAATGAAATTCTAAAATTAATCATTAAAGGTTTAATTGATAGACTACATACCTGCTACATACTTTTGAAGCCATTTCCGGACTGCAAGGTCGTCTACCTTCTCCAGCGGGATGTTGGCTTTGAGTAGCATCGCTGTTGTTTCGTGAATAAATTCTATTTTTTAACTCTTAGCTTCCCTCTGTGGGTGGGGGCGGTAGAATAACACCCACGGTATCCCCTGCCTGTCGTAAGAGGCGACTAAAAGGGGCCCCTAGGGGCTCTGAACTTTGGAGCGTGGGGTGGCGCCCATGGGGCCCTTACCTGAGTCCTGGCATTGCTTCCACTTACTTGTGCCAGGCTCCTCACTTTCATCTATCCTATCCGACCTCCCTTGGTCAACTCTTGTTCTTTTCCGACCCCGACGCTATTAGGTTTGCGAGGGCTAGGCAGTCTTTAATTTTTTCACGCCCTTCGTGGCCCTTCTCTTCCTTTGGCCGACATCTTCATTTTTCGAAGTGTCGGATCCCTTCCATTTTTCCCTCTGATTAGTGTTATATAGAAGATGGTTGCCTAGTTTCATTTCCTCTTAAAACAATAATCACCACCACCACCACGACCACCATCACTCTTAGCTTTCTTTTGCATATTTAATGAGAGTTCTATTGTTGCCTGCCGTTTCACTGTTGAAATGCTATATTCACGTTCTGAATGTTCCTTATTTTTAATACAACGTTTTGAGACAGGATCCTTTTTCTCCCACTCGATACGAACATTACAAAATCTACCCATTAAAATATTGCTTTCCGAAACGTATAAACCTTCACTCGCAAACTGTTTCGTTCTGTTGTGCACCGTAACACTCGTCGAGCGACCCATCTTCGCTACTGTCTGTGATCACTTTCTTAATTTTACCTGACCACGAAGCCGAAATACATCAGTCAATTGTGCTGCTTGTAGACGTCATTAGGGATTCCAGGATTGCACAGTGCCGTGAGGAGACAGACTGGGGTGGGATTACCAACAACCACAAGAACAACATTCCAAACATTTCGTTTGGCAAGAAGCCTGGAGCCAACCCCTTTTCATCGATGCCATGTCTTAAAGAGATTTTCCAGAATATTAATGATAACATATTTCTTTCCTGTTGATGAATCTTTGTCGCTGTCCTTTCTTTTTCATACATAATCTTGGAACAAAATGTCAAGTTCGTTATTCCCTCAGATTTCGCTGCAATATCGCGCTCATCGCGATATAATTGAATTCCGCTTTAAAATGCCTTTTCGCTTTAATTCGCTTTAATTCGCTTTAATTCGTGAACATAATACCCATATTTCCTTAACCAGTAACATATAATTCGTAAAGATATCGCAAAATCGCTTCAAAATATTTTTTGTCGCGTTTATCGTTTATGCGCAAAAATCATGCCTCGAAATATGATCATCATTGTAGTCCAAGTGTTATGTTGTGGGGGGGGGGGCATAATGTTGCATGGGCGTACCGAGCTCGAAAACTTTGAACGGGGTACACTCACCGTCAACGTTATTGTGACAGTGTACTCCTTCCCCATGAGCGTCTTTTCAGGAGTGTATATGGCCCTGACAATGCACGACCGCATCGAACAACGCAGGTGGAGGAGCTCTTGGAACGAGAAAATATTTGGCGAATGGACTGGCCTGCCCGTTCCCCAGACTTAAATTCAATGGATCATGTGTGGGACATGTTGGGCACATCCACGTGCATCAACGACCGTCCACCAGTTGTCAACCGCACTGCTGGAGGAATGGAACGCCGTACCACAAGAACACCTTGTCAATCTTGTGACCAGCATGAGAACACGTTGCAGGGCATCTCTGTCCGTGGTGATCACACACCCTTTTAAGAACCATGTCCCTTCCTTTTTAATGTCTGTGTATAAAAGTGTAGTTTCTGTTCGTCTCATCGCATATTCCTTTCAGTTGCCTACCACACCATACTGTAGCAATTCTTCCTATATATGGTTCAAGTTTCATGGAGCTATATTACTTGGCAGTGACACAACGTGAGAAAGTTATTTCCGCCCTTAAGTTTTGCCTGGTTACCAATATGCCAGAGCTCAATGACAAAGAAAGATACAGGAACAGGAGAGAGAAACAATAATGGTGGATGGGGACAGGAGAGGAGGATACTGAAAATATCACCTGAAGAATGGGAGAGTAGGAGGGAGAGGATGAAAAGGTTCTGGAAGAAGAAGAAGAAGAAGAAGAAGAAGAAGAAGAAGAATGACACCCAAACCATGATAAATCTGCCCATGGTCCTACAGGGGTCGTAACGAAAGAAGAAGACGAAGAATACGAATAAGAAGTATTATATTCTAATTAACTAGCAGTTTCCCGCTGGCTCCGCCCGCAATGTACAATGTATAGTGTTGTTCGTTACTATCCTCACGGATGTATTTGCAAAGTTCCGACTTAATGAAATAAAGTACATGATTTGCTGTGGTAATAGAATGTAATATTGTGTCAAGAAAACACTTGAAAATACATTACACAAAGAAATTGAATTAAACGTTCCTTGGAACAACACTACGCCGAACTATTAAAAAGTCCTTCAAAGATCTTCGTCACGGAGACAAATGTACTCATAATTATTCTCATAATCTACTAATTTGTATTTATTAGTGAACAAAACAGGCGTTCAGCCCCGAATACATTGTTCATAATAATAATAATAAATAACAAATAAGATTAATAAGAATAGTCCAACCTGAGCCACCCCTCTCCACTATATACTAAATAACATAAAATGAAATAAACAATACCGTCCCGGTTTTATACCAGAACCAACTCCATCTACATCAATTCACAACAACCTGGTCAATGTTTACATTCTACTGCTGGTGTTACAACTCCATGCTTGTTATCACTCTCACGTACGCAACCTTCTTACTTCAGCATTTTCATCACCTCTATTGTTCCCTGACCTACTCCAGCATAAGCTGCAACAGCAGCATTACCAGGTTGCATTCCAAACCAGCCATTACATGATTGCATACCAAACCGGCCATCTTATTCCGTCATTACGTTCCAATCAACCATACCGCAACTTTTACCAATCTACGTTAACATTGCTTCATTTCATTTCATTCCGTCATAACACTCCATAATAAAATTACCTCTCATCTCCAGAAATTTCGGCAATGAATAACAAATACCAATCACGCCTCCAAAAATTTTGACCAGCAATACTCCAACACCACATTTCAGCAATACCACACCAACCCTACCTCATATACCACCTCTACTTCTTCTACAAATACACTCACCTTCTGCCATCCACCATCTTATACCACCACTTCTCCAACACCACATTTCAACCCTATAACATATCATAATTTAATACTTCCAACACCACACTTCAGCATACCAGCTCTACTCCTTCCACAAATACACTCACCTTCTGCCATCCACCATCTTACTCGTCTTATCTTCCTTCTTACCCTCTTGCACTCCATATATAAATAAGCATTTATTTCTGCGACTTCGGGTGTTAACAACTACGTCGGCTTTCAGTTTCGATATCTCCTCTTCCAATCTCCCTATCTCCTCTCTTAATGCTGAAACTTCTTCACCATTTCTTCTCACCTGTGAAGCTGTGTCTTCTATCTTTTCCTGAAACCACCCCTTCATTTTTTCAAACTCCCTCGTTTGTTCCTTGATCATGTTCTTGATTTGTTCGAAGGGACATGTCTCTGCTACCACCTCTTTTACGATTTTTCTGATTGTTTCCATGTCCTCCCAGCTCATATTTCCTCTGGAAGTCGGACCTGGGTTCAGTTCTACTCCCCCAATCCAAAGCAATATCAAAATCACCGCTGCAGAAAGTATAAAGTATCCTATTTTATCCAGTTCTATTCTGCATCTTCTTGTCTTCACTTCTTCTTTCTTCTTCCTTCCCTCCCAACCACCTATGCTCGCCCTGTACTGCTCTGTACCAATCATTGCCTGTAAGCACCTCGCTGACTTCCAACACTCCGCACTTACACTACCTTCTCCCACTCCAGGGACCCTCCACTCCGTACGTCTGCACTCGCCGGTGGCTCTAGGTGAACTGTCATAATCTACTAATGTAAGTAGTTATTACCTCAAAAGAAAGCGCTTGATCCACTGAGCGTTTTTAGACCACAACGAACTGCGTACCTCAATTAGAACGAAAGATATGATTGGTTCAACGAGAAAAAATGTTGAAGAAATGAGACGTCAAATTTAATATGCACTCATAACTTTGCTCAGAATGAACCAATTTGAATAGTTAAGAGCTGAAATGAAAAAACCTGATCCACTGAGTGTTCTTAGGCTAAAACGAACTCCGTACCTCAATTAGAACCAAAGATATGATTGCTTCAAAGATACAAAAAAATTGAAAAAATGAAATAATTTGAGGAAGGTGGAAGTTAAGTGATTTATAGTGCCTGATGACAAATCTGTGCATGAATACCTTTCAGTTAAAGAAATGAAGGAAATCGACCGGATAGAATGGCCGTACTGACTGACTTTAGTTTTCATCAATTTTTTTAATATATAGATTCCACACATATACTCTACACTACAGTTTGAAGCATCCCTCTCCTGGTTACCAGAGCGATCTCCACAGTTATCCGACCATTGTGCAGTCGTTAGCCATATTTGTTAACAGGAAGTAGCAGTGAGCTATGCTATTATTGTGACCGGGGCGTGAACCATTGAAGCCCAGCTGTAGCTACATTACTTGTAATAGGATCCTGCCTCACGCACTTCATGTCTGACTCATAACTCTGTACACTCACGTTTGGACTATAAAACATGTGCGGAAATACCGGCGATATTCCTAGCGCTCAGCAGTGCGGCAATTCTGCACTGTAACAAGGCACGTAATACTCCTCATGACCAGCCATCGGAATTACAGACAATAGTTCTACTTTACGACCATCGGTCTCGCCTATCTGCCGTAGTTGAAAGCGCACCAGACTGCTGTTCCGATCAGTTCCACACTCAAAGTTCTCTTTGTCGTCTACAAAAGCTAAAAGTGTTTTGACTCATCGATGTTAACACAACGGAACAGCCTTCCTATGTTCCAGTCTGGGGTTCAAAGTGTGTAACAAATTTGGCGAGAACTATTATTTTTAAATTTGTTTTACGTCGCAATGACAGATAGGTGTTACGGCGATGATAGGATAGGAACGGGCGAGGAGTGGGAAGCAATCGACTGTGGCCTTAATTAAGGTACAGCCGCAGCATTTGCCTAGTGTGAAAATAGGAAACCACGGTAAAACCATCTTCAGGGCTGCCGATAGTGGGGTTGCAACCCACTCTCTCTCAAATGCAAGCTGACAGCTACGTGAACCAAGAATCAGCTGTGTCTGTCATTCACTCAACCTATTAGAGGTGTGACGAACGGTTATTTATGTGTAACTGCTACATCTGTCACTGCTGCAATAAAGTAACTGTAAAAAGTAACAGTTAAAAATAACGTCCAACGTTACTCACCTTTTACTGGTCACGGCTTCAAGCTTGTCTGTGTTGCGAAGTCCCATTCGTCCACTCGCACATGCGAGCACGCATCACTACAGCAAAACACGCATTTCTATTTGCTATAAAGTTAACGAGAGGCAGACGACGGATGAAATGAGAAGACAATATAGCGTCTTTTCTGAAATCTAGAGAAGTGAGTTTGACAATGCCCCGATCAAGGATAGAAGACAAGAAAACATGATTTGTCTGCCAAACCTCGACACAAACCGGTACAAGAGCATCGATTACGTAAAATGAAGTAATGTTATGTTATCTATAATGTCAATATGGAAAGTTAGCATACTAATTTATTTATGGTACAAGAAAAATTATAGGGTGAAACTTACAATAATATTATAATGTAGGTAGCCCCGTGTCGTCTCAAAACTCACGAGTTCCAAAACTCACGAATTCCAGGAAGATGATTAGGAAGAACAGGTTTCTCTACCTGGGCCAGTCTCAGAACTCACGAGCAGGGCCAGTTCTTCTTTGAATGGATAAATGTCCACCTTATTAGTGATGGGATAATGGAATACTTTAAATAATCGAATAACTTCCATCCGATTATTTAAATAATCAATGAGTTTCAAATATCATTCACTTATATCGCACAGAATAATCAGATGCGTCATGAGTAATTTTTTTCGGTTTGTGTGTGTCGGGTAGACAATCTATTGAAATAAGCGAATAGATGAACTTTTGCGAAAAAAAGAAATATGCCTTTTTTCAAATGAATCTCCAAGTGTGGAAATTAAATGGGTGAATTGACTGTCTTGATCTTTAATATTTCTAAATGAAATTCCTTATTCAAGTAAATGCCGCCTTCTGGCCGCACAATGGAACTAAGCCCCAGTACTACCAACTGACAGTTTCTTTTTACTAGCAGCGGACCCACTTTAATTGTATGTCGTCCGGCTGCATGCATAAATGGTTACCATGCTTGCCTTTGGTCAAACGGGTCCAGGGGATCTCAGGTTCGATTTCCGGTCGGGTCGGAGATTTTAACTTTCATTAGTTAATTCCTATGGCTCGGGGAGTGGATGTTCGTGCCGTCTTCAGCATTAGACCATTTTAGGTCGGACCTCATCCTCACAGACGTGCAGGTCACCTATACGGCATCAACTCTAAAGACCTGCACCAGACCTCTGCGGAGGCAAGACGTCATTATTATAAATGTATGTGAAAGGTAAAAATTGCATTATATTAGCTTTAAGATAACAGAAAATATTTTTATAATAATACACCTAGCTCTCTTTCATTCTCCAGCCATAATTTTTCCCTGTGGGTTGGGGTGGCAGAATAACATCTACAGTATCCCCTGCCTGTCGTAAAGGAAGCGTGAGTCACCGCCCACCTCATCCGTCCTGCGATCATCCCAAGCACCTGCTGTCCGGAGTCGTGAATTTTGGGACTCATTAGAATGTTTACTTTAGATACCAGTTTGTAGTCGTGAGTTTTGATACTATTTGTAACTAATTTTAGCCCGTGAGATTTGAAACTCGTGAGTTTTGAGACGTAACCGGTAGCCGTGCGCGATGTCTGAGTCAATGATTGCCCCTGACCAGTTGTCATAACAGTTTACTCTTTAGTTACCAGATGACAGCAGCGACTTAAACAAATACATAATCGATTATATTATACACTATAGTGTGTTTGATTTCAGGCAATCTCCTACGAAAGCGCTCTCACTTGGAAGACATGCGTACTATCTGAACTCTGAAGGTCACATTGTGTGCCTGTAAGCTGATACGAGTGACAGTTCCCACTTTCCAGTTACTGCTTTCACTACTACGTTATTCTGTTGTCGTTACTCGGTAACCTGTTATTTATATCCTCGTTACATTTGTAACTGTGACAGGCATGTAACTGTGACAAAGTAACTGCTACGTTATTTTTCAGCCATCTCTACAACCTATACTATTATATACTCATCCTGTCATTTTCTCCATCCGATCTCCTTTGATTCTTACCCCAAGGAATGGAATTAATTTGGCCTTCTGACTGGTTCGATCCCAGCTCAGTCCGGTGGTATTTGATGGTCCTCAAATACGATAACCTCGTGTCGGTAGCTACACAGGCACGTAACAGAACTCCTGCGGGACAAACTTCTGGTATCTTGGCACACTGAAAACCGTAAAAGTAGTTAGAAGATGTAAAACGTGAATTAATGTTATTTGTTTTACGTGTTAGTCCGGCTTCTTAGTTGAACGATAAGCGAACTAGCCTTCGGGTCAGAGGGCTCTAGGTTCGATTCCAGGTCGGGATGAGGAATTTAACTGCATATGGATAATCCATCTGGTTCGGGAACTAGGCAATTATTTTCGTCTTAATACGCTTCTCTTCAACTACATACAACGCACCACAACACACTATTAACCAACACAGAAATAAGCAATAGTGAATACATCCCTCCACATAGGATTGGGATCAGCAAGAGTAAAACTGAGTAAAATTCACGAAAATTTCCGACACCAATAAATTACGGGGGGGGGGGGGATGCCAGGAAAAATAATAATGATAGTTTTACGTCCTACTGACTACGTATACTGTTTTGGAGACCCTAAGGTGCCGGAATTTTGTCCTGCAGGAGTTCTTTTACGTGCTGTTAAAATTACCAATATGATGCTGGCGTCTTTCAGCACATTCTAATTTTACTGGATTTAACCCACGAACGTGGGCTCGGAAGGCCAACGCTACTACCATCTGAGCCACTCAGCCTGGCCCAGGGACTTTACTGGTTCACCTCAGGGGCCGATGTTAGGTCCGGTATTGCCAGCTTTCACTTGTATCCGAATAATCTTGTCATTCTAATTGCCATCGAGCAAGTTGGTCGTGCGGTTGGGGTCACGCAGCTATGAGCTTGCATTCAGGAGATAGTGAATTCTAATCCCGCCGTAGCAGCCCTCAAGATGGTTTTCCGTGATTTTTCACTTTCACATGAGGCAAATTCTGGGGTTGTACCTTAATTCACGCCACGGCTGCTGCCCTCCCAATCCTAGCCCTTTCTAATCTTTCCGTCACCGAAAAGTTTCAATGTGTTAATGCTAAGCTAAACAATTACAAAAAAAAAAAAAAAAAAAAAAAAAAAAAAAAAAAGTTAACTGCCTGGTCTCGTTTGGTTAACGTTCTAGGGAGTCTCATATTGGTAGTTTAGGTTGGTTGCCACTGGTTCCCTCGCTGAGGCTGACATTGTAAACAATTGCATTCACTATACTCTCATGTCATATTTTCTATCAATCCCTCTTGGCCAGTGGGATGTATGTATGATTTATAACCACAGGGCCTCTAGTTGAGTCCCACATAGCCATGAATACCTTGCACAGACTTCAAAAGGATGATAATTTGATGTAAACAAAGCAAGACTTCGGATTGTCCTCCCCGATGCGTGACTTCGAAGAATAAACAACACGTGTGTTAATGTGTCTTATCTTGATTCCCATCTCTCAACCCCCCCCCAAAGTAATCTTCTTCTTCTTCTTCTTCTTAATCTATTTACCCTTCAGGGTCGGTTTTTCCCTCGGACTCAGCGAGGGATCCCACCTCTACCGCCTCAAGGGCAGTGTCCTGGAGCTTCAGACTTTGGGTCGGGGATTCAACTGGGGAGAATGACCAGTACCTCGCCCAGGCGGCCTCACCTGCTATGCTGAACAGGGGCCTTGTGGAGGGATGGGAAGATTGGAAGGGATAGACAAGGAAGAGGGAAGGAAGCGGCCGTGGCCTTAAGTTAGGCACCATCCCGGCATTTGCCTGGAGGAGAAATGGGAAACACGGAAAACCACTTCGAGGATGGCTGAGGTGGGAACCGAACCCACCTCTACTCAGTTGACCTCCCGAGGCTGAGTGGACCCCATTCCAGCTCTCGTACCACTTTTCAAATTTCGTGGCAGAGCCGGGAATCGAACCCGGACCTCCGGGGGTGGCAGCTAATCACGCTAACCACTACACCACAGAGGCGGACCCTAAAAGTAATAATAGACAATATGATCCACAAAAACAATTGTTATGGGAAATCTTGTATATAAATAATGATATCACGCTGAGTGCTGTAATAGGAGACAGGGGTCTCAAGGATTTCTGTAGTGAATAACCTTTCATTTCCACTAGAGGCCTGGTTGATTTTTGATTAATGGCTATTGCCTGCAATAAACCTATTAACATAACTGTAGGATTTCGAGATTAGCTTATCATTAAAGATCCAACATTCACATTTCCTTCTGGCATCTTGGCACACTGAAAACCGTAAAATTAGCTAGGAAATATAAAACATTAATTAATGTTATTGGTTTTGCCTGTTATATTCTAGTCCACAGAATAATTTTCGAATCTATGTCCGTTGTCACTTATTGTAGGTTTAGATGAATTTTAGAGTGCGTGAGTTACACGATAGCAAAACTTCTTAGGTACTTCAACCCGCTAAAACGAGAGAAAGAAACGAATAAATTTCGTAGCACCTTTTCATCTGATGACCTTGCAGTTTATTTCGTGAAGCATATACGTATTAATTGGAGCTCGGATGGCTCCATCACTTCCCTTTCGGAAGACTAGCGTATGGTGAGCCATCTGGTGACGAATGAGAGTAGTACTTACAATAGACCAACGGTAAGCTATTGCAATTCTCAAATTCAAACCGTCATTAGTAGAGAAGTATTCCTCGTGTACACACCACCGCCTGGTCGATATACACCCGCTGGCTGATTATACTGCCTGTTCATTCCATCAATCGGCCGTATAATAATAATAATAATAATAATAATAATAATAATAATAATAATAATAATAATAATAATAATAATAATAATAATAATAATAATAATAATTGTACCGGGCGGTACACCCCCGCGCCGTTAATTCAAACTTTGCGCCAGTTGGAACTCCTCTACTGGAGGAAACCTGAACTTTAACTACTGTGCAAATTCTCAAGTTTTTCAGAAGATGTCACTACTTGTAAATTTTGAAGTGTTCTGAACAGTGTCATTTTCGATGTATTTTTGTTTTGCCTGTAGTAAGAAGTGTGAACATTCTCTTCTAGAGGACACTACTGAAGAACTACAATGGTGCACCCTAGTGCGAAGTGAAAGCACCATGTTTTTGGAGAAATTTTGAATTCATAAGTTTGTTCTTTGTTAAATTTCTTTCAGTCATGGTTTAAGTTGGCAATATTAACCCTTTCTTTCCCCTTGTTTTGAATTTACCAATCCCGAATTTCTCGAATTAATTTTCCACCAATAATGTGTTTCTTCTTCATCTTGTGTAGGGGTTCTCTGGGTTAGCCAACAAAATTCTTGTGGGAGGGTGTTCTCATTCCTGAAATGCCTCGAACTTTCCGCGAGAGTATATAAACTGCTGATTTTCGGGTCTCCGCGCCACTTCAGTAACAGCTATCAGTGTGTAAATTACGTAGCAGGGGGCGGGAAGCGCCTCTTTCTTCGGGCAGCAGTTCAACCACAAGGTAATGGCCTTTTAATAACTTATTTTCTTGCTAGCTCAGCAGTTTAACTCTCGGGGCAGGTCCGAAGCCTTTTCCATGTAACTTTCCTTTAAAATGTAAAGACACTCGGTATCAATTCTTTCTGTTTTAACTACAAATTGGGATAGAGAGTGCTTAACCCTCTCGAGCTCCCACTCATATTGCTTCGAGGTGAACTTATTTTCTCAACCGTTTCTTCTAGCGTAATGTAAATTGTCTTCTCGTATAAGTCACATCTTTAGTATGGGATTAGCGCTTGCATTAACGGCCTAGTGCCAAGTAGGTTTTAAACAAAATGTATTAGGAGTGCAGCTTCGCCTCCTCTCAAATTGGTATTGTCGAGGCCATGTAATATTTCTGTTTCTTCACTTAATAGGCCGCAGTAGGTTGGGTATCTTTTTACCCCTGTGTCTATGTCCTTGGAGGACAGCTGGAAAGTCGAGTTTGCTGTGGCCTTTGATAGGCTTAAACTTTGAGAGCGGATTGCTCTTTTGAAATTGATTTTGGGTGCCTCGAGGAGGCTTTATTTTGTAATTGGGAGCAAGTGCTCCTGAACATGATTGGGGTCTTCTGCCCCTTTGTCGAATCTTGTTTTTGGGTAAAGTTGGGCTAATTGCTCAAGAATTGTGAGTCCGGGGCTCGAAGCCCAAATCCTGTGAATACTGTAATTGTACATTTGTTGCCTTTCTACTCTGTACCTGCCATTCTTGTTATTTCTTGATTTTGCTAAGAAAATATAACCTTGTTAAATTTTATCTTAACTTTAATTTCGTATTTTGAGACCTGTTCACCCCCGCACCTTCTTTCACCTCTGCAAATCCACGATACTCCGTAACAATAATAATAATAATAATAATAATAATAATAATAATAATAATAATAATTTCGTGTGGCTATTTCTAGCCGAGTGCAGCCCTTGTAAGGCAGACCCTCCGATGAGAGTGGGCGGCAACTGCCATGTGTAGGTACCTGCGTGTTATTGTAGTGGAGGATAGTGTTATGTGTGGTGTGTGAGTTACAGGGATGTTGGGAACAGCACAAACACCCAGCCCCCGGGCGATTGGAATTAACCAGTGAAGGTTAAAATCCCCGACCCGGCCGGGAATCAAAGCCGGGACCCTCTGAACCGAAGGCCAGTACGCTGACCATTCAGCCAACGAGTCGGACAGTCGGCCGTGATTCTATGCTCAAACGTGTAACACGACTTGCGAAGAATCCGCCCTTAGATGGCAGCACCAAACAGCCCTAGTTATCATGGAAATGCAGGTAGATAAGCACTTACGCGAAGTTGAAACTCTGAAAATAAAGTAGGAAAAGGAGTTTTACTTATAAAATAGTCCCCTAGAGATTTATAGCACCGGGCGAGTTGGCCGTCCGGTTAGAGGCGCGCGGCTATGAGCTCGCATCCGCGAGATAGTGGGTTCGAATCCCACTGTCGGCAGCCCTGAAAATGATTTTCCGTGTTTTCACATTTTCCCACCTGGCAAATGCTGGGGCTGTAACTTAATTAAGGCCTCGGCCGCTTCCCTCCCATTCCTAGGCCTTTCCTGCCCCATTATCGTCATGAGACCTATCTGTGTCGGTGCGACGTAAAGCAATATATATAGCTTTAGGACTTCTGGGAAAGGACATTTCGACGGACAAGAACCTGGAAACATCGTCTGTATTATACTTCTCTATATTACTAAGCGAAGTTTTCATAATTTTGGCCACCACAGTTTGACGCAATCTGGTGATGAAATGACATGGCGTATGGCTTTTAGTGCCGGGAGTGTCCGAGGACAAGTTCTCCTGGTGATTACTTTTACAAACACACTTTAAATGACTCGAAGAGTTCTTGCAGAACGGTAGAGCAACCTAAAAAAATTAAATCATGTAATCCCATAATTAGGCCAGTAAATCGCGGCTGGGGATACCTCAGGTTTCCTGTATCCGAGTAACTGATCAAGTTCATCAATAGGGATGCATTAACTGAGGTGTAAACGTTATTCAAGCACGTGCTGCATTCAGTTTCTTCTTGGATTACATGCACCAAATAACCATACACACTAGTGCCTGCGAAGCTGTTGCCAAAGTGGCACACATTGACTCAAGGGGCTGACGAACATCTTCCAGTAAATCAAATACCACTGATTCTGTTTAGTCAAGTATGGGAAAAGATACTGATGCAGAAAATTGTAAATTTTGCTTGTGGATAACGATAGCACCATCTGTGGACATTAAAATACCGGATTTCAGAATTCTCTTTACGGAATTCTGAGCAGCCCCTAAGTCAGTCATTTCACTGCTCCCTCTTCCATTCTTATAACCCTAAATATGGTTTCAAATAGGTCTCCTGAAAGACCTGTGTCAGCACATAAAATACTCCATTCTGTACAAGATGAACAATGAAAGAGGAAGTGGATAATCTTCTTTCACCGCTTTTTCCCACACCTGTGGGCTTGATTAGCTCAGTGGCCTAGCTGCTGGCTCCCCACACGGAAGGCTGAGGTACGAATCCAGGTCGATCCTGGTCGAGATTTTCATTTCAGGAATCACGTGACGTTACGAAGGACCTCCGGTCTTAAGCCCCCGGCTAAAACCAACATGAGCCTGTGTGGCTCCAGCGACCCCAGAGAACGGGAATAAGCTGAATAAAGATTATTATTATTATTATTATTATTATTATTATTATTATTATTATTATTATTATTACTAGCACGGTATCGTTATCATTACGGAATGGTGATATGTTTAAATAATGATATGCAAGTATTTATTAATGAAAAGTATTTTATTTTGAAGGGCATTAATAAATATCAGTATCATTATAAAAGGTTATAATTATATATACAATATGTTTAATTGGTAAACATATAAAGTAGATATTAAAAATATAAAGTCCGCCTCTGTGATGTAGTGGTTAGTGTGATTAGCTGCCACCCCCGGAGGCCCGGGTTCGATTCCCGGCTCTGATACGAAAGTTGAAACGTGGTACGAGGGCTGGAACGGAGTCCACTCAGCCTCGGGAGGTCAACTGACTGCCAGGGCACAGAGCAAGAAATGTTGCAGGTGGCCAAAGCATACGCATGTAGTAAATAAGTAGTAAACCAAAATTCGAAGTGATGTTACACTTAAGTGTTCAATATACGTACGAAATACAATACAAATTCCTAGCACCCCGAGGTACCGCCGTGGCCCCACAGAAAAGTTCCCTGTATGGTTTTGCCTGGACGGCCAGAGCGGTACAGTCTAGCGGTACTATATAAGCTTGCATTGCTTGATAGTGCACAGTGTAGATAACAGAGCGTGTCACGATTTGTTTACTAGCGCTTAGCAATACAATCGCAAGGCACTCATTGTTTTACAGTAGGGTGTGTGTGTGTGAAATACTTGCGAGATATTTCTAAGTCATTTTACCAGTGAACGGAGAGGTTAGTTATGAAACCGTTTTCTTCTCGAACTCGGAAGATAATGATGCTAGACCTTCAGTATGAGAATTCTGGTAAGTAGTGGCCATGTCAAACTGACCTATTACGTTTTGCAAGACCAAAAACTCTTCACCAAATTAAATTTGAAATGTATTTACTAGCCACAAATTGTATACGTATATTTCAGATCCAGAAGAATTGGTAGATGATGAGCTACGGGCTATGCATGACCTCTCAGACGATCCAGACTACTGTAGTGAGAGTTCAAGTGACAGCGAAACTGAAGAACCTCCACGAAAGAAATCCAGAGAAAGCTCAAGTGAGACCTCAAGTAAAAATAACAATAACAATAACAATCTACATAATACCGCGGACAAGAATAATACGACACATCTGGAAAATTGCATTCATGAGGAAGTTGAAGAAGATGCGCAACAAGGACCATCTAATGAAGAACGCGAGAGTACAGAGGGGGGAAATGTGGTGCAGGAAGATGAAGAAGGAGAGGAAATATTTGTTATGTGCCATAATCCTCAGGGAAGACATCAGAATTTTGCTTCCAATGTTGGAACTCGAGATAAAGTTGAACCTAATGATGAATTTGTCAGCGATTCCCCACATGACTTCTACTGTAAATTCGTTAACAGTGAGCTTATCACTCTTATGGTGAACGAAACAAATTTGTATGCATAACAACAACTCGCTGTGGAAGGACATTCTCCTTTCAGTCGTATCCGCTCATGGACTCCAACCAACGAAAATGAGATGAGAAATTTCCTAGGTATTATAGGCTACATGGGTCTAGTGCATATATTATGCAGATTAGTGGAGTACATTGTCTCTATACAGGAACGAAACATGTTCACCAACAATGAGCCGAAACAGATTCCAATTGTTATTAGCAGTGTGGCACTTCTTTAACAATGAAGAATGTCTCTCTGGAGACACGCTATTCAAATTATCTGCTCTTATCACGATGCTAGTGGAAAAGTACAAGAAGCTACTAACACCTGGCCAGACAGTCTGCATCGATGAATCTCCGATACCCTTCCGTGGAAGACTGATAATAAAACAGTTCATCCCAAACAAAGCACACAAGTACGGGGTCAAAGTTTTCAAACTTTGCTGTGCAGAAGGTTACGCCTGGAATATGATAATATTTGTAAGAAAGGAAAGAGATGGACGAAGATCTGTCCCAACAAGCGTAGTTATAGAATTTGCCGAAGATTCGCTTGGAGATGGAAGACCGAGCTCGATAGCTGCAGTCGCTTAAGTGCGGCCAGTATCCAGTAATAGGGAGATCGTGGGTTCGAGCCCCACTGTCGGCAGCCCTGAAGATGGTTTTCCGTGGTTTCCCATTTTCATACCAGACAAATGCCGGGGCTGTACCTTAATTAAGGCCACGGCCGCTTCCTTCCAATTCCTGGGCCTTTCCTGTCCCATCGTCGCCGTAAGACATATGTGTCGATGAGACGTAAAGCAAAAAAAAAAAAAAAAAAAAAAAAAGAAAGAAAAGATGGAAGAACCATACTAACTGATAATTACAATACGAGCTTGGAGTTAGCTACGACACTGCTTGATCATCAGACGCATCTTTTGGGAACTCTGAGAAAAAATAAGAAAGGTATATTTAAAAAAAGTTGTTGAGAAGAAACTGAAAAAAGGTGAATTTATTGCGAAGGAGAATGAAAAAGGCATAACTGTTCTCAAATGGAAGGACAAAAGAGACGTGCTTATGTTGTCGACAAAACATGGTGATGAAACTGTGGAAGTAGAAAGAAGGCGTGACAACATCCGGAAACCAAAATTATTCTCGATTACAATGAAGGGAAAGCTCATACAGACTTCTCCGATCAGATGAGCAGTTACGTTTCGTCTAAGAAAGTAACATGATACGAAAAGATAGCGATTGAGCTACTTTTTGGTACAAAATTGGTCAACGCACATCTCCTGTACAAAACAGTAACAGGAAAACCCATATCCATAACAAATTTCAAGGAAAGTTTTGTTATGAAACTCTTGAAAAAAACACAAAAAAAAACAGGAAGAACCTGAAAGAGAGGAGGAACAACGTCCACCCAGGCCAAAAAGTTCTGCAGGGCATACGTTATAACGGAAGGAAGGTGACATCAGGAAGGTACGAAGATACTGCAAAGGTTCTTACCAGAAAAAAAAATGGATGGACTCATTCCAAAGAATGTTGTGAAAAATGTGGTTACATACTGTCCAGTGTGTGTCCAGCAGCCTCTATTGTCTGCTGTGTTTTTAGCGAGGCACACAAGTAGTACTGTAAACTGTTCTCGGTTGTGACGTGATGGCAACATGTTTCTTTTTTTTTTTTTTTTTTTGCCAGTTGTTTTACGTCGCACCGACACAGATAGGTCTTACCGCGACGATACGACACGAAAGGGCTAGGAGTGGGAAGGAAGCGGCCGTGGCCTTCATTAAGGTACAGCCCCAGCATTTGCCTGGTGTGAAAATAGGAAACCACGGAAACCATTTTCAGGGCTGCCGACAGTGGGGTTCGAAGCTACTATCTCCCGAATACTGGATACTGGCCGCACTTAAGCGACTGTAGCTATCGAGCTCGGTGCAACATGTTTCATCTACCCTACAGCAAACATTCATGAAACCCTACATCAACTCAAATATTGTATATATTGTAAAATTGTATTTATTATTTTCTGTGCAGACGTGTTATCAGTAAATCGATGCTTTTCGTGAACATGAATTTCTATAAATTTTTCCTATTTACTCCTTACCAAATGCTCAATAGTATTGTAAAATGTTGCTATGTTGTCATTGAATGTTCTCAATTTAGAAAATGCAAATACGCTCATGTTTAGGCTGTATTTATTGCGATAAGTGTAAAAATCAGCTCAGGTATGGGTGCAAAAATTTGGAAGGAATCATTGTGGCCTATTGATTAGGTAAGCACAAGCTTGAGGTAAAAATGGGAAATCACAGAAAACCATAACCAGGTTTCCCGACAGTAGGATTCAAACCCACAATCTCCAAAATCTCCAAAGTTAGGTAACTCGGCACACCTAAGCGCATGGCTAAACTGGTTGGACAAATACTCACATATTGCCAATAAAAGGAGGTTGGATTAATAAAAAATAAAGACTATATTTTGGAAACCAAGCACGCCAGGATTTGCTAAGAGGCCATAGCGCTACGCTAGCATAGCGAATTCAAAAGCTCAGCGGTTCGCCGGCTCGGCAGGGAAAGTTATATAGCAACACCTGTCAGCGGTACTTTCTACCGCCGTGGCCTCATGAGAAACTCACTCAGCGGTACAATGTACCGCTCTGGCAGCCAACGTGGTAGAGGTGGATTCGATTCCCACCTCAGCCATCCTGGAAGTGGTTTTCCGTGGTTTCCCACTTCTCCTCCAGGCAATGCCGGGATGGTACCTAACTTAAGGCCACGGCCGCTTCCTTCCCTATTCCTTGTCTATCCCTTCCGATCTTCCCATCCCCCCGCAAGGCCTCTGTTCAGCATAGCAGGCGAGGCCGCCTGGGCGAGGTACTGGTCATCCTCCACAGTTGTATCCCTCGACGCAGAGTCTGAAGCTCCTGGACACTGCCCTTGAGGCGGTAGAGGTGGGATCCCTCGCTGAGTCCGAGGGAAAAACCGACCCTGGAGGGTAAACAGATCAAGAAGAAGAAGAAAAAAAATAGATATCGTCCTTGTCAGATGAGAATTTTGTTTTTAAACTTCTTTACTTTACAAAACTTTCAGTCCACTTGTGGCTGCAAGTCATTGTTCGAAATAGATAAACGGGCAGCAGTGGCTATCGCATCTTGATAATTTTGAAGCATATTTTGAGGGTTGCCAATATAAGTTGAAGGAAGAATAATAGAAATTTCCCCAACTTCCCATCTTTCTTCAGCATCAGTGTTAATACAGTCTGTCATACCTCTGTAACTATCAGCTCTGAGTTCTAGTTCATTCCAACCTGGGACCATATTTTACGTTCATTTACTCTGTTTAAAGTCGCCGCAGGCCATTTTATCTGTTCCGATGTCCTTTATATTTTCACTTGAACTATAGCGTAATGGTACATTTCCCCTCCCTGTTTGTTTCAAATATATTGCTTACGATATATTTATAGCTCTTGTTTCGTCTGCCATTCAGTGTAACTTTACTCTATTCTGCTTCGTTTCCCTGACTTCTGTTTCAACAATATATTGTTGAAATAATTTACCTGAAGCATGAAGGATACTGAAAACATCTCTAACTGCTAAACCATAGCAATAGTACTGTAACTGAGCTGTGACTCTTCTCAACGCAGTAGTATGAACTTGAACATGTGGCTTACCTAAAGTCCATCCAGCACATTGGATCAGAATGGGGGTTTCGAGTAAGATATTTTAGTAAGTGCACCAGTTCTTTTAGAATAGATGACGAAATGAACATTGCCTGGTGGTGTTCCAACATCAGTGACAAAAACAGCAGCCAGCTCACTGACAGTAAGCGCATTGTATCTTCGAGCATGAAATGCATTCCTAATAGTGAATTGTAATTTAAAATCAGGTATACTGTCTGCTACATCTTTTATATATTTCTATTCAAACAACTGTGCATACGGATTATGTGTATCAAGTACTACTTGTAATGCAACCATCAATCAATCAATCAATCAATCAATCAATCAATCAATCAATCAATCAATCAATCAATCAATCAATCAATCAATCAATCCTGATCTGCATTTAGGGCAGTCGCCTAGGTGACAGATTCCCTATCTGCTGTTTTCCTAGCCCTTTCTTATATGATTCCAAAGAAATTGGAAATTTATTGAACATGTACCTTGGTAAGTTATTCCAATCCCTAACGCTCCTTAATATAAACGAATATTTGCCCCAATTTGTCCTGTTGAATTCCAACTTTATCTTCATATTGTGATATTTCCTACTTTTAAAGACACCACTCAAACGTATTCGTCTATTGATGTCCTCCCGCGCCATCTCTCCACTGACAGCTCGGAACATACCACTTGTTAGTAGAGCAGTTGCCTAGAACAAATCGAGCTGTTTTTCTTTCGATTTTTTCCAGTTCTTGAATCAAGTAATCCTGGTGAGGGTCCCATGGAACTGGAACCATACTCTAGTTGGGGTCATACCAGAGACGTATATGCTCTCTCATTTACATTCTTACTACAACCCCTAAATACCTTCATAACCATGTGCAGAGATCTGTACCCTTTATTTATAATCATATTTATGTGATTAGCCCTTGCAACAGTTTCTATTGGCTTCGTTCTCTGTACTATATTGTAATGCAGTATCACTATCTACAATGAAAATGCCAGCGTAAGTTGGTTGCAAACTTCCTACACCTGCCAGTGTAATTTAAAACAATATGTACCTCTGCCAGGAATGTCAACCGGGTTAATCTGAATTCAAGTAAATGCCAGAGCATTGTTAAATTATCTAATATTTTCTAAGTAATTATTATTATAGTCATCATTCTGCTCTATGAGGTTTTGAAGATCTTTCACGAACTTTAATGGTCTCTAAATGAACCTTTCCATTGTGGCAGCACATGGTAGCTGAATTGTCACTGAACTCCCCTGCAAACAACCTTGCAGAACAATGTACGCACTTTTTGTCCATATCACCAATACTATGTGTTTTCACCTCATTGTATTTAGAGAAAAAGACGGCAGAACGATGTTTTTGGAAGTTTACATAGTTGTCTTCTTGCACTGATGTTTTGATGGAGGTGAAGTAGGTAACTTGGTGACACAAAGATGTTACCTTGCACTAACTGTTGTCGTTGAGCATTGAAACTGTCTTGTCTGCGATTGTGCTGAGCGTATCTATCTTTCTGAAGTCGAAGTTGTCTTTGTTCGTTACCTCTGCGATCTGCGACACGTTCCAATGGTGTGGAATGCCCTCTGGTTGCAAATCTCCCTCTCGGTCTGCCTGTTGTGCCCCTGGCATCGTGAAATGAACTGCCAGATCAAGGTTACTGAGGTTAGGAGCAATAAAAGTATACGGTACTTACTTGATTTGGAAACAATATTGTAAATAGATGGCGCCTTCTACATTCTTTAAACAATGTAAACAACTCCAATTGACAGCTGTCGTGCATGTTAGTTAAACAGATTGTCAACAGATGGCACCTTCTACATTCTTTAAACAATGTAAACAACTCCAATCGACAGCTGTCGTGCATGCTAGTTAAACAGATTGTCAACAGATGGCACCTTCTACATTCTTTAAACAATGTAAACAACTCCAATCGACAGCTGTCGTGCATGCTAGTTAAACAGATTGTCAACAGATGGCACCTTCTGCATTCTTTAAACAATGTAAACAACTCCAATCGACAGCTGTCGTGCATGCTAGTTAAACAGATTGTCAACAGATGGCACCTTCTACATTCTTTATGCAAAAGAAAAAAAAACTGTTTTAAAATAGTTTTTATACGAAAACATTAATTTTAAACTATTTATTTTTCGTCATTAGCAGGGAACGTAATCTTCAAAATGATGTCTCAATAATTAATTTTTATAAAGTATTAAGGAAGATATAGCGTAGCGACAAAAACACCTTTGAGAATTATTATTATTATTATTATTATTATTATTATTATTATTATTATTATTATTATTATTACAGAAGAATACAGCTTCTTGTGGGATAAGACCTTGAAGAAGATATCAAGGGAACGCACAAATTTGTTGAATTTAAGTGCCCAGATACATCTCTGATAAGATATAGTTCACTATGTCCTGTGCTCTGGGCTAGAACATTTTTTTTGTTTTTTTAATCTATCTGCCTGTGCATCCATCTCAATGTTCTGTTTTCCTCTACCAGATGGCAGAAGTAAGTAAATCTGTTCCCTGTTGGGCGCATTACGGCTGAGCTTTAATTAAATTTGTCGGGTAAACTCGGAATATTCTACCAGACATCTTACGACATGCAGTGCCGAATGGACTTTCTTTTCAGCCATTACATATCCGAATTCCTCTACTTGGATTGAAACCATGAACTTGAAATCGGGAGATTCCCAGAAAGAGCTTGCAGTACAGTGGTCTCTACGCTCTGATATGAGATCGAGGTCCACAGAGTAGCAATGGAGAGTTTGGTCGGTCACTGGGCCACCAAAACATCCACATCAGTCCACCGTGCCAGTTGGCACACCTCTCTCTTATGAAGAAACCACGACACGCATGTTAAGGTGTAGGAGTGACAGCGCTCGTACACAGGAAGTTCGTTCGTGTCTCACTACACAATATCTTCCGACACCCACGGTACGACTGGAACTAACACAGCGGCTCTCCTGATCACACTTCTCATTAACCAGCAGTTCCAAATGCCTATATGCACCAGCTATCTCTCTTAGTCCTTTGAGCCGACAATTATTACGCTTGGGATTACACTAATTTAATTTGGGACCGAGAAGTGGCCGCGTAGTTTGGGTTACGTAGCTATCAGCTTGCATTCGGGAGATAGTGGGTTCGAACCCCACCGTTAGCAGCCCTGAAGATGGATTTCTGTGGTGTCCCATTTAACCATGCAAATGCTGGGGCTGTACCTCAATTAAGGACACGGTAGCTTTCTTCCCGCCCCTAACTCTTTCCTGTCCCACCGTCGCCATAAAACCTGTGTGTGTCGATACGACGGAAAGTAACTTAATCAGTGGTTCTGCTGGTAGAAGCATATTCTTGGAAGAGTAATAGTCTAATAGATAGATAACTTATTTTAACTGGCAATGTTAGGGACATTTTTGTCCCTTTCTTACATTTAATCAGTAGATGCGTATGTAAGAGAGCCTCCGTGGCTCAGGCAGCAGTGCGCCAGCCTCTCTCCGCTGGATTCCGTGGTTGAAATCCCGGTCACACCATGTGGGATTTGTGCTGGACAAAGTGGAGACAGGGCAGGTTTTTCTCCGGGTACTCCGGTTTTCCCTGTCATCATTTCCTTTCATCTGTCCGTCATTAACCATTGTCCCAGAGGAGTGCGACAGGCTTCGGCAGCCGGAACAATTCCTATCCTCGCCGCTAGAAAGGGCTTCATTCATTCCATTTCTGACCCGATCGAATGACTGGAAAAAGGCTGAGAATTTCTATGCGTATGTAACATGGAATTCTGATCTTGCGTAAAATATATAATATACCGGTACTACACAATGTAAAAATAATGGACACTTTGCTTCCTAAGTATAATAATAAAATAATACCTGTGAAGACATTAGTGGAAGCAAGAAGAAGAATAAGAAGGAGGAAAAAGAGCAGGATTCTACCAGGGGTACACACGTTCCTCATTTTTTAAATGTACAGAGATAGTCAACGCTTCAGCTGGTTCCTCCTCTATTGTAATCTACGTATCACATGCTGGCAACTGCGTTATCTAGCTAATCAAACAGGGGGTGAGTATGGAAATTCAGCCTATCAGCATACTGTATTTTAATTTAGTCTGAAACTTCCCGTAAGGAACTACATAAGGAGGGCACTTTAGGGCAGTCTTGTCTGAAATGCCCCAGTTCTTTACAGTGCGACTTGACGGAGGCCAGAAAGGGCTAGGGAGGCAGGGCGCGACTGGCTTGAAGCGCTATAAGGTAATGGCAGAATTTACCTAAACTTGTGATCGTGCCTGGGGATAGTTCGAGGAGAAGGTTTCAGCCGTTTTCTTAATATCTAACAAGTAATTTTGTCCTTTTGGTGGTTGAAATGTAGGACCTTCTGCGCAGTCTTCGGACTCTATTTCTCTTCCCTACTGGAAAATATTTAATGTAAAGGAGCACGAGTGGTGACCCTCAGTTGTCTCCCCTTCAACCTTTGAGTTGGGTGGCTAAAGTTTTCAACCTCTAAATTCTGAAAATCTTGTCTCGGCTTTTAAATTTTCCACTTTTAGTCACCCTTTTTAGAATGGGATTAGCCTCTGTGTCAGTGGGGCTTAAGCCCACGTAGGTTCTCGTCTTTTCCAGAATGTTCTTTAAGGAGTGCTGGTGTTTCGCCTCCTTGCCTTTTGTTAATGGCCTTTCATTTTATTGTTAAGGCCTTGTAGTATGGGTAATTAGGCCCCTGTTTATTCTTTATAGTTCTTACGGTAACTGTGTCTACGTTTTGGTTCCCCCTAGGAGTTGTCATATGTAACAAAGAGTGTCAAAAGCAACTGATTGCCTGTTCGAGGCTGATCTCTTGTATCTTGGAGCTGACTCATACAAATTGTACCTGTCAGGAGCAATTATGCTCATTCGTATGTAATTTAGCGACTGTGAGTTCTCCCAAGTTATTTTGTACCTGATTTAGGACTTATAAATCCAATGCATTGTTTAACTTGACGAACTCGTTAATATTTTCAACGTTTCTCTGTTCTACCATTAAATTTCTATCTCTGAATTTTAAGAATTAAAGAAATAAAATGTCCAAATTTGTTAGAATAAAAGTTGCTCTAAGTAATCTCTTGTCCAGCCATTCTATTCAGGCGCTTCCTATTTCTGTGTGAGCCACAGAAAAGCCGTAATAATAAAAACAAGAAGATTGGTATTTTATGCACACTTTATGAGAAAATGAGAGCAGGCTGACAAAAAGAATTTTCAACTACATTATCAAAGTAGAGACGACCACAAAATGGCTTCAGAAGACAAAAAGTATGGAAAATGTTGGGTTACATATAAATGAGATCTGAAATCGAGCCGTGTTTCAAGCTAATTCAACGAGTTTCAGAAACAATATATAAATCCAAAAACCGCCTGGCTAGAATAAAGGGGGAGGAACCCCAGTGAAATATATATGTTTATTTATTTATTTTGTATTTGTTTTACACTATATTCTACGCGACCAAGCCGAATGAACGAGGTGTCATATTACAAGTCTCCTCCTCCATTGTGTTTTATTCATCGCTGCCAAGTGCCATCCGTGTGTATCTATGGTTGACTATTGAGGTCCTCATGGAAGCCATCACTCCACCTCAATAATAATAATAATAATAATAATAATAATAATAATAATAATAATAATAATAATAATAATAATAATAATATTAGAAGAGGCCATTTATGCAACAGAAGGCCTTGTATTGAACAGGGAGGGTTTAATTGGAAAGTTAGAAGCCAAAGAAAGAAAAATTATTTGAAAGATCCTAGAACCAATCAGAGAAAATGGTGAGTACAGGAGACGGTAAAGGTTAACGTACACCATTCGGAAACGGAGGATTATTTTTTATGGCCACATAACACGTATGAGCTCAGAGATTGACCAACCGGATATTATCCTATTTTGTAAACAAGAAAACCAAGGGACCCTCGTTCACCGAAGTGAAAAGGACCTTCAAGAAATAGGGATCATACATGAAGACATCCAGGAACGTGTTCCTCTCCAGAGGAAAGTTCGAGCATATCAGCGATTCCAAGAAAAGCTGAAGTTGGAAGCAGGCAAGAAGGGGACTGATGAAAGAAAGGATGCTCACGGAAAGCGAATACGGAAATGAAGGCAAAGAATTAAAACTCAAGGATACAAACGGTTGAAGTAACGTGGTCCACAGCCGGCCGAAACGAGTAATAATAATAATAATAATAATAATAATAATAATAATAATAATAGAAGAGGAAAAATAAGAAATCTTGAATAGAGATATGTTTCGAGCTAAAATAGATCAATTCAAGGAGTTTCAGGAAAAACGAAATGAAATGTCCAAGAACATGTGCTCAAAGGAGAGGAAGATGAACCACAGCGAAATGATGATGAAGTTCTGGGAGGAGAAAAAAGGACTAATCAGCAAGTCAGTTGTTTACCGCTGTCCAAAGTAGGCCATAATCGAAGAAAGAATAATAATCTACAAAAGTCTACTGTATAAGAAAGGTTGCGCAAGATGGAAAGAGCGTATGGCATCATCATCATCATCATCATCATCATCATCATCATCATCATCATCATCATCATCATATTCTTCTTCTTCTGCTGCTGCTGCTGCGTGAATGGGTGACTTAGGACCACGCGGAATCAACATTTGTTGAGCTTTCCTCCTTGCCCAACAGTTCTTAATTTTCATCGATTGTTGTGATTTCTGCTTCTCCGACCAGGTGCATCATGTTGGTTTCTTTTCTGTATACACTCTATTGCAGGGCCTCTCAGGGTGCATGCGCGTGGTGCATGCACTGTGCACGGTGCAAAAGACGACTTGGCTTGGTTGACCAGAGTGCAGACCCCCCACTCCTCGATTTGGAGCAATAGCGCTTACTCTCTCTTTCCTCATGCCTGTCTCGCTCGCTCCGCCTGTCTCCCTCTGCCGCACTTGCGCCGTAGCGCTCCAAATCCGGGCCGACTTGAGCCGAGTATAGGCGAGTTGAGCCGAGCTTAGCCGAGTAGCCCAGAGACGAAGCGTTGATCCGAGCCATGCCGAGCGGCAGCGATGCACAGTGCACGGAGCTCTTGCGCCTCTATCTGCACGCCTGAGATTTTGGGCGTTTGAGAGGCCCTGCTCTATTGGGTAGGTAGTTAGAAAAACATTAAGTAGCCATAATACCTATTGTAGTTTGGTGAACAGGGTGACCTTTACACCGAAAAGTGGAGTAGTTTTATAGTTTCTAAAAATGTTTAAAAAGTTCATTCGATATTTCACCAATTCTCTTTCATAATTTTTTCATATACACGAATAAGCCATAAAAGGTTACGTCGCGTATACTTATCTACAAAATGTCACTATAAAATTTGTCACAAATGGAACATAATAATTGCTTCTACTTAAATGAAGTGAAAAATCAGCGGTAAATTAACAAATTCCGTCGTTATTAGAGAAATATGAATACATACTTAAGGCCTGTAGACAGGACTCTTTTATGTCGTATTCCGGTGCTGGTGCCGTCTTTTCTTAATTTCTTGAGGTCCAGGGCTAGCACCGAGGAATGGGAGTCTGTGGATTCTCATTATCTTTGTCCATATGACTAGAGCGGCCAGTTCAAACAGCAAAATGGAGGTCAACAGAAAAATAGCATAATCCCTGGACCAATAAATATGTTTTATTTTTGTTCGAACGAAAATAGCACGATCTCTGGACCAATAAATCACTAGTCCACAGAATTCTTCTTATGTACATTGGCCATAGCTTTTTGTCGCCTATTAAATCTTGCATATCGCGATACAATTCAGGAAATGATGTCATTGACAACTGAAGCAATGAAACGAAAGAAAAGAACTTCAGTGAACACAGACATCACAAACGAAATTGTTGAAAGTGTAAGACAAACAAAAGACATACATGTGTTACTGTGAGCGTAGCACCAAAAGTACTTGTAAAGCAGTAAAGTAGGTATACATAATATTCTCCAAAAATAAAATATTTCTTAATTTACCGCAGATTTTAGACTTCAACTGTGTAAAAGCAATTATTATGTTCCATTTGTGACAAATTTTACAGTGACATTCCGTAGATAGGAATGCGCGACGTAACCGCCAAAAAAAATATTTTCAGACCAATTTATATCATAAATCTGGGACCAAGAGTTCATTAACTGTTTTCGCTAGTGCTGTGGCGGTTCGTAGATGAAGGGCTTTAGGGCGTCGCCCCACCGCATTTTCAGAAACATTTAATGTTATTTCACTCTGTAATTTATTACATAAAGAGATGGACAAATGTGACGAAATCGAATTTATGTGGTGTGATATTCACTTATACAATGTTATCTTTATTATTTCGGCTGTACACATTTTGCTTTTCTATTTTCAAGAAAATGGCAAAGGCTCTCAGACCGTGGCTGCTGTCCAGCAAACACGATGTTTTCTCTTTAGTCATGAGGCGCTCGGACTGTTGTTGCACAGGCCTGAGTAGATCCCCAGACATTGCAAGTGTGTGGGGTGCGGGAAGAGCCTGGAAGGACGATGTTGCCTTGTCAGGGGTAGAAAGAGTGCAGGCGGGAGTATGATCTGTCCGGCAGAGCCCTTAGTAGGTTCCTAGAGTTTAGCAAGTGTGCGGGTTGCGGGAGGAGCCTGGAAGGACAATATGTGCTTGTCAGGACTTAAAAGAGTGCAGGCGGGTGTAAGCGTTGAACATCGGAACCCTCAGCAACATCGCCAAATACTTTACAATGTACCTAGGCTCTTTCCCCCGACGTCTTATATTAATTGTTAATAGAGATTAATTCCAAAACATTAAAAAAATGAATTCCATTATACTGACTATTTAAACCATTCAATTCTATAAAGAAGCTAAAATAAAGATTCAAAATATAACCATGACGTGACGGCACTATTTGTAGGGTGGTCAAATTGTTAAATACGCTGTCATGCTTTGACATTTCGGCAAGGACAGAGAAATTCGGGAGTGCACTGTTTATTTGTTTGCATGAATGTTGTTATTATCACTTGTGATTGTGATCAGTGAAACAGTGGAGTGCCATAATAGTCCGAATTGCATTAGCTATTTTTTTTTTTTTTTGCTAGGGGCTTTACGTCGCACCGACACAGATAGGTCTTATGGCGACGATGGGATAGGAAAGGCCTAGGTGTTGGAAGGAAGCGGCCGTGGCCTTAATTAAGGTACAGCCCCAGCATTTGCCTGGTGTGAACATAGGAAACCACGGAAAACCATCTTCAGGGCTGCCGATAGTGGGATTCGAACCTACTATCTCCCGGATGCAAGCTCACAGCCGCGCGCCTCTACGCGCACGCATTAGCTGTTAGCCTTTTATTGTGTGTGCATAAATGCCATTGTAGTGTAGTTAATTAATTAATGTTGTAGTGCAAGCAGATTTCTATACAGCCAGTGTCATTATTATTATTATTATTATTATTATTATTATTATTATTATTCATCTAAAAGTATCGCGGTGCTGGTCAGTGAAAAATGGAGCGATTGATGGCAGCACAGCCCTGCCAGAGTAAAATGTCACGAACCTCCACTGCTCTAGTGGTCATAAACTTTTAATAATAATAATGTTATTTGCTTTACGTCCCACTAACTACTCTTACGGTTTTCGGAGACGCCGAGGTGCCGGAATTTTGTCCCGCAGGAGTTCTTTTACGTGCCAGTAAATCTACCGACACGAGGCTGACGTATTTGAGCACCTTCAAATACCATCGGACTGAGCCAGGATCGAACCTGCCAAGCTGGGGTCAGAAGGCCAGCGCCTCAACCGTCTGAGCCACTCAGCCCGGCCATAAACTTTTAATAGTTACCGTATTTGACTGCAGGTAACTAGGTATTTCTTTGCTGAGAGCCGTTGTTTCTGTTAACGTTGATGGCATTTCTTGTTTAGTTCTTGACTTGACCTTGCTTTACGGCAAGATGCTCTTCCTGACGTCAACCCTATGGGGAGAGAAGTATTCACTATTGTGTGTTTCTGTGGTGGTTGGTAGAATGGCGTGTTGTATGTAGATGAAAAGGTGTGTATTTCGGCAAACACAAACGTCCAGTCCCAAGCCGCAGGAATTGACTAGACGTGATTAAATCACCCGACCACACCGTTAATAGAATCCGCGACCCTCTGAACCGAAAGCCGCGCACGACGCTGAACGTTTAGTCAAGGTGCTGGACCTATTAGTGATATAGTAACTCGTCCAATTAGTGTTTACACCTATGTGGAAATGTGAGCGGTTCGGAAACTTTTCGCGTGCCAAGCTGTAGGTGGACTTCCGGCTGAGTCACATCACTTTGGACTAAGTGACGTTGAGCTCACCTTATGAAGAGCAATTTGTATGGAAGTGATGTGTAGGGTGTGGTAGGTCCTTCTACTACTCAGGAGGACAATAGATAGTCCACTACACGCTCGCACTGCGATTCTCAAGGACAGGAGTCGCTGACCGGAGAAGTGAGACTTCCCCAGGTGTGTCTATGATGTAATCAGTTATATACGTATTTAAGTAAATATTTGACCGTCTGCGAGAGGTCTAGACCAACCCAACTCATAAATGTGTTGCTACATCCTTCAGTAGATCTTCTACTCCGAATAACATTCACAGAACTAATGAAGAGGCTTGTTATGCAGTTCACCAGTGGTATTTAAACCTTGTGGTTGGCGTACTTTCTAAATCCGAATGGTTTATCTTCGTAACCCGAAGTACGAGGATATTGCGATTATACCAGAAGTAAGAAATGACTGTTGCTGGATGCCAAATAGTATTAACTATAATCATTATCACATCATCATCTTCCGCAGGTTATCCCGCTTGCTCAGGGTCCTTGCACCCAGTGAGGCATGAAAGAGTTGTGGTCAGGTATTTAAGGTCGCATGCCCTTCCTGACACCACGGGATTTTCAACTGAAAATCCCACCCCAGAAACGGGTGACAGGCAAGTAATAATCGTTGTTGTGCAAAGGAAACCTCGTAATTCGTTCGGAATAAAGTTTACAGAAGTGCAAAACTGAGCCGTCAGCAATGACCGGATAACTGTTCCTGGCTATGTTCATTGCTTAACGATAGCCCAATGATTCGACCATTGGTGTCTTCTGTTCCCTCCTCAGGTAACGCGGAAAGCCTTCGAAAGGAAGACGGAGAAATGTGGTTTTCTCGTGAGTAGAATTACGAGGTATCGTTGTACGAGTATATTATTAATGCAACAATTAGGCCCTACTATCTACCCACTGTATATAAAATAAGAGTTTTGTCTGTACATTGCTCAGAATTTAAAAAGAAGAGCATTTCTGTATCGGACGAGTCCACAATAACAAGAAAATGCACTTTTAAAATCTCCGACATGTCTGTCTGTCTGTCTGTCTGTCTGTCTGTCTGTCTGTACGTATGCGCATCACGAGAAAACGGCTGATGAGAATTTAATGAAAATCGGTATGTAAAGTCAGGTAATAGGCCACTGCAATCTAGACTATAACTTATTTTATTCACGCTAAGTGAAATGGTAGTTTAGGGGAAGGCCTTATATTTAATTATCAAATATTTATGTTATTAGTGGTCCTATCGATAAATACTACACAACTGAAGTTATAATTAAATTTACGATCGTTTATGTCTTATATATTTTTACCGTACCGGCTGTGTTAACAGAGAAATTCATGAATTTTTTTTATTTTTGATGCTACGTCCAGATCAACGCCGAGCCACGAGCAAATGAGTAAACAAAATTTAATCGAAATCGGTATGCGGAGTCGGGGAATAATAAACTACAATCTAGGCAATAAATAATTTTATTCACCCTGGATGAAATGGTAGTTTAGGGGAAGGTACCTAAAATAATTTTTTAATACTTATGTTATTGGTCCTATCGAGTTGGACCTATCGGGTTCGATTCCCGGCCGGGTCGGGGATTTTAACCTTAATTGGTTAATTCCAATGGCACGGGGGATGGGTGTATGTGTTGTGTTCATCATCATTTCATCCTCATCACGACGCGCAGGTCGCCTACGGGAGTCAAATAGAAGTACTAATTACATAACAAAAGTTCCGATCATTTATGTATTATTCAGTTTTACCGTGCCGACTAACGTGAGAGTGGTATTTCAAAGTCGGAAGAAAGCTAAATGTCGAAAAGTAATAAAATTGATCAACAACAACATTACATTGACCATTGTTTGTTGTGATTTTCTTTGTCTCTTATGCTGTTGCTCATCTCCGATACATGGGACTACTGTTGCTTATCGAATATAACCGCCTGTCTGAATATTCGCCGGAAATAGCCGGGGAGTTAGGAAACTTTCTTTTTTATTATACCGTTCCTCAGGTTCATAAATTTTCTGATACTATTGGTACGTAACACACCAGTTCATCATAGTATTTCAGCAATTCGATCCCTACTATGACGCGCTGATTTCAATGAGCAGTATGCAGACTTAACGGAATATGGCACAACTGTCTGCAGCCTGGTCATTCCAGCTCTGGAACATTCGACTGTTCGTTAGAATTGAGGAAATGTGTGTTGTTTTCATTTTATCGAGTATTCCATGTGATAGTATTGCTTTTAAGCGCGCCATTCCTACTGACGTCATTGTAATCAACATTGTAATGACCTATGTTGATTTTAGTTTGGAAAACCACTTAGTCTTTCTCAGTATGTAAAATGGCGGGTGGAGAGTGAATGTCTGCCATTATAATGAAAATTTATCAACTTGATTGTGACTGATGGTAGGCAAGAGGACCTACCATTAGAATGAACCCAGTCTTTACATGAGAAAAGACGTTTGGTGACTTCCCCATCGCGTTTCTAGGGTAACGGTAAGCGCTATGCAATTTAATGCAATCTTGCTCACAACGTGTACACTACCTAACCTAGAATTCTGTTTACAATGCAGAATTCCGTAGCGAAGCACGGGTACATCAGCTTAACACTGATACTGAAAACAATTTAAGCGAATGAGTGGATTTCGAAAAATTAAATTAAAACCAGAGCAATGCAGCATTGTTACACGCCAAGTCAGTGGGAGGTATAAACCAACACGTATTTTAGAATGATTCTGTGTAGTGGTAGACAAGAACACTAAATCAGAACAATATTGTATTGAAAATTATCAGGTTCGACTCTTTTCTGAACTGATCACTGAAAACACTTAGAAGCTATGATAAATTTGCACACCCCTTAAGACGACCTCGCGCACCACTATTGGTACGCGAACCACACTTTGAAAACCACTGCAGTAAACCATGTGTCTAGAAATGTTGCAGCCTTAAGGTTGGTCGTTCACTGGAGCAGAATTCATGTGAAATGTGAACGTGTGAATACGGATGAAGTAGCACGTCAGAATTCGGTTGACTACTGTACAGTAGTCCATTACGAAAGAAGATCTCATCTACTTTGCTCACAACTTCTTGGGTCAGTAAACCTAAAGTCGGTCGTTATATATTTTTAGAAAATCCGTATATTACGGGGAGGAGACTCCATCAAGAGGAGCGAGAATACTGTACTGGGTTATGTCAATTCAGAAAACGGAAAACGCTGGTCCATTTTAGTCATCTGGGACTATATCCCAAGTTGATAAATGACGGAAGGAAGTTCTAAGAGTTTTTCGGCATCTGTCTGTCTGTCTGTCTGTCTGTCTGTCTGTCTGTCTGTCTGTCTGTCTGTCTGTCTGTCTGTCTGTCTGTCTGTCTGTCTGTCTGTCTGTCTGTCTGTCAGGTGATCAGCCCAGAGGCTGGCTGGATCCTAAAATAGCACCACCAAAGGTTATGTGGTTATTGGGAAACTTCAAAAACTAATGACGGCTCCAAAATGAGCCGTACGAGGCAAGATGAGGAGTGAGGTAGTTTGCCATTGCTTTCCTCACTAGGCCAGAAAGTGTTATTGCAACACAAATTATCCTAAGAGCAATACCTTTCATAACAAGTAGACGCATTAGTCGTGCTTCGAATGTTATTACTCAGCATGGCCGTAATTTGAGCATTTTGACTGAGGGGGCAGGGATTGCCGGGGGTCAGGTGGTCCTGCGTCTTGAGAACAATTTGCCGACTTTGTAGTAAATACTGTTGTCCACCTCTGTGGTGTAGTGGTTTGTGTGATCAGCCTCGGGAGGTCAGCCGAGTGGAGGGTGGTTCGATTCCCACCCCAGCCATCCTCGAGGTGGTTTTCCATGGTTTCCTACTTCTCCTCCAGTTGACCTCCCGAGGCTGATTGGACCCCGTTCCATCCCTCGTAGCACTTTTCAAATTTCATGGCAGAGCCGGGAATCGAACCTGGGCCTCCGGAGGTGGCAGCTAATCACACTAACCATTAAAACACAGAAGTGGACAAAATATATTTCTAAATTCGTAAAATGATGAACATTTGCTTTCCTTCAAAATATTGGGGTGGCAACTACCACACTAGGAATAAGATTTTTTGTTTCATTTCATTCATATTAATTATTACAGTATAATGTAAGTTAGAAGTGCAGTAGGTATACATCGTATATATTATACACTATTTGTGAGATTACTATTGGCTAGCAGCACTTACTTTGTAATATTGTCTTTGTAACGGTTCAAATCCCGTTACAAAGTGATATCTGTATTTTTATTATTTATTATTATTATTATTATTATTATTATTATTATTATTTTATCTGTGATATCATTATTATTATTGTATTATTATTATTGTATTATTATTATTATTATTATTATTATTATTATTATTATTATTATTATTATTATTATTATTATTATTATTATTATTATTATTATTATGTACGTATTATTATTATTTTATCTGTGAGATTACTATTATTATATTATCATTCTTATTCAATTCGATTCTGCAATGTTTGTCGCTTGCATGATGGTAGTTAACTGTATGCATATATATGTGTGTGTAGATTAACATTAAAGACATGTACAGTGAGAATTGTTATATATCAGATGTTGGATGTGACATTGTTACATTGTGCAATACTGCTGGCATTACTGTCAAGTCATCGCTACGTCATCGTGAGCATTTAGCGATGAGCTCAGATACTCAGGGAGCCCCAGGGGATTTCACCATTACATGCAATATTTTGTCGCGAGGTGGTAGTCGATTATAGTTATTTCTGGAGATTACGTAGGTGCATCAACCTAATGCCTATATAAGGTGGCTGCATGTTGTAGCGTCAGTCATTATTCTACGGGAAGGAGAGGCACAGTTGGCCATTAAGTGAACGAAGATGGAGTGGCCTCAGTCAGTCAACGGGAGTCAATAGTTAAACGGAACGTGAAGAGAAAAGAAGTGGATGGTGAACTGATGGAGTCATAGAGGGACACACTTGCAAAGACGTCATACCATAACAGACTTACAAAGAGATCATATGATATGGAGAAGAAGCAGTCACATGGATATATCACCAAATTAGGCGTGACACATCTACAGTAAACACCAGATTTAAGGAATACGTCGTAATTACACTCAAAGTGTTGAAGGTACAGTCAAGTGAAACAGTGAGGGATATACTTTGTATAAATTGTTAAATGTCCGGTCAAGAAGAATTCAAATTCATGCCTAGTTTCTTTCAGTTGCAATGTCATAATTTCATATTCTCATCTGTTTTAATCGCAGCAGTTCTCACTATTTTATATATTGTTTCAAGAATATATTTTGTTCTATCAAATTAATTTAGCGTTTCATTTCTACAGTAAAATTACTTAACCTCAAATTTAATGGGGAAACCGAACGCCAATCTCCTTTTCCCAGAACTTATACGATATGTTGTCAAAAGTAAGCTTATTACCCCACACCCTAGAGATAGTCAAGATTCTCACCTTTATTATTGCTGCACCGAATGGTAGCTGGCTCCCATCAAATAACGTGTGTGTAAGTAAGCAGGTAAGAATAAGTGTGAGCACAAGGTTCGACGATTGTGTATTTTATTTAATGAATATTAATTTTCATATTTTCAATTTTAAATGCAGATATTTCATATTTTTTCAATTTAAATTCAGATTAGTATGTTTCTCAAGTAAGTAACCAGGTCAGGAACATCTTACATCTTCTATACTTTGCTTATTTTGTAGTCATTTTAGATTTAAGCATGTACATTTTAAGACTGTATACTGAAATTTTTATTTCACGGCATTTCAATAATTGAAATTTCTTTTATCGATTGGTCAACACACTTCAGAACTCCGCTGTGTCTTGCAACCGGATGCTCTATTTCTACTTCTGTCACGGCAATTTCACCATACCGAGTGAGATGGCTACGTGGTTCGAGTCACGCAGCTCTGAGCTCGCATTGTGGAGATGGGGAGAGCGAACCCATTGTCAGCAGCCATGAGGATGGTTTGCTATTTTCACACCAGGCAAATACTGGCACTGTACTTTAATTAATGCCATGGTCGCCTCAATTATGGTACATTTATCTGGTGTGGAAATGGAGAAACTAGGGAAAACTATCTCGAGGGATACCAATGGTGCGGTTCGAACCAACGACCTCCTGAAAATCCCGTACCCCTCAGCCAACTCGCTCATTCTTCATATTTGAATATAATATCTTCTTCTTCTTAACCTGTTTACTCTCGGTCTGAGCGGGGGATCCCACCTCCACCGCCTCAAGGGCAGTGGGACTTTGGGTCGGAGGATACAACTGGAGAGGAGGACCAGTATCTCACTCAGCCTGCCTCAACTGCCATGCTGAACAGGGGCCTTGGGGGGGGGGGGTGATGAGAAGATTGGAAGTAATAGACAAGGAAAAGGGAAGGAAGCGGCCGTGGCCTTAAGTTAGGTACCATCCCGGTATTTGTCTGGAGGAGAAGTGGGAAACCACTTCGAGGATGGCTGAGGGGGGAATCGAATCACCCTCTACTCAATTGACCTCCCGAGGCTGAGTGGACCCCGTTCCAGCCCTCATACTACTTTCCAAATTTCGTGGCAGAGTCGGGAATCGTACCCGGGCCTCCGAGGGTGGCAGCTAATCATGTTAACCACTACACCACAGAGGCGGACTGAATATAATATAATTAAATAAATTAATTATGAACATAGAAAGAAGACTGGTTAGAAGCATTCTTGGCTCAGTGACAACAAAAGCAGAATATGTACTTGTGGAGAATATACTACACGCATGCGTAAAGGAAGATTATCGTGTTTCGGACAGAAAGAATAATGACAGACTGACAGAACACATCTATATATATAAAACTAGTAAGATACCCGTGCTTCGCTACGGTATTATACTGAAATTTATAATTGAATTCTTATTGTTTTAGATATATAATCCGCCGAAATTCGCGGTCTGACTCGTTTTCTGCGAGAACCCACCAAAATTCCCGATCTGACTCGTTTTCTATTAGATTACGGCATGTTTCCTCCCATTTTCAATCTTCTTTTCCAGCAATCGATTTCGTACTTCCCGGGCTAGGCTCAGGTATAGACCTCGTGCGCATGGATGTTGCTGCGCTCTGGCGGCAAGTTGCTCGAATAGTTCATGTGACTTGCTCTCGTCAGTGAAGTGAAGCAACGCGATTATCAGCCTGCGTTTGTTGAGATACGAAATCAAATTCGAGACGGAAGAAAGTTCTACAAAGAGTAGAACAAATTGGTCTGTGGTTGGATGTAACTATTCCTATACAAATTGTCCTCCTGGAACGAAATTCTTCGTATTCCCAAACAATAAGCACACATTTGTACCTAACTCTTTTAGACAAAATTGTTCATCTCGTAGGTGTCTTAGTGAACTTCAGTCCTCCGATCAATAAAACAGACGACTAGTATATTTTAGGTAAAGGCCTAAACTTAAACATGATTATATAATTATTGAATTGCACATGATTACATCGATTTAGTTCACTATTTTTAATTTTTTTTTACTTCTAACTCAAGTAGAAATTATAGCATGTTTGAAATGTCTGAATAGTGGTAAAATCTATGCTTGAGTATGGTAACAATGTAACACTATGCATAACGCTTGACAATTAGTGGAAGGTAATGTTCGAAATAAAACCTCCGTGCCGTGAGAATAATATTTGAAAGGAATTCTTCTTTTCTGGAGACACCCACTTTCACACTTTTCTTTGGAGAATTTACAAAAAGTCACGGGAGTTGTGGTTCAAAATATACAATGATGCCTGTACCTGGGTGTAATATACGTGAGTTTCCTTAACTTGATATCGCCATCAATGTCAATATACAAATTTGGAACATTACACATGTTCTCATCAATCACGGGCTTTTCCTAACACGAGTAAGGGAACTTAATCTCCAAAAGAGAGGATCAGTCCTGACCTAGCACTATCCCATCCAGGCTACTAGGGTTGCTCTTCGTTTATTTAACAAACCCAGCTGTGACACGCAAAATTGGGACGATAAACAGAACTCCTGAAGTGCCTTCAGCTCATTATCTCTGCCATATCTCACTGCAGGACTGTTTATGTCCTTAGAAAGAAGCTGAGTTGGCAGTTTATTAAAATCTCCACTCTGCAGTGTCATGTTCTTGTGAACACTCTGGCTGGCAGATATGTGTAATTGTCTTTGATCGAACCACGCAGAGCCCTAGTCGCAATCGCAATAGCATACGTCTACGATTTTGTGACTTTTACGTTGTCATAATAAAAATTCAGGATGTCACTTTGCAACGTGCACTCATAATAATTGTTTGGCACTATTGATATCTTACCACTTGACAAGTAATTTATTCCATAGCATCTAAACAGTTTATTAACGTTTTGAAGGTCTAATTGCTGTAGACACTGAAGTAAAAGTCTTGTTTCGCTCTGTTCTACAGCCATCATCCACGGTAGCTTCAACAGTCGAATTGGAGATAATTAAGGATTCACCTTCACACTCAGCCTTCAAAATTCTTGTAAAAGCAGTCTATAAATTTAATTTTATCATATAGTTCAGTTTTGCTGAATGTTTCAAATCCCTCACTTTCCAGTACGCTACAAACTAGCCGCTTACTTAATCTGTCCTTGAACATTTCTCCTAAATGTTCACCTTTAGAATATTCTGCGGCAACATTTTTCGGTTTTTCCCATTGTTGCATAAAGGAAATCTTCGAAGAATCTTTCTGTATTAATATAAATGCAAAGCGCAGCAAAATGCTTACAGCATTTGGGAAGGCTTGCTTTGCATTCACACTCGGCTGGCTGAATATTCCTGTTGCAATCGATCTGTTAAATGTTAAAACAAGACTAGCATTAATTAATGAAAAAATAATTTACAACGGCAATGGACACGGAAAATGTGTACTGTATATTAAAGTTATGTTTGAAATTAATAGTCTGTATATACATATGACTTATGGTGCAAAAAGAAAGGTAACTATTACTGTAAGTTTAACTGCATAAGGCGTTTGATTAATGCTCGTTTCCCTCAAACAGAAGCTGGATATTTCTTCTCCCAATCGTTCTTTCACCTGGAATATGTGATTACTGAAATATGACTTATCCCAACGAATATTCTGAAAGTCCACACAAATCTCTATGGACGACGACAGTTCAGCTTTAAATGGCTTCCTTCACTGTCACACTTGATTCTCCCGCACAAGCCACTACACACAGTCGTCACATGAATGTTCTGAGCGAGTTGCCGCTAGGAGCGCCAGCAGGTAAAATTTCGCCATTCGCACGAGGTCTATTCCTCCCGGTCAGTTGGGTCCGTAAATCTTTACCATCTTTTCCTATAATCATTTTTAATATGGATAAAATCCTTCAGGAGATCCGGCGTGGTGTCATATTGGGTGCCTAGAAGGCACTGAACCCGCGGTCGGACTGCATTCTTAGTCATTACCCGTCCAGGAGCCGTTTCCAGCGCGGTCCGCACATTTGACGACGGTCCGGAACATTATTATTATTATTATTATTATTATTATTATTATTATTATTATTATTATTATTATTATTATTATTATGTGTTGCTGGAATGGATGATGATAGGAAAATCGGAGTATCCGGAGAAAAACCTGTCCCGCCTCCGTTTTGTCCAGCACGAATGTCACATGGAGTGACCGGGATTTGAACCACGGAACCCAGCTGTGAGAGGCCGGCGCGCTGCCGAGGATCCTTATAAGTACATTAAGAACAGTAAAATCAATTGGTCTCACCTCCTTCTACACTCCACCGCCGTTAAGTTTATTTACCGGCACCCCTCCCCCCTCCAAAAAAAATTAAAAGAAGGCTTGTTTCTTATGTTTAAAGAAGATTTCAAACACCAATGTTCACGTCTATTACCTTCAGTTTTGAGATATAAGTATCCCCATAAAAATAATTTACTTTTTTCACTTCATTTCACACTACTCCCCCCCCCCCCTAAGTGAATTTTCCCGCAACAAATACTTGTTTCTTTAATAGTAAAGGATCTTCTAAATACCAATTTTCACGACTCTAACTTCTTCAGTTTTTGATTTATGTGTCCTCATGAAAGGAATTCAACTCCTTTACACTCCCGCCCTCCAAGATGGTTTCCCCCCAAAACGCGTTTTTCTTTGTTTTTAAAGGAGATCCAAATACGAATTTTCACGTCTGTAACAACTTTAGTTTTTATTAGATGTATTCTCATTCAATTAATTCAATTAATTTTTTGAATTCTTCCCCCCCCCCTTCATTGGATTTTCCGAGAATACGTGTTTCTTTATTTTTAAAGCAGATTGCAAATATCAAATTTCACGTCTATAACATCTTCATTTTTGAGATATCAGTAGCCTAATTAAAAGAATTCAACACCATTTTCAGTCACTTTTACCCCCCCCCCCTCCACCCAAGTGGTATTTCCGAAAGCTAAAAATACACGTTTCTTTATGTTTAATAGAGATAAAAAACCATTTTTCACTTCTGTAACATGTTAAGTTTTTTGAGATAAACTGTAAAAATTCTCATTTTAAAATTTCACCCCTTTTGAGTTCCACTTAAGTGGAGTTTCCAAACACAAATCACCTATGTTTCTTTAGATTTACAGGAGATTACAAACACCCACTTTTTACGTCTGTAACATTTAACGTTTCCAAGATATTCTGTAGATATAGTCTTTCAAAAATTCACCCAATTTGTCACTCCTGTTTAACCGCCATTAATTGGATTTTCCAAAACTAAAAAATACGTGTTTCTTTATTTTTAAAGGAGATCCCATATACAAATTTTCAGTTCTGTAATATCTTTCGTTTCTGAGATATATGTATCCTCATTAAAGGCATTCAACCCATTTTTCACCCTTTTACACCCCTCCTATTGGGATTTACAGGAAACAAAAAATACGTTTTCCTTTATTTTTAGAGGACATTCTAACTACCAATTTTTACATCTGTAAATTTTAAAGTTTTAAGATGTATACACACTAATTTTAATAAAATTACCCTCCCCCTTTTTACCCCCCAATATTTGGATTTACCAAAAACGAAAAAATACGTGTGTTTATTTATTTTTAAAGGAGATTCTAAATACCAATTTTCACATATATAACCTTTAAACATTTTGAGATAGATACACTCATTTTAAAATATTACTCCCTTTTCACCCCCCCTAAATTGGATTTTCCAGAAACAAAAAAATACGTGTTACTTTATTTTTAACGGAGATCCCAAACACCAATTGTCAGGTCTGTAATATCTTCAGTTTCTGATATATAAGTAGCCTCATTAAAGGCATTCAACCACTTTTTAGCCCCTTTTCACTCCTCCTATTGCGATTTTCCGAAAACAAAAAAATACGTGTTCCTTTATTTTTAATGAAGGTTCTAAATACCAATTTTTACATCTGCAAACTTTAAAGGTTTGGAGATATAGATTCACTCATTTTAAAAATTCACCCCCTTTTCACCCTCCCATTAATTGGATTTTCCAAATAAAAAAAATACGTGTTTCTTTATTTTTAAAAGAGGTCAAAAGTACCAATTTTCAGGTCTGTAATATCTTCAGTTTCTGAGATATAGGTACCGGTATCCTGATTAAAGGCATTCAACCCATTTTTCCCCATTTTCACCCTTTTTCACCCCTCCTATTCGGATTTTCTGAAAACAAAAAATACGTGTTTCCTTATTTTTAAAGAAGATTCTAAATACCAATTTTTACATCTGTAAACTTTTAAAGTTTTGAGATATATAGCAACTCATTTTAAAATTTCACCCCCGTTTTCACCCCCTTAGCGAAGGAATATCCAAAAATCCTCTCTTAGCGAGCACCTACGTCATAATATGAATATATCCCCAAAATTTCATCTCTTTATGTCCAGTAGTTTAAGCTCGGCGATGATGAATCAGTCAGTCAGTCAGGACAAGCTACTTTATATATATATATAGATAACTTGTCCTGACTGACTGACTGATTCATCATCGCCGAGCCAAAACTACTGGACATAAAGAAATGAAATTTTGGGGATATATTCATATTAAGATGTAGGTGCTCGCTAAGAGAGGATTTTTTGATATTCCGTCGCTAAGGGGGTGAAAAGGGGGGTGAAATTTTAAAAAGAGTGTATCTATATCTCAAAACTTTAAAAGTTTACAGATGTAAAAATTGGTATTTAGAATCTTCTTTTAAAATAAGGATACACGTATTTTTTTGTTTTCTGAAAACCCCAATAGGGGGGGTGAAAAAGGGTGAAAATGAGGAAAAATGGGTTGAATGCCTTCAATCAGGATACCGGTACTTATATCTCAGAAACTGAAGATATTACAGACCTCAAAATTGGTACTTTTGATCTCTTTTAAAAATAAAGAAACACGTATTTTTTTGTTTTTGGAAAATCCAATTAATGGGAGGGTGATAAGGGGGTGAATTTTTAAAATGAGTGAATCTCTATCTCCAAACTTTTAAAGTTTGCAGATGTAAAAACTGGTATTTAGAATCTTCATTAAAAATAAAGAAACACGTATTTTTTTGTTTTCGGAAAATCGCAATAGGAGGAATGAAAAGGGGTGGAAAAAGGGTTGAATGCCTTTAATGAGGCTACTTATATCTCATAAACTGAAGATACTACAGACCTGAAAATCGGTTTTTGGGATCACCTTTAAAAATAAAGAAACACGTATTTTTTTGTTTCTGGAAAATCCAATTAAGGGAGGGGGTGAAAGGGGGTAATATTTTAAAATGAGTGTATCTATATCTCAAAACTCTTAAAGGTTATAGATGTGAAAATTGGTATTTAGAATCTCCTTTAACAATAAAGAAACACGTATATTTTGTTTTCGGAAAATCCAATTAATGGCGGTTAAACAGGAGTGGGGTGAATTTTTGAAAGACTATATCTACAGAATATCTTGGAAACGTAAAATGTTACAGACGTAAAAAGTGGGTGTTTGGATCTCCTGTAAATGTAAAGAAACATTTGTTTGTTTTTGGAAACTCCACTTAAGGGGAACTCAAAAAGGGTGAAATTTTGAAATGAGAATTTTTACAGTATATCTAAAAAACTTAACATGTTACAGAAGTGAAAAATGGTATTTTTTTTATATCTCTATTAAACATAAAGAAACGTGTATTTTTAGTTTTCGGAAATATCACCTGGGTGGAGGGGGGGGGTAAAAGTGACTGAAAATGGTGTTGAATTCTTTTAATTAGGCTACTGATATATCAAAAATGAAGATTTTACAGACGTGAAATTTGATATTTTCAATCTGCTTTAAAAGTAAAAATACACGTATTCTCTTAAAATCCAATGAAGCGGGGGGAGGCGGGGTTAGAATTGAAAAATTAATTGGCTTAATTGTATGAGAATACATGCATCTAATAAAAACTAAAGTTATTACAGATGTGAAAATTCGTATTTGGATCTCCTTTCAAAACAAAAAAAAAACAAACAAAAAAAACCCGTTTTGGCCGGGAAACCATCTTGGAGGGCGGGAGTGTAAAGGAGTTGAATTCCTTTCATGAGGACACATAAATAAAAAACTGAAGAAGTTAGAGTCGTGATAATTGGTATTTAGAAGATCCTTTACTATTAAAGAAACAAGTATTTTTTTCGGTAAAGTTCACTTAGGGGGGGGGGGGCAGTAGTGTGAAATGAAGTGAAAAAAGTAAATTATTTTTATGGGGATACTTATATCTCAAAACTGAAGGTAATAGACGTGAACATTGGTGTTTGGAATCTCCCTTAAACATAAAGAAACAAGCCTTCTTTTAATTTTTTTGCGGGGGGGGGGGGGGGTAGCGGTAAATAAACTTAACGGCGGTGGGGTGTAGAAGGAGGTGAGACCAATTGATTTTACTGTTATTAATGTACTTATAAGGATCCTCCGATGCTCAGGCGGCACCGCGCCGGCCTCTCAAAGCTGGGTTCCGTGGTTCAAATCCCGGTCACTCCATGTGACATTCGTGCTGGACGAAACGGAGGCGGGACAGGTTTTTCTCCAGATACTCCGGTTTTCCCTGTCATCAGCCATTCCAGCAACACATAATAATAATAATAATAATAATAATGTTCCAGACCGTCGTCAAATGTGCGGACCGCGCTGGCAACGACTCCTGGACGGGTAATGACTATGAATGCAGTCCGGCCGCGGGTTCAGTGCCGCCAAATCACCCAATATGACACCACGCGGATCTCCTGAAGGATTTTATCCATATTAAAAATGATTAAAGGAAAAGATGGCAAAGATTTACGGACCCAACTGACCAGGAGGAATACCTGAGCCTAGCCCGGGAAGTACAAAATCGATTGCTGAAAAGGAATATTGAAAAATGGGAGGAAACGTGCTTTAAAATAATAGAAAACGAGTCAGATCGGGAATTTTGGAGGATTCTCGCAGAAAACGAGTCAGATCGCGAATTTCGGCGGATTATATATCTAAAACAATAAGCATTCAATTATAAATTTCAGTATAATACCGTAGCGAAGCACGGGTATCTTGCTAGTTTATAATAAAATCATAAAGTTTAAAGTACAACCAGCATGGTTTACACAGACATTAAATGATCTCAAAGAAGCAAACATTGACATTAAGGATACACATAATAGGAAATTATTTAGGGGCAAAATTCAAAAAGTGATTGATCTTCAGGGTGAACAAGAAAGAAAAAGAAAGCAGTCACATGATATAGAGTATCCTCCGTGGCCCAGATGGCAGCGCGTCGGCCTCTCACCGCTGGGTTCGTGATTCAAATCCCGGTCACTCCATGTGAGATTTGTGCTGGACAAATCAGAGGCGGGACAGGTTTTCCTCTGGGTACTCCGGTTTTCCCTGTCATAATTCATTCCAGCAACACTGTCCACTATCATTTCATTTCATCTGTCAGTCATTAATCATTGCCTCAGAGGAGTGCGACAGGCTTCGGCAGCCGGCACAATTCCTATCCTCGCCGCTAGATGGGGGCTTCATTAATTCCATCCCTGACCCGGTCATTGACTGGAAAACAGGTTGTAGGATTTTTTCACATGATACAGAGCAGCTCCGGATACAGAGATCAGAATGAATGAAAGAGACATGGGCGGAGAGCAAGAAGGAACATGGCAAGAAATGAAGTATTGATGTAACGTGCTTTCTAAAAGTGCTACTCGATAAAATAATATTTCATAGCAATCAAAGATTTTGTTCGAATTTTATCGGAGTTCTTGGTCAGCTAGTCGCCGACCCCCTAGCAAGAAACGGGACTAATGGGTACACACTAGAGGTGTGACAAACGGTTATTTTTGTGTAACTGTTACATCTGTCACTGCTACAATAAAGTAACAGTTAAAAATAACGTCCAACGTTGCTCACCTTTTACTGGTCACAGCCTGGTAACGGCTTCGAGCTTGTCTCGTTACAGTTTTGTTGCGAAGTCTCATTCGTCCACTCGCACATGCGCGCACGCATCACTACACTGTTGAAAGTCGGTGCAGCAAAACACGCATTTCTATTTGCTATAAAGTTAACGAGAGGCAGACAACGGGTGAAATGAGAAGACAATATAGCGTCTTTTCTAAAATCTAGAGGAGTGAGTTTGACAATGCCCCGATCAAGGACAGAAGACATGAAAATATGATCTGTCTGCCAAACCTCTACACAAACCGGTACAAGAGCATCGATTAAGTAAAATGACATAATGTTATGTTATCTATAATATGGAAAGTTAGCTTACTAATTTATTTATGGTACAAGAAAAATTGTACGGATGAAACTTATAATAATATTATAATGCGCGATGTCTGAGTCAACGATTGCCCCTGAGCAGTTGAATATGTCATAACAGTTTACACTTTAGTTACCAGATGACAGCAGCGACTTAAAAAACAAATACACTATACAGTATATTATACACTTAAGTGTATTTGACTTCACAATCTCCTACGAAAGCGCTCTCGCTTGGAAGACATGCATACTATGTGAACTCTGAATGTCACATTCTGTGTCTGTAAGCTGCTACTAGTGACAGTTCCCACTTCCCAGTTAATGCTTTCACTAGTACGTTATTCTGTTGTCGTTACTCGGTAACCTGTTATTTTTTTATCGTCGTCACATTTGTAACAGTGCCAGGCATGTAACTGTGTCAAAGTAACTGCTACGTTATTTTTCAGCCATCTCTAGTAGACACACATGCATTCTTGGTCAACTGGTGTACAAAATGAAGTAATTTATTTGCGCAGTGACACTGCCTACCAAGGGAAGGGGATTCCTGACCGGCCAGGCCCCCGCTATGAATAGAAAGTTTCGTTATGTCTGGGAACAGCGGTGTTTGTCATAGCGGCAAGTGCTGCTCAAGACAGAGGAAGTCTTCGCCCAGGAATAAGCTGTGGAGGACATGATAACGACAGCTTGTTTACAGAGTGACGCATGGCCACTGAACTTCCTCAGCTGAAAACACAGACTTCAGACTGACGGGAGCCAATCTCTAAATAAAGGATAACAAGTATTGTAAATCGTGAGAAACATGATCAAGTTGGTTTGATGTAATGAACTGAAATTGGTCCGGGCCACATCATTGACCAGGGGATGGATTCAGAGCACTACTTACATTTAAGCATTGTATATCGCGGGACAAGGGGACAGTCTGGCGATAAAAATCGATATTTTGGTCATTTTGGCGAAAAACTGTTATGGCTGATTTTGAAAGGATTGAGCTGCTTCTTTCTTATTCCGTTGAATTCAAACAATTTATCACTTTAATAATGCTTTGTTTGCTAGTCTGCACACAGCAGAAATTGACGTGACATCTGCATTGCTTTAATTTTCCAACTAACTATAATTTTACATATTATTCCCAATTTTCTCTCATAATATTCTGCCAAATGTAACAACATTTGTATGGTATATGTATTACAGTTTGCCTGCTGTCATTTCTTGATGGATGCAGTACTTTTTCATCCATCATTTGGCACAAGCCAGAGTAAAGTGTAGCTTCCACCGAGGTCCCAGTCTCATCCATGGCTGTGACTATATGAAAGCTGCTATGGTATGGGTAGTGCTGAGTAATGACATTCAGAGCATGACTAGTGCATCTGAGTGTTATAAATGGTGCTGCTCATAGGGTCAGTCGTGCTGCAATAGTACTTTCTGACCCAATGAGGAAAGCAATGGCAAACTACCTCACTCCTCATCTTGCCTAATACGCCTCATTTTGGTGCTGCCATTGGTTTTTGGGGTTTCCTTATAACCGCATAACCTTTGGTGGTGCTATTTGAGGATCCAACCAGCCTCTGGACTGATGACCTAACAGACAGACAGACATGTATTACAGCTATAATAGGAAACCAAACCAAACCAAACCCCATGGCACTATAGCCCTTGAAGGGCCTTGGCCTACCAAGCGACCGCTGCTCAGCCCGAAGGCCTGCAGATTACTAGGTGTCGTGTGGTCAGCACGACGAATCCTCTCGGCCGTTATTCTTGGCTTAATAGACCGGTATTAGGAAACCTGTGTATGGAATTTTTGATTGAAGAATTTTTTCAAGTACTAGGGATATTTAAATCCAAACTTTCAGAACATTAAATTTACACAAACTTTAGTACAATATAGCTCCTTATATACATTATGTAGAGAAAAATCAATATACAGTGCGTTATAAATATTATCTATCTAATTCCATATTTCCATTAACGTATCAATTAAATTTAATGAAAAATGGAATTTAAATTTTAAAAATATTTTCAAAAACATTTTTTGGAAAAATTATAAATTGTATAACCCTACTTTTATTTAGGTGACATTCCCACAAAGTTTCGTGCAAATCCACTCATTAAGTAAAATATCTGTTTATCTCCAATACCACGTATTTGACAATGTTCTTTCTATCCATTATTTTCCTTCCCACATCGGAACCACTTTCGTTGTGTTCATTTCCTTACGCTCAGTGGCAATGATTAGGGGGCAGGGGCGAGGGGGCAGTCGACGCCCCCCCCCGTTCATTTTGTGGAGAATAAATTACATGTATATTCCATTTCAGCCGCCTGATACTAGGAATTATATGAATTATTAAAGCAAGTCAATCAAATCAATCACCATTGATCTGCATTTAGGGCAGTCACCCAGGTGGCGGATACTCTATCTGTTTTATAGCCCACCGGGCGAGTTGGCCGTGCGGTTAGGGGCGTGCAGCTCTGAGCTTGCATCCGGGAGGTAGTGGGTTCGAACCTCACTTTCGGCAGCCCTGAGGATGGTTTTCCGTGGTTTCCCATTTTCACACCAGGCGAATGCTGGGCTGTACCTCAATTAAGACCACGGCCGTTTCCTTCCCACTCCTAGCGCTTTCCTATCTCATCGTCGCCATAAAACCTATCTGTGTCGGTGCGAGGTAAAGCAACTACCAAGTCTTTTCTTAAATAATTGCAAATAATTTAAGAAATTCGTTGAACATCTCCCTTGGAAAGTTGTTCCAATCCCTAATTCCTCTTCCTATATAGTAAAAAACATATTTGCCGCAATTTGTCCTCTTGAATTCCAACGTTATCTTCATATTGTGACCATTTCTACTTTTAAAAACACCTCTCAGACTTATTCGTCTACTAATGTCATTCCACGCCATCTCTCCACTGACAGCTCGGAACATACTGCTTAGTCGAGCAGCTCGTCTCCTTTCTCCCAAGTCATCCCAGCCCAAAGTTTGTAACATTTTCGCAACACTATTCTTTTGTCAGAAATAACCCAGAACAAATCGGTAGAGGCCCTGTAGTCTTATCAGCTAATTCGTTACTTTATTTTATTTAATCATTAACAAACACGGGAACTTTTTCTTGCCTGTAAATCTTTTTCCCCTCCCCCACCCCCTACACACACACTTCTAATTCCCAATTGCCACTTCTGCTTACGCTTATGTGTAAAGGAAAATGAACCTTAAACTGTAGGAGTGAGTATTATCTGCGCACTTTTTATTGATAGATTTGTGTACGGGTTTGAGGAGTAAGGAGGGAGCAATTCCGGTTCCAGTAGTACTGCCAACTGAATGGAAATGAAATCAGAATTGAATCGATAATATGATCGATCGATATGAATTTTGCTAAACCTTTGTTATCTTAAGCCAACAACTGTGTCACACACACATTATATAACATTATATAACATTTCTCGATGCGAATCTTATTCTTAGAGTGAATTCTATAGTTCGGCTTTGCTGCGTAAATAACAACAGTACTAGTACGTAAAGGGTACGCCAAGATGTCGCACAGCGATGCATAAGCGATTCATAGTTTGTGTTTCAAAGGTTGCCAGTACGAATCTCGAAGATTACCGAGGTCGACCAATTCAGCACTAGGGTGTAAATCTATCCAGAAAAGGTGCGCAGATAATAAATACGTCATACATTCCTAGAATACGGTAGGGTAAGGTTCATTTTTCTGTACACTTATGCATAGGAAAATGAACTCAACGAAAATTGTTCTGATGGACTACATATCCACATGTGGTTAGGAGATGTGACCAGTCTTGAAGAAAATAATGGGTAGGAAAAGCATTGTCAGATATGTCGTAATATTTCTTAACCCTCGATGTGCTATTTACAATGTTTCTGATAATGTTGTTGATTCATTTCAAGTACCAAAGGTATTTATATCACATTTTTTCAATTCTGACTTCCGGTAGGTGGTGTAGGGGTCCCTGTGATATTACAGCTCATTTTTCTCCATTTATTTTTGTATCACGTGACGTTATTTTCTTCTGGTTGTTCCACAGAAATTGTTACTGCTCTGTTTCTTTCATCGCAGTTCAATATTTAATGCAAGGGAACATTCCCCGAGAGATCATCGAGTCAACAGCATAAAAATCTATTCCGCGTATCCCAAAGTTGACGTTGAAATTGATACGTACGCAACCTAAATGGCGTCAAATCAATATGCCTACAGGCCGTAGCTGAGCTTCCTTACTTGCTTACAAGTCTGTTCTATCAGGAGTGTACCGGGCGAATTGGCCGTGCGGTTGGAGGCACGCGGCTGTGAGCTTGCATCGGGGAGATAGTGGGTTTGAATCCCACTGTCGGCATAATTACGGCCACGGTCGCTTCCTTCCAACTCCTAGGTCTTTCCTATCCCATTGTCACCATAAGACCTATCTGTGTCGGTGCGACGTAAAGCAACTAGCAAAAAAAAAAAAAAAAAAAAAAATCAGGGGTGTAGCCAGTGGGAGGGGGTTACCGGGAGTTAGAAACCCACCACCATGATTTTTTTCAAAAATGAAATAAACAGAAACTGACAATAAACAATCAGGTAAACAAACATTCAGAGACATTATTGTAGAACCAAGAGATCTGTTTAATCTATTTTCTACGAAGCCTCGAAAGTTCGATTTACATTGACAACTGAACATGCAATTCGCTGTAAAACTGATGACTTTGATCCTAGTGGTCTTGTCCGGCTCCATGGCTAAAAGGTAAGCGTGCTGGCTTTTGATCACAGGGGTCCCGGGGTAGATTACTGGCAGGGTCAGTAATTTTAACCAAAATTGGTTAATTTCGCTGACACGGGGGCTGGGTGTACTTGTCGTCTTCATCGTAATTTCATCCTCATCACGACGCGTCAGGTCGCCTGTGGGCGTCAATTCAAAAGACCTGGAAAGCCGAAAATGTCCTCGGACACTCCCGGCACTAAAAGCTGTATGTCATTTCATATTGTCCTTGTTCTGTACTTTAATGTAAGATTTTGCAGTGTACTGCAATCTGAATATTAGGCTAACATATTTCACTTTTATCAGTGCCCTTATAATGACAAAACATGCATGCACGCACCACATACACACCTTCATTGTGTCCTATCAGCATTTTGTAACTATAACCACCCCCTACCCCTCCCACCTCTCACCCCAATCTGCCGATCCTGGCTACGCTAAAGCTGCCTATCTGCCTCCGTGATTTTTTTTTTCCTCCAATATACCTGTCACTGTTGTTCTGGGTGATTTCCGACAAAAGGGTAGCTTTACGGAAATGTTGCAAAGTTTGGGCTGGGAAGAGTTGAGAGAAAGGAGACGAGCTGCTCGACTAAGTGGTATGTTCCAAGTTGTGAGTGGAGAGATGACGTGGAATGACATTAACAGAAAAATAAGTTTGAGCGGTGTTTTGAAAAGTAGGAATGATCACAATTTGAAGTTGGAATTCAAGAGGACAAATTGGGGCAAATATTCGTTTATAGGAAAGGGAGTTAGGGACTGTAATAATTTACCAAGGGAGATGTTCAACAGATTTCCAAATTCTTTGCACTTGATTGATTGATTGATTGATTGATTGATTGATTGATTGATTGATTGATTGATTGATTGATTGATTGATTGTCCGCCTCTGTGGTGTAGTGGTTAGTATGATTAGCTGCCACCCCCGGAGGGCCGGGTTCGATTCCCGGCTCTGCCACGAAATTTGAAAAGTAGTACGAGGGCTGGAACGGGGTCCACTCAGCCTCGGGAGGTCAACTGAGTAGAGGTGGATTTGATTCCCACCTCAGCCATCCTGGAAGTGGTTTTCCGTGGTTTCCCACTTCTCCTCCAGGCAAATTCTGGGATCGTACCTAACTTAAGGCCACGGCCCCGCTTCCTTCCCTCTTCCCTCTCTATCCCTTCCAATCTTCCCATCCCCCCCAAGGCCCCTTTTGAGCATAGCAAGTGAGGCCGCCTGGGCGAGATACTGGTCATCCTCCCCAGTTGTATACCCCGACCCAATGTCTCACGCTCCAGGGCACTGCTGTTGAGGCGTTAGAGATGGGATACTTCGCTGAGTCTGAGGGAAAAACCAACCCTGGAGGGTAAGCAGATTAAGAAGAGGAAGAAGAAGATTGATTGATTGATTGATTGATTGATTGATTGATTGATTGATTGATTGATTGATTGATTGATTGATTCTTACCCGGCCAGAGGACGAATTTTTACCTGGATCTGAGGGCTGGTTCGAGGTCAACTCAGCCTACGTGACAACAATTCAGGAGTTACCTGACTGTGAGTTACTGACCATGTTCTAGAAAGCCAGTAATAACAGCCGAGGGGATTCGTCGTGTTGACCACGCACCACCTAGAAAACTGCAGGCCTTCAGGCTGAGTAGTGGTCGCTTAGTTGGGCTTGGATTAGTTTGGTTTAGTACGTGTCATCCACATTTGATTCTAGAGTGCATGTAAGCTTAATTCATGTAACAGTACACTGATATTTTTAGGGGCTGCCTGGCCGAGGCCGTAAAGGCGTATTTGGTTCGCCCGTAAGGACTTTGGTTCGAATCTCCGTCCGGAAGTCGTAAAATTTAAGAAACGAGATTTCCACTTCCGGAGGTGCACATGGCCCTGAGGTTCACTCATCCTACTACAAAATTGAGTACGAGGTTAATTCCTGGGGGCGAAGGCGGCCGGGCGTAGAGCTAACCACTCCACTCCATCAAGTGCCGAAGTTGCGGATAGTGGAAGTCTGTACCTTCCACACCTCCAAGGGCCTTCATGGCCTGTACGGAGTCTAACACGGAGCTACTAATGTTTCTGTCAAATATCAACTCCGACAAATTGGAATGAGAACGATTGGAATTTTGTTTACAACTCCGGTATTCTGGGTAGAATGAAGTTCTGGCGCTGGGGACACGAGCAACCTGCCAATATCCTTCAATCGAACAGTAATCTATTAAAGAAAAGAATTCGCATTCAAGGTCTAACAGTCGTAACCACTCCTGCTTTGATCATCCTGATTACCTGCTTTCATTGTTTTATTACGAGGTTATTTCTTTCCTTGTTAATTGGTTTGTTTGAAAATCAACCTGCAATAATTGTAGATTTTCTGGATGATATAGAGTACGTAAAGAAATACAGTTAGTTAAAACGTAATATTCAGGGGCCGTGCGTGGCTTGGTATTGTTTCAGTGTTGCGCAACTCCCAATAATTTTACATTTCATTTGTCGTCTTATCTTCTAGTTTTTTTTTTTTAGTTTAATAAACCTAAGAAATATTTTGAAATATGTTAAAATCAACCACATTTGGTCGTTCAATGTACTAATTCTTCGTAATGGACCAATAAACGCTGCCGGCTTCGAATAAAACTCGGGGGGGTTTGCTTTCCTACGGCAACTCCCAAGCGCACAGCATGGAGCAATGTAGTTTCATACGGTTCGGATGTTAAGGAAAAGTCATATTTCATTCCTGAGGCTTTTTTTACCCGAAATCTGAAAAATAAATATGAGTGATGGGTCCCTGATCCCTTTGAATGCTATTTTATGTTGCATATAAACGCATATTTCGGCTATTTTTATTGCTATGGTCATATTTTGCTCAGTTTATTTTTATTTTAAATAAAAATAAACTCAAGCCTCGGGAGGTCAACTGAGTAGAGGTGGGTTCGATTCCCACCTCAGCCATCCTGGAAGTGGTTCTCCGTGGTTTCCCACTTCTCCCCCAGGCAAATGCCGGGATGGTGACTAACTTAAGGCCACGGCCGCTTCCCTCCCTCTTCCTTGTCTATCCTTTCTAATCTTCTCATTCCGCTGCAAGGTGAGGCCTCCTGAGCGAGGTACTGGTCATCCCCCAGTTGTATCCCCCTACCCAGAGTCTGAAGCTCCAGGACACTTCCCTTGAGGAGGTAGAGGTGGGATCCCTCGCTGAGTCCGAGGGGAAAACCGACCCTGGAGGGTAAACACATAAAGAAGAAGAAGAAAACGGATAGGGCATCTGCCACCTGGGCGACTGCCTTAAATGCAGATCAGTGGTGATTTATTTATTTATTTATTTATTTATTTATTTATTTATTTATTTATTTATTTATTTATATTGAGGCGTCCTTTTAAACAAGGTAAATGTTATGTGTGTCGATTTTCAAACACAGAATTTCAAATTATTGCAGAAGATGTAAGTTTCGTTCTTTTCCCGAAACAGATAGGTTTAGAAGACATGGTTCGGAGAAAGCGGTGCTGTACGAATGTATGCCAACAGATAGAAAAAAAACATGATAATACTTCTTTTTTCAATAATTCTTTAGGAAAATAGAATAAGAACTTCGCCTCATGGCTATAATACTGAATGAATATATAGGGTGTTACTTTACTTACTTTAGTCTCTCAGTTTGTATGATTAAATTTGTCTGCTATATTATCACTTATCACTTTTTGACACGTTCAGTGTTAGTGATGCTTACTTCCTTTCCCTAAAATGCTTAAGTCATATTTGCCCTTTTTAAGTCATTGTTACCTATGTTTTAGAGCATATTTCCTTGCATATTTTGCACTTCTTTAGGTCTTGAACTTCCGAATCCTATTCATAAGGGAGAAGTCTAACGTAGCACCAGGTCCTGGGTGTTGCACGACACCACCAAGCCCACTATTGAGGAACAAATCCAAATATCCCCGTCCCATCGTCGACAGGATGCTTTGGTTCACGAGCACAGGAAGATAAATAATAACCCCAATCTTTCAATACACAGGGATATCCCTACTGCCACTGGAAACAGAATAAACTTCATAGCAACAGCCTAACGTTTGGAACAAAAGAACTTCCACATTACAACGAAGTGGATTCATAAATGGAAAGAGGAAAGAACCTCTGCTCTTCACGACTTCCTCGGCACGAAGAGAAAGGCCCCTGGATTTGAGCTTCCTCGAAACGCTTGGGTAGCTCTAAACAGATTGAAGAAAATCCATGCAAGATGTGGCTACCTCCTACACCGGCATGTGACTATGGTGCGACTTGACAGACTGTCCAGCACATCGTGACTGAATGCCCTCAACGTTTGCACCATGGAGGTATAAATAACTTTTTGTAGGCTTCTCCATCCACACTTCAGTGGAGTGAACAATCCACATTTAAATTATAATAGTTTGTTTTTATTACCCCGTACTTTCAACATTTTATTTCATGTGTGATGCCATACGCTAAATAAATAAATAAATAAATCATTCGTTCAGTCAGTCAGTCTGTCAGTCGCACATTCACTTATTAATTAATTCATTCCCCATTCTTTTTATTTCCTAATCATTCATTAATTGGTTCATTTCATTTCAGTAATTTACTCGTTCATTAACTCGCTATCTGATTAATTAATTAATCAATCAACTCCTCATTACCGTAAGGTGTCTATGGAGAACATGTGTTGTTGGTCTGTAGGAAAGCCTGGCTGGTTTCGTCAGGTTGATTATTATCAAAGACAATGGAATTTAAATATGTTCTACTGGATCATTGACTACTGTGTCTTAACCAGTACACATCTTTGATTTTTGACACGTTATCTCCTCTTCCTGGAGAATGTTGGAGTGACAACTCGTCTCTCAGGTTATTTCCAGCACGATGATCAGCCTGCTCACTTCGCACATGTGAGGCGAGAGGCTGTTTATGAACACTTTTCAAATCAGTCAATTAGAGAGGATGAGTTTGTAAAATGGCCAGCACAGTCACCTGACTTAAGACCCTCAGACACTTTTCTTTGTGGTTCAATAAATATTTGACTCGGGAAACCCCAACAGCAATATAAAATATTCATCAGAGTATTGCTGTTGTGGGTGCAAAGTTTTTTCTGGTAAATGTCCTCTTGTTACTCAGATCCAAAAATGCATTTGTGGAAGGAGTGGCCGTTCCGAACTTCTGCTTAAGTGACGCTTAAATTTCAGCGTTTAGAAAATGAATTAATGAAATACCTTTTTTCTGATACCTTTGAGAGTTTTACGACTTTTTCCTTCAAATATAAAACATATTTCGTGTTCAAATGAATGGTCTACCCCACGGTCTCGCTTTTGCGAGCTTGCTTCTTAATGGAAAGCCCCAATTTCGATTTTCGTCCAGGTCAAGACTTTTTATCTGGACCTGAGGGCTGAGGGCAGTTGAGAGGCAGCCCATGGAAGGTTGTGCGTATGATTAACAACCCTACCATGTACAAAAATTGTGTTATGAAATCTCCAAGACAAATAAACCAGATGGATATAAATGGACGACGACCTAGGCGAGGAAAGGGAAATGAGTTATACATAGGAACTTGGAATGTATTAAGCCTATATAGGGCAGGATCACTGGCAAATTAATTGACTAAACATAGAATGTAACTGGTAGCACTACAGGAGATTCGATGGAAGGAGTCAGAACACTGGTGAAAGGAATTTACACAATTTTTATAGCGGGGGAGCTACAAACATATTTGGTACTGGATTTGCAGTAGAGAAAGGTTGGATGGGTGCAGTTTTAAATTTTAATCCAAAGAATGAACGAATGTGCTCTGTGCGCCTGAAGGGACAATTTTTAACATAATATTCATATGTGTAGCCTACATGCACCTACTGAAGAATCAGGAAACGGAAGATTAGGAAAATACCTACGTGTAACTAAAGAGTTGTATATAGAAGCACCAAAATATGTGAAAGTCGTATTAGCAGATCTGAATGCCAAAATTGGGAAAGGGGAAATTTTCCGCGGAACGGTAGGAAAGGAAAGTCTGCATCATGAAACAAGTGGTAATGGTTTATATGTGGTTATTTTGCAGCCAGTAAAGATTTGGTATGTTTCCACAGAAAGATGTGCATAAAATAACTAAGAACCAATCAGATCATGTGTTGATAGATGCAAGGCATGCCTCTGACATACAAGACGTCCGAACCTGTAGGCGGGCGGATGCGGACACGGATCATTATCTTGTGAGGGTTAAATACCGACAGAGAATTAGTCGGGTTAAAAGTGAGTGGGGAATGGTGCAGAAGCGATCTGGTATAGGGAAGCTCAAAGACACAGATAAGGAGAAGGAGTACGCACAAAAAATTGAGAAAGAGTTGAAAATGCAAGAGGAGGATATTGAGGAGAACTGGCAAAGAATTAAAGGTGCGATGGTGACAGCGGCTGAGGAATTGGTGGGTTTTCAGGCGACAGCGCGAAGGGCTGGTTGGTTTGACGATGAATGTCGCAATAAATTGGTGATACGAAATGCAGCTAGAAAAAAATATTGCAGAGGGACACAAGAGGTTTGCGACAGCAGTATATAAACGCTCGACGAGAGGCGAAGAGAATCTGTAGAAGAAAGAGGAGGATGTGGGAAAAGGAAAAGAAAAAATTGATTCAAGAATGTGCAAGTAAGAGCGGTGTTAGAGGGATGTATGCTCAATTAAGAGTGGAGAAACTTGGCTTCTAAGCACGAGTGAATATGTATGAACAACAGGATGGTAGTTTGACTTTGGAATTTTGGGGTGTGCTGGATAGATGGGCGGAACATTTTGAAGAAGTTCTAAACGACTCCAGTGAGAGTGGAGGTGTGGAACAAGAGAATCCTTATCTTGGAGGACCGGGTCCATATGTGGAAGAAGCAAGTCGAGCAGAAGTGCTACGTGCCATAAAGAGCATGAAGAACTATAGAGCCCAGGCAGAGGACAAGATAACGGCTACAAGATTGGGAGGTATGGATAAGTGTGCCGATACACAAGAAGACTCAAGTATGACAACTATTGTGGTATAACCCTACTAAATATTTGATACAAACTACTGACACGAATACTAGCTGCAAGATTAGTGTTATGCGGATTCAGTACTGGGTGATTACCAGTGTGGGTTTAGGAGAAATCGATCGACTACAGACCAGATATTTACAATTAGATGTATACTTGAAAAGTGCTATGAATGTACTGTAATATTTCAGTGCACCAGCTCTATATAGACTACAAGAAGGCATATGCCAGTGTAAGAAGAACTTTGTTATATGAAAGCTTGGAACAATTTGGAGTACGTAACACAATTTTTAGACTGGTAAAAATGACCCTGAGAAATTCAAGAAGTAAGGTGAAGGTACAGGTATGCTTTCGCGAGAGTTTAATGTGAATCAAAGGGCGCGGCAAGGTGACCCATTGTCCTGTATACTCTTCAACCTCACATTGAAGAGAGTGATACGTAATATCACAATTAGCCAAAAAGGAACTATGAGGGAGTATGTTGAAAGAAATACAAATAAAGCAGGGATATTGTGTAATAATGAATACAATATCTGACTTATGCAGATGATATACCATTAACGGGAAGAACTAAACAGGATGTCGTAAGAGTTCATAACCAAACTGAGATTTTGTCGAAGGATGCAGGTTTGTGTGTTAATGAATCAAACACAAATTATATGATAATGACGAGATTTGAAGTGGATTATAAAGTTTTAAGAGTGGGGAGTGCGATTTTTGAGAAGACGCGATCTTTTAAATATTTGGGGTCTATTATTACAGGTGGAAATTATAGTTGAAATAAATAAAGGAGAGAATAAGAGGTGCTTAAGTCAAGAACAATCTCTCGAAAGTCCAAAAAGGTAATATATAGGACAGTAATTAGACCGATAGTAACATATGGATATGAAACATGGGTGTTGACAAAAAGGAGTGAAGATATTTTGAATAGATGGGAAAGGAAAGTGCTCAGGAAAATTTATGGTCCAGTGTGTGAGAATGGAGAGAGGAGAATACGAACTAATACTGAAGTGTATAACTTATATGGGGAACGAAAAATTCTTGCAGAAATCAAAAAGAGTAGAATTAGATGGATTAGACATGTAGAACGAATCAGTGAAGATAGGCAGATTCGCCAAGTGTTCCGGGAAAGACCGAATGGGAGAAGGCTACCTGGGCGACCAAGAAGGAGGTGACAGGAGGATGTGGAGAAGAATCTTCGAATCCTCGGAATCAAATCCTGGAGGAGGAGAGTACAGGATAGAGAAGATTTGTGGTGTGTGGTGGTGCAGACCAAGGTCCTCCAAGGACTGTAGTGCCACGGGGTGAGGTAAGTAAAATTGATCCCGTGAATTTAGTTAAACGCTTGGTAGGCCAAGGCACTTCAAGGGCTGTAGTGCCATGGGGTTTGGGAATTTAGTTAAAACATGACGAGTTTTCCTATTATTTTCCAGGGCGTACACATGAAGCTGAAATGGTACATCCGCTACTGGCCTTACTTAACCCTCTGAAAACGATTAAATGGATGGAAACTGCACCAATGTTGTCTACCTTAAATAAAACTCCACAGTGACTTGGAATAAACCCGCAATAATCCGGAATTGTTGGGAATCTGCCAATGCCGGATTATCAAGGTCATGTTTAAAAACCTATAGGCGATGTAAACAAATAATACAGTTTTAACTTACAAACACGAATGATTTTTTTTATTTTAAACACACCAGAACATATTACAGTATCAAATAATTAAAAGTGTGCAATAACAAAATTATATTAGCGATCAAATACTGAGCTACACAGTTAAATCACTTTAAGGCACAATGTTTTTAGCAAAGTTCAATAATAAATCACTTTTGTAGGTCTATTGTGAAATATATATTTTTTTTAGGTCTATTATGAAATAATGCCTTTGCTGGCGACACCTAGTGTTAACAGTTCACTGTGTCTTCTAGTATGGGCTACCGGGCAAGTTGGCTGTGCGGTTAGGGGCGCGCAGCTGTGAACTTGTATCCGGGAGATAGTGCCATGAACAGTCCAAGAACACTGTATAACAGATAACAAATAGTAGATACTCGACGAAGTCAAATCCAGGGCTTATATGAACCCCCAACTTTCCTCTCCAACTCGTCATGACATAGAACGCCAGGGTAAGTGGTGTCCAATCCGAACAGAGAGATTTCTTGCGCTGCAGGTAGCCATCTGCGATCGAAGTCGTTCCGCGAAGACACGCCTTGAAATTATACTTTGGATCCGCAGTCGCAGAAGTGACTCACAAATTTCCAATGTAAACAGTTCTTAATTTTCCAAATACGGTACGCAATAAACTATGGGTAACATTCCAGCTTCTACATTTAACATACGATTTGGATAATTGAATACAGAATTGACATAATATAAAGTATAATGCGGTGGTATGACGTGTGACAAATCTTCTTTCCTTCCTGTCACCAGCCTTATGGGGAGTTATATAATCACTATTGCGTGTTTCCGTGGTGATTGGTAGTGTGGTGTGTTGTCTGAATATGAAGGGGAGAGTGTTGGGACAAACACAAACAGCCAGTCCCCGAACCACAAGAATTAATCACACGCGATTAAAATCACCCAACCCGGCCGGAAATCGCACCCGGGACCCTCTATAGCGAAGACCCCAACGCTGGCCATTAAACAAAGGAGGCGGAAGTATGTACTGTGACAAATATGACTTATTATTATTATTATTATTATTATTATTATTATTATTATTATTATTATTATTATTATTATTATTATTATTATTATTTCACATGTTATATCAACATAATCCATCAATTTCCTTCATTATAACATTGTTCAATTTTCCCACAAATGTATATATGTTTTTCATAAGAAAATCGGCACACGTAGTATGTGTGACCACAAATATCTTGAAGTTTACAAAAACGCTAGTACAAGTACCTGCAAAAAATAAAAAATAAAAAAATAAATCGAATGCTCAGAAAAGAACCTGTTTGAACTCATACTTTAGGGAAGAAAATGCAAGACATCCATAGGGACTAGATTGACATCTATGAAATATAAAAACCAAACCCCATGGTGCAACAGCCCTGAAGGACCATGGCCTACCAAGCGACCGCTGCTCAGCCCGAAGGCCTGCAGATTACAAGGTGTCGAGTGGTCAGCACGACGGATCCTCTCGGCCGATATTATTGGCTTTCTAGACCAGGGTCGCCATCTCACCGTAAGATAGCTCCTCAATTGTAATCACGTAGGGTGAGTGGATCTCGAACCAGCCCTCAGGTGCAGGTAAAAATCCCTGACCTGGCCGGGAACCGAACCCGGGACATCCGGGTAAGAGGCAGGCACGCTACCCCTACACCGCGGGGTCGGCTATGAAATATAAAGCTTTTAATAAATAAATGTATGCTGATTGCTCAGGCCGGAGGCTGGTTTGGACCTCAACAGCTCAGCCATCAGCCGTTAGGTGTCCCAGGCATCACTGAAGAGGCGTACTAGAGAAATGATGAGTGAGTGAGTGAATATATTAGACGTGTTTGTTCGATTGAAGGCAGTTCGTGTTAAGGAAAGCTTATTCCACCGAAGCTCATCTTGTAGGATTCCACCAAGTTATAGCAGATACCTTGGATTCAGGAGGTCAAATGGACTGTATAGCGATTTTCCTATCTAAGGCATTTGTTAGGGTGTATCATGGGAGACTACTGGCAAAAATGAGTGCAATTGGACTAGACAAAAGAGTGACTGAATGGGTGGCTATACCGGGTGACTTAGCCGCGCCTGACGTTTCTGCTTCTAGGCATCCCAACGAACCTCAGTGGGGTGATGGTAGATTTTCCATTCCGTATATCAAGCTACAGTCGCCTTTAAAGTACTAATGCGTCATCACTGCACGACTTTTGCAAAAAACATGTATGCGACAGTTATTTACACAATGTATTTACACAACACATCAAACTGTCATACGGTTATGTAAAATGTACGTGCCAATTATAAGCTTTCGATTGGTTCTGAAATTATCGCTAAAAGCGATGGCATGCTGATATAAATCGTGTGTGAGTTTGTAAAGCGGGACGTAGTTTTACACCAAGTAAGCTTTCTGAGAAGACTGGAGGCAACCGTCCCCATGGTGTAGAAGACTAACCACAGACGTGTTGACGCATGTTTTGTAGGCACACGAGCGATACATATAAGAGGCCATTCGTGCTATATTCGACCAATAGCAATTCAAAGGTGAAGCTTTATCCGACCCTGTGATAATTAAGAGAGGAATTCCTCAGGGCAGTATTATTGGATCTTTATATTTTCTTATATATACAGTATAAATGATATGATTCAAGAAGAGGAATCAGTGATAAGGCTTTTAGCGGATGATGTTATTCTGTATAGAGTAATAAATAAGTTACAAGATTGTGAGTAACTGCAAAATTACCTCGATAAAATTGCGAGATGGTCGCCTCTGTGGTGTAGTGGTTAGCGTGATTAGCTGCCACCCCCGGAGGTCCGGGTTCGATTCCCGGCTCTGCCACGAAATTTGAAAAGTGGTACGAGGGCTGGAACGGGGTCCACTCAGCCTCGGGAGGTCAAGTGAGTAGAGGTGGGTTCGATTCCCACCTCAGCCATCCTCGAAGTGGTTTTCCGTGGTTTCCCACTTCACCTCCAGGCGAATGCCGGGATGGTACCTAACTTAAGGCCACGGCCGCTTCCTTCCCTCATCCTTGCCTATCCCTTCCAATCTTCCCATCTCTCCACAAGGCCCCTGTTCACCATAGCAGGTGCGGCCGCCTGGGCGAGGTACTGGTCATACTCCCCAGTTGTATCCCCCGACCAAGAGTCTGAAGCTCCAGGACACTGCCCTTGAGGCGGTAGAGGTGGGATCCCTCGCTGAGGCCGAGGGAAAAGCCGAACCTGGAGGGTAAACAGATGATGATGATGATGAAAATTGCGAGATGACAGTAGGCAATGGTATGATGATAAACGGGCTTAAAAGTCAGGTTGTGAGCTTCACAAATAAGAAAAGTCCTCTCAGTTTTAATGTCTGCGTTGATGGCGTGAAAGTTCCTTATGGGGATCGCTGTAAGTACCTAGGTGTTAATATAAGGAAAGTTCTTCATTGGGGTAATCACATAAATGGGATTGTATATAAAGGGTACAGATCTCAATACGTAGTTATGAGGGTTATGAGGATGAGGATGTAAAGGAGAGGATATGTAAGTATCTGGTAAGACCCCAACTAGAGTATGGTTCCAGCGTATGGGACCCTCACCAGGATTACTTGATTCGAGAACTGGAAAAAAAATCCAAATAAAAACTGCTCGATGTGTTGTGGGTTATTCCCGACAAAAGAATAGCGTTAAAAATGTTGCAAAGTTTGGGCTGGAAAGACTTGGGAGAAAGGAGACGAGCTGCTCGACTAACTGGTGTGTTCCGAGCTGTCAGCGGAGAGATGGCGAGGAATGACATTAGTAGATGACAAAGGTTGAGCGGTGTCTTTAAAAGTAGGAAAATCACAATATAAAGACAAAATTGAAATTCAAGAGGACAAAATGGGGCAAATATTCGTTCATAGAAAGGGGAGTTAGCGATTGGCATAACTTATCAAGGACGATGTTCAATAAATTTCCAATTTCTTTGAAATCATTTAAGAAAAGGCCAGGAAACAACAGATAGGGAATCTGCCTCGTGGGCGACTGCCCTAAATGCATATCAGTAGTGACTGATTTTGATTGAAATAGAAAAAATAACAAATGCATATAAATACGCAATGCTTTTGGACAAGAATAAGAAGTGTTCGTTCATAAACACGTGAAATTGCCTAAAGACATGATCAAATCTTGAGGTACTTGGGAAATTCTGACATCCGGTCACAGCGGACTTCCCGTGCTTCACGAAAACAAGGTGTGCCAGCCAAGTGGCGCTCTCACTGCCAACGCTGTGTCGCTGTCTTGGCACAGCTGCTCTGCTCTTGTCGTAAATATTTGCATGCTTGGTTGTTCCTCAGCAACAGAGCTACAACTGTTTCACTCTCTCCGGTCCAGTTACCGAAGATAAACTATCCGCAGCCAAGAGCCTATCTTGTAAATGAGATTATATCCAACTAAACTGTTTGTTATAACAATCATATCTCGCTTTTCCCTTTTAACTATTTCTCAGTAGAATGACCCCCTTGCTGTCCCGGGGATCCACAGCTCCTACATTTCGTTTCATAAGAGATAATTCCTGATGTAAACAAATAGGCGGAGAACCTTGCCTTTCCACGTGGACACAGAATTAGAGAAGCAACCGTCGCACTCACTCGACAGTATGCGAGCTCGAAGAAAAGTAGTACTGGTACGTTGCATTAATTTTATTTTATTTTATTTTATTTTATTACATTTAGAGAGTTTTTTGTTTTTGTTTTTGCTAGGGGCTTTACGTCGCACCGACACAGATAGGTCTTATGGCGACGATGGGTTAGGAAAGGCCTAGGAGTTGGAAGGAAGCGGCCGTGGCCTTAATTAAGGTACAGTCCCAGCATTTGCCAGGTGTGAAAATGGGAAATCACGGAAATCCATTTTCAGGGCTGCCGATAGTGGGATTCGAACCTACTATCTCCCGGATGCAAGCTCACAGCCGCGTGCCTCTACGCGCACGGCCAACTCACCCGGTTTTAGAGAGTTTGGACAAGTACGTAATCATACATACCGATATATATATATGCTTTTTTAAATTATAAAATAGTGATTAAACAACGAGAAATGAAGGCACAAGGCGCGGTGTAATACAGGAAGTCTTCTCGTAGTGGGGGAAAGTCCCAAGCTGTAACAGCGTGGAGATAAGGTGTTGCATCTTGCAGCAGTCAGTGTCAGTATTCATAGTGAGAGAAATTGAGCAAGAGGTAGGAAAATCGCTTGTAGTGAAGCACAAAGGAGGAAAACCGCTCAGAAGTGACCATAGGCAGTGCATTGTGAATGTGTTCAATAAACTAAGTGAAACTAAGGTTTAGTCGTTTGTTCAGATCTTCGCACTGTTGTCGTATGCAATGCGAAGTACTGTACGTCCGAACATGAGACGTTGACGGGATAGAGGTCGGTACTACACGCTCAGCGAATCACAACTCTTTCTTTGGGGCAGGCGTAGACATACCATGTTTGCATCGGGATTAAACTCTCGTGAAAATAAGTATAAGACGTGCTCGGTGACTAAGGGACTTGGAGTTGTGTGTGACATTGTCCCATTTCATTTCTCCAGACGCTTCTCCTACTCACTTCCTGTTTGACCTCCGGTGATCAGTTCATCTCTTCAAACACTGACAACATCAGAGAAATAGGTGATTTATAATAATAATAATTGTTACCGTGTTTTTGGTAGGTTACAGAGTTGTAAGAAGGCGCGGGCTTGAATGGGTGGACAGAGAAGAGGTGAGAGCATAATTGAAAACACTAAAATTTTGAAATTGTATTTCTTTCCTTTCTTTTTTCTGGCATTCAACTTTGATGAACAACAACAAATAACACTTAAATAGGATGAGCTCGTCTGCTCTGCTGACAGGAAAGGCATAAGTCAAACATCAGGTACACAATAATTTACAAAGTAAGCTTGTAGCTCCAAAGTTACACTATTTCGAAGAGCACTTTCGCTCCGATCAATTACACTCTAGAAGACTGATCTCCAAAATTTACAACATTCCAGACTCTTAAAATCAGAAGTTTATAATCCAAATTTTACATTAAATCACTTTGAAAACATTTTTTACTGTCTTTTCTGCTCGACAATCTGATTCACAATTGTCTATAAATAATTTGAAAGTAAACAGGGGCAATAAGTGCCCATACTAAATGGCCTACGTGTACAGAAAGAAAAAAAAAATAAGAAAATCGCCCATGAACAAAAATGCTAGGAGGCAAAGCACTTGCACTCCTTTTGACATACAGTTTGAAAAACACCTAAAATCCTACATGAGCTTACGGCCCGAAGTTAGAGAGGGTAAGCCTATACTACAGAGGGTGACTAGATGGCGAAATACACTGACTGACAGAGCAAATGCAACACCAAGGAGGAGTGGTTCGAAAGGGATGAAAATTGGGGAAAAAACAGAGACGGCACGGACGAATAATTGATGTTTATTTCAAACCGATATGCAGGTTACACAATGCGCACGGCATCGACTCAGTAGGATGTAGGACCACCGCGAGCGGCGATGCACGCAGAAACACGTCGAGGTACAGAGTCAATAAGAGTGCGGATGGTGTCCTGAGGGATGGTTGTCCATTCTCTGTCAACCATTTGCCACAGTTGGTCGTCCGTACGAGGCTGGGGCAGAGTTTGCAAACGGCGTCCAATGAGATCCCACATGTGTTCGATTGGTGAGAGATCCGGAGAGTACGCTGGCCACGGAAGCATCTGTACACCTCGTAGAGCCTGTTGGGAGATGCGAGCAGTGTGTGGGCGGGCATTATCCTGCTGAAACAGAGCATTGGGCAGCCCCTGAAGGTACGGGAGTGCCACCGGCCGCAGCACATGCTGCACGTAGCGGTGGGCATTTAACGTGCCTTGAATACGCACTAGAGGTGACGTGGAATCATACGCAATAGCGCCCCAAACCATGATGCCGCGTTGTCTAGCGGTAGGGCGCTCCACAGTTACTGCCGGATTTGACCTTTCTCCACGCCGACGCCACACTCGTCTGCGGTGACTATCACTGACAGAACAGAAGCGTGACTCATCGGAGAACACGACGTTCCGCCATTCCCTCATCCAAGTCGCTCTAGCCCGGCACCATGCCAGGCGTGCACGTCTATGCTGTGGAGTCAATGGTAGTCTTCTGAGCGGACGCCGGGAGTGCAGGCCTCCTTCAACCAATCGACGGGAAATGGAAATTGTTCTGGTCGATATTGGAACAGCCAGGGTGTCTTGCACATGCTGAAGAATGGCGGTTGACGTGGCGTGCGGGGCTGCCACCGCTTGGCGGCGGATGCGCCGATCCTCGCGTGCTGACGTCACCCGGGCTGCGCCTGGACCCCTCGCACGTGCCACATGTCCCTGCGCCAACCATCTTCGCCACAGGCGCTGCACCGTGGACACATCCCTATGGGTATCGGCTGCGATTTGACGAAGCGACCAACCTGCCCTTCTCAGCCCGATCACCATACCCCTCGTAAAGTCGTCTGTCTGCTGGAAATGCCTCCGTTGACGGCGGCCTGGCATTCTTAGCTATACACGTGTCCTGTGGCACACGACAACACGTTCTACAATGACTGTCAGCTGAGAAATCACGGTACGAAGTGGGCCATTCGCCAACGCCGTGTCCCATTTATCGTTCGCTACGTGCGCAGCACAGCGGCGCATTTCACATCATGAGCATACCTCAGTGACGTCAGTCTACCCTGCAATTGGCATAAAGTTCTGACCACTCCTTCTTGGTGTTGCATTTGCTCTGTCAGTCAGTGTATATTAAGTTCCAAAAATAGAGTTAAAATTTAAAGTTTTAGAAAATCATAGTCACCCCCATACCAAGTTGAATGGGAATTAAAAGAGGGTGAACCCTCTTTATTCCTTAAGCTACATATTTCCCAGCAGGGATTTGAATAGAGTCCTTAGACTTGACTGAAAATTTACATTTAAAAGGTGATGTTAAACTTGGAAAATTACATTAAGAAAGAAATTTGAAACCTTACCCTTAAGTTAGCTTTGAATCCGGTAAGGGAGGATACAAATGAAGCTCCCATCTAGCGGCGAGGATAGGAATTGTGCCTGCCGAAGCCTGGGGCAATAATTAATGACTGACAGATGGAATGAAATGATAGTGGAGAGTGTTGCTGGAATGAAAGATGACAGGAAAAACTGGAGTACCCGGAGAAAAACCTGTCGCACCTCCGCTTTGTCCAGCACAAATCTCACATGGAGTGATTGGGATATAAACCACGGAACGCAGCGGTGAGAGGCCGGCGTGCTGCCGCCTGAGTCACCATTCCTGACCCGCTCGAATGAAACAACTTGTGAATGTTTTTAATGGGCGCATATGATAAACATGGCGGCCAAAGTCCTAAAGCGACGGTCACTTTCTTCCTCTTTGCTGTTCTATAGACGCCAAAAAAATCCGCCTGACTTGGTGCGATATTGAACTATTAGCATAACAAAAGGAGCGTACCTCAGAGCTTCTAGATCGTAGGTTCAAACTCAGCAGACGGAGTCAGAATTCTGAATGGGGAAAGAAAATCGATTCGGCTGTCCACATTGTAGGCTGCCAGATCGTTAACGCGTCAAGTCTTTATGACCTGACACAGCGGTAAGCCGGTTCGAGTCCCGTTTTTGGAAAACTTTCACCATAACAGTATTGGCCGGCAGGGAAGGTGAGGAGGTGGTATACATTTTTAATAACTATATTGCGTTCTAAAAGTCTGCATTCAATTCCAAACTTCTACACAGTGTTCATATCGAGTGAGGGAATATGACGCTGTTGATGGTGATTAACCCGTCGGACGGAGAAGTTAAGCCTTGAGCAGACACCTTGATTTTATTCGACAGGCGTAGGTTATGTACAGAGACTAGCTTTCACTCTCTCCAAAGTTCATTATGATCATCATACCACATCCAGACGTGCAGGTCGCCCATGGCCGTCAATAGAAAGACCTGCACCAGGTGATCCGAACATATCCTTGGATACTCTGGGCAGTAAATAAATAAATAAATAAATGAAAATGAAAACCTACAACCTGTTTTCCAGTCATTGACCGGGTTAGGGATCTAATGAATGAAGCATATATAGGCTGTTATTACAATGGGGTCGCCACTCCCAAGGTGATTTATTAATGAGTGATAAATGCTATGAAATGATAATGGAGAGTGTTGCTGGAATGAAATATGACAGGGAAAACCGGACGGAGTACCCGGAGAAAAACCTGTCCCGCCTCCGCTTTGTCCAGCACAAATCTCACTTGGAGTGACCGGCATTTGAACCACGGTATCCAGCGGTGAGAGGCCGACGCGCTGCCGTCTTAGCCACGGAGGCTCCCAAATAAATAAATAAATAAATAAATAAATAAATAAATAAATAAATAAATAAATAAATAAATAAATAAATAAATCAAGTAACGATGTCTGGTGTCAATGTCAGTTTTTAAGCAAAAATATTCGTCAAAACTCGGCAATACGTCTTCCAACAGAATTCTGGGTTGTCACCAGCTAGAGCAAAACTAAACCTCGAAATAAACGCAGGGAACCATACTATCGTGGATAAAAGTTAGACACCCGAGTTTATACGTTAATAAAGTGTATCCTTTGTCCCACATAAAAAAAAATCTACACCAAAATTTAGCTTATTTTACAGTATTCTACGTTAATTATGTCTAGTAGAAATTTTTATCGTACCCAGTTAACATTTTAACGCAGGTTGAACAAAAAAAGTGCCGGTATTTTTTCCATTTTCAACGGAGCGCTCACTTCGAAAACTCATAACTATAAAAGTATTGATCTGATCGTTACCAAACTTTCATACGTCTTAAAGTAACTTATTGTTGATCTGTATACCAAGTTTCTATTTCATCTGATATTTGTGAAAAGAAGTTGTGAATTTTGTGAAATAACATTTTTCTCATTACTGGGTGATCATAGCTGTAAACAGTTCGGCTTGTTATAAAGCTCATGAGAATGTCAGACTAAAATTAAAACTTATTTTTTCCTGCACGGAAATGTTGATTTTATATTGATTTATATTCAACTGAGAAGTTTTAGTAGATGGTGTCCAAAATGGAAATTGAAGCATGCGATTATTATTATTATTATTATTATTATTATTATTATTATTATTATTATTATTATTATTATTCTTTCGAATGGGCCACCAGAGGACCACGTGCCAATTTCAATTCCTTCTTCTTTGTTCTTTCCTTTTCTTCCAGTACGCTTTCATCTGTTCACTATGTTTCGTCTTTCTGTCTTCAGACCACTTTGAACCAGTCTTTTTTACTTTCCTAACTTGGAATCCTTCTATTTTCAATACTTTTTCCCGAAAGCCTTCTCTATTATTTATTTCTTCTGTTGTTATATTGTTTTTTTAAAATCCTTTTTTACTTCATTGACCCAGCTTGTTGATTTCTTACCCCACAAATATCTGAAAATCTTACCGGTTAATCTACTATCTTGCATTCGATATAATTGTCCAAAAAACATAAGTCTCCTTTTCCTCATTACATCTGATATATTTTCTATTTTTTTATATATATTTCAGCATTAATTCGTAATTTCCAACCTTCTGCTGTGTTTTGTGGGCCTAATATTTTCCTCATGATTCGCCTGTCTAGTATTTCTAGTTTATCTAAATTATAGTTTAATGCCAGACATTCGCTTGCATATAGGCATTATTATTATTATTATTATTATTATTATTATTATTATTATTCCAAGGTATCTGTGGAACAGCAGAGGTGAAAGAAGGTGCGGGGGTGAACAGGTCTCAGGCTACGAAATTAAAATTAATTTAGAATTTAACAAGGTTATATTTTCTTTTCAAAATCAGGAAATAACAAGCATGGCAGGTACAGAGTAGCAAGGCAACAAAAGTACAATTACACTATTTACCGGATTTGGGCTTCGAGCCCCGAACTCACAATTCTTGGGCAATTAGCCCAACTTTACTCCAAAATAAGTTTTGACAGAGGGGCAGAAAACCCCATTCATGCCCAGGAGCACTTGCTCCAAATTACACAGAAAAGCCTCCTCGAAGCATACAATACTCAATTTTCAAGAAAGAGCCACTCGCTCTTAAACTTTAAGCCTATCAAAGGCCACATCAAACTCCACCTTCAAGTTGTCCTCTAAGGACATAAACACAGGGGTAAAATACCCAACCTACTGAGGCCTATTAAGTGAGAAAAGGTTAATTACATGGCCTCTAAAATACCAATTTGAGAGGAGGCGATCTGCACTCCTAATACATTTTGTTTAAAACCTAATTTGGCTCTAGGCCGCTAATGCAAGGGCTAATCCCATACTAAAGAGGTGACTTTATAAAGAAACAATTTACATTACGTTAAGGAAGAATCGGTTGTGAAAAATAAGTTCACCTCAAAACAATATGAGTGGGAGCTCGAGAGGGTTAAGCACTCTCTATCCCAATATGTAACTTTAAAAGAGAATAGATGCTAAGAGTCTTTACATTTTAGGGAAAAGTTACATGGTGGAAAAGCTTCGGACCCGCCCCGAGAGTTAAACTGCTGAGCTAGCAAGAAAAGAAGTTATTAAACGGCCATTACCTTATGGATGAACTGCTGCCCGAAGAAAGAGGCGCTTCCCGCCCCCTGCTATGTACTTTACACACCAAAAGCTGTTACTGGAGTGGCCTGGAGACCCGAAAATCAGCAGTTTAAATACTCTCGCGGAAAGTTCGAGGCGTTTTAGGAATGAGAACACCCTCCCATAAAAACTTTATTGGCTAGGGTTAAGCAGCATATCCCCGTTGAGGAAGATACACCTGATTGGTCATAAATTAATTAAAGAAATTCGGGATTGGCTAAATACAAAACAAGGGGAAAGAAAGGGGTATACAGCCAACTTAAACAATAACAGAAAGAAATTTAACAAGGAACAAACTTTTGAAATAAAAATTTCTCCAAAAAACAGTTCTTTCACTTCGCACTAGGGTGCACCATTGTAGTTCTTCAGTAGTGTCCTCTAGAAGAGAAAGTTCACACTTCTTACTACAGGTAAAACAAAAATACATCGAAAACGACCCAGTTCAGAAACTTCAAAATTTCCAAGTAGTGACATCTTCTGAGAAACTTGAAAATTAATACAGTAGATAAAGTTCCGACTTCCTCCAGCAGAGGAGTTCCAACTGGCGCAAAGTTTGAATTAGCGGCGTGGAGGTGTACCGCCCGGTACAGACCTCCCCCCCCCCAAAAAGTCCCTCCCGGGATGACACATGAAATTTGTTTGAAAACAAGGTCCAAGTTATGATGTTGATATAGAAGTAGATAGCAGAAGTATTTACCAACAAATTTTCTTAAAATGATTGGATCCGGTTTCAAATTTCTTGTAGTAACAGTTGAAGTAATGTCTTTATATTTGTAGAAGTTGAATTCAGAAGGAAACATTTAGTTTTTAAAGTTGAGGAAAAAATTTTCTAAGTCCACCAGATATTGCAGTAAAATCCAAAAAGGTAATAATGTTGAACTGGAATGTCCATATAGCTGAATATGTACTTTAAACGTTGATCAGTTTAACGGCCAGACCAGCCGCCGCTGCTTGAGTCCAGGGGAGGCCGCTCGGACCCCTCAAGTACCCTGAGATACCGCTCGCCCGCACTATGAGAGGAGTAGTGGAGTTGAAGCACGCCGCGCCCGCGGCGAACATGCAGGTCGCGGGCCAGTTACAGGTTGTGCGCCGCACATCAGCCTTGGCCGGGAGGAGGACTCCGGCTCGCCGTACACAGGTTGGCCTCGCTGGGGAAGGGCGGGCCCTTACCCTGCCTCAGGAGCGGTCCGGCGCCGCGCTGCTGCGGGGGCACTGAAACATTAAAGCTCGGCGGCAGAATTTTGTTGGACCATCATCATTTTTGAGGGCACAGGCTTTGTGGAGAGGTTGAGGGGCCAGCGGCGTGCAGATATTCGTGGCATTTATAAGCCGCTGTGTGTAGTGGAGCAGGAGACGGGAGCGTGGTAATGGCCGTGGCAAGGACAGGATGGCAGTTTAACTGTGCGGGGAAGGTATACAATAAATAATTACACACAAAGGAAACTGATTCCAAGAGCAGAAGGCCTTAAAAGTGAAACCTCTCAAAAAAAATATAACCTTCATATTTCTTTCAAAATTATATGAAGCAAGTTAACACAGAAATTACACCGGTTTCACCTGTGACAGGTGAACCCTAAATATCCTCTCGGTGGCTGGATTACTTAATAACAACGTAACCGGCGTAAGGAAATCTAGAATAGTACACGGCCCATGAAATCTGGGGGCAAGCTTGCCCGCGGGAACAAAATTCTTGACCATCACCTGGTCGCCTACCTTCAAATTGGTGGGTCTCCGTCCACGATCATATTTTTCCCTAACCTTTTCATCAGACACCTTAAGATTGGCTTTAGCCTTCTTCCAAAGATCTTTAATATTATCTGGCTCTATTGTCTCGGGTAGAATGTCACTCAGAGCCCAGAGGTTAGAGAGCGGCGTGTTGGGAACGAACTTGAACATCAAAGAAGCTGGAGTAAACTTATGAGATTCATGAACCGCCGAATTCAAAGCAAAGGCTAACCAATGCAGGGACGTGTCCCACCTGGAATGATCTTCATGATGATAGGCAATAAGCGCGGACCTGAGATTACGATTAACCCGTTCAGCCAAATATGGTTGAGGGTAATAAGCAGAAGTTGTCACATGAGAGATGGACAGGTCAAAGCAGAATTTACGAAATAAATTAGATGTGAAAGCCTTAGCATTATCAGACACAATATATTGACACGGACCAAAAGAAGCAAAGATAGAATTTAGACAAGTAATGGTGGACCGAGCGGTAGCCAGCTTAGTCGGAAATAACCAGGAAAATCTTGTAAAACCATCTACACATACAAAGATGAACTTGTTGGCATTTCCCTTCGACTGGGGGAAGGGTCCTACATAATCAATATACAGGCGTTCCATAGGGCGCGACGCTTGATGAGAAGACAACAGGCCTACCTTGGTGGACATGGTGGGTTTACTAAGCAAGCAGGGTTTACAAACCTTTACTAGTTCACGGATTTCACCGTCCATACCTTTCCAGATGAACATTTCACGAATCTTCTCACGAGTTTTAAAGATTCCTAGATGCCCCCCTAATGGGGTCTCATGATAGTACTTAAAGATCATAGGTACAAGAACAGCTGGAACGACAACTTTCATCATCTTATCATGCCTCGAAGGGCGACATAAAACACCATTCCTCAGTACATAAGGGACGACATGTTCCCCAGAAGAAAGGGTTTCCATTATCGAAGCCAGCGTCGGATCTTCACGTTGATATTTCTCGATATCCCTAAAGAGCATGGGAGCATCTGTTAAGATGGCATTAACATCAGATAGTATGGACTCGGGAGGTGATGAACTGTCGACCGGTTCATGGTTCTCAACGTCGTTGGAAAACATACGGCTGAGTCCATCAGCAACAACATTTTCGGTACCTCTGATATGCCTGACATCGAATTGGAAGGCAGAAATACGAATGGCCCAACGGGCTATACGACCAGTACGACGCGGCCTACCTAAGACCCAGCTTAAGGCTTGATTATCTGTCTCCAGGTCGAATTTGACATGTTCCAGATAGAGACGGAACTTTTCTAAGGCAAATAAGACTGCCAAACCTTCGAGCTCATAGATAGAATACTTGGCTTCTTGAGCCGATAGAGTCCTAGATGCATAGGCGATGGGTCGCCTGCCTAGTTCAGTCTCTTGAAGAAGGACTGCAGCTACCGCCGACGACGACGCGTCGGTTTGGACAATGAATTTCTTTGAGAAATCAGGCATAGCAAGGACAGGGGCATTACAGAGAGCTAATTTAAGATCTTCAAAAGCGGCTTGTTGAGAAGGTCCCCACTCGAATTTGATGCCTTTCCTACGAAGGAGGTTTAAGGGCGCCGCTCTATTAGTGAAGTTAGGAATACATTTCCTGAAGAAATTCACCATACCAATGAACCTGGCGATACCTTTGATGTCCTTGGGAGGTTTAAAATCACGGATGTCCTGTGTTCTAGAATGATCGACTGCAACACCATCAGGTGAGACAATATGCCCTAGGAATGACATGGAGGGCTTAGCGAAGGCAACCTTGGACAACTTAACAGTTAACCCGGCCTTACGAAGGCGATTGAGAACTTCTCGCAGATGATCTAGATGTTCTTCAAACGTCTCCGAAAATACGACGACATCATCCAGGTAGTGCTACAAGTACTCAAATTTGATGTCGGAGAAGACCCTATCTAGCAATCTAGTGAGTACAGCTGCTCCCGTGGGGAGCACGAAAGGCACGCGGTTGTATTCATACAAATTCCAGTCCGTGGCAAACGCTGTAAGATGTTTAGACTCTTCGGCTAGAGGAATTTGATTGTAGTCCTGATTCAGGTCCAAGATAGTAAAGAACTTGGCCTTACGAAACCATGAAAAGCAAGAATGAAGGTCGGGAAGGGGCACAGATTGTAACACCACCTTCCGATTGAGAGCCCTATAATCAATGACAGGCCTGAAGCCACCTTGGGGTTTCGGGACTAGAAAAATAGGCGAAGAATACGCCGACTTAGAGGGCCTAATAATACCATCCTTCAACATCTGATCGATAATTTCTTTCAGAGCCTTCATTTTAGGTGGAGATAGCCTATAAGATGGAAAACGGACCGGAATCGAATCCGTGACCTCAATTTTGTATTCAATAAGGTCAGTAACACCAAGAGTATCAGAGAACACCTCTGGAAACGACTGACATAATTTACGAATACTATCAGCCTGCTCCTCGGGTAGATGTCTAAGGTCTAATAACATCTCATCCTGGGTAGGCGAAATAGATGAACATGATGCAGAATTACATTTCAATAATGGAATTTTACCATTAGATGCAAATTTGAAGGTGCACGACCTACTCTGAAGATCGAGCACAAGACCAGTGTGAGAAATGAAGTCAGTTCCCAATATGGTGGGGCAAGACAAGTGCTTGGCCACAAACAATTTGATTTTCCATATAAATTTAAAAATACGAATTTTGACATATAAGGAACCTAAAATTTCTAATGGAGAAGAATTAGCCGAAACATATTGAACAGACGATGAACAATAATCAGGAAGCTTACAAACAGATTTCAATTTTGAATACCATTCAGCCGAAATAATTGAACAAACACTGCCTGAATCTAATAGAGCTGTTATAGGCTCATTATTTAACTCAATTTTGAGAAAAGGCACCGGCGCAATCCTAAGACATTCTTTGGGGCATTCAAAGGATGAATTTGAAGACTGAACTTTCCCTGAATTTTCGACCTGTTTACCAGGGGCTGAGCCTCGGAAAGATGGATTAGTCGACTCAGCCGAAGCCACTAATCACTTTTTATTATTGGCATTGGTGGAATTTGCACCAGAAGTTGAGCAGGAGGGGGTGCTATTTGAATTTGGGCAATTCTTGGCGATATGTGAGAAAGCCCCACATTTAAAACAGCCTTGTGATGAGCCAGCTCCATTATTTGCCCTACTAGATTTGATCAATGGACACTTATTGCGAAGATGGTCAGGTGACCCGCAAGCATAGCATTTACGAGGTGTGACAGGTCGGCGAGTTGGAGGCCGAGGATTACCAAAAGAAGTAGGAGGTTCTTTCGCGACACGCAAGGAAACGGCGTATCTAACTCCTTCCGCTGAGACAGCCAATGCTTCAAGTTCAGAGAAACTTTGCGGGCACGCCGCGAAACACAAATATGACCTATAGGGTGGTGAGATACCTTCCACAATAGCTTGTACAATCTGATCCTCAGGAAAGTGAAGAGCAAACACCCTAGTATAGAACTTAATATCTTGGATGAAGTCTGCCAAGTTTTCATCCAAGCGCTGTACACGATAATAGTACTGTGAATAAGGGAGGACCTTGCCCTAGCCGGGATGAAGTTAGCTAGCAAGTGGGCGTGGAAGTCCTCAATAGATGATTGCTCGGCAATGGCTCTTACTATTTTGTCTGAGAGAATACCAATTGCGTAGGGATAAATGTTTTGCAAAATCTGACGTGGAGAAAGAGAAAAAACAAGAGCATGGTCCTGAAACTCAACTAAAAACCTTAAGAAAGAAATAATTTCACTGGTGGTATTAACAGAAAACTTAGAGATACCTCTGAGCAACATTGCTAATGGATGCGGTAAGCTGCTGAACCCAGGTGACATAGTAGGTAAAGGTTTAAGTGGGAAAGAAGTTAATTCAGAACGTACATTATTCAACGAGATACGGCGTTCAGACTCGTTGTCCAATGGGGTAGAGGTTGTTTGAGCTGCAACGTTTTTCCTATTAACGTCTCCCTTAGGAGGCTCTTCCTCGCTACCTACATTAACCGTGACGGGTTGATCAGTTCTGGGAGGAACTTCCCCAGTTAACAATTGGGTAACTTTACTGGACAATTCAGAAAGATTTTCGAGAACCATACTAGCTTCCTTCCTCTGAACGTCATTCAACTTCAGAGACAACAGATCGTTAACTCTATGTGAAAAATGAAATAGCCTGGCTTGAACACGCTTAATTTGATTAGGAGAAGGATTATTTTCTTCAAAAAAACTAACTATAGATGCTAGCTCAGTAGTATTGTCAGTGATCGTGGAAAGAGAGTCGTCAATTTCTTTCTCTCCCAAAGTGGGGATGGAAATGGGCAAATCAAGGGACTCTCTAAGCTTATTTGTGTCTACCGCAACCGTGCCTCCAGATTGCACATTTCTAATAGTTAACTCATAGATCAACTCCTCCTTGCGCAAATAGTTAAGATGGAGAACATCGCGAGGGCCGGGCATGATGACAGAACAATTTTGAAAAAGGAAAAATCACAAAAATTCCAGCAACTGAGAAAATTGTTAGAGTTCGGATCAAAGCAATGTTTAGCCGTCAAAAGGGGCTAAATTGAGACCCATTCAACAACGCTCTGCTACCACTTGTTCCAAGGTATCTGTGGAACAGCAGAGGTGAAAGAAGGTGCGGGGGTGAACAGGTCTCAGGCTACGAAATTAAAATTAATTTAGAATTTAACAAGGTTATATTTTCTTTTCAAAATCAGGAAATAACAAGCATGGCAGGTACAGAGTAGCAAGGCAACAAAAGTACAATTACACTATTTACCGGATTTGGGCTTCGAGCCCCGAACTCACAATTCTTGGGCAATTAGCCCAACTTTACTCCAAAATAAGTTTTGACAGAGGGGCAGAAAACCCCATTCATGCCCAGGAGCACTTGCTCCAAATTACACAGAAAAGCCTCCTCGAAGCATACAATACTCAATTTTCAAGAAAGAGCCACTCGCTCTTAAACTTTAAGCCTATCAAAGGCCACATCAAACTCCACCTTCAAGTTGTCCTCTAAGGACATAAACACAGGGGTAAAATACCCAACCTACTGAGGCCTATTAAGTGAGAAAAGGTTAATTACATGGCCTCTAAAATACCAATTTGAGAGGAGGCGATCTGCACTCCTAATACATTTTGTTTAAAACCTAATTTGGCTCTAGGCCGCTAATGCAAGGGCTAATCCCATACTAAAGAGGTGACTTTATAAAGAAACAATTTACATTACGTTAAGGAAGAATCGGTTGTGAAAAATAAGTTCACCTCAAAACAATATGAGTGGGAGCTCGAGAGGGTTAAGCACTCTCTATCCCAATATGTAACTTTAAAAGAGAATAGATGCTAAGAGTCTTTACATTTTAGGGAAAAGTTACATGGTGGAAAAGCTTCGGACCCGCCCCGAGAGTTAAACTGCTGAGCTAGCAAGAAAAGAAGTTATTAAACGGCCATTACCTTATGGATGAACTGCTGCCCGAAGAAAGAGGCGCTTCCCGCCCCCTGCTATGTACTTTACACACCAAAAGCTGTTACTGGAGTGGCCTGGAGACCCGAAAATCAGCAGTTTAAATACTCTCGCGGAAAGTTCGAGGCGTTTTAGGAATGAGAACACCCTCCCACAAAAACTTTATTGGCTAGGGTTAAGCAGCATATCCCCGTTGAGGAAGATACACCTGATTGGTCATAAATTAATTAAAGAAATTCGGGATTGGCTAAATACAAAACAAGGGGAAAGAAAGGGGTATACAGCCAACTTAAACAATAACAGAAAGAAATTTAACAAGGAACAAACTTTTGAAATAAAAATTTCTCCAAAAAACAGTTCTTTCACTTCGCACTAGGGTGCACCATTGTAGTTCTTCAGTAGTGTCCTCTAGAAGAGAAAGTTCACACTTCTTACTACAGGTAAAACAAAAATACATCGAAAACGACCCAGTGCAGAAACTTCAAAATTTCCAAGTAGTGACATCTTCTGACAAACTTGAAAATTAATACAGTAGATAAAGTTCCGACTTCCTCCAGCAGAGGAGTTCCAACTGGCGCAAAGTTTGAATTAGCGGCGTGGAGGTGTACCGCCCGGTACAACTATTATTATTATTATTATTATTATTATTATTATTATTATTATTATTATTATGATCGGTGGTATTGTTATTTTATCTGAATACGCAGAAGATCTGGAGAAGTTGCTGAATGGTATGGACACAGTCTTTGTGAAGATGTACAAGGAAACCAAACAAAGCCCATGGCATAACAGTCCTAAAGGACTATGGCCTACCAAGCGACCGCTACTCAGCCCGAAGGCCTACAGATTACGAGGTATCGTGTAGTCAGCACGAAGGATCATCTCGGCCGTTATTCTTGGCTTTGTAGACCGGGGCCGCTATCTCACCGTCAGATAGCTCCTCAATCGTAATCACGTAGGCTGAGTGCACCTCAAACCAGCCCTCAGAAGCAGGTGAAAATCCCTGACCTGCCCGCGAACCGAATTCGGGGCCTCTGGGTAAGAGGCAGGCACGCTACCCCTACACTGCGGGCTCGGCATGTAAAACATAAAAATAAATAAATCGAAAACAAAAGCAAGCTGAAAATTAATATTTTAAAAAATAATGGAGTGCAGTCGAACCAAGTCAGGTGATGCAGGAAATATTCGATTAGGAAATAGGAAGTAGGGGAATGTTGTTACTTGGGTAGTAGAGTGAATGATGATGGTAGAAGTAAGGAGGACAAAAACATGCAGTCTAGTACGAGCAAGCAAGGAAGGTCTTTCTTAATAATAATAATAATAATAATAATAATAATAATAATGTTATTTGTTTTACGTCCCACTAACTACTTTTTAAGGTCTTCGGAGACGCCGAGGTGCCGCAATTTAGTCCCGCAGGAGTTCTTTTAGGTGCCAGTAAATCTACCGACACGGGGCTGTCGTATTTGAGCACCTTCAAATACCACCGGACTGAGCCAGGATCGAAACTGCCAAGTTGCGGTTAGAAGGCCAGCGCCTTAACCGTCTGAGCCACTCAGCCCGGCGAGGTCTTTCTTAAGAAAATAAATTTGCTCACTTCGAACATTGATAGAGGAGGAGTTAGAATTATATGTTTTTGAAGAATTTCATCTGGAGCGTGATATTGTATGGAAGTGAAACGTGGATGATAACTAGCTCAGAAAGAAAGAGAATAGAAATTTTTCTGGTATTTTAGGAGAATGCTGAAGGCAAGATGAAGAGATACTGAATCCATTGGTGAAAGGAGAATTATTTGGCGAAATTTGACCACAGGAAGGAAGATACAGAATGATAGGACACATCTTAAGACACACAGGACTAGTTCAGTTAGTTTGTGAAGGAAGTGTAGTCAGTAAGAACGGTAAGAACCCAAGGCATGAATATCATAAATTAGAGTAGATGTAGGATGTAACAGTTACTTCGAAATAATTAGGTTAGCACAGGATAGGGTGGCATGGAAAGGTATATGAAACCAGTCTATGCACTGGAGACCCAAACAACATCAACATCAACAAGAAGAACAACAACAACAACATCAACAAGAAGAACAACATCATCATCATTCGGCCACGTATGGAGCATGACTCTCTCCTTTCCTTAGTACTCCCACCTTCGTTCTACGTTTCTTTTCCATTTATTTGGTTTAAAGTTGCAGTAACTCAAATAGGTTTTCGGCGATGGTGGTATAGGAAAAGACTAGGACTGGGAACGAGATAACCGTGGCCATAATTAAGATACAGAATGCGGAAACTACGAAAACCTATCTTCAGAGATGCCCATGGCGGGGCTCGAACCTACCTTCTTCTGAATGTAAGCTTACAAGCCATGTGGCCTGTACAAAGCAGAAAGATCGTTGGTATTATTATTCAGATTTTCTCAAGTGTTCTCAGTGGTATTTTACATTAGAGGGGATTACTGATGATGATGATGATGATGCTTGTTGTTTAAAGGGGCCCAACATCGAAGGTCATCGGCCCCAAGAGGAGATTACTATCCGAACCTAACGAAGTATTATTGAACTGAACGTAGTCATTTATGAATCCTTCAAATTCCTATACAACACTTTCCTCACAATGCTGTTAGTTTGTGAGACCAATACCTTCTGCAAGATGTTCTTGAGACCTAGCTGGTGAAGTGCATCATAAAATAGGTGAGTGTTGCCAACACTATCGGAACAACAATAACTCTTTCTTGATGCTAGATGCCTCTTATTTCTTTTGCCAGAGGCATGTATACTCCCTGTCATGTAAGCTTATACACTAAGGGTACAACCTTACTCTTTATTTTCTCTTAACACTGAAGGTAGTGATTTATAGTTATTTGTAACTGTTGGGTTCGATTCAGTGTCGCCAACCATACAGTTTAGAGTACCTACGTGCCGGTACGTCGTCTTATAGTTACTGTTAATCTTCCAAGTTGGCAATATATACTAATCTGAGCACTTTTTAGCGATAGATTTACACCCTAGTGCTGAAGCGGTCGACCTCGGCAATCTTCGAGATTCGTACTGGCAATCTTTGAAACACGAACTATGAATCGCTTATGCATCGCTGTGCGACGTCTGGCGTACACTTTACGTACTAGTACTGTTGTTATTTACGCAGCAAAGCCAAACTATAGAATTCACTCTAGGAATAAGATTCGTATCGAGAAATGTCATATATAATGTGTGCGTGACACAGTTTTTGGCTTAAAATAACAAAGATTTAGAAAATTCATATCGATCGATCATATTATCGATTCATTCCAGATTTCATTTCCATTTAATTGGCAGTACTAACGGAACCGGAAGCGCTCACTCCTCAAACACGTACACAAATCTATCGCTAAAAAGTGCGCAGATAGTAGTTATGGTTTTTTCCGCGTTTTCCGATATTTATATATTGCCATTCGAAATGCCACAATTCTTTGGCAATTTGAAATGGAAAGAAATTTCGTTATCAACCTAACTTAACTTAACCTTGTCTTGTCACGACTTTGGTACGGTTTGCTGACTTAACATTTGTGTATTCTTATTGACTTACGGCAAATGTACATATAATATATTTGTTTGTGTGTATTACTACAGCGTGATTTCTCTTCACTCCGACAAGTGATAGCAAACTTCAAGAAGGGAGCTGAATTATTTACACAAGGTAAATACTGAAGAATGTCCGCCTCTGTGGTGTAGTGGTTAGCGTGATTAGTTGCCACCCCCGGAGGCCCGGGTTCGATTCCCGGCTCTGCCATGAAATTTGAAAAGTGGTACGAGGGCTGGAACGGGGTCCACTCAGCCTCGGGAGGTCAACTGAGTAGAGGTGGGTTCCATTTTCACTTCAGCCATCCTGGAAGTGGTTTTCCGTGGTTTCCCACTTCTCCTCCAGGCGAATGCCGGGATGGTACCTAACTTAAGGCCACGGCCACTTCCTTCCCTCATCCTTGCCTATCCCTTCCAATCTTCCCATCCCTCCACAAGGCCCCTGTTCAGCATAGCAGGTGAGGCCGCCTGGGCGAGGTACTGGTCATACTCCCCAGTTGTATCCCCCAACCAAGAGTCTGAAGCTCCAGGACACTGCCCTTGAGGCGGTAGAGGTGGGATCCCTCGCTAAGTCCGAGGGAAAAACCGAACCTGGAGGGTAAACAAATGATGATGATGATGATGATGATGATAATGATGATGAAATACTGAAGAATACGGTTATAGTAATCCGTATATCAAGATAAAGGCAGAAATATATAACATTAAACTGAGTGAAGGTGAGAGTGTTTTTTCTTTAATTGCTCATTAATTATGAATATCTTGATTGATCATTTACTTGGGCAAAGGAACATCTATTATTGATAGATACCACTCAAAAGTTTAGAACCACATTAAAAAATCATACGCCTCCGTGGCTCAGGCGGCAGCGCGTCGGCTTCTCAACGCTGGGTTCCGTGGTTCAAATCCCGGTCACTCCATGTGTGATTTGTGCTGAATATAAAGCGGAGGTGGGACAGATTTTTCTCCGGGTACTCCGTCCGGTTTTCCCCGTCATCTTTCATTCCAGCAACACACTCCAGTATCATTTTATTTCATCTGTCAGTCATTAATCATTGTCCCAGAGGAGTGCGACAGGTCTCGGCAGCCGGCACAATTCCTATCCTCGCCGCAAGATGGGGCTTCATTCATTCCATCCCTGACCCGGTCATTGACTGGAAAACAGGTTGTAGGTTTTCATTAAAAAATCACGAAGTTCCATCTAGAACCTAAAATTGTGCTACTAGACCTCTGCATTTTTTTTCTGAGCTCTCGCCTCTAATACAATATACGTCGCCCGATTTCAGTGATTTACGCCAAGTATTGTATAAGTTATACATTTTTAACTGTTGGAAGGTCACATCAGAAAGTCAACATTTTTGGAAATATTACGTACTATATACTCTCTAACTGGTTTCAAGCATCACCACCAAGATTCTTTTATAGACTTACCAATAGTTGGGAGTCATTTTAGTATAGTATAAACATTCCGAATAAAATACGGCACCGATTTTTGTGCGTATTTTTTTTTCAAACCAGCGCTAAAATGGTCAATTTTTTCTTATTCTTCTCAGTGTGAGCTATCGGCATCAGAAATGTGTTCGTGGATTCCATCCGCAGAATGAAAATGAAACTATCAGGGCAGATAACTTTGACGCCGATAGCTCGTCCTGAGACCCTGCGCAGTACATGACAATGGCAAAGAAAAATCAAACATTTTGGCTCTGGTTCGAAAAAAAATAAAACACGAAAAAAAGGTGCCGCATATTTTCGGAATTTTTATATTTATACTAAAATGGCCCCCCACCTATTGCTAAGTGCACAAACTAATCTTGGTGGTGATACTTACAACCAATTAGATTATACAGTACACTATAATTTCCAAAATGTTTGATTTTTTGGCGTGACCTTCTAAGAGTTAAAAATTCTTAACTTCTACAGTATTTGTACTAACTCAAGGCGACATATATCCTATTAAATGTGAGAGCTCAGAAAGAAAATTTCAGAGGTATGTCGGCACAATTTTACGTTCTAGATGGCATTTCGTGATTTCTTTATGTGCTCCTAAACTTGTGACCGGGACTGTACATTCAGGTTAGTTTGTTGATGGTTATGTCTCGTGAGTTCAGTATGTAACTAGTCAAGTTGGCAGCAGTCATGAACCAGTCAAAACAAGAGAATACGGCGGCGGTACTTGTTTTTAATTGTATAACCTTACATGGCGTGTGCTCTAGTTGTGGATCTTTTCTTCTCATCTCCTTTTGGATGTTCTCAAGAGCCGGAGTTCCCGTAAGGTTGGTAGTAGGAAGAGTATTCGATCCCACTATCGGCAGCCCTGAAAATGGTTTTCCGTGGTTTCCCATTTTCACACCAGGCAAATGCTGGCCACGGCCGCTTCCTTCCAACTCGTAGGCCTTTCCTATCCCATCGTCGCCATAAGACCTATCTGTGTCGGTGCGACGTAAAGCCCCTAGCAAAAAAAAAGTAGGAAAGGGCCAAGTCCACATGTGCGATACAGTTCGCACCCGGGAAAAGTGTAGGAACTATAAGAAGAAGAAGAAGAAGAAGAAGAAGAAGAGCGTGTCATAATTTTGTCACGGAGGTGTTCTAGATCAGTGACGAAGGCAACAGGAGAAGAACTCAATCCTCATTTTCCTAGCACGCCTTTTCAGTGACGCATTACGTTTCTACGACAGCTGATGGTGGAATCGTTGGCGATTCAAGCAGCTTTCGGTCTGGGGAAGTTTAGTTTCCTGAACCATACTTAATACTCATTTTGGAGGGCATAATTATCTCAGTGTCTTTAGGCTTCATATCTGGAAGGCTGAGGTTCGAATTCCAATAGATCTTGGGTCCGGATTTTCATCTCAAGTATCGCGAGGCGTCAGGAAGGGAATCCGTTTAATAATACTGTGTTAGACTGTCCGGCTGCATGGCTAAATGGTTAGCGTGCTGGCCTTTGGTCACAGGGGTCCCGGGTTCGATTCCCAGCAGGGTCGGGATTTTAACCATCAGAGGTTGATTTCGCTGGCACGGGGGCCGGGTGTATGTGTCGTCTTCTCATAATATATTTCACCCTCACTACGACGCGCAGGTTGCCTACGGGAGTCGGATCAAAAGACCTGCACCTGTCCAGGCGAACATGTCCTCCGGCATTTCCGGCACTGAATGCCATACGCCATTTCATTTCATTACTCTGTTAGACTAAAACAGTCGTAATAAAGCGATCCGTTAGAAAAAAACCTGTGAAGTTTAGAGTTTCCTTATGAATCTTTCTAAAACAATATGCATTTCTTTCATAGTCATAAATATTCGTGTTTATACAACAATGTTTTACGACTTGTCTTGTCATCATTTAATAATGCACTGCTAGACTAAACTGATCCTAATAAAGTGGTCCAGTAGATATGTCAGGGTCACCAGTCTCACATCAGGCCGCCCTGATAGCCATATATGTGTTATCCACGGTTCGATTAACTGCCTCGCCTTTCTGACTCCAGGCGCCTACTTCCTCATATCTCACACACTGAATAAACTATCCTATCCACGTCAGAGAATCTACTGATTTAAATCATTCTAGGAATTATTAACAACTTATGATAAATAAGGAGCGTATTTATCAACCAAAAATTTCTTTATTGTTTTGAAAGGATAACATTGTGCTTGTTCATCAAGAACACAGAGTGGCTGTTCGGATTGCGAGGATGTATCGTAAATATTCCTAGGGACTGACGTTACCCTCAGCGTGTGTGGCTAGTCTCATCCATTCACAATTAATATTAAAGGGTAAAGCAACGTAAACAGGATACCTTGCACCATCTTATTTAAGAGAAGCATTCATAATAAAATACGTAAGTGCAAACGTGAACGTAACTCAAGACCAGGGATAACAAACGCCATGCCTCCCAACTTTTCCTATTTAGGCGGGAGACTCCCGATTTTGGAAAGTTTTTCCCGCTTCCCGATTATTCTATTATTTCTCCCGCCATTTCAGCATTGTACGCTATTGGTCGGAAGTCCTTCGCTCATTGACCGCTTTCAAATGAAATATCGGCGTTTATTAATACGAGAAATGCGCGCGAATGTGCGATGTTTATTGAAACCTGTATATCGCGACTCATATATCGATTGTCAATCTCTCCTGCTCGCGTCCTATGCTCGTGTTCGTTCAAATCAGTCTAGTCGATTGTAGAGACTAGTCGCTAGATTTGGAGCAATTTTTTTTTAGTAATTTAGTGACGGAATTTCAAAGATAGCGACTAGTAACATTTTTTTTAGAGATTTTAGGAATAGAGATGTGTAGTTTTTAGCCTTGTAGCCTCGTATAGCAACAGTCGGGTTTTGAGACAATTATTATAATATATACCACAGTACTCCTGTATTGCGTAAGACATGTAGAATAAGCAGTTTTGACCAATTTTATCTCCCGATTGTTCCTGATTTTCATATCAAAATCTCCTGATTTTTGGTTTTGTGAAGTTGGCAGGTATGCAAACTTACGACACGCAAAGACATCTGCTGCACGCCGCACAACTTACTAACATATTTTAATGTTTTCAACATGTAATAAATAGGTCGAAAATCTAGCTGCATAGCATATTTTAAAATTACGCTTTAATACAGATGTATATCTCAATTAATTATTCTTAAAAATGACTTGTTTTTAAAATGTAATTTTCAATGAATATCCGGCTCCATGGCTAAATGGTTAGCGTGCTAGCCTTTGGTCACAGGGGTCCCGGGTTCTATTCCCGGCAGGGTCGGGAATTTTAACCTTAATTGGTTAATTTCCCTGGCACGGGGGCTGGGTGTATGTGTCGTCTTCATCATCATTTCATCCTCATCACGACGCGCAGGTCGCGTACGGGAGTCAAATCGAAAGACCTGCATCTGGCGAGCCGAACTTGTCCTCGGACATTCCCGGCACTAACAGCCATACGCCATTTCATTTTCAGTGAATTTTGCATAATAATAATAATAATAATAATAATAATAATAATAATAATAATAATAATAATAATAATAATAATAATAATAATAATGTTATTTGCTTTACGTCCTACTATTTACTTTAACGGTTTTAGGAGACGCCGAGATGTCAAAATTTAGTCCATCAGGAGTTCCTTCACCTACCAGTAAATCTACCGACATGAGGCTGACGTATTTGAGCACCGGACCGAGCCAGAATCAAACCTGCCAAGTTGGGTTTAACCGTCTGAGCCACTCAGTCCGGCATAAAATGATGAAACATTCAGTCGAATAGATTTATATGTTATGCAGTCTAATACCTGAATGGAGTCAAATGAGGGGGTTCATGATGATTTTAAAGGAAAATAACAGGTGGCACACGAGACAGTAAAAGTATTGACCAAGACTTTAACCGAGCCGGTAGTCGGTGAATGTTTGCCATCCCTCCTCAAGAGGTTGCAAACTTAAAGCATTGAGAATTTTCCTCACAATACCAGTCTCAATCGCCTCAAATGAAATGAATTGTAGCAACAAAAGATAAGGAAGAAAGTTACCTCAGAAACTTAACAGGACAAAGACGTTAGTTCGCGTTCCTTCGGTACTCTGCCATACGCCATCTCAAGATCCACAAAATATAAGCGTAAATATTTATACCTGCTAACATGAGTTCTGGGGACAAGTTTCTTCTGAATAAACTACCACAACTTCTAAATACATTTCTCTGAAAATTAACGTGAATGTAGCAACTATCAGAATTATCTTCGACAGGTCCCAGGATGTTACCCGACGCAGACATGCTTTCCTGGAGACTAAACACGCTGTAGAACAGTGCGACCGTGTTCAGGAATTCGCGTCATTATTCAGGTAGCAGATAGCGTCTGCCTTGACGAAGAAAAGTCTTCAAATGCATGATGAGATCGTCTATCTTACTGCGAATGGCTTTAGGCGTCGTGTGGACAAAATAGCCTACTCCAAAACGTTCGGATGTGAACCCACGATGTTGTCTTATTAGCACAATATTTTCATTTCTATTCAGTTGTTTTACAATACATTACTATGTTTCGTGCCAATTAGTAAACAATAAGGTACTTTTTATTGAAAAATCATACGTATTAATATTATTATTCCCTCGCACTAAGAAAAGCAATTTCTACAAAAAAAAAGTCTTGAGAGCAATAATAACCGACTTGTTTCATAATTCCATAACGTTAAATTGTAAATTCACCAGTGTTTTTTAATCTTAGGTAACGTAATTTACAGCTTCATTGAAGTATATGTCCAATATAATGAAATGATTATATTTTGAACTGTAAACTTCAGAAACGTTGTGTGGTTTACTGATGCTTTATCACAGACTAGTTCTAGTGCACTGTTTAGTTATGCATAACGCGACCAAAGGATTTACAAGTCACTTAGTCTGTTGATGCAAAACAAAAACACAGAATCAAAAAGCAAACGTAAATAGACTTATCAACAATTTTATTTATGTTTTTGCATTATTTGATAAGTAATTACGTTGAGGTTTTACAGAGGTGTTCAACAATAATAAGTTTTATTAGTGCAAAAAATTGGGAAAATTTAACAATAAATGAATTTATAATCGACTGGAAACTTTGAGTTGATGTTTTAGCGCTTGGTCGAGTGTTGCATAACATGGTCCAATTATCCCTAAAATCCTGCTTGCATAGGGGAATGAGCAAGTAGTGGCTGTCATTGATGTAAAAAGGCAATATATGACTTGACAATCCCATATTTGAAGGAGAATTACAACCTGGTGCACGTGATGCTACTCCGAAGTCATCTGAAAAGTTTCATCATGAAGGACTACCTAGGAGCCTGAGACAGGACATTGTCGATATGTTCTGAGAAACACATATGAGGTTTTATCCCAGCATATCAGTGTTCACTCACAAGCGACAGATCAGTGAGTAAAGCATATTTAATTACTCTCTTGTTTAGTCACTAAATAATTATTGCAACACTTAGGCAAGTCCGTGAGGATATCTTTGATGTGCCGGGTAATATTATCTCCACGCATAGACCCGTATTTATCTATATACAGTGGAACACCCCACTTTGGCCACCTCTATCGCCTGACGTCCCTTTTTATTGGACATATATTTAATGCGCAGTTTAATTCCCTATATGTTAAAAATCCTCTGGACATTGGACAGTCCTTAAATGACAGTTCGGACAGGTTCAAAACTTTATTTTGTTTTGTGTTTTGAAATGGTTTAACGCAAGCAATTTTCACATTGTCATTGAAAATGCTGCCTATCCAAGAGCATTTAAAACAATAATATTAAGACAGACAGTCCTACTGTATTTTGCGTCATGACAGAAAATTTTCGATGACAGGTGATATTTTCGGTGACTGGTTAAGAAAAATCAATCTAAAAATGTAGAAGGCTAAGCGTAAAATACTGCAACATGTCACGTGGATCTGAATCTATCAATGACATAGTAAAATTGATGTCTCCCAACTTAATTAGTGAAGTGCAACCACTAGAAAAAAAGGGATATTTCAAGCTGTACAGGAAACAGTTAATGCGGGCCCCTCATCAACGCAGCAGGTAAATGTAACAATGCAGTGACATTTATACGGAGTGTGACGGTCCTCTACGCAACTTGCTGCAACCATGGTGCTTGGTTGGACATGTCTAAAGGCACAACTGTGAAATGTTTCGGTCATAGAGGATTTGTGCCTCAGTCAACTGAAGAGGGACAATAATCTCAACTAGATAACATCTTGTTAACTGTGGAATTGAGATTTGTTCTTGAAGTCCTCCACAGTGAATTCTTAGACGTTGGAATTTTTAGTGATTTCAAGAATGTGTTGGAAGTCCATGATGATATTCCTGGAACAACCGATGGAGAGTTACGAAGAGTGACTCTTTTCAGCAGAAAGATTTTCTTAAGAAGAAGAAGAAGAAGAAGAAGAAAAATAGTTACCGCCCCCAAGGAGCCACCTCCTCATCAGAAAGCTGTGTATTGTATTAATAGTTGTAATGATAAATTATGTGTTTGTTTATAACCAACCAGAAATGATTGAAACTCTATTTGGATTACGCCGGAAAATTGAATCAGAATGGGCACGTTCAAGAATCGAAAATTCAAAACAAAGTCTTTTGACTAATTTTTTCACAAAGCAGTTTTTTTTGCGTCGCACCGACACAGGTAGGTCTTGTGGCGACGATGGGATAGAAAAGGCCTAGGAATTGGAAGGAAGCGGCCGTGGCCTTAATTAAGGTACAGCCCCAGCATTTGCCTGGTGTGAAAATGGGAAACCACGGAAAACCGTCTTCAGGGCTGCCGACAGTGGGGCTCGAACCCACTATCTCCCGATTACTGGCTACTTCACAAAGCAGTAGAAGGTGAGTACTGTACACCACAATATGCAAAATAAAACATAGGGCAATACTGTAGTGTGTCTTTACAGCTTTAGTAGGCGTGAAATTCAGTTCACTGTAGTGTAGGGGAAGGTCGGGAGGTATCGGACGACGGCTGGTATCGGACAATTCACAGATGTCTTTGTTAGCAGCATGTGGCAGAACCTGTTTAGCTACTCACATGTCCGCCTGCATGTTTGAAGGGTGGGTACATCCTATTCAGTCGAAAGGCAGGGTCGTTTATGAGTGGTTGTGTATTTTTGTCCTTTGTGTGATTTTCGGCCGGCACGGATTTATTTTTACCAAGAAGTAGCAGCAACAAGGATAAGTTGTATTGAACTTTAAGTACATTAGCAGAAGCAGTATTCCTTACTCTGTAATATCGTAGGTTTAGAATCAGTTTCTTTTCGAACGTTCTCGTTCAGTTCCACTTGTTTCTTAAGGGAGTCATTCGGGTGGTATCGGACACGAAACTGGCGTGCGGTATCGGACACATAGGTTGCAGTTCCGTCCGAGTTACTGAAAGTACTATCCTTTGTTTTAGGTAAGCATGGGGAAGATACGAGGATAATGGGAAGAAAGCAATATAATATTAGCCGTGAATAGTGTCAGGGACAATAGAATGAGTATTAGAGAGGCCAGTCAATGTTTCTCTGTTCCACAAAAGCACGTTAGATGATGGAATTAAAGCTCTTGAAGCTGGTAAAGAGATTTCAATAAAAGCATGTAACGGCTAACAGAGAGACTTTTCAGAGAACATTCTCAGATGAAGAATGTACATGCATACCAAGGCCCCGACAGTTAGCTCATGCCATTCATCAAAACAGAATTTTTAAAACTTGTGTATCAATTTGCTGAGGAATTGAGAGCTGAACATAGGTTTAATAAAACTAAAATGATGGCAGGAAAGACCCTTTTTATGATTTAAGAAGAGGCATTAAGACCTCCGTTTGAGGACGGCTGAGTCTATCAGCTTGCAGCGAGCAGTAGGCTTCAACAAGGAGCAAGTGGACATATTTTTGATAAATTAAATGTACTTGTGACTAAATATTTGTTTAGTCCATCAAGCATCTTCAACGCTAATGAGTGTGATATTTGCAGAATGGCTATACGTGAATTTGTTTTATTTTGAATGTGAAAAAAATAAATTTTTGTTAAAAAATATTGACCGTCAGATACCACCCTCCATTTCTCAAAAATACGAAAGTGTAATGATCTCCTTAATTTGTTAATATTGTCCGTGTTTTTAATTGTGATTAAATATATTCTAGTGAGTACGTTGATACAAGAATATAGATGCTTATAAAATGCATTACATGAACTTTTTCCTATTCCACAAACAAATTATGGCAGAAAAGTTAAACTGTCCGATACCTCCCGACTCTCCCCTATATAAATTCAAAGAACCACTGTTTTTATTATGTATGTATAAGTTATGGTACACAGTACACGATAGCTCAGAGTTTTTCCTTTCCGGCTCTTTGAGATTACTTCTGAAATACTATACATCCACCCTATAGAATGGCACCCCACTGTATTGGACACATTTTCAACAAACGCTAGGTGTCCAACTTAGAGGGGTTTCGCTGCTTTTGTTTTAACAAATTACCAAGTTAGGTATGTGGGCGCAGGAGAAATCATACATGCTTCTTCAATGGGTGGTTTGAGTGTTAAAAATGTAAGAGATATTCAGTTCCGAGTCTCTTAAATAGTAAATAAAAGAATATAGTCGCTGCACACAATGTCCTACAATTGTCCTGCAATTTAACGCAGATAGTCCCATTAGAATGCTTCATTGAAGGGAAATATTGAGGAGGAAGACATCGGAATTATTTCATAAAACAAAATATGAATGATTTTGTTGAGAGGATTATGTAGGAATGAAAGTAATCCTGGAGATCATTCATAACCCCTCACCAGTGCTGGGACTACGTACTGATGGATTGAAAAAAAATCGTTATTTTAGCGTCATTTCCCATGTTTATGGATGAGCATCCAGGCATAGTACAGTGTGAAATTTCAAGGTTCTAACGGCACTTAATACTCCCGGCGTACCTTTGCGAACCTCGGCTATGTTTCGAGGTTGTTATGAATAAAACTGGTAAGCAAGCACACAACTCGTTTATTATTCTTGTCTTGCAGCCAGTTCCCTATTGTAAACAAACAAGAAATTTGCGGAGTCATTCTGAAAAAAAATGAAATATTAACAGCGCTCAAATATGCATATTTTAAAAAAAATTCCAGGTTGCCTTTAACACTGTCTTTGAAATGGCTGCAGACACAACACTGGAAAACTCCGGAAAATACCCTTATAACCAAGGGCAAGAGATGAACGTTCCACCTACACAACCAACTTTAACCACTGCTCATACTGACCGAATGACATTGGGGTTCTGCAGCGCGTCAATGAACTGCCCATCCGATCGGCACTCTCAGGTCCTCTTGACACTGTTTGAGTGGTATTCGGTAAAAAGAACACCGACATTGTTGGATTGGTGTATTAATATTTAGACATATCACGAGTGTGAACATACACTGACTGACAGAGCAAATGCAACACCAAGAATGAGTGGTCAGAACTTTATGCCAATTGCAGGGTAGACTGACGTCACTGAGGTATGCTCATGATGTGAAATGCGCCGCTGTGCTGCGCACGTAGCGAACGATAAATGGGACACGGCGTTGGCGAATGGCCCACTTCGTACCGTGATTTCTCAGCCGACAGTCATTGTAGAACGTGTTGTCGTGTGCCACAGGACACGTGTATAGCTAAGAATGCCAGGCCGCCGTCAACGGAGGCATTTTCAGCAGACAGACGACTTTACGAGGGGTATGGTGATCGGGCTGAGAAGGGCAGGTTGGTCGCTTCGTCAAATCGCAGCCGATACCCATAGGGATGTGTCCACGGTGCATCGCCTGTGGCGAAGATGGTTGGCGCAGGGACATGTGGCACGTGCGAGGGGTCCAGGCGCAGCCCGAGTGACGTCAGCACGCGAGGATCGGCGCATCCGCCGCCAAGCGGTGGCAGCCCCGCACGCCACGTCAACCGCCATTCTTCAGCATGTGCAAGACACCCTGGCTGTTCCAATATCGACCAGAACAATTTCCCGTCGATTGGTTGAAGGAGGTCTGCACTCCCGGCGTCCGCTCAGAAGACTACCATTGACTCCACAGCATAGACGTGCACGCCTGGCATGGTGCCGGGCTAGAGCGACTTGGATGAGGGAATGGCGGAACGTCGTGTTCTCCGATGAGTCACGCTTCTGTTCTGTCAGTGATAGTCACCGCAGACGAGTGTGGCGTCGGCGTGGAGAACGGTCAAATCCGGCAGTAACTGTGGAGCGCCCTACCGCTAGACAACGCGGCATCATGGTTTGGGGCGCTATTGCGTATGATTCCACGTCACCTCTAGTGCGTATTCAAGGCACGTTAAATGCCCACCGCTACGTGCAGCATGTGCTGCGGCCGGTGGCACTCCCGTACCTTCAGGGGCTGCCCAATGCTCTGTTTCAGCAGGATAATGCCCGCCCACACACTGCTCGCATCTCCCAACAGGCTCTACGAGGTGTACAGATGCTTCCGTGGCCAGCGTACTCTCCGGATCTCTCACCAATCGAACACGTGTGGGATCTCATTGGACGCCGTTTGCAAACTCTGCCCCAGCCTCGTACGGACGACCAACTGTGGCAAATGGTTGACAGAGAATGGAGAACCATCCCTCAGGACACCATCCGCACTCTTATTGACTCTGTACCTCGACGTGTTTCTGCGTGCATCGCCGCTCGCGGTGGTCCTACATCCTACTGAGTCGATGCCGTGCGCATTGTGTAACCTGCATATCGGTTTGAAATAAACATCAATTATTCGTCCGTGCCGTCTCTGTTTTTTCCCCAACTTTCATCCCTTTCGAACCACTCCTCCTTGGCGTTGCATTTGCTCTGTCAGTCAGTGTAAATCGGTCACTCGCCGAATTGAGCAAAATTCCACTAGATCCGCACTACGATGGAGTGATTTGATGAGAAACTAGTCATTTTGTTTCAACAGAATAATCTATTAAAGGAACATGGGTACGGAGATAAACTGGGTGCGTTAGCTGGCGCTCCTAGCGATGATTTGTGACACCAAGAGTTCACGCTGAGCAGCGTGTTAACCTCATAGCATAGAGCAGGCAGTACATATAGGACTGAGACGGCGATGCTACAAACATTTTATCAATAATCTCCAATATTTCGTTTTGGATTACCTCAAGTATCAACACTGCTGTCATTTCTGTCAAGTGCATTTATGTTGTGTTTTTAATCTTATTTAGGTGTTTGTGCTGATGATGGCTCCAAAAGCTGAAACATGCTCACATTTATTCTATTAATAATATTTTTAGATTGTAATATGTGGTTAAATGATTTGGTGGTTTAAAGATATATTCTCAATTTATTAGGTAATACGGACCATGATTACAAGTAAATAAATACTTTATGTAAAAATATAATGCATTTATTCCATCTAAACATAATAAAAGTGCTAAAGTAAATTTTCGGTTAAAATGTAAATCTTTCTATCTTAATCTCTTTACACTCCAGGGTTGTTTGTTTCCCTCGGACTCAGCAAGGGATCCAACCTCTTCCGTCTCCAGGGCAGTGTCTTGGAGCGTGAGTCTTTGAGTCGGGGGATACAACTGGGAATTAGGACCAGTACCTCGCCCAGGCGGCCTCACCTGCTATGCTGAACAGAGGCCTTGTGGGGGTATGGGGAGATCGGAAGGGATGGACAAAGAATAGGAAAGGAAGTGGCCGTGGCCTTAAGTTAGGTAGATCCCGGTATTTGCCTGGAGGAGAAGTGGAAAACGATGAAAAACAACTTCGAGGATGGCTGAGGTGGGAATCGAACCCACCTCTACTCAGTTGACCTCCCTAGGCTGAGTGGAACTCGTTCCAGCCCTCGTACCACTTTTCAAGTTTCGTGGCAGAACCGGGAATCGAACCTGGACCTCCGGGGATGGCAGCTAATCACGCTAACCACTACACCACAGAGACGGACTAAAATTCTATATATGAACGTTTTTCATCTCTCCTGTGAAATTTACGTTTGGATTTGGTAGGCTACTTTATGGAATATGGTTCTCAAATTGACTGTGCCCAGGGCGCCATGTACTTTTAATTGGGTGTGTTGTATGGTGCCATGTTATCACTATGAGGTAGCCCTCACTGAAAATCCACAGCCTGTTTCCAGTCATTCGACCGGGTCAGGAATGGAATGAATGAAGCCTCCATCTTGCGGCGAGGATAGGAAATGTGCCGGCAATGATAAATGACTGATAGATGAAATGAAATGTTAATGGAGAGTGTTGCTGGAATGAAGTATTACAGGAAAAACCTGGGTACCCGGAGAAAAACCTGTCCCGGCTCCGCTTTGTCCAGGACAAAACTCATATGGAGTGACCGGGATTTGAACCACGGTATCCAGCCGTGAGAGGCCGGCGCGCTTCCGCCTGAGTCACGGAAGCTTCCGTTAGTCCTCACTACGGTTGTCAATTTTCTTTCAGTGTGGACAAGTGGGATTTGACGTAACTGCCAAATTCTTACTCGCTTACTATCCGAGATATGGATCATCCAGCATAGCTTCCATTCTACTCCCTTTTTGGTTGGTAACTACATATCAACTGTATGTAAAGTGATCAGCGCGCATTGAACCGATCGGACCAATAGCTAGCCTTGTAGGTAACCTTGGCTCGCGACATTCCGAGATTTAAAAATAATGTCAGCGTTGTTACAGTACACACACACAGCTTGGATACGGGCCATTGTTATTGCCAGTGTGTGAGTACGAACGTGATTACTTTCTTCAACTACCATCCAGGCCGCTACTTTATTCTCCATAGCAGACTTTCAGCATTGTGCCGTATTAGAATCGCCAAAACAATCCAGACCATCACCGTACATAACTGTCATGAACTTATTCTGCAGACATATCTAAATGAACTAAACATGTACACGTAAAATAATAATAATGATGATAATAATAATAATATAATACCATATACTATTCTTCTTCTTCTTCTTCTTTCTATTATTATTGAATTAATTTGGCTGAATTTTCACACAGCAGACTTAGGTTCAGAAGTCCCAGGGATCGATTCCTGGTCGCACTACGGATTTTAGTGGCGTATGGTGCCGCGATATTTTGTCCCGCAAGAGTTCTGTAACTTGTCTGAAGCGAACGACGAAGCTGTATTTAAAGGCATCATACGCCAGCGACTTCCGACAATTATTATTATTATTATTATTATTATTATTATTATTATTATTATTATTATTATTATTATTATTATTATTATTATTACAATTTTGCTTTACGGACACAGATAGCTCTTATGACGACGATGGGATGGGAAAGGGCCAAGAGTGAGCAGGAAGCGGCCGTGGCCATAATAAGTTACAGCCCCAGCATTTGCCTCGTGTGAAACCACGGAAAATCAACTTCAGGGCTGCCGACGATGCGGTTCGAACCCATTATCTCCCGAATGCAAGCTCACAGTTGCGCACTCCTAACCGCAGGCCAACTTGCTCAGTATTTATTATTATTATTATTATTATTATTATTATTATTATTATTATTATTATTATTAAGCCAATAACGGCAGGAAAGGGGAAGAAGCGGCATGGCCTAGGCTACTGGACAAAGAGACCACACATAAGAAAGAAGATATTTCCTAAATGATCATTTCTTTAGTGTTTCAATTTCTTTTCTCAACCAAAAACAACAATTTAACAAATTCTAACAAGAGTTAACATTAAATATTTAAAAGAAGAAATAATAAGGTAAGCTTTAAAGGTAGCTTAATGATTTAAAATCATAAATAGGGGAGAAGAAACTCTCGCTTTTACAAAACAAGACGTGCTAGTCTTAGTCTATCATTCGTTCGATACGGAGGCTTGGACTTCTACTAACAAAAGTTACGCTTCGAAAGGTAATAAAATAGTAAACAGTGATTTACTATGAAGGAAAGAAGCCAAGGCTTCCAAAACAACAGAGGGCAATCGAACCCTCAATTTCAAACAGTTACATATCAGAGAGGACTCGAAACCTGAACTTCAACTTTGAATGGCCGAACCGGCCAAGAACCGACATCAGGATATCTCTTATTATACTTAAAAACTTATCCACTTTTACACCACGTGCCATTCGTTGCCGTTCACTAGGTAGCAACACACAACCCATAGATCACAAGGGTACAGAAAAATCAGAAACTGAAGTTCATACTAAACGGCCAAGAAAGAGAAAAACAAAAGATTAATAGAAATGCCGAGAACAAAATGGAATGGGATGCTGGACCCACTCGAGCAATTTCGTGACACGACTTGCCATAAAACGTAATGGGGCAGAAGGCTCGGTGACACGGATGATAAGCCATACATGTTTTACCCAGCACCATAGCTCAGGACGTTAAGGTACTATCTGGAACTGATGTATGTACGGCTGGTTTTGGAAGCAAGTGTATTCTGTCCCTACATTGACTGTTTTGAAAATACTATTCCGTAGTTTCCCATTTTAAGTGGACTAATTTACAGACTTTCGAAAATAAGAGTTTCACTAATAAGCCAATACTGTATATTTTTGTGGGAATACACTCTTCAGCGTGTTAAATACTAATCCGTGGTACATCGGACGGCGTTAAATTGGAATTTTATTGTGCTTCGGATGACTTCGGATACCGCGCAGCGAGGAGAAGACAAGAAGCTACCAAACACAGCCGCAATTGTTAGCAAGAAACCAAGAATGAACTTAGGCACGGTATTGGTGGCCCACGAGGGACGTTGCCTACTCATCGCTGCCCTGAGAGGCGGTATTCTCGAGGTTAAACATTTTATTTCTCATGTCCCTCTTAAAGGGTAGCCAAAAAAAAAAAGTACGGGGAAATACTAGATGGCCTACTTTAATACTGGCAAGTTTCAAGAAAAGTGGGTTAACAATTCTTGAGTTATTCAACAAAACCTAATGACAACAGATAGGTACAATCTTTCCAAGATAATGAATAGAGCCCCGATTTTTATGCATTAATAGGTTAGAATGAAAACTTACTGAAGTGAGTAGCAAGTATATAGTCTACCTTCACAATGACTATGTTACGGGGTTTGCATAAACATTAAGGACACGGCCCGTCAGAACCTCTAAAGTTTATGTTACTCTTGCTACATTATGGAAGAGCGGGTGGCCGACACTTCCCTGTTACTGCATAAAAATCCTGGCTTTAGTAATGAATATCACCTTCGCATCTTTTATATTGTCAACTCTATCAAAACTGAGACAAACATAATTGTGTCAAATTTCCTTTTGGGAATATCAAACGATCACAAATACGTATTTCAGTAAATGACACTCAAATTTATAATGATAAATTTATTTGCATGTTACGAATCGTCCCTTTGATAAAAGAGCCTCCCTTCTGTATGTCTCTCAGTCATGATCATCCATCAATATTTCACATCACAGCCCACACGGTTGCTGGGTAATATCTCGTCACACATTTCGTATCGCTAATTTCGTGAAGCAAATTTTCAGGTGATCCCCGGTCATACGACGTTCAGTATTTATGTTGATACGAGCCTATGCAATAAACACTACATTATTATAAGACTAGTGAGATGGAATCTGTTTAGGAAAGAAGCTGCAGTAAACAAATTTAAAATATTTAAGAATACACTCAAATATTCTATTTAAGGATCTGCCTGTTCAATACATGTTGTTACCTTAAACTAAAACATGTTTCGTCCCCTAGAGGACATTCTCAGCTAGAGTAATACACGTATATACACCAGATACAAAAAATGAGATTTATAAAATAATTGTATGTGGTGTATATACAAAAATTGACATTTATAAAAAATGGATCTGGTGCATATATGTATATTACTTTCGCTGATGATGTCCTCTAGGGGACGAAACATTTACTAGTTTAAGGTAACAACATGTGGTCGGCGGTTGCAGAGTGGGCTTCGGCCTATAGGTCCGTTGTTCGACCAACCGGGCAGAGTTGCCGCGGCTCTGCTGTGGCTCTACGCCTTTGTATTCGGGAGACGGAGAGGGGCCGGTCCCCACCGTCGACAGTCCTGAAAATGGTTTTCCGTGGTTTTCCATTCTCCTGCACTAAGGCGAATACCGGGACAGTTCCTAGTATAGGCCACGACCGCCAACCCTCTCACCTTCTCCGAGCATCTCCTTCTCCGATACAAATCTCCCAGCCTGAGAGACGGCGTCACCGTCTTAGAGGCCCGCCTTCCCTTTCATGGGAGGAATGAAAACATTCTAGTAGTAGTAGTAACAACATGTATTGAACAGGCAGATCCTTAAATAGAATATTTGAGTGTATTCTTAAATATAATCAAACTTGATTTCAAGCCGGTACGGATGTAATAATGGAGCTGTTAGAGCTCGTTACTGATAACGAAGATGCACTAGGCTACACGTATAAATAGGCGACAGACGACCTTGGTGACCATCTATTGTGAGTAGGCCATGCGGTACTGGGTGATCAGTAGTAAACAGTACTCTGTCTAGTAGCCTACTCACCACCACTCTCCTGTACTATCCTGTGCAGTCTTACGATGATTCATTTTGGCACGGACCTGATGTACACTGACTGACAGAGCAAATGCAACACCAAGAAGGAGTGGTCAGAACTTTATGCCAATTGCAGGGTAGACTGACGTCACTGAGGTATGCTCATGATGTGAAATGCGCCGCTGTGCTGTGCACGTAGCGAACGATAAATGGGACACGGCGTTGGCGAATGGCCCACTTCGTACCGTGATTTCTCAGCCGACAGTCATTGTAGAACGTGTTCCCGTGTGCCACAGGACACGTGTATAGCTAAGAATGCCAGGCCGCCGTCAACGGAGGCATTTCCAGCAGACAGACGACTTTACGAGGGGTATGGTGATCGGGCTGAGAAGGGCAGGTTGGTCGCTTCGTCAAATCGCAGCCGATACCCATAGGGATGTGTCCACGGTGCAGCGCCTGTGGCGAAGATGGTTGGCGCAGGGACATGTGGCACGTGCGAGGGGTCCAGGCGCAGCCCGAGTGATGTCAGCACGCGAGGATCGGCGCATCCGACGCCAAGCGGTGGCAGCCCCGCACGCCACGTCAACCGCCATTCTTCAGCATGTGCAAGACACCCTGGCTGTTCCAATATCGACCAGAACAATTGGTTGAAGGAGGCCTGCACTCCCGGCGTCCGCTCAGAAGACTACCATTGACTCCACAGCATAGACGTGCACGCCTGGCATGGTGCTGGGCTAGAGCGACTTGGATGAGGGAATGGCGGAACGTCGTGTTCTCCGATGAGTCACGCTTCTGTTCTGTCAGTGATGGTCACCGCAGCCGAGTGTGGCGTCGGCGTGGAGAAAGGTCAAATACGGCAGTAACTATGGAGCGGCATCATGGTTTGGGGCGCTATTGCGTATGATTCCACGTCACCTCTAGTGCGTATTCAAGGCACGTTAAATGCCCACCGCTACGAGCAGCATGTGCTGCGGCCGGTGGCACTCCCGTACCTTCAGGGGCTGCCCAATGCTCTGTTTCAGCTGGATAATGCCCGCCCACACACTGCTCGCATCTCCCAACAGGCTCTACGAGGTGTACAGATGCTTCCGTGGCCAGCGTACTCTCCGGATCTCTCACCAATCGAACACGTGTGGGATCTCATTGGACGCCGTTTGCAAACTCTGCCCCAGTCTCGTACGGACGACCAACTGTGGCAAATGGTTCACAGAGAATGGAGAACCATCCCTCAGGACACCATCCGCACTCTTATTGACTCTGTACCTCGACGTGTTTCTGCGTGCATCGCCGCTCGCGGTGGTCCTACATCCTACTGAGTCGATGCCGTGCGCATTGTGTAACCTGCATATCGGTTTGAAATAAACATCAATTATTCGTCCGTGCCGTCTCTGTTTTTTCCCCAACTTTCATCCCTTTCGAACCACTCCTCCTTGGTGTTGCATTTGCTCTGTCAGTCAGTGTATTTGCACTATGGTGAATCTTGAACAACCTACACGTAAATCTAGTCTTCGTGTTGACAGAATCTGACCTTCATCAAATCCCAATATATCTCTGCATTTAGTCTTTTGATTCACAGACTCCTTACTCTTACTACTTGGAGCGGGATGATCCTATAATCCGTAGCATACTCCCGTTTCTTATAGAGCATCGTTGGACATGAATTCAGTAATCTTCTCGAGTGTCAGCCCCCTTTACCTATGTCATCGGTAACTTAAACTTCTTCATACTTACGGTTCTTGTTCAGAAAACTGGTTCTGTATGAGTGTAACTGAAGATAAGTACCTGCAACAGAAAAGGATAATATCACTGTACTAACAAAGGTGCGGCTTGAGAAGTGTAAAGTAAGTTAACATTTTTGTAAGTAAAAAAGTTGCAGGATATAACGCACATAATATATTAAGATTGTGATACTAAACTCCGCTCAGTCCATTTTTGTGAATTTTGAGGAAACGCAATAAACGTAAAGTGAAGCTCAGGTGTCTGATATCTCTAGTATTTGAAACACTAAAATTTAAGCACGGCACTTTGAAACCAACAGCTGAAATCTTTCAGTTTGTTTCTGTCGATGATAAGGTGGACTATGAAAACTGGCTGAATTCATGAGCAAATTTTTACATAGATATAAAACAGTCCTCATTGAGCAGCAGCCCTGAAAGGCCTTGATCTACCAAGCGACCGCTGCTCAGCCCGAAGGCCTTTATATTACAAGGTGTTGTGTGATCAGCACGACAAATCCTCTCTCTCGTTATTCTTGGCTTTATTGGCCGTTATTTCAACGTCAGATACCTCATCAATTGTAATCACATTGGCTGAGTGGGCCTCGAACCAGCCCTCATATCCCTGACCTGGACGGGAATCGAATCCGGGGCCTCCGGGTACAGGGCAGGTACGATATCTCTACACCACGGCGCTGGCTTTACATACACATAGTGCACAAAAATGTATTTATCGAACCATTATGGTATTAGTTTCCGAATTATAATGTATCAGTTTATAATACAGTATTATTACATATTTCTCCTTCTTCCGCCTCTTATTTCTATTCTTCTTCTTCTCCTTCTTCTTCCGGACATATTCGCAGTTACCTGTGTACAAGCCCGATACTTCGTATGTATTTAGCCTATCTTTACGGACGGATGCCTTCTCTCTTATAAGGAAACGTTATTGGTTTTCGGAGGCGTCGACGTGCCGGAATTTTGTGCCACTGGAGTTTTTTACATGCATGTAAATTTACCGAAACGAGGCTGGCGTATTTAAGCACCTTCAAATACCGCCGGACTGAGCCAGGATCGAAACTACCAAATTGGAGTCAGAAGGCCAATACTCCAACGTCTGAGCTATTCATCCGGGCAGTTGCATGTTTCTGTAGCGGTTTCGTACTGTGATGTGTTCTATGTAAATAAGGATGTGTATTAAGACCAACACAAACACCCAGCGCCCTCCACTCCCCTCCCCCACCCGAATTAACCAAAGTTAAAATCCCGAACTCGGTCGAAAATCGAAACCAGGTTCTTCTGAACTGAAGACCAGAACGCTGATCATTCAGCTTATCTGAGGCCCTTTCTGACCCAACGTAATTTTTGGAATGATAATCTCAACTCAGGATCACAGCGTTCTTGGTCGGAAACCAGCAATCAAGCCACTGAGGCAATCATGCCCGCTTCATTACAAATGTATTATTACTTTATATATCGTATCTCCTTGGCTGAATGGTCAACGTATTTGCCTTCTGTTTAGAGCGCAACGGGTTCGATTCCAGGCCGGGCCGGGATTTTAACTTGTAGGGTTAATTCTTATGATTTGGGGATTGGGTGTTTTTCTTTGTCTTTACACATTTCTCTTCATATTCACACAATACATCATACTACTAACCACCACAGGAACACGTTATAAATAATGATGTTATTGTTTTTACGTCCCGTTAACTCCTTTTGACGGTTTTCGGAAACGCCGAGGTGCCGGAATTTTGTCCCGCAGGAGTCTTTTATGGGCCAGTAAATCTACCAAGACGAGGCTGGCGTATATGAGCAGCTTCAAATACCAGCGGAGTGGGCCAAGATCGAAACGAAGCATCCGGAAAAGGAACGAAACTGTGGGTGCCAAATATTAAAGTTACTGATTGTAGAAAAGTCTTTAACGTATTACAGAATAAATTAAACAATCAGAGCAAGAATTAAAGTTAAACGTTGACACTTACAAAGATATAGATCTACAAAAAGGTAAATTGGAAGAATTTTAGCGCAGTGTCGGACTCATAGGCTGAATGATCAGCGTACTGGCCTTCGGTTCAGAGGGCCCCGGGTTCGATTCCCAGCCAGGTCGGGGATTTTAAGCTTCATTGGTTAATTCCAATGGCTCGGGGGCTGGGCGTTTGTGCTGTCCCCAACATTCCTACAAATCACACACTACACATAACACTATCCTCGACGACAATAACACGCACTTACCTACACATCGCAGATGCCGCCCACCCTCATCGAAGGGTCTGCCTTACAAGGGCTAGAAATAGCCACACGAAATTATTTATGTAGTGCAGTACAATCGGTTTTTAAAGTTCTCAGCGTACGAAGGATAACCGATGGGGCCTAATTAAACTGTCCTCAGCCTGATATACAAATTAGGAGATGTCCTTACATTTGGAAAATTTCATTTGGTGGAGTTCATGTCACAGTAACAGTATTCGCTTACGAATTGCATGGATTTTATTACCATTTGTTTTATGTCGCACTGACATAGATAAGTCTTACGGCGACAAAGGAACAGGAAAGGCGTAGGAGTGGGACGAAATCAACAGTAGTCTTGATTAAGGTACAGCTACAGCATTTGCCTGGTGTTACACCACGGAAAACCATCTTCCGGGCTGCCAACAGCGGGGCTCGAACCCATTTTCTCCAGGATGCAAGCTGAAAGTTACGTGACCCAACCGCATAGTTCATATTAAAGCCCGGGTTTTTGTGCAGTAATAGGTTAGATTGCAAACTAATTTGGTATGTAGGAAGTGTCGGCCACCCGCTCTTCCATAGTGTAGCAGGAGTAACATAAATTATAGGCATTCTGATGGGTCGTACCGCTAATGATTATGCAACCCCATAGCATAATCATTGTGAAGGTAGACTATACTTGCTACTCGCTTCAGTAAGTTTGCATTCTAACTTATTAATGCATAAAAATCCGCGCTCTATTCATAATAATGAAGTTCCATAGGCTCACATAGATTAGTTTGTGTCGCTGAATGATCAGAGTCCAATAAATGGGATGCTAGAAGATGGCTTAAAGAGAATATAATAAAACTGGATTTAAGTTACAAATTACTCTTTTAAATACCAGTAATTAGTAGAGCCCGGAATTTTATGCACTAATAGGTTAGAATGCAAACTTACTGAAGCGAGAAACACGTATAGTCTACCTTCACAACGATTATGCTATGGGGTTTGCATAAACATTAGGGGTACGGCCCATCAGAACCCCTATAGTTTGTTACTCTTTCTACACTATGGAACAGCGGGTGGCCGGCATTTCCTACTAACCGAATTAGTTTGCAATCCAACCTATTACCGCATGAAAATCCGGGCTTTAGTAATTAGTATCAGATTGTTAACCTCGTTAATACAAACAAATATTTATTCATGAGGTAATCGTGAACTTTAAGGAATGTTATGTCCTTTAAATGATATTGTAATACTGACAGTGAATTTTCAAATATCACGTACTTACTTATTGAAGAACAAGCACAAAGGATACAAACTTCAACAGCACGGGCAAAGAGTAAAGAATGGCAAGGCATAAACGACCTGGTCACGTTTATCGATAATTCAACTCAGAATCAAGCGTACATAAAATAATAATTTTTCTTGTACGACTTTGGAAGTAGGTCAAGACACTTTGTGTTCTCTGTGACAATGGGATCATTCTCCCCTGCTCTTTGCTGGAGAATGTAAAATAAATTTTCATTGAATTTGAAAGATACTTAAGGTGGAAGAGATTCAGCAAATTGTATGCACTAAGGTGAGCTTGAATTTTGCTCCAGTAATAGCAAAACATTCAGGGCATCTGCAGGGTGTATTGTTCAGATGGGACGTATTTTTCGAAGCTTAAATTCAAGACTGTCCTGCTTTCTAGGACGAAATGCTACCCTCTCTATGAGCGACAGTTTTAAATCATAACAAGAATCGCTCATGTCTCAGCGACTTTCATTTTTATTTTATTCAGTGAGTTACTGTGGCAGGCTCAGTGAATCTAACAAATTTGATCTAGCCCACACCAGAAGACATAAACATTAGATCTCACCAGGTCTCCCCTGTTTATGTGCATGTGCATTATTAAATTGTTCGTGGGGCTATTAAAAGCTAGTGTTAAACAGTACATTTTTATTAGGTTTATTTTTGGATGTAATCTCGTAAAGTATAGTTTAACGTTGTGTAGTGCAGCCCTGGCTGAGGTACCAAAAGTCTCTAGCAGGATGTGTTTATGTTATGTCTCAAACTCTCTGAGCTAAATAGTATGTTGGCTCGCAATTTAGTGATTAGAAATTGAATACAATCATACCCTGCCGGCCAACAATTCAATAGTGAAATGTTTTCCACCAACGGGACTCGATCACGCGGTCTGAATACCATTTTCAACATTCCGATTGCTTTTCTACCCAGTAAGGAAAACGGAATTCTACTGGATGATTATTATAGCTCGGACCATATTGCCGAGCTGAGTGGCTCAGACGGTTGAGGCGCTGGCCTTCTGACCCCAACTTGGCAGGTTCGATTCTGGCTCAGTCCGGTGGTATTTGAAGGTGCTCAAATACGCCAGACTCGTGTCTGTAGATTTACTGACACGCAAAAGGAAACCTGTGGTCTAAATTCCGGCACCTCGGCGTCTCCGAAAACAGTAGAAGTACTTAGTGGGACGTAAAACAAATAACATTATTATTGTAATTACATATTACATTCCTTTAAAACTGACAATGAAAATGTTGGCGAATTGAGGTCCTGATATGGTTACACCTGTGTTCCATTTGATATATTTTTACATATTCTTAGTGATATTGCAGATTATGTGAAGAATGTAACATTTTTAAGTGCATATCTAGGTACTTATTACAAAATAATTAAAAATTGTGTCAGTTCCTTTAATTTTCAGGCTACATTAATATAAAATCATTTAAGCTCTTTAAGTTTTTAGGCTTTTTTAATCATGAAATTACCAGCGTTTCGCGCCAGTGTAGCAGTGGGTTCATCGGTTGGAATGCTACATCTTTCCAAAACGGGGGAGGGGGGAAAGATTTCATTCCCCTCCCCCAAGGGGGAGGGGCGGGCCAACTATAATGTAACGCCTTCTCCCTGGCCAGGACGCTAATGCTAGTGCGCCGTTGAAACACCACTGCCAAGTCTCCTATGTAGGACAATGCAGTGACCGTGCACTAGGAGGAGCATGTGCCTAAAGACTTACATGTTTTTAACATTTACAATGGTTGAAATTAAATTATAGTTCTTCTAGGAACCTTGTTTTTCATATATTCATATAATTGGCGAATTTCACATATAGAATATATTTCAATTCGTAAAGTTTGCTTTAAAAATCCTTTATAATTGGGATTTCTAACCCTTTGTCTGTGAAATACAATGGGACCGAGTGCCTTAACTCCGCACAACACCAGTCATCCTTTCTCAGAATCTGGGATGGCTAGATGCCTTTCATTGGGTAGAATTTTCTAACAAATTGCAATCAGTCTTGAAACGAAATTGACGATATTGAAGCAAGATCATTTGTATCGAACAAGATGAGCCGCCGGAAGACATTTCACCCAGGTAGTTTTATCCTTTAAATTATGCACCGGTGACTTCCTGCGACATTGAACGGTTCTTCTCAGACTACAAGAAAATTTTATCGGATCAGCGTCAAAAACATCACAATGGGAAACATGGAGAAGTGCTAGGCGACACACTGCGAAGTACGACAAAAATTACAGTACTATTTGTGTTACTTAATAGGGAGTTTACAGACAGATTCTATATTAACTCTATGTAGTAAAATTTATTTATTTCCTTCTAGGACATGAGAGAAACAGGAAATTAGTTACAACAATAGATTGTGTAATACACTCCGGGATTTAAACTTCATAACACAATTTTTAAATATTTGAAGTATTTTGATTATGCCTTTAATTTGATTATTTAATAATTCTTCCAAATGCTCAGCAAGAACTTGGACGTGAAGGACATTCGAATCATCAGCAATATCTATTACCATCAGACTGGTATCATAAAGGAATGTAGGGAGATTCTCTGAACGTGGCGTTAGGCAGTACTGTGTCTTGTCTCCTATGCTGTTTAACCAATACTCAGAGGAGATAATACAAGCAGCTTTAGCGGAAGAAACAGCAGGAATTAAAGTTAATGAAAAACATTCAACATAATAAGATTTACAGATGACACACTGTTTTTGGCAGAAAGCCTACAACATTTTACAGCCGCTGACCAACCAAATCGTGGAAACAAGTGACCAATGGAGCTTAACACTTTATGTAAGTAAATAGGACACGTTTTATGGTAGTATCTCGAATACAACACCAAGAGAGCTTGATGATCAATGAAGGGACAGTACAGCAAGTGACAAAATACAAGCATTTAGGAACAAGTGTGTACTGAGGAAATAAAGTCCAGGATGGGCCAAGCCAGAAATGAAATGAAAACGTATAAACTGTTTTCCAGTCATTGACTGAGTCAGGGAAGGAATGAATGAAACCCCCATCTTCCAGCGAGGATAGGAATTGTGCCGGCTGCCGAAGCCTGTCGCACTCCTATGGGGCAATGATTAATGAATGGCAGATGGAATGATATTGGAGAGTGTTGCTGGAATGATCGATAACAGGGAAAACCGGAGCACCGGGAGAAAAAAATTCTGTCCCGCCTCCGCTTTGTCCAGCATAAATCTCACATGGAGTGACCGGGATTTGAACCACGGAACCCACTAGTGAGAGGCCACCTGAGCCACGGAGGCACCAAGACAGAAATGCATGCAGAATAAATGTTCGACTTGTTGGCTGAATGGTCAGCGTACTGGCCTTCGGTTCAGAGGGTCCCGGGTTCGATTCCCGGCCGGGTCGGGGATTTTAACCTTAATTGGTTAATTCCAATGGGTTGGGGCTGGGTGTGTTTGTGTGTGTGTGTGTGGCGTATTCAACATTAGAAATCATCCTAGGTAGGGCCCTCATCTTCACAGACGTGCAGGTCGCCTAATAGGCCGTCTACTAGAAAAAGACCTGCACCAGGCCTCTCCGGAAGTCATACGCCATTATTATTATTATTATTATTATTATTATTATTATTATTCAGAATAAATGTGGAGTGTGTTCTGTAGCAGTGACCTTACTTTACATCTAAAAATTAGACTTCTGAGATGTTACGTCTTCTCCACCTTGTTCTGTGGAGTTGAGGCCTGGACCATAAAGGAAAGAAAAATGGACAGATTAGAGGCACTTGAGGTATGGACGTAGAAAGCAGAAGGATACTGCGGTTAAGTTGGAGAGATAAGGTCACTAACGATGAGGTAATGAGGCGAAAGGCAAAGAGAAAGGAAATACTAAGAACTGCCAAAATCGGAAAGCTCCAGTATCACGGTCATGTGATGCGAGGAGAGAAATACCATCTACTGCAGCTGGTCATTCAAGGGAAGATACAAGGCAAAAGAAGACCAGGAAGAAGACGCATTACTTGGACTGATAATCTGAGAACTTGGTTCAACTGTTCCACTATTGAGCTATTTCGCGCTGCATCATCTAAAACAAGAATCTCTATGATGGTAGCAGACCCTTCCAAGAATAGATGCTACTTGAAAAAGACGAATACTGTCAAAATTAGAAAGCAGTAGACTACATCAATTATCTAATGCAACAAGGATGAGTTTGTCATAAAATATGGAGGTATTTAAAAACGATATTTATTACCTCACATCATAAGTCATAATGACTGGAATATATGAACATTTTTATAAATTTAATGGAGTTATACTAATACATATTTTGTAAATATTACATATTTCACAGATATTTACTACATTTTTATGTACATGTTTCGCACTTTGTATATTACATGAAAATTGGGGCCCTAATGATGGAGTAAATTTATCTTTGTCGGGTGACTTACATGCCGACAACAATGATTGAGACCGCAATTCAAAAATCGACCACCTCAGCCACGATCGAAACTAAGAATTTCGATCATAAGTAGGACACGCTCCTGTTGATCCTACCGAAACAGCTGCGTATCTCTACCACGGGCAGTACAGGGCAGACACAGCACGGGTGAGAATTCGCCATATAGTACATGTTCCTCATCACATATCAGCTGATGTCACTGTTGATGACTGCACGCTCTAATTTGTTTAAGTTTTGTTTACTTGAGGGTGTTAATGAGTTGTATTACAGCCTTGGGCACCAATTGCCGTCCATAAGCATCTCACTTGCCGACCTCACACACGGCCAACCATACCAAGCCGATTTGGATTTTTACGAGCACCTACAAGGCCCCCCCCCCACCTGTTTCAAGGTCATGGCCGCAGAATACGCACCACGTGACAGGCATTATCAGTACGGGTTTTACATTCTATTACTCACATTTCATTTCTTAATTCTAAACATATTTACACATCTTCAAGACAAAGTCGATGTACAATGTGTATGCAATACATGAGACTTCTAGTTTCAAAACCGAACCTGTCCATCTTTCCAGTTTTTGAGAAATTGTTGTGCAGGCAGATGCCGTAAAATACTTTATAACACTGTTGTGTGATCATTTAGCTAAATTAGATGATCATTTATTGGAAAAAAGTTCGAACTTGTCCCGTTTTCAAACCGGACCTGTCCAGTTTTGAAACTGGACGTCTGGCATACGTCAATATTACCCTTACGGCGAAAATCTAAACGGTGTTCCCGTGGTGATGATGATGCCGATATAGCCTTTCTATAATGCTACAGAATGGCACATGAATCAATTTGAGATAGGAACACTTGTGCGGAAACACCCGAGCAGGGTCATTTACGCCAACGCCGTTTTTCTTAGGTCGTAGGTTTGTCAACGCATCTGAGTTCAAAAGCTCACTTTTCACATGTTACTGGAGAACACTTTAATCATGCGTTAACCGGAAAAGTGAATAGGAAAAGGATATCGTGTTGCATGGCCACCTCGTTTGCCTGATCTGATCCCACTTGATTTTTTCTCGTGAAGTTATGGGAAGAGTCTTGTCTGTGAGAAACCTTTTGGGACTAAAAAAGAGCTACTCACAGCTAGTAATATTGCCAGAACGACGCCAGACCTGTTCGAACCAATACATCAGAACTTATTGCGACGTTGTCGAAGATAGGGAAAGCTATTTTGTACATGTCTTTGTAGGATGTGCATGCAGTTCAAGATTCTTAAACCTCACGTTCCATAAATAACCCACAACGAATTTCGTCTTTACCCACATCGACTGCGACGTTGCCGGGTCGGTGTTTCCTATTCCATATTGATACATACCCTTCTCCAGCGTGCCTGAACATCTATATCATCTTCAGGAAAATACCCGGTATATTTATGACACGCGGAGTTGTGGAAACTTCCACGGGCCCACTGGAACCTCACAATCATCACCGGGGTGATCATTATCTACATCCATGAGATCCAGAGTATTTTCGACCACTGGGACAGTACGTGTGTTCGGCTGAGGTTCCAGTATCGCGGAACTTGCCTTACGACATACGGCTGCCTTAACTTTGAGACAGCCCGCCTGGTGGCCAGTCTATGTGATCGAAGAGCATGGGTAGCCGGTTAGAGTCCTGTTGGTGAACAAATGTTTTTTCACCAGAAAGTTGACCGGCAAGGTAGAAAAAGTAGTGGTGTACAATTTCCAATCACCAGATTGCACACCAAAAGCCTGGATTCAATTCCAAACCTCTAAGCAGTGTTCATCTGGAGTTGCGGCATATGATGCTGTTGATGGCGATTCGCCTATCGAATGGAAACTTTCAGTTTTGAACAGAGACCTTGGTGTTACTCGACATGAGCGATCTGGCTGTGTGTGGACATCGGTTTTTTTCCATGCACACTTCATCCCCCTCATCATCATCGTCATCTCACACCCAGACGGCCTACAACGTGCTGAAAGCGACGAATACCTATTTTTCTGTGAGCTGTTTTGCATGGGCATCCCGTCGGCTGTCTATCAGCAACCGTTTGACTCTCCCCAAACATTTTTCCAAATCTGGAGACATCACTGTGACTCATTCCAACATGAGCGGTGACACCCACTTGTTCCCATCC